>NC_134363.1:84724941-85324941 GCF_048569485.1 Anomaloglossus baeobatrachus | reverse complement strand
TTTAGGATGCCTCTAGGTACACTGAGTGTTTGCTAGTATAATGGCTTAGTTATAATGAGTTGGAGTGTGCAATGCAGGCAGAGGTGCTGCAAATATCTTTGCACTAGTGGGACTATAGCAAAGTCCAATAGCTACGTTTAGAATGCCACTAGGTACACTGAGTGTTTGCTAGTATAATGGCTTAGTAACAATGAGTTTGAGTGTGCAATGCAGGCAGACGTGCTGAAAATATCTTTGCACTAGTGGGACTAGACAAAAGTCCAATAGCCACGTTTAGGATGCCACTAGGTTCACTGAGTGTTTGCTAGTATAATGGCTTAGTAACAATGGGTTTGAGTGTGCAATGCAGGCAGACGTGCTGCAAGTATCTTTGCACTAGTGGGACTATAGCAAAGTCCAATAGCCACGTTTAGGATGCCTCTAGGTACACTGAGTGTTTGCTAGTATAATGGCTTAGTTATAATGAGTTGGAGTGTGCAATGCAGGCAGAGGTGCTGCAAATATCTTTGCACTAGTGGGACTATAGCAAAGTCCAATAGCCACGTTTAGGATGCCACTAGGTACACTGAGTGTTTGCTAGTATAATGGCTTAGTTATAATGAGTTGGAGTGTGCAATGCAGGCAGAGGTGCTGCAAATATCTTTGCACTAGTGGGACTATAGCAAAGTCCAATAGCCACGTTTAGGATGCCACTAGGTACACTGAGTGTTTGCTAGTATAATGGCTTAGTTATAATGAGTTGGAGTGTGCAATGCAGGCAGAGGTGCTGCAAATATCTTTGCACTAGTGGGACTATAGCAAAGTCCAATAGCCACGTTTAGAATGCCACTAGGTACACTGAGTGTTTGCTAGTATAATGGCTTAGTAACAATGAGTTTGAGTGTGCAATGCAGGCAGACGTGCTGCAAATATCTTTGCACTAGTGGGACTAGACAAAAGTCCAATAGCCACGTTTAGGATGCCACTAGGTACACTGAGTGTTTGCTAGTATAATGGCTTAGTTATAATGAGTTGGAGTGTGCAATGCAGGCAGAGGTGCTGCAAATATCTTTGCACTAGTGGGACTAGACAAAAGTCCAATAGCCACGTTTAGAATGCCACTAGGTACACTGAGTGTTTGCTAGTATAATGGCTTAGTAACAATGAGTTTGAGTGTGCAATGCAGGCAGACGTGCTGCAGATATCTTTGCACTAGTGGGACTAGACAAAAGTCCAATAGCCACGTTTAGGATGCCACTAGGTACACTGAGTGTTTGCTAGTATAATGGCTTAGTAACAATGAGTTGGAGTGTGCAATGCAGGCAGACGTGCTGCAAATATCTTTGCACTAGTGGGACTAGACAAAAGTCCAATAGCCACGTTTAGGATGCCACTAGGTTCACTGAGTGTTTGCTAGTATAATGGCTTAGTAACAATGAGTTTGAGTGTGCAATGCAGGCAGACGTGCTGGAAATATCTTTGCACTAGTGGGACTATAGCAAAGTCCAATAGCCACGTTTAGGATGCCACTAGGTACACTGAGTGTTTGCTAGTATAATGGCTTAGTTATAATAAGTTGGAGTGTGCAATGCAGGCAGAGGTGCTGCAAATATCTTTGCACTAGTGGGACTATAGCAAAGTCCAATAGCCACGTTTAGGATGCCACTAGGTACACTGAGTGTTTGCTAGTATAATGGCTTAGTTATAATGAGTTGGAGTGTGCAATGCAGGCAGAGGTGCTGCAAATATTTTTGCACTAGTGGGACTATAGCAAAGTCCAATAGCCACGTTTAGGATGCCACTAGGTACACTGAGTGTTTGCTAGTATAATGGCTTAGTTATAATGAGTTGGAGTGTGCAGAGGACAAGAGGGTACAGTGCCAGGATTGTGGGGCTCTGGGTAGAGGAATGGAAGCCTGCCTTTCTATTCCCTCCTAATGGGGAAATGCAGTGACGAAATCCCTGACCTTAGCTACACAGACGCTGTCTCTGTTTTCAGGACCTGTCACCTATGGCTCTGACCCTGCCGGTACGAGCCCTTAAAAGGACTGATAGAAAGTGCTCTCCCTAAGCTGTCCAGCGCTGTGGATGGAGCGCATACAGCTGTATCGGCGATAGGATTTAGGACGGAGCTGCGCCAGTGATGTCTGACACCAAGGACGCAGAAGGCAGATAATGGCGTGCTGGAGGAAAATGTCCGGTTTTATAATGCAGGGACATGTGACATGGACATCCTATCACACATGCCGTTGCTTCTCTGGCTAAAAGTCCACTTAGCTGTGTGTGTGTCTAGGATTGGCTGACATAATGGCCCTCCCCACTACACACGCGCGCTTAGGGAAGGAAGACAAGGAAAAAAAAAAAAAAATGGCGATCGCCATTATACAAACAGGAGTGATCTGAAGGCGCTGTTCACGCACACTATACACTGAAATTTCATAATAGTGTGAGTCACAGAGTGACTTACACTATTACAGTGGAAAGCCAGCTAGGAATTAGCTGCTTTTTTGCTGCTAGAACCGTTCTCGAACGTTTCTAGAACTATCGAGCTTTTGCAAAAAGCTCGAGTTCTAGTTCGATCTAGAACAGGCCCCAAAATCACTCGAGCCTAGAACTGGAGAACCTCGAACCTCGAACCGCGCTCAACTCTACTAACTACTGGGTTGCCACACTGTTAGTTCCCCGGTACAAGACAAAATTTGGCGAAATAATTCCTGCCATAGAAAGGGACGCACGTATACAGGAGTATCTGCAGAAGGTGGTACGCAATCTTAGATCTGCTGTTCCACTAAACACCAGTGCTGCACAGAGTGAATCTCAACGCTTTGTCATGGATAGGGAGGAAATGGTCTTCTACTTGTCCACATCAGAGGGACCGAGGGCTGTCTGCTGTGCTGAGATGGCATTGATTACGGTGTCCCTGCAGAGTTGCACTTTTGGTCATATACAAAATGAGTTGAAAAAGGACAGATGCTGGTGGAAAGGGGACCAGGTGTGTTGGAAAGGGGAAAAAAGTTTTTGTCTGTGGGTTTGGTGGTTAAGCAAAAGTAACATTTGATGAAGAAACACCATCTGTTACGGTGGGACTGGCAGATTTGGATAAGGTGGTATATACTATGTTACTGCTATATAACGAAAATTAATAAGAAAAGAAAGAGAAAGGTATATATCCCCATCAGCAGTCAGTGTCCACCGTGCTCCCAGATGGAAAAGGAGAGGTTGGCAACTGGAAGGTTAGGTGGAGGATACAGAGCTATGTGGCTATGAAACTAATAGTAGCCTGAACCGAGTTAGACGCCACTCGGATCTGGAGACTGGGAGCCCTGTTAGCGTCACAGGGTCAACAGGGCCCACCCAGCCCAGTAACTCCCTGTTAACATCACAGGGGCTATTGAGTACACTGACCGTGTGCATTGGGGCCACGCCTGTGGACAGCAGGCGCATCAGCAGCAGCAGGCCTGTTAATGCCACTGGGCTGCACAAGCAGGACTGATAGGACAGGAGCTGGTCTTAACCATTCTGCGTTACCAACTGTGGTGGCGGCCTACATCGACGCCCTATCCCTGTCTACCTCTGGCCTAAAGCCGCAATGGGATCAACATATGGAGGTGTGCTCTTTCGGAGCATAATAGAAGACTGCGCACCTCCTTGTTGGCTCCAGCCCGTTTTATAACCTGGGTCCGCCCCAAACCAGGGTGGACCACAATGCACCTCCTGGAGAGTGACACGTCATGAGTGGCATAACTAGCATCCTATTTGGAACCGCAACTTCAATAATGACCTCATGGCTGCCACGACACGAACACCTCACCAGTCATCGTTTGACCATCAATAATGAGGTGACAAGTCATAGGGGCGGGCCTCTGCAAGCCATTTGGGAGTGGCCTGGCCACATCATCAGGACACCTGATGCCCTGTGGTGTATATGGGCCCCCCACATCAGGGGCAGGGCCAAAGAGTTCATTACCGGACCTAGTCTCTGATGCAGTAAGTGTCTGAGCATGCTCAGTAGCATGAAATACAGTCTCTGAAAAAAGACTATCAGCTTTAGCATGGTGTCTAGGCACAAAACAGGACTTAGACCCGGCAAGGAGTGCAAGTACCTGTGCAAAGAGGCTTTTCTTACTAAGTGTGGGAGCATGCACTGTATCCCGAAATGAAGACTTAGCCTCAGGAATGGCACAGTCAGGCTGAGCATACTCACTAGGTGAAACACTGTAGTTAGGCTGCGGCTGGCGTGAATCGGCACACGCATGCGCACTAGCTGCCTCTCCACACTTAGACGTGGAGGAGAAATTGCTCTTCGGGTGTGGACTTGGAGATGCTGTCTATGAACAGAAGGAAAAGCTAAAGGTGTGTGTTACAGCAAGGAGCTACCGCGGAAACACTTCGTTCAATTGTGAGGGGAGTCATTTTGGAGTTTGGTGAGGAGTACCGTAACGAGAGTGAGCAGCATCCTGTGCCACAGACCAACATTCTTACGGTGCTGTCTATACTGCTTACCGTGAGAGGAGCGTAAAGTCTGTATTTCTGGCAACTGGACATCACAGTACCCGGGTACGGTAGGCTGTGCCCAGACAATAATGCGGGCACGCAACACTTTGTTTTATTAGCAAAACACATATCTGTTCTGGGTAGGCCGACTATTTATAGACAATAAGACTTGCTGCCTCTGCACTGTCAAATTGTCACGTACACTTTAAATCATAGAGGGACAGCGACACATGTTTGCATTGACTGTTGATTTTCAAGATTTCCATGACTGTGTTGCAGAGCTGTGTGGTTTGCATTCACACTGTTATCATCTGCCTTATCTGTGAGGTTTTAGCTAACAAGGGTATTCAGGGGGGGTAATGTGTTTTGTCTATGTTTACGTAGATAACTGGGAAGCTCTTGTGATGCGCCACTGGTAAGTAGTGTTCGCACACACACACACACACACACACACACACGCACAAACACACAATTACTGCTACGCAGAGGGATTAGCAGGTAGTAGGCAACAGAATAGATTGTTCAATTATTTAAATTGTATGCATGGTTCTTATTGTTTGTTTTGGTAAAGCTAAACAATCATTTATCAACCCAACTGACTAGAGTCCTTTTCCTGTTGCCTGGTTTTGCTGCATACTGGGGAGCCCACCCTGTACACGACTTAAAATGAAGCATAAGTTGCAATGTGAATTTCACTGTGCTATAATGCGGCCTAGCGTGCCTGTGCAACCACCGCCTGCCCCATCAAGTGTTTCTGCGTGCTCTTCATCCTCTGTGACTGGGGACAGCAGTCTCACATGGTTTTTCACACTGAACTTCCACCCCTTTACACACAACAGGGAGTGTGATTGGCAGGTCATCACTTGTTTTGGAAGTGGAAACAGATGGTATTGTTGAGCTGTCAGACATCGAGAAAACCAACATTGGATGCAGGCTACATTATATCCACACCTGCACCTTCGTCACAGATTGGCTGGACTACCTGCATTTAATAATTACATTCCAGAAATGGAAATGAGTGTAGAATGCACATGTGTTGTACCTTGCTTGGCAGCAAAGGAACACTAACTTAGTATTACAGACAATTTTAGGAAGGCAGAAAAAGAGTCAGCTCTTTGGGCAAATTAAATAGCGTGGCAAAAGTGGACAGGTGGGTACAGTGGCTGTGTTCTGTGGGCACCAGGACAGTAAAGGAAGCCTCACTTTCTATCCCTCCGAATGATCAAATGCTTCAAGGAATTCCCTGAGTTAGCTATAAAATTAGCGTAGCAAAATGTTCATGAGGGTGTCATGCAGAGGTGCTGCAAATAGATTTGCAGCAGGGGGACACTAATGAAATACAACAGCCAGTTCTTGTATGCCACTAAATGGCAGCTTTTTTTGCTACCATTATAGCTTATTAAAAACAGAGCAGGAGGGTGTCATGCAGAGGTGCTAGAAATAGCTTGGCACCAGTGGGACAATAATGAAATACAATAGGCAGTTCTTGTATGCCACTAAATGGCAGCTTTTTTTGCTATCATTATAGCTTATTAAAAACAGAGCAGGAGGGTGTCATGCAGAGGTGCTAGAAATAGCTTGGCACCAGTGGGACAATAATGAAATACAACAGCCAGTTCTTGTATGCCACTAAATGGCAGCATTTTTTGCTATTATTATAGCTTATTAAAAACAGAGCAGGAGGGTGTCATGCAGAGGTGCTAGAAATAGCTTGGCACCAGTGGGACACTAATGAAATACAACAGCCAGTTCTTGTATGCCACTAAATGGCAGCTTTTTTTGCTATCATTATAGCTTATTAAAAACAGAGCAGGAGGGTGTCATGCAGAGGTGCTAGAAATAGCTTGGCACCAGTGGGACAATAATGAAATACAACAACCAGTTCTTGTATGCCACTAAATGGCAGCATTTTTTGCTATTATTATAGCTTATTAAAAACAGAGCAGGAGGGTGTCATGCAGAGGTGCTAGAAATATCTTGGCACCAGTGGGACAATAATGAAATACAACAGCCAGTTCTTGTATGCCACTAAATGGCAGCATTTCTTGCTATTATTATAACTTATTAAAAACAGAGCAGGAGGGTGTCATGCAGAGGTGCTAGAAATAGCTTGGCACCAGTGGGACAATAATGAAATACAACAGCCAGTCCTTGTATGCCACTAAATGGCAGCTTTTTTTGCTATCATTATAGCTTATTAAAAACAGAGCAGGAGGGTGTCATGCAGAGGTGCTAGAAATAGCTTGGCACCAGTGGGACACTAATGAAATACAACAGCCAGTTCTTGTATGCCACTAAATGGCAGCTTTTTTTTGCTATCATTATAGCTTATTAAAAACAGAGCAGGAGGGTGTCATGCAGAGGTGCTAGAAATAGCTTGGCACCAGTGGGACAATAATGAAATACAACAGCCAGTTCTTGTATGCCACTAAATGGCAGCATTTCTTGCTATTATTATAGCTTATTAAAAACAGAGCAGGAGGGTGTCATGCAGAGGTGCTAGAAATAGCTTGGCACCAGTGGGACAATAATGAAATACAACAGCCAGTCCTTGTATGCCACTAAATGGCAGCTTTTTTTGCTATCATTATAGCTTATTAAAAACAGAGCAGGAGGGTGTCATGCAGAGGTGCTAGAAATAGCTTGGCACCAGTGGGACAATAATGAAATACAACAGCCAGTTCTTGTATGCCACTAAATGGCAGCTTTTTTTGCTATCATTATAGCTTATTAAAAACAGAGCAGGAGGGTGTCATGCAGAGGTGCTAGAAATAGCTTGGCACCAGTGGGACACTAATGAAATACAACAGCCAGTTCTTGTATGCCACTAAATGGCAGCTTTTTTTGCTATCATTATAGCTTATTAAAAACAGAGCAGGAGGGTGTCATGCAGAGGTGCTAGAAATAGCTTGGCACCAGTGGGACAATAATGAAATACAACAGCCAGTTCTTGTATGCCATTAAATGGCAGCATTTTTTGCTATTATTATAGCTTATTAAAAACAGAGCAGGAGGGTGTCATGCAGAGGTGCTAGAAATAGCTTGGCACCAGTGGGACACTAATGAAATACAACAGCCAGTTCTTGTATGCCACTAAATGGCAGCTTTTTTTGCTATCATTATAGCTTATTAAAAACAGAGCAGGAGGGTGTCATGCAGAGGTGCTAGAAATAGCTTGGCACCAGTGGGACAATAATGAAATACAACAACCAGTTCTTGTATGCCACTAAATGGCAGCATTTTTTGCTATTATTATAGCTTATTAAAAACAGAGCAAAAGGGTGTCATGCAGAGGTGCTAGAAATATCTTGGCACCAGTGGGACAATAATGAAATACAACAGCCAGTTCTTGTATGCCACTAAATGGCAGCATTTCTTGATATTATTATAACTTATTAAAAACAGAGCAGGAGGGTGTCATGCAGAGGTGCTAGAAATAGCTTGGCACCAGTGGGACAATAATGAAATACAACAGCCAGTTCTTGTATGCCACTAAATGGCAGCTTTTTTTGCTATCATTATAGCTTATTAAAAACAGAGCAGGAGGGTGTCATGCAGAGGTGCTAGAAATAGCTTGGCACCAGTGGGACACTAATGAAATACAACAGCCAGTTCTTGTATGCCACTAAATGGCAGCTTTTTTTGCTATCATTATAGCTTATTAAAAACAGAGCAGGAGGGTGTCATGCAGAGGTGCTAGAAATAGCTTGGCACCAGTGGGACACTAATGAAATACAACAGCCAGTTCTTGTATGCCACTAAATGGCAGCTTTTTTTGCTATCATTATAGCTTATTAAAAACAGAGCAGGAGGGTGTCATGCAGAGGTGCTAGAAATAGCTTTGCACCAGTGGGACAATAATGAAATACAACAGCCAGTTCTTGTATGCCACTAAATGTCAGCTTTTTTTGCTATCGTTATAACTTATTAAAAACAGAGCAGGAGGGTGTCATGCAGAGGTGCTAAAAATAGCTTGGCACCAGTGGGACAATAATGAAATACAACAGCCAGTTCTTGTATGCCACTAAATGGCAGCATTTTTTGCTATTATTATAGCTTATTAAAAACAGAGCAGGAGGGTGTCATGCAGAGGTGCTAGAAATAGCTTGGCACCAGTGGGGCACTAATGGAAGTCCAACAGCCACTTTTAGGATGCCACTAAGTTCACTCAGTGTTTGCTAGTATAATGGCTTAGTAACAATGAGTTTGAGCGTGCAATGCAGGCAGACGTGCTGCAAATATCTTTGCACTAGTGGGACAATACAGAAGTCCAACAGCCACGTTTAGGATGCCACTAAGTTCACTCAGTGTTTGCTAGTATAATGGCTTAGTAACAATGAGTTTGAGTGTGCAATGCAGGCAAACGTGCTGCAAATATCTTTGCACTAGTGGGACAATACAGAAGTCCAACAGCCACGTTTAGGATGCCACTAAGTTCACTCAGTGTTTGCTAGTATAATGGCTTAGTAACAATGAGTTTGAGTGTGCAATGCAGGCAGACGTGCTGCAAATATCTTTGCACTAGTGGGACAATACAGAAGTCCAACAGCCACGTTTAGGATGCCACTAAGTTAATTCAGTGTTTGCTAGTATAATGGCTTGGTAACAATGAGTTTGAGTGTGCAATGCAGGCAGACGTGCTGCAAATATCTTTGCACTAGTGGGACAATACAGAAGTCCAACAGCCACTTTTAGGATGCCACTAAGTTCACTCAGTGTTTGCTAGTATAATGGCTTAGTAACAATGAGTTTGAGTGTGCAATGCAGGCAGATGTGCTGCAAATATCTTTGCACTAGTGGGACAATACAGACGTCCAACAGCCACGTTTAGGATGCCACTAAGGTCACTCAGTGTTTGCTAGTATAATGGCTTAGTAACAATGAGTTTGAGTGTGCAATGCAGACAGACGTGCTGCAAATATCTTTGCACTAGTGGGACAATACAGAAGTCCAACAGCCACGTTTAGGATGCCACTAAGTTCACTCAGTGTTTGCTAGTATAATGGCTTAGTAACAATGAGTTTGAGTGTGCAATGCAGGCAGACGTGCTGCAAATATCTTTGCACTAGTGGGACAATACAGAAGTCCAACAGCCACGTTTAGGATGCCACTAAGTTCACTCAGTGTTTGCTAGTATAATGGCTTAGTAACAATGAGTTTGAGTGTGCAATGCAGGCAGACGTGCTGCAAATATCTTTGCACTAGTGGGACAATACAGAAGTCCAACAGCCACGTTTAGGATGCCACTAAGTTCACTCAGTGTTTGCTAGTATAATGGCTTAGTAACAATGAGTTTGAGTGTGCAATGCAGGCAGACGTGCTGCAAATATCTTTGCACTAGTGGGAAAATACAGAAGTCCAACAGCCACGTTTAGGATGCCACTAAGTTTACTCAGTGTTTGCTAGTATAATGGCTTAGTAACAATGAGTTTGAGTGTGCAATGCAGGCAAACGTGCTGCAAATATCTTTGCACTAGTGGGACAATACAGAAGTCCAACAGCCACGTTTAGGATGCCACTAAACACTAGACACAGATATAGGCATGGCATGCCCTTCTAAAGTCATGTAAACACAGCAAGTGTTACTCCAAGCGGAGTCTCCCTTTTTTCCAAAAATTGGGCCCCACAGACACCCCTTCAGTGGCAGCACTTGTGCCCCAGTTGAAAACTGTATGTGTTGATTAGCATCAAGCACATTCCAAAATACGCCAGCCTTAGCTGTTCCCCAGGAAGACACCGGGATAGGTAGCAAAGTCTTTGTTGAACCATGACTTGTTCATCTTGGCTCATTTTTAAAAACACAACAAGGGTTACTCCAAGCGGAGTCTCCCTTTTTTCCAAAAATTGGGCCACACAGACACCCCTTCAGTGGCAGCACTTTTGCCCCAGTTGCAAACTTTATGTGTTTTATAGTTTCATAGTTTTTAAGGTTGAAGGGAGACTCTAAGGGCGGCTTTGCACGTTGCGACATTGCATGTGCGATGTCGATGGGGTCAAATCGAAAGTGACGCACATCCGGCGTCGCAGTCGATATCGCAACGTGTAAAACCTTTTTGATACGATGAACGAGCGCAAAAGCGTCGTTATCGTATCATCGCTGCAGCATCCGTCATTTCCATAATGCCGATGGTGCGACTGGTACGATGTTGTTCCTCACTCCAGTGGCAGCACAAATCGCTGTGTGAGAAGCCGCAGGAGCGAGGAACATCACCTTACCTGCCGCCGGCTGCAAAGAGAAGGACGGAGGTGGGCGGGATGTTTACATCCTGCTCATCTTCGCCCCTCCGCTTCAATTGGCCGCCTGCCATGTGACGTCGCTGTGACGCCGCACGACCCGCCCCCCTAAGGAAGGAGGCGGGTCGCCGGCCAGAGGGACGTTGCACGGCAGGTATGTGTGTGTGTGAAGCTGCCGTAGCAATAATAATCGCTACGGCAGCTTTCACTAGATATCGCACGTGCGACGGGGGCGGGACTATCGCTGCAGCATCGGTAACACATTGTTACCGATGTCGCAACGTGCAAAGCCCGCCTAAGTCCATCTAGCCTAACATGTTGATCCAGAGGAAGGCAAAAAAAAACCAATGTGTCAATGAGCTCCAATGGGGAAAAAAATTCCTTCCTGACTCCACATACGGCAATCAGACTAGTTCCCTGGATCAACACCCTGTCATAAAATCTAATATACATACTGGTAATATTATATTTTTCAAGAAAGGCAATGTTGAAAGGTAATGTTGAATAGCATTAAGCACATTCCAAAATATGCCAGCCTTAACTGTCCCCAGGATGACACCGGGATAGGTAGCAAAGTCTTTGCTGAACCATGACTTGTTCATCTTGGTTCATTTTTAAAAACACAGCAAGGGTTACTCCAAGCGGAGTCTCCCTTTTTTCCAAAAATTGGGCCCCACAGACACCCCTTCAGTGGCAGCACTTGTGCCCCAGTTGCAAACTGTATGTGTTGATTAGCATCAAGCACATTCCAAAATACGCCAGCCTTAACTGTCCCCAGGATGACACCGGGATAGGTAGCAAAGTATTTGCTGAACCATGACTTGTTCAACTTGGCTCATTTTTAAAAACACAGCAAGGGTTACTCCAAGCGGAGTCTCCCTTTTTTCCAAAAATTGGGCCACACAGACACCCCTTCAGTGGCAGCACTTTTGCCCCAGTTGCAAACTTTATGTGTTGATTAGCATCAAGCACATTCCAAAATATGCCAGCCTTAACTGTCCCCATCATGACACCGGGATAGGTAGTAAAGTGTTTGCTGAACCATGACTTGTTCATCTTGGCTCATTTTTAAAAACACAGCAAGGGTTACTCCAAGCGGAGTCTCCCTTTTTTCCAAAAATTGGGCCACACAGACACCCCTTCAGTGGCAGCACTTGTGCCCCAGTTGCAAAATTGACAGGTACATTTGCATCAAGCACATTCCAAATTCACAAGCATTTACTCTCCCCAGGATGACACAGGGGTAGTAAAGTCCTTGCGGATCTATGACTTGTTGACATTTTGATGAACGTTAGTCTGTCCACATTGCCACTGGACAGTTGCGTGCGCTTATCTGTCAGCACACAACCAGCAGCACTGAAGACACGTTCAGAGACAACGCTGGCAGCTGACCGCAACAAGATCTCCAAGGCGTAAGTGGCGAGCTCAGGCTATTTTTCAAGATTTGAAGCACAAAATGAGCCAGGCTCCAGTTGCAAAGTCATGGCATCGATGTTCATTTAGAGATACTCCTGTATCATCCTCTGCAGCCATTGACTTTGTGTCAGACTCCTTGTCTCTGGTGGCCTTGAAAAGGATGGTCTAAAAAAATTATGAAACGATTCAATAAAATTGCTGTTACCAGCACCAGATACGGTACTGCTGGTACGGTTAGACTGTTGATGATGACAAGACCGTCCCATATTTGTCAAGTTACAACTGGGACATTCACTCCGTGCACCACTGTGGTTTGGTGGAAAAGCCGAGCTAAGATTGAGTAACAGCTTCTGCTGATACTCCTGCATACGTGCGTCCCTTTCTATGGCTGGAATTATGTCACAAAATTTGGACTTGTACCGGGGATCTAATAGTGTGGCAACCCAGTAGTCATCATCACTTCTAATTTTGACAATCCGAGGGTCATGTTGTAGGTAGAGATGAGCGAACCGGTCCCGGTTCGGCTCGAGTTCGGTTCGCCGAACGGAGGCCTCGTTCGAGTTCGGTTCGTCAAACGTTCGACGAACCGAACTCGAACCGCATAGGAAACAATGGCAGGCAATCACAAACACAGAAAAACACCTAGAAAACACCCTCAAAGGTGTCCAAAAGGTGACAAACAACTCACAACACAACACAAATACATGGGAAAGTGACAAGGACATATACTCATGCGAAAACAAAAGAGCTGGACAAGGAAAAAGAGGAGGAGACACAGATATAGGCATGGTACGCCCTTCTAAAATCATGTAAAACACCACAAGGTGACTCCAAGCGGAGTCTCCCTTTTTTCCAAAAATTGGGCCACACACACACCCATCACTTCAGTGGAAGCACTTGTGCCCCAGTTGTACACTTCACAGCTAGATTTGCATCAAGCACATTCAAAAATACGCCATACTTAACCGTCCCCAGGATGACCCCGGGGTAGGTAGCAAAGTCTTTCCTGAACCCAGCTCTGTTCATCTTGGATCATTTTTAAAAACAATGTAAGCAAGGGTTACTCCAAGCGGAGTCTCCCTTTTTTTCCAAAAATTGGGCCCCACACACACCCACCCATTCAGTGGCAGCACTTGTGCCCGAGTTGTACACTTCACAGCTAGATTTGCATCAAGCACATTCAAAAATACGCCATACTTAACCGTCCCCAGGATGACCCAGGGGTAGGTAGCAAAGTCTTTCCTGATCCCACCTCTGTTCATCTTGGATCATTTTTAAAAACAATGTAAGCAAGGGTTACTCCAAGCGGAGTCTCCCTTTTTTCCAAAAATTGGGCCACACAGACACTAACCCCTTCAGTGGCAGCACTTGTGCCCTAGTTGTACACTTCACAGCTAGATTTGCATCAAGCACATTCAAAAATACGCCATACTTAACCGTGCCCAGGATGACCCCGGGTTAGGTAGCAAAGTCTTTGCTGAACCATGACTTGTTCATCTTGGCTCCTTTTAAAAAACACAGCAAGCAAGGGTTACTCCAAGCGGAGTCTCCCTTTTTTCCAAAAATTGGGCCACACAGACACTAACCCCTTCAGTGGCAGCACTTGTGCCCTAGTTGTACACTTCACAGCTAGATTTGCATCAAGCACATTCAAAAATACGCCATACTTAACCGTCCCCAGGATGACCCCGGGTTAGGTAGCAAAGTCTTTGCTGAACCATGACTTGGTCATCTTGGCTCCTTTTAAAAAACACAGCAAGCAAGGGTTACTCCAAGCGGAGTCTCCCTTTTTTCCAAAAATTGGGCCACACAGACACTAACCCCTTCAGTGGCAGCACTTGTGCCCTAGTTGTACACTTCACAGCTAGATTTGCATCAAGCACATTCAAAAATACGCCATACTTAACCGTCCCCAGGATGACCCCGGGGTAGGTAGCAAAGTCTTTCCTGATCCCAGCTCTGTTCATCTTGGATCATTTTTAAAAACAATGTAAGCAAGGGTTACTCCAAGCGGAGTCTCCCTTTTTTCCAAAAATTGGGCCCGACACACATCCACCCCTTCAGTGGCAGCAGTTGTGCCCTAGTTGTACACTTCACAGCTAGATTTGCATCAAGCACATTCAAAAATACGCCATACTTAACCGTCCCCAGGATGACACCGGGGTAGGTAGCAAAGTCTTTCCTGATCTCAGCTCTGTTCATCTTGGCTTCTTTTAAAAACAATGTAAGCAAGGGTTACTCCAAGCGGAGCCTCCCTTTTTTCCAAAAATTGGGCCACACACACATTAACGCCTTCAGTGGCAGCACTTGTGCCCTAGTTGCAAACAGGATGTTTTGATTTGCATCAAGCACATTCCAAATCCACAAGCATTTACTCTCCCCAGGATGACACAGGGGTAGTAAATTCCTTGTGGATCCATGACTTGTTCATTTTGATGAACGTTATTCTGTCCACATTGTCACTGGACAGACGCGTGCGCTTATCTGTCAGCACACACGCAGCAGCACTGAAGACACGTTCAGAGCCAACGCTTGCAGCTGGACACGACAAAATCTCCAAATCGTAACTGGACAGCTCTGGCCATTTTTCAACATTTGAAGCCCAAAATGAGCAATGCTCCATTTGCAAAGTAATGGCATCGATGTTCATTTGGAGATACTCCTGTATCATCCTCTCCAGCCGTTGACTATGTGTCAGACTTGTTGTCTCTGGTGGCCTTGCAAAGGATGGTCTAAAAAAATTATGAAAAGATTCAATAAAATTGCTATTACCAGCACCAGATACGGTGCTACTATTACGGGTAGACTGTTGGAGATGACGAGACCGTCCCATGTTTGTCAAGTTACAACTGGGAGATTCACTCCCTGCACCTGCACGGTTGTTTGGTGGAAAAGCCGAGCTAAGATCGAGTAACAGCTTCTGCTGATAATCCTGCATATGTGCGTTCCTTTCTATGGCTGAAATTATGTCACAAAATTTGGACTTGTACCGGGGATCTAATAGTGTAGCAAGCCAGTAGTCATCATCACTTCTAATTTTGACAATACGAGCGTCATGTTGGAGGTAGTGCAGCAAGAAGGCGCTCATGTGTCTTGCGCAGCCATGCGGACCAAGTCCACGCTGTGTTTATGGCATAGAGGTGCTAACCATTCTTTCTTCCTCTGACATCTCCCCCCAACCTCTTTCAACTGAAATTTGACCAAGGTCTCCCTTATCTGCTGAGTCTTCCATGTCCATGAACAGTTCGTCCTCCATTTCTTCATGTTCTCCTGCACCTTCCTCAACATTTCGCCTACCATGCGCCCTTGTTGATCCCTGTCCCCCATGGTCCCATGCCTGCCGCGTTGGTGATGATGAACGTCTGGACCTTGGTGATGTTGTTGTGTCTTGCGCATATGAATCCTCCTGTAGTTCCTCCCCTTCCTGTTGTCCCACCCCCTGACTCCGAATAGTGTTTAGCGTGTGCTCCAGCATGTAAATGACTGGAATTGTCATGCTGATAATGGCATTGTCAGTGCTAAACATATTCGTCGCCATGTCGAAACAGTGCAGAAGGGTGCATAGGTCCTTGATCTGAGACCACTCCATCAGGGTGATCTGCCCCACCTCTGCATCTCGTTGGCCCAGGCTATACGTCATGACGTATTGCACCAGGGCTCGGCGGTGATGCCACAGTTGCTGTAACATGTGGAGAGTCGAATTCCAGCGTGTCGCCACATCGCATTTCAGGCGATGAACTGGCAGGCCGAAAGACTTCTGGAGCGATGCAAGTCGCTCAGCTGCGGTGGTTGAACGGCGGAAGTGAGCAGACAGTTTTTGTGCCCTGGTCAGAAGGCCATCTAGGCCGGGATAGTGTGTTAAAAATTTCTGGACAACAAGGTTCAACATGTGAGCCATACAAGTCACGTGTGTCACCTTGCCCAGGCGAAGGGCCGCACCCAGGTTTGCAGCATTGTCGCACACGGCCTTACCAGGCTGCAGGTTGAGTGGAGACAACCATTTATTAAACTCAGTCTCCAGAGCTGCCCACAACTCAGTCGCTGTGTGACTCCTATTTCCAAGACATGTCAAGCTAAACACCGCCTGATGCCGTTGCACTCTGCTGCCTGCATAGTAATGAGGGGTGCGTGCTTCCTTCTGCGCAGTGAGAACGCTGGTGGCCTGACCAGGCAAGCTTGGGGTGGAGGTGGAGGACACAGATGAGGTGGAGGAGGCAGAAGCAGTGGCGGAACTTGGACAGACAGAGGATTGACACACAAGTCGTGGGGACGGCAAGACTTGTGCAGCAGACCCTTCACCATCTATCACCATAGTTACCCAGTGCCCAGTCAGCGACATGTAACGTCCCTGTCCATGCTTACTGGTCCAAGTATCGGTGGTGAAATGCACCCGTTCACACACAGAGTTTCTCAAGGAAGTGGTGATGTTGTGTGCGACATGCTGGTGTAGCGCGGGCACACTTTTCTTAGAGAAGAAGTAGCGACTGGGCATCTGGTACTGGGGCACAGCGACAGACATAAGGTCTCTAAAATCCTGTGTGTCCACCAGGCGGAAAGGCAGCATTTCGGTAGCCAAGAGCTTACAGAGGGATAAAGTCAACTTCTTAGCTTTGTCATGGGTCACAGGAAATGGCCTTTTATTTGTCCACATCTGAGGGACAGAGATCTGGCTGCTGTGTGTAGACGGTGTTGAGTAGGGTGTCCCTGGAAAAATGCAGGTTTGTGAGGAAAGTGCAGGCGGAGACATGATGTTGCCTTCATCCAACGTTGGTGCTATCGATGTCTGAGAGAGCTGTACACACGCACTTGTTTCCCCTTCCAAACCAACTGACGACCTACCAAGCAAACTGCCTGTTGCGGTTACAGTGGTGGAAGTTGTGCGTGGAAAACCAGGTGTGACAGCTGTCCCCACAGTCCTAGAAGATGAAGAGCGCGCAGATGCACTGGAAGGGGCAGGCGGTGGATGGTTCGCTCCGCTGGGCCGCATTGCAGCACGGTGAGCTTCCCACTGGGACATATGATATTTATTCATGTGACGATTCATGGAAGAAGTTGTCAAACTGCTGAGGTTTTGCCCTCTACTAACAGAATCACGACAAATTTTACAGATCACATAATTTGGGCGATCTTTTGCTATGTCAAAAAAGGACCAGGCTAGGCAAGGCTTAGAGGGTATGCGACCTGCTGAGCCCCCCCGACTAGTGCTCAGTGGCAGAGTGGTGGCTGAGGATGCAGTTGTAGACGTGCTACCAGTGCTCCGACTCTGTCCAGGAAGGCACAAGGTAACTTAGTCGTCGGTTGCATCCTCCTCCACCGCCTCTGTTGACCTCCTCGAGTGCCTGACTGTGGGTTGACAGTAGGTGGGATCTAGAACTTCCTCATCAATTGTTGTGTTTGCTCTCCCCTCACCCTCAGACCGAGCCTCTTCTTGCCCTGACCGAATATTTAAGTTATCATCCCAATCTGGTATCTGCGTCTCATTGTCAACAGTATGTTCCTCATTGTCTATAACAACAGGTGTTACAGTTTGTGAAAAAGGGTCAACATTATGCTCAGAAACTTGGTCCTCAGGGCCTGAATCAGAGTCACAAAGGTTCTGGGCATCACTGCAGACCATTTCCTGGTCTGTACTCACTGTAGCTTGGGAGCAGACCTCTGATCTATAGAGGCTATAGTGTGACTGAACAGCTCTGCAGACTCACCCATCTCAGTTCCACCATACTGTGCAGGGCGGATGGAGACTTCAGACCTGGGAGAAAGGAAGTTTGATTGGGATGACAACTCAGAGGACTGGTGTTTTTTGGATGCGGTAGTTGAGGTGGCGGAGAGGGCACTTGTTGGACCACTTGAGATCCATTCAAGCATTTTCCTTTTTTGGCCATCATCTACCTTTGTTCCAGTTGTTCGTGTCCGTAAAAAAGGGAGCACATCGAATTGTCCACGGTAAGTAGTAGACATCTTACTTTTGCTGGAAGATGGTCTTGTAGCGCCCTGGACAAGCCAGGGGCCACAGGTAACTACATCACTACACCCTACACCCCGGTTAGACACAAAACCCTTGTTGCCCTCCTCCAGGGGCTGATGTCCACACCAGGGGGTGGAGCCAGGCGGTTGGTATCCGCCGACCGAGGAGTTCACAGTCCTGGAGGCAGGAAAAGGAAGTGGAGTTAAGCTAGGGAAGTGAAGGAGTGAAGAGTTGAGTTTTGACAGTGAAAGTGGAAGGAGGAGAGTGAGCAGTAGTGAAGTGGAAAGAGAGCAGACTGAAGTGAGTCCGGGTGTGTGGCCCGGACGGAGCAGCAATGTTGGCAGACGGTGGTGACCGTCTGCAGGAGTGGCCTATCGGAGTTTGCCGTAAGGACCGTGGACGGGCGGTGGCCCGGTGGTACCGGACCGGTACACAAGGAGAAGCCAGCACCATTGCCAGGGGCTTTTCGGACCCCGGCAAGGCTAGGAGTCGCCGTGAATTTGCCGAATCCAATAGTGAAGGGGACCTCCTGGGTTTCCAAACAGTCAAGTCCCGACAGAAGGCAACCGTCCAACCGTGAAGGGGAGACACCGCCACCGCCAAGGGCAACCGTTTCCCAGGGCCAGTGCCTGCGGGCATAAGGGGCTCCTCCGGCCCACATCCAAGTCGGGGAGCGGGTTACCGGTGGGAACCCATCGGAATCAACATAGAACATAGGTGCAGGGAGAGACAGTCATCACTAACCTACGGGGAAGAAACAACCGCAGCCGTCTGGGGGACCCGTCCATCCAGCCGTGTGATTTACCGAGAACTGTGTCATCGTCTCAGGCTGAGTGAGTACCCCCGTGCCGTACGGCACAGCGCTGCCCCTGCGACCCTGCACCTCACCAGGCCCCGCAACCCGCCTGACATCCAGCCCTACCCCATCACCGGGCCCTGGGACAACCAACCCCCTACCGACGGAGGGGAGAAATAACAACTCAGCTGCTCCCTGTCACCGCTCCCGGGATCCCCGTTCAGAGCAGCGGTGGTGTCACCAAAATCACCACAACCGTGGGTGGCGTCACGGACAATATCCATAATCAAAACCCCCACAACCAATCATTCCCCTTTTCAATCACGGGCGAGGAGCGCCGCTCGAGTCCCCGGGATCCAGCCCACCGCTCGAGCCACCACCGAGCAGCAGCAGCGGCCGCAGCAGCAGCGGCAGCCGGACCCGAGCAGTGGGAGAGCGCAGCGTCCCCTCCTCCGCCCGAGACAGTCTATCTTCAGCAGATGTTAATGGAGCTTTGCCACCTTCCCCACGGACAAACCCTTTTTTTCCTTTTCCAACACGCCTCTTCCCCTTTCCACCAGCATCTGTCATTTTGCCACTCATTTATATTGCGACAAGATTGTGCACTTAAAATGTGGTAGTAAAAATTAAGAGGTGGTGTAGATTGCAGCGGTGGTCTAGCTTTATTAACAGCAGAATAAACAAAAATAATTATCCCTGACAATGCAATTACGGCCCTTAAACTGGCAGCATAAATTGCTAGTATAATAGCTTTGTAAAAATGAGCTTGGATGTTCAATGCAGACGTGCTGCAAATATCTTTGCACTAGTGGGACAATACAGAAGTCCAACAGCCACGTTTAGGATGCCACTAAGTTCACTCAGTGATTGCTAGTATAATGGCTTAGTAACAATGAGTTTGAGTGTGCAATGCAGGCAGACGTGCTGCAAATATCTTTGCACTAGTGGGACAATACAGAAGTCCAACAGCCACGTTTAGGATGCCACTAAGTTCACTCAGTGTTTGCTAGTATAAAGGCTTAGTAACAATGAGTTTGAGTGTGCAATGCAGGCAGACGTGCTGCAAATATCTTTGCACTAGTGGGACAATACAGAAGTCCAACAGCCACTTTTAGGATGCCACTAAGTTCACTCAGTGTTTGCTAGTATAATGGTTTAGTAACAATGAGTTTGAGTGTGCAATGCAGGCAGATGTGCTGCAAATATCTTTGCACTAGTGGGACAATACAGAAGTCCAACAGCCACATTTAGGATGCCACTAAGTTCACTCAGTATTTGCTAGTATAATGGCTTAGTAACAATGAGTTTGAGTGTGCAATGCAGGCAGACGTGCTGCAAATATCTTTGCACTAGTGGGACAATACAGAAGTCCAACAGCCACGTTTAGGATGCCACTAAGTTCACTCAGTGTTTGCTAGTATAATGGCTTAGTAACAATGAGTTTGAGTGTGCAATGCAGGCAGACGTGCTGCAAATATCTTTGCACTAGTGGGACAATACAGAAGTCCAACAGCCACTTTTAGGATGCCACTAAGTTCACTCAGTGTTTGCTAGTATAATGGCTTAGTAACAATGAGTTTGAGTGTGCAATGCAGGCAGACCTGCTGCAAATATCTTTGCACTAGCGGGACAATACAGAAGTCCAACAGCCACGTTTAGGATGCCACTAAGTTCACTCAGTGTTTGCTAGTATAATGGCTTAGTAACAATGAGTTTGAGTGTGCAATGCAGTCAGACGTGCTGCAAATATCTGTGCTCTAGTGGGACAATACAGAAGTCCAACAGCCACTTTTAGGATGCCACTAAGTTCACTCAGTGTTTGCTAGTATAATGGCTTAGTAACAATGAGTTTGAGTGTGCAATGCAGGCAGACGTGCTGCAAATATCTTTGCACTAGTGGGACAATACAGAAGTCCAACAGCCACGTTTAGGATGCCACTAAGTTCACTCAGTGTTTGCTAGTATAATGGCTTAGTAACAATGAGTTTGAGTGTGCAATGCAGGCAGACGTGCTGCAAATATCTTTGCACTAGTGGGACAATACAGAAGTCCAACAGCCACGTTTAGGATGCCACTAAGTTCACTCAGTGTTTGCTAGTATAATGGCTTAGTAACAATGAGTTTGAGTGTGCAATGCAGGCAGACGTGCTGCAAATATCTTTGCACTAGTGGGACAATACAGAAGTCCAACAGCCACGTTTAGGATGCCACTAAGTTCACTCAGTGTTTGCTAGAATAATGGCTTAGTAACAATGAGTTTGAGTGTGCAATGCAGGCAGACGTGCTGCAAATATCTTTGCTCTAGTGGGACAATACAGAAGTCCAACAGCCACTTTTAGGATACCACTAAGTTCACTCGGTGTTTGCTAGTATAATGGCTTAGTAACAATGAGTTTAAGTGTGCAATGCAGGCAGATGTGCTGCAAATATCTTTGCACTAGTGGAACAATACAGAAGTCCAACAGCCACTTTTAGGATGCCACTTAGTTCACTCAGTGTTTGCTAGTATAATGGCTTAGTAACAATGAGCTTGAGTGTGCAAAGGGGAGGAGGGTACAGTGGCAGGGTTGTGGGTCTGGGTAGAGGAAAGGAAGCCTGCCTTTGTATCCCTCCTAATGGGGAAATGCAGCGAGGAAATCCCTAACCTTAGCTACACAGACGCTGTCATCTTGTGTAGCTGGTAAACTCTGTTTTCACGGCCCTGACTGTCACCTATGGATCTGACCCTGCCAGTATTAGCCCTTAAAAGGACTGATAGAAACTTCTATCCCTATTCTGTACAGCGCTGTGTATAGAGTGTATACAGCAGTATCGGAGATAGGAGCTGCGCCAGCGGTGACTGACACCAAGGACGCAGAAGGCAGATAATGGCGTGCTGGAGGAAAATGTCCGGTTTTATAATGCAGGGACATGTGACATGGACATCCTATCACACATGCCGTTGCTTCTCTCGCTAAAAGTCCGCTTAGATGTGTGTGTGTCTGGGATTGGCTGACATGCTGGCCCGCCCCACTACACGCGCGCGCTTAGGGAAGGAAGACAAGGAAAAAAAAAAAAAAATGGCGATCGCCATTATCCATACAGCAGTGATCTGAATGCGCCGTTCCCGCACACTATACACTGAAATTTCATAATAGTGTGAGTCACAGAGTGACTTACACTATTACAGCGGAAAGCCAGCTAGTAATTAGCTGGTCTTTTTGCTGCTAGAACTGTTCTCGAACGTATCTAGAACTATTGAGCTTTAGCAAAAAGCTCGAGTTCTAGTTCGATCTAGAACAGCCCCCAAAATCACTCGAGCCGCAAACTGGAGAACCTTGAACCGCGAACCGCGCTCAACTCTAGTTGTAGGTAGTGCTACAAGAAGGCGCTCATGTGTCTTGCACATCCATGCGGACCAAGTCCTTATTTGTGGCATATAGTTGCTAACCCTTCTTTCTTCCTCAGACATCTCCCCCAACCTCTTTCAACTGAAATGTGACCAAGGTGTCCCTCATCTGCTGAGTCTTCCATGTCCATGGACAGTTCGTCTTCCATTTCTTCATGTTCTCCTGCACCTTCCTCAACATTTTGCCTGCTACCATGCGCCCTTGTGAATCCCTCTCCCACACCGTCCCATGCCTGCCGCCTTGATGATGATGAAAACGTCTGGACCTTGGTGATGTTGTTATCCCTTGCGCATATGAATCCTCATGTACTTCCTCCCCTTCCTGTTGAACCACCCCCTGACTCCGAATAGTGTTTAGCGTGTGCTCCAGCATGAAAATGACTGTAATTGTCATGATGATAATGGCATTTTCAGTGCTAAACATATTCGTCGCCATGTCGAAACTGTGCAGAAGGGTGCATAGGTCCTTGATCTGAGACCACTCCATCAGGGTAATCTGCCCCACCTCTGCAATCCAATGGGACAATACAGAAGTCCAACAGCCACGTTTAGGATGCCACTAAGTTCACTCAGTGTTTGCTAGTATAATGGCTTAGTAACAATGAGTTTGAGTGTGCAATGCAGGCAGACGTGCTGCAAATATCTTTACACTAGTGGGACAATACAGAAGTCCAACAGCCACTTTTAGGATGCCACTAAGTTCACTCAGTGTTTGCTAGTATAATGGCTTAGTAACAATGAGCTTGAGTGTGCAAAGGGGAGGAGGGTACAATGGCAGGGTTGTGGGTCTGGGTAGAGGAAAGAAAGCCTGCCTTTGTATCCCTCCTAATAGGGAAATGCAGCGAGGAAATCCCTGACCTTAGCTACACAGACGCTGTCATCTTGTGTAGCTGGTAAACTCTGTTTTCATGGCCCTGACTGTCACCTATGGCTCTGACCCTGCCGGTATTAGCCCTTAAAAGGACTGATAGAAACTTCTATCCCTATTGTGTACAGCGCTGTGTATAGAGCGTATACAGCAGTATCGGAGATAGGAGCTGCGCCAGCGGTGACTGACACCAAGGACGCAGAAGGCAGATAATGGCGTGCTGGAGGAAAATTTCCGGTTTTATAATGCAGGGACATGTGACATGGACATCCTATCACACATGCCGTTGCTTCTCTCGCTAAAAGTCCGCTTAGATGTGTGTGTGTCTGGGATTGGCTGACATGCTGGCCTGTCCCACTACATGCGCGCGCTTAGGGAAGGAAGACAAGGAAAAAAAAAAAAATGGCGATCGCCATTATCCATACAGCAGTGATCTGAATGCGCTGTTCCCGCACACTATACACTGAAATTTCATAATAGTGTGAGTCACAGAGTGACTTACACTATTACAGCGGAAAGCCAGCTAGTAATTAGCTGGTCTTTTTGCTGCTAGAACTGTTCTCGAACGTATCTAGAACTATCGAGCTTTAGCAAAAAGCTCGAGTTCTAGTTCGATCTAGAACAGTCCCCAAAATCACTCGAGCCGCAAACTGGAGAACCTCGAACCGCGAACAGCGCTCAACTCTAGTTGTAGGTAGTGCTGCAAGAAGGCGCTCATGTGTCTTGCACATCCATGCGGACCAAGTCCTTATTTGTGGCATATAGTTGCTAACCCTTCTTTCTTCCTCAGACATCTCCCCCAACCTCTTTCAACTGAAATGTGACCAAGGTGTCCCTCATCTGCTGAGTCTTCCATGTCCATGGACAGTTCGTCTTCCATTTCTTCATGTTCTCCTGCACCTTCCTCAACATTTTGCCTGCTACCATGCGCCCTTGTGAATCCCTCTCCCCCACCGTCCCATGCCTGCCGCCTTGATGATGATGAAAACGTCTGGACCTTGGTGATGTTGTTATCCCTTGCGCATATGAATCCTCATGTACTTCCTCCCCTTCCTGTTGAACCACCCCCTGACTCCGAATAGTGTTTAGCGTGTGCTCCAGCATGAAAATGACTGGAATTGTCATGATGATAATGGCATTGTCAGTGCTAAACATATTCGTCGCCATGTCGAAACTGTGCAGAAGGGTGCATAGGTCCTTGATCTGAGACTACTCCATCAGGGTAATCTGCCCCACCTCTGCATCTTGTTTGCCCAGGTTATACGTCATGACGTATTGCACAAGTGCTCGGCAGTGCTGCCACAGTCGCTGTAACATGTGGAGAGTCAAATTCCAGCGTGTCGGCACATCGCATTTCAGGCGATGAACCGGCAGGCCGAAAGACTTCTGGAGCGATGCAAGTCGCTCAGCTGCGGTGGTTGAACGGCGGAATTGAGCAGACAGTTTTCGTGCCCTGTTCAGAAGGCCATCTAGGCCGGGATAGTGTGTTAAAAATTGCTGGACAACAAGGTTCAACACGTGAGCCATACAAGGCACGTGTGTCACCTTGCCCAGGCGAAGGGCCGCACCCAGGTTTGCAGCATTGTCGCACACGGCCTTACTTGGCTGCAGGTTGAGTGGAGACAACCATTTATGAAACTCGGACAGCAGAGCTGCCCACAACTCAGCCACTGTGTGACTCTTATTTCCAAGACATTTCAAGCTACAGACCGCCTGATGCCATTGTGCTCTGCTGCCAGCATTTACTATGCTGGCAGCAGAGCGCAATGGCATCAGGCGGTCTTTAGCTTAGATGTGCATGATTCCTTGTGCGCAGTTACAACGCTGGTGGCCTGACAAGGCAGGCTTGGGGCGGAGGTGGAGGACCCAGACGAGGTTGAGGAGGCAGAAGCGTTGGAGGAACTTATACATACAAAGGATTGACGCACAAGTCTTGGGGATGGCAAGACTATTTCAGCAGACCCTTCTCCATCTATCACCATAGTTACCCAGTGCCAAGTCAGCGACATGTAATGCCCCTGTCCATTCTTACTGGTCCAAGTATCGGTGGTGAAATGCACCCGTTCACACAAAGAGTTTCTCAAGGAAGCGGTGATGTTGTGTGCGACATGCTGGTGTAGCGCAGGCACACCTTTCTTAGAGAAGTAGTGGCGACTGGGCATCTGGTACTGGGGCACTGCGACGGACATAAGGTCTCGAAAATCTTCTGTGTCCACCAGGCGGAAAGGCAGCATTTCGGTAGCCAAGAGCTTACAGAGGGATAAAGTCAACCTCTTAGCTTTGTCATGGGTCAGATGAAATGGTCTTTTATTTGTCCACATCTGAGGGACAGACATCTGGCTGCTGTGTGTAGACGGTGGTGAGTAGGGTGTCCCTGGAAAAATGAGGTTTGTGAGGAAAGTGCAGGCGTAGACATGATGTTGCCTTCATCCAATGTTGGTGCTATCGATGTCTGAGAGAGCTGTACACACGCACTTGTTTCCCCTTCCAAACCAACTGACGACCTACCAAGCAAACTGCTGTATACAGCGTTTCCACGGACCTTACTGTCACCTATGGCTCTGAGCCTGATAAAATGAGCCCTGAAAAGGACTGAAATAAACTTCTGTCCCTAATCTGTAGAGCGCTGTGTGTATAGCGTACACAGCCGGAGCGGCGCCAGAAGCTGCGTGAGCGATGACTGTCACCTACACACAGAAAGAAGATAATGGGGCCGTGAGAGAAAATGCCCGTATTTATAATGCAAGGACATGTGACATGGACAGCCAATGACATATGTCCTTGCTTGTCTGGTAAAAAAGACCACTTAGCTGTGTGTGTGTCTGGGATTGGCTGACATGCTGGCCCGCTCCACTGCACGCGCGCTTAGGGGGAAAAAAAAAAATGGCGATCGCCATTATCCCAACAGCACTGATCTAAATGCACCGCCCCCGCACACTATACGCTAAAATTAAATAATAATGTGAATCACAGAGTGACTCACACTATTACAGTGAAAAGCCAGCTAGTAACGAGCTAGGCTTTTTGCTGATCGAACCGTTCTCGAACGTAACTCGAGCTATCGAGCTTTTTGCATAAAGCTCGCGTTCGTGTTCGATCTCGAGCCCCCCCAAAATCACTCGAACATGAAATTGGCGAACCTCGAACCTCGAACATCGCTCAACTCTACTTAAGAGTAGTACACTCATATCACTTTGAATGGACTCGTGGAATCGTCAGTTATAAATACGCAAAACGTCCGTCGTCCGACGGATTGTGTGTTCCCACCACCCCACGCCTTTTCCCCTTGACCTGATGGTTGAATAAACAGCTTTCTTTACCGCATTTCTCGTGAGTGCCTTCCGTTTCTCCTCCATGAACATTATTCATCCTCTTTCCTTTCAGTGCAGCAAACTCACTCCAGAAGCTCATTGAGGATCTCTGAATGATCCAATGTTGTCCAAAATGACCGTTCACAATAAATATTAGCCACCTGTGTGTAATCAAGTCTCCGTATAAATGCACCTGCTCTGTGATAGTCTCAGTGTTCTGTTTAAAGCACATAGAGCCTCATGAAGACCAAGGAACACAACAGGCGGGTCCGTGAGTATCATACCACTGCAAATTTACCAAGACCCAGCCATGCATCCAAACTTTCATCTCAAACAAGGAGAAAACTGATCAGAGATGCAGCCAAGAGGCCTATGATCACTCTGGATGAACTGCAGAGCTCTACAGCTGAGGTGGGAGAGTCTGTCCATAGGACAACAGTCAGTCGTACACTGCACAAATCTGGCCTTTATGGAAGAGTGGCAAGGAGAAAGCCATTTCTCAAAGATATCCATAAAAAGTGTTGTTTAAATTTTGCCACAAGCCACCTGGGAGAAACACCAAACATGTGGAAGAAGGTGCTCTGGTCAGATGAAACCAAAATTGAACTATTTGGGCACAATGCCAAACGATATGTTAGAAGTAACACTGCTCATCACCCTGAACACACCATCCACACTATCAAACATGGTGGTGGCAGCATCATGGTTTGGGCCTGCTTTTCTTCAGCAGGGACAGGGAAGATGGTTAAAATTGATGTGAAGATGGATGGAGCCAAATACAGGAGCATTCTTGAAGAAAAACTGTTGGAGTCTGCAAAAGACCTGAGACTGGGATGGAGATTTGTCTTTCAACAAGACAATGATCCCAAACATAAATCAAAATCTACAATGGAATGGTTCACAAATAAACATATCCAGCTGTTAGAATGGCCACGTCAAAGTCCAGAACTGAATCCAATCGAGAATCTGTGGAAAGAGCTGAAAACTGCTGTTCATAAACGCTCTCCATCCAACCTCACTCAGCGCGAGCTATTTGCAAAGGAAGAATGGGCAAGAATTTCAGTCTCTCGATATGCAAAACTGATAGAGACATATCCCAAGCGACTTGCAGCTGTAATCGCAGCAAAAGGTGGCGCTACAAAGTATTAACTTAAAGGGACGAATAATATTGCACTCCTCAATTTTCAGTTATTTATTTTTTAAAAACGTTTAAAATAAGCAATAAATTTCATTCAACTTCACAATTGTGTCCCACTTGTTCTTGATTCTTCACCAGGACATTAAAATTGTTATCTTTATGTTTGAAGCCTGAAATGTGGGAAAATGTTGAAAAATTCAACGGAGCCGAATACTTTTGCAAGGCACTGTATATACCAGAATGTGCAAAGGAGGGGGATGTATATAGCAGGAGGGGCCCAGGATGGGACATATATACCTAAATGGGGACATATGTACAAAGAAAGGGACATATATTTCAGGAGGGGGACATTATATCATTTTATATATATATATATATATATATATATATATATAAATATATATATGTGTGTGTTTTTCCAAGAGTGGCAGTGAGACCGTAGAAAGTTTGAGTGGTGGAGGCGGAGCTGGGTTGCAGACTGGGCGGAGTCCCAAAGGGGCCCAAAAATGTTGCCAGTTTGGGGCCCTGAAATTCCTAGTGCTGGCCCTGAGTGTCACACAAAGGTTTCCAGTTCGGAGTCTGGGACACATGGCACAGTTCATGTCACACTGCCTTTCTCATGACTGTTGGCTAGTCCGCATTTTGGCAGACGACAAATACAGATTATGTACCTTCCTTGACCCACGCTACAAAGACAAATTTGCTACGCTACTTTTGGAGTGAAATAAGGATTGTACTACGGAAACATTTAAGAAGGCTGTAGTGGAGCAGTTGATGAAATGATTACCCTCAGATCATGCTAGCGTCAGAGGTAGCATGTCATCTCACGCAACAGGATTACAAGAGAGGGCTACGCATAGAAGGAGCAACACAGGCGGGGGACTAATGTGTCAAAACTGGTCCATTTTCCATAAACCGTCAACTGCGAATCAGATACCGGTTGGGGGAACAATGACAAGGAGGAAACAGTTAAGTAAGATGGTAAGGGACTACGTAGGTGACCGTATCAGCGTGCTTTCCGAGTCTACTGTTCCTTTTAGCAATTGGGTTTCCAAACTCAACACTTGGCCAGACCTCGCGTTATACGCTTTGGAAGTGCTAGCTTGCCCTGCTGCGAGTGTGTTGTCTGAGCGTGTTTTCAGCTCAGCGAGGTCAATAATAACAGTTGCACACGACTATCTACGGAAAGTGCAGATAGTTTGACGATGATCAAAATGAACCATAGATGGATTGTCCCAGAGTATCTCAGGCTGCCTGTTAACAATACCCAATAATAAGTGTAGCCCCAAAATTTGGATTTCTTAAGTTCAAAGAAGTTCCATTGTTTCTTATTCGAGACTATTTTGCCTTCTATCATCTAATGACACCGCATTACTAATGTAACTTGTTATGCTGCTGCGATGTAATTGTTTGGCCCAATCACCCAGGGCAATATTTTTTAAGCCTTTGTACATTATTCACTGGCACAAGCACTGTCAAGGCTACACTGTCTATTACAATGTTCTTTATTGATGCTCTGCTCCACGGTGTGTTACACATGGCCCCCTGCAAAATCAGAATTTTTTTTAGCTCCTTGGCATGTTATGCCCTATTGCTTATCCTACCAATTTTTTTAAAAAATAAACTCTTGGGAGCTGTTGGGAGTACCTACTGATACAGTGCTCCATGGTGTCTAAACTACTACACCCTAGGGGAACTGAATGTATTAAACTCCTTGGCATGTTATGCCCTGTTGCTTATCCTACCAATTTTTTTTAAAAAAAGCTGTTGGGAGTACCTTGTGATGCTGTGCTACATGGTGTTTGAACCATTCTCCCCTGGGGAAATTGAATGTATTAAACTCCTTTGCATGTTATGCCTTGTTGCTTATCCTACCAATTTTTTTTAAAAACACAAAGCTGTTGAGAGCTATTGAGAGTACTTTCTGATGCAGTGCTCCATGGTGTTTGAACCATTCCCCCCTGGGGAAACTGAATTTTTTTAAATCCTCTGTGTTAGCTAGTGGAATAAAGCCTGCGATCCAGAGTAAAACAACTGCCACTTCCCCTTGCCTGCCTGCTTCCCAAACTGGTGTGCAAGAAGGTGTCGCTAATGCCTCCTTCTCCTAACCTGCTGTTGGCCAAACTAAATCATAAATGACCACATCCGCTTCAGTGTCCTAGCATTCCGTTCAGTTGTCCTTACCACAGACCTTTGAAAAGAAGTGAAAATACCCTGTTTCGCACCCAAGGGCAGAAACCATAACTGCACACATTGGACGATTGATAGCCCTTGAAATGTTGTCGTTTCGGCTTGTGGGAACAGAGGCTTTCCGTGACCTTTTGGCGGTGTTAGAAACTGAATTTATTAAACTTCTTGGCATGTTATGTGTGCCGCCCCTGTGCCAGCAGCCGTGCTGCTTGGATCCGGATCTGCGGTATGGCTCGAGGGATTCTACCAGACCCGGGGGTCACGCGGACACTTTGAATAAAAGGGGGACGTATTTGTACGGGGGTTGTTGAAAACTGTCTGTGACGCCACCAATGGTGTGTGGTGAGATGTAGCACCACCGCTGCTGCTGTGGGGCTCCCGGGGGTGATGGGCTGGTAGCTGGATGTTAACCCCTCCGTGGGTAGGGATGGATGCCCCGGGGCCCAACGTCTCTGTGCAGGGGATGATAACGGCAGAGGCCGGTGCACCCGTTCAGGCCGGGAAAGTTATTCACTGTTGAGTCTTTTGGTAAACCAAGGTGATGGTGGCCGGCTGCCGCAGACGGGTGTATATGATCCCACACCCGGGCTGGTGGTCAATGCCCCTTTCCTCTGCACTTTGTGTTTTCTTATGTAGATTTCCCGTTGTGTAACGCAGGAGTCCGCTCCCGGTCCTCTGGTTGGGAGCAGTGCCCGTCAGGCGCTGACCCGTGGGATCTACCAGGCCCTAGAGGATGCCCTATCCCTCTCTGTGGGTGGTTGTCTACTTTTCGGGACTTAAGTTGGGACAGGACCTGGAATCCTGCTCTCAATCGGTTAATTAGCTAGGCCGTCGGTGCCGGTCCTGGCTTTAGGGTCCGAGTATCCCCTTGTGTGCACGGTTTCCGGGTCGGTTCCCCGGTGTCGGTACCGGCGGGCTACAACCCTGCCCCGGTCCACCTCGGATCTGCCGAGCCGTCTTTCCGTCTCCTGCTGGCGGTGACCACCGTCTGCCACCTAGCCAATGTGTCAGGGCTCCGACCCTGACACCTGTCAGCTTCTCCTCCTCACTTCTCTCAACTTGAACCTCAAAACTCATCTACTGTTTTCCCGCCCCGGGCTCTACAGACCCCTAGGTGGGTGTTTCCTTCCCACCTGGTCCCGCCCACTGATGTGTCTGTCCTTCCCTGGGGGGGTTACTAGGGTTTTGTCGGCTGATTTAACCCTGTGTGGGAGCGGTGTTATGTGGGGGCCTATTCTGTGTGACTACCTGGTTTTGCCAGGGCGTCACATTCACCCTTGGTTGAATACAGACCTTCTGCTGGCTGTCCGACCACCACCATTTATTTTTAACCGGAACTGTGAAAAGGTAAAACAGGGTACAATTATAATAACATATATACAATTTCTTCCCTTACGGGAGACACATATCTTAAACGTTGAACATATAAACATAACAGGACAGACCGGACCACCTTCTTGCTGCGCCCACCCAAACAAACCTGACCCTGGTGCCACCTCTAAGAACTGGTTGGCACCCCTTTTCCCAAGTCCAGGAACGGGTCTGGGTGACGCCCACACGGGCCGTGTAAAAGGTTCCTTACCCGGCAGTCTATCTCAAGGGCCTCAGGTCTGGGGACTCCTGGCCTGGAGGGTAGTCACCGGTTTTGGTAATGACTGGGGGTCGGCCGACGCTACCTCAGGCCCTTCCTTCAATCAGCCTCTACAGAGACTGCTGCGGGACAAAAAGGTTGGTTGAGATGTATTTACAAGGCCCAAAAGTTTTTGGGTTGTCTTTCCAGTCCAAAGCCATGGTCCATATTTTTAAATGGTAAAGGGTAAAGGGGTTTAACTGGAGTAGCCGGGAACCGCTACCTTAACAATCTTCCTTGCTTGGAGATGGCGGAGGGGGGTGAAGGCACACCTTTTCATCCATCTTGCCCCACTTCCTCACGTCAAGGGTGAACCACCCCCTCTCTCCGCAGTGCTGGGTGTAGGAGACCAGTGTGCCGCCCTCACGCCTGTAGCAGCCGGGCTGCTCGGATCCGGACCCGCTGTGTGGCTCGAGGGATCCTCTGGACCTGGGGGTCACCCGGACACGCCAAATCAAAAGGAGGAAGTAGTTGTACGGGCTTGGCCGTATTCAGCTCGTGATGCCACCCACGGTGTGTGGTGAAATGGGACACCACCGCTGCTGTTGGGGGACACCCGGGGGAGATGTAGTGGCAGCTGGATGTTAGCCCCTCCGTGGGTAGGGATGGTTGCCCCGGGACCCAGTTTCTCTGTGCACGGTATGGCGATGGCAGGGGCCTGCGCGCCCGGACGTACCAGGGGGTGTTTGGTTACTCACAATTAAATTAATCACACTAGTATTTTGGTAAACCAAGGTGCTGATGGCCAGCTGCCACGGCCGGTTGTACTCTGGTCCCCCACCCGGGCTGGTGGTCGCCGTCTTTTCCTCTGCACTAGTTATGTTATTTGTTTAGACTTCCCAGTATGGAACACAAGAGTCCGCTCCCGGCTTTTTGTGTACCTAAGGAGCCGTGCACGCTGACGCTGACCCGTGGAATCTATGGGCCCTGGCGGTTGCCCTATCCCTCTCTGTGGGTGGTTGTCTGCTTTTGGGACTTTGGTTGGGACAGGACCTAAAATCCTGCCCTGAATTGGTTGATTAGCTAGGCCGTTGGTTCCGGTCCTGGCTTCAGGGTCCGAGTACCCCCTCTGTGCACGGTTTCCGGGTCGGGTCTCTGGTGTCGGTATTGGCAGGCTCCAACCGTGTCCCGGTCCACCTCGGATCTCCGGCTTCCGTCTTCCCGTCGCCTGCCGACAGGGATCACCATTTGCCACCTAGCCAAGGTACCAGGGCTCCAACCCTGGCACCGTTCAACTTGAGCTTCTCCTCCGCTGGAGCTACACCTAGCCCCAGCCTCCACTCCTCTCAACTCAACTCCACTTAACTCAACTCCACTCCAACTCCAACTGTTTGTTTTCCCGCCCGGGCTGTCTAGACCCCTAGGTGGGCGTTCCCTAACCGCCTGGTCCTGCCCACTGGTGTGCCTGTCTTGCCCTGAGGGGGGGTGATTAGGGTTTCAAGTCGGCTGTATTTAACCCTTTGAGGGATGGTGTTATGCGGGGGCCTAATGTGTGACTACCTGGTTTTGCCAGGGCATCACACCAGCTCTCCTGGTTCCAGGTCACAGTCCGGGTGGCCCGCAGGCAAATGAGGGGCCACGTCCCTCCAGGACACAAAAATCTCTGCCTCCAGGCCCGGTTCATAAATAAAGCCCCATCTCTTTTGGGGGTTAAAATGCTGGACCTGTCCTTGGAACGTTGGGCCCCGCACCCAGAAGGTTGCCTGCCGGAGGTTGTCTTTCTCCCAGTAGGTCCGGTTCAGTACTTCGTCCTTCCGCTTCTCCCGGGCTGCGATCTCCGTCTTCAGCTGCTGCCACTGCCGCTCCCAATACGGAGCACTGGCTCCGCGCTCTGCTTCCCCCTGCACAGAGGCTTGGACCATCCGGACGCCCTCACTGCTGTCTACGACCAGGCTCACGTGAAGTGGAAGAGGGCTCCGTTGATCTGCGGCCTGCTCTGCCGCCCTGCAGGTGCATCCCGGCTGCGCCTCAGCCGGGGCCGGGTACTGGGGAGCGGCCAGCGTCTTTGCTGACTTCCGGTCGGGCGTCGCCTCTGCTGCGGCCGGGCAGATTGCCACTGCTGACGTCATCGAGTGCGCCGCCTTCTCCGGGATCGGGGATGATATCATCTCTGGTGCGGCCGGGCTCGGGGCCGGAGGGGATGTCTTCCGAGTCTTGGTCTTTCACGGGGCTGCTACGGGTACAAAAGCAGTGGCATGCTCATGGCCCGAGGACTCCGCAGCCGGGTCCTCACAGGCAGATGGAACGGGTACCGCGCCGTTGCTTGTGGCAGCGGACCGAGCAGGGCGCCAGCTATAAATACTGGCAGCGAGGGAGGCAGCGTGGCGAACGGGGGCAGACCAGGCTCCTCAGCCTGTTGGGCCGGTCGCGGTGGGACATAGGGGCATGGGTCGCTTACCCGCTCCTCCGAGGTCACCTCCATTTCGCAGGCCCGGACAGCTGCAGCCAGGTCCTGCATCTCGGCCATCCATACCTTTAGTAGGAAGTTGGCCTGGGCCTGGATCCTTCGGCACATCCGTTCTGTCTGGGCTTCTACCCAGTCGGCAGTCCCGGTGGCAAATCCCTCCACCGGTCAGACATCCTCTCGAGGTGGTGTCCAGGAATGGAAGATGGCAGAGTCCTGGTGTCCCTGCCTCTTATTTCCTCGGATCACATGCCGCTGTTCTCGCCCGCCCCCCTGGTTTTTTGGGTGCAGTCTCTACACATGGCTTGCTAGTTTCGTTTTCGGCCTCAGGGTCTTCCTTCCGGCCATGTTCCCATGGGGCGGGGCTTCAACTTTGCGCCGTTTCTCAGGGAAGAAAACGCTGGGTTGTCGTCTTTCGTGCCTAAAAATGGCAGCTAAAATAGCGATTTTCAGAAACTTTGCAGCAGAGCACCGCTGACTGTCCAAAACAAGGTGCACTTTCACCAAATAAGTGAATGGGTAGGAATCCTGTTCGTGACGCCAAGTTTCAAGGTGTGCCACCCCCTGTGCCAGCAGCCGTGCTGCTCAGATCCGGATCTGCGGTATGGCTCGAGGGACTCTACCGGACCCGGGGGTCACGCGGATACTTCGAATAAAAGGGGGACGTATTTGTACGGGGGTTGTTGAAAACTGTCTGTGACACCACCCACGGTGTGTGGTGAGATGTAGCACCACTGCTGCTACTGTGGGGCTCCCGGGGGCGATGGGCTGGCAGCTGGATGTTAACCCCTCCGTGGGTAGGATTGATGCCTCGGGGCCCAATGTCTCTGTGCAGAGGATGATAACGGCAGGGGCCGGTGCACCCGGTCAGGCCGGGAAAGTTACTCACTGTTTAATCAATCACCCAAGTCTTTTGGTAAACCAAGGTGATGGTGGCCGGCTGCTGCAGATGGGTGTATCTGATCCCACACCCGAGCTGGTGGTCAATGCCCCTTTCCTCTGCACTTTGTGTTTTCTTATGGAGAATTCCCTGTGTGTAACGCAGGAGTCCGCTCCCGGTCCTTTGGTTGGGAGCCGTGCCCATCAGACACTGACCCGTGGGATCTGCCGGACCCTGGCGGATGCCCTATCCCTCTCTGTGGGTGGTTGTCTACTTTTCGGGACTTAGGTTGGGACAGGACCTGGAATCCTGCCCTCAATCAGTTAATTAGCTAGGCCGTCGGTGCCGGTCCTGGTTTCAGGGTCTGAGTACCCCCTTGTGTGCACGGTTTACGGGTCGGTTCTCCGGTGTCGGTACCGGAGGGCTACAACCCTGTCCCGGTCCACCTAAGATCTGCCGAGCCGTCTTTCCGTCTCCTGCTGGCGGTGACCACCGTCTGCCACCTAGCTCCGACCCTGACACCTGTCAGCTTCTTCTCCTCACTCCTCTCAACTTGAACCTCAAAACTCATCTGCTGTTTTCCCGCCCCGGGCACTCCAGACCCCTAGATGGGCGTTTCCTTTCCACCTGGTCCCGCCCACTGGTGTGTCTGTCCTTCCCTGGGGGGCTGACTAGGGTTTTGTCGGCTGATTTAACCCTGTGTGGGAGCGGTGTTATGCGGGGGCCTATTCTGTGTGACTACCTGGTTTTGCCAGGGCGTCACATTATGCCCTGTTGCTTATCCGACCATTTTTTTAAAATAAGCTGTTGGGAGTACCTTGTGATGCTTAGCTACATGGTGTCTGAATCACTACACCCTTGGGGAACATAATGTATTAACCCCTTAACGACCCTTGACGTACTGGGTACGTCATGGATCGTGTGCCGGTAAGCCCCGCCCCCTGCCGCCGGCAGGCGGCCGCAATCCGCGCACATATCAGCTGTTATCAACAGCTGACATATGTGCCTGCTAGCTGCAGGTGTAATCGCTTCCACCCGCGGCCATTAACCCCTTACATTTCGCTGCCAAAATCTGGCAGCGATATGTATATGGGCGCCGCCATGACAGTCACTTACCCCGCCCCCACCGGAAGTCACGTGACATGATCACGTGACTTTCGGTGGTTGCCATGGTAGCACAGGGTCATGTGATGACGCCTGTAGCTAACATGACTCACTTCCTCTCAATGCCGGAATACAGCCGGCATTGAAAGTAAAGCAGCAAATCTGCAGTTCTCAGCTCTGTAGCTGAGATCTGCAGATAGTGCAGAGCGATCGGATTGCTGATCGCTATAGCCCCCTAGGGGGACTAGTAAAATAAAAAAAAATAAAAAAAAGTTTTAAAAAATTCAAAAAAATAAAAAAACCCTAAAAGTTGAAATCACCCCCCTTTCACCCCATTGAAAATTAAAGGGTTAAAAAAATACAAAATACACACATATTTGGTATCGCCACGTTCAGAAATGCCCGATCTATCAAAATATAAAATCAATGAATCTGATCAGTAAACGGCGTAGCGGAAAAAAAATTCCAAACGCCAAAATTACGTTTTTTGGTCACTACAAATTTTGCGCAAAATGCAATAACAGGCGATAAAAACGTAGCATCTGCGCAAAAATGGTACCGTTAAAATCGTCAGGTTGAGATGCAAAAAATAAGCCATCACTGAGCCTCAGATCCTGAAAAATGAGACTGCTACAGGTTTTGGAAAATGGCGCAAAACGTGCGCCACGTTTTTTGGACAAGCTTGTGAACTTTTTTTAACCCCTTAGATACAAGTAAACCTATACATGTTTGGTGTGTACAAACTCGCACTGACCTGAGGCATCACATAGATATCTCAGTTTTACCATATAGTGAACAAAGTAAATAAAATATCCCAAAAACTATTGTACAATCACACTTTTTTTGCAATTTTTTCGCACTTGGAATTTTATTGCCGTTTTCCAGTACACTATATGGTAAAACTTATGGTTTAATTTAAAAGTACAACTTATCCCGCAAAAAACAAGCCCTGATATGGCAAGATTGATGGAAAAATAAAAAAGTTACGCCTCTCGGAAGAAGGGGAGCAAAAAACAAAACCGCAAAAACGGAAAGTGCCCGGGGGCTGAAGGGGTTAAACTTCTTGGCATGTTATGCCCTGTTGCTTATTCTACCAATTTTTTTTATAAAAGCTGTTGGGAGCTGTTGGGAGTACCTTGTGATGCTTAGCTACATGGTGTCTGAACCATTATCCCCTGGGGAAACAGAATGTATTAAACTTCTTGGCATGTTATGCCCTATTTCAAATCCTACCATTTTTTTAAAATAAGGTGTTGGGACCTGTTGGGAGTACCTTGTGATGCTGTGCTACATGGTGTTTGAACCATTCCCCCCTGGGGAAATTGAATGTATTAAACTCCTTGGCATGTTATGCCCTGTTGCTTATCCTACAATTATTTTTTAAAATGAGCTGTTCGGAACTGTTGGGAGCACCTATTGATGCAGTGCTCCATAGTGTCTGAACCATTATCCCCTGGGGAAACTGAATGTATTAAACTCCTTGGCATGTTATGCCCTGTTGCTTATGCTACCATTTTTTTTAATAAAAAGCTGTTGGGAGTACCTACTGATGCAGTGCTCCATAGTGTCTGAACCATTATCCCCTGGGGAAACTGAATGTATTAAAGTCCTTGGCATGTTATAACCTGTTGCTTATGCTACCAATTTTTTTTAAAATAAGCTGTTGGGAGCCCTTGGGAGTACCTTGTGATGCTTAGCTACATGATGTCTGAACCTTTACACCCTAGGGGAACTGAATGTATTAAACTCCTTGGCATGTTATGCCCTGTTGCTTATCCTACCATTTTTTTTAAAATAAGCTGTTGGGAGCTGTTGGGTGTAACTTCTGATGCTGTGCTATATGGTCTTTGAACCATTCCCCCCTGGGGAAACTGAATTTTTTTAAATCCTTGGAATAAAGCCTGAGTTACAGAGTGAAACAAGTGCCCCTTCCACGGTGCTGTATGCTTCACAAACTGCGGTCTAGGCAGCAGGCGATGATGCCTCCTGTTCCCAACCTGCTTTTGGTCAGATGCAATCATCATCAATGACATCAGCTTTGATGTCCCAGCGTGGCATTCGTTTGTCCATAAAAGATACATTTCTGAATCATTTGAATAGAATTTGAATAGAGGGCCGGTGGTGTTGGAGCTGGTGGTGTTGGTAGAGGAGGAGGAGGCCATTTGGGTGTTGGCAAGGCAAGGCCAACACCCAAATGGCCACATTGGCAATAGCACTGTAAAGTGTTATGGAGTATGTGTTCCAACTTTCACACTAATGATTTAGGGGACGCAGAAAACTACGAATGACTGTCATCCCTCCGCAGTGTATGTTACAGGGCCCACCTGAGAGCCCTAAGAAGTCTGAGATTTTAGGACAACCAGTGGCCCTTAGAGGGCCACTGGAGCCAGTGGTGCTGGTGGAGGAGGACGAGGGCAAGGTCAACATCCCAATGGGCACATTGTAGCTGACCTTTTAAAGTGCTGTCAAATATGTCCCAAAAAAGGAGGTGTGAGACAGACACCAATATAATGTATAAGAAACAGCCCTTTCTAATCGAAAAAGAAGGAAAAATATAAAAATCGAAACGTGTGAACACATGCTAAAGTGATTTTTTTTGGGGAGGTCGGAGATTGATTTGACGTTTTATTACAGTGATTATGTGACGCCCTGGACTAGCCAGGTTGTCACAGTTAGGCCCTTGCACAAACACCCATCCCCAAATAAGCTGACACCAGCCAACCTACTAAAACCCTAGTCACCTCACTCGAGGTTTGATGTCCACACCAGGTGGGTGGAGCCAGGCGGTTGGCCACGCCCACCCAGGAGTTCACATGCCCAGAGGTAGGAAAAAGCTAGTTAGATTGAGTTTGGAGGTCGAGGAGTAAAGTTCAAGGGCAGACCTGTGTCAAGGTCTGCTACAGTCTAACACCGGGTGCTGGGTCGGAGCCCAGTCACCTGTGGATAGGAGGCAGACAGTGGTGGCCATCTGCAGGAGCCGGGAAGACAGCCTGGTGGAACCGTAGGTAGCCGGGACAGGGTAGTGGCCCGCCGGTATCGAACCGGGGAACCGACTGGAAACCGGAGCACCAGTGGGGGTACTCAGACCCTGAAACGCGGTCCCAAATCTATCGGACCCCGTTAATTAACTGATTGAGGTCTGGACTTTAGGTCCTTTCCCACCCAAAGTCCCGAAAGAAGGCAACAGACAACCGATTCCAGATAACGGCCACCACCAAGGGCCAAGAGATCCAACGGGCCAGCGCCTGCGGGCAAACGGGCTCTCCCGACATACACGCCGGGGAGCGCGATTGTCCATTTCTACTAAAGGGTGCAGGAGAAAGGCGGACACCATCAACCCGTTTGGGGACCAAAGCAACCGGCTGCGGGCACCGACCATCCTCCATTTGGTTTACCAGAGACTCCCGTGTGTTTGTCAAAGTGAGTACCACCAGACCCTCGGGCCGCGCACCACCAAGCACCCCCACACCAGTCCCATTGGCCCCGGGGCCATCACCCCTGCCCACGGTGGGGTTAACATCACAAGCTGCACCAACATCTCCCCCGGGGCGCCCCGTAACCAGCAGCGGTGGTGCCTACATTCACCACAACCCATGGTTGGCGTCACGAACTCTAATCTAAAAACCCCCTTTCAACACTCCAGCCCCCCTTGCAGAGCGACATGACCCCCGGTCCGGAGGCGCTCGAGCCACCAACACACGAGCCTGGATCCGAGCGGCTCGGCTGCAGCCGAGCACGGGGCGGTACACATCGACTCTTCTGGCGTCACAAACAGGATTGAACTAGTCCACTTACCTGTGGAAGTGCGCTTTGAAGTCAGCGGTGATCCGTTGCAAAAATCGCGAAATCCACCATCTTGCCACCATATTGTGGCGCGAAGATTCCCTCCTAAGCTGTCTTCCCCGCAGAAAGGGTGCGAAAGCGAAGCCCCGCTCCCTGGGAACAGAAAGTGTCGGAGAGCGCGCGGCTGCAAAAGAAGCTGTGCAGAAGGTGTACTGTGAAAAGACCAAGGGGGGACAGAGAAAAGATGTCCACGCCCAACGTGGATGGTGACGGAGTGCCGGCTGCGAGAGCAGCGGCACCCAATGATGGGAACGTGGCGGCCCTCGCTCCGGTCGCACGACCAGGGGAGGCCGCGGGTCCGGCAGTCACCCAGGTAATGCCGATCTCCTTGCCCTACGAGCCCGGTGCTACCTGGCACCCCAGTACGATGGGAAGCCTGACGTTTTGCAGGTATTCCGGAAAAAGATATGCACGATCCTTGATCTATATGCCATGACCGGGAGGCAGCGTGCTACGGTAGTGCTAGGGCAGCTGACCGGCGCGGCCGAGCAGGAGGTGGAAGCCTGGGCAGAGGCGGACCGGGCCTCAGTGGCCACCATCTTTGAAAAACTGCAGGCTGCCTTTGAAACCCGCACGGAGGCGGAATTGCGAATGCAGTTTTATCAATGTCGGCAGCGGCCGGTGGACAGTATAAGAGACTATGCTTTACGCCTGCAGACAGCTTTCCGTGCCCTGAAGCGGGTAAACCCCCTCAACAACGCCGACAGCAACAAGATGTTAGTGGAGTAGTTCTTGCAGGGACTGTGGTCTGCCGAGGGCCGCAAGCAGCTGCGGTTATGGACTTTGGAGCATGTCGACTTAGACTTTGCAGTGTTGAAGGAGCGGGCCATCAAGGCCCTGCAGGCCCCGACTATCGGTGCTCCTGAGGCGGCCCCATGGCCGGTCGACACTGCCCCCGTCTCGGTAGCGGCCCCCCCTTTTGGCCCTGCCGGCCCCGGCTACACCCGTCGGGGCGATGGAGGAGCTAACTGCACAAGTCCAACGCATGAATAAAGACATCACCCAGATCCTCACCGCCCTCCAGCTACCGACAAGAGTCAAGCCCCTGGAGAAGATCCAGCTCGCCGACAGCCCTGAGGACGTCCCATGTATGCAGCGGAGAAGGAACAATGACCCACGGTACGGACCGCCCGTCTGCTACAAGTGCAACAAGACGGGCCACTACTCTAGGCAATGCCCGTTAAATGAGCAATCCCTGAGGCCAAGGGCCAATCCTCAGGAGTAGACCCTTGTGGCCCAACTGATTGGTGGGACCGGTACGTTGGAGGCCGCCCCATCATCTCCCTGGTGGTGGATGGAGTCCCGACCATGGCCCTGCTTGACACTGGATCCCAGGTAACCACCATGCCTTATTCGTTGTACCAGCGGTATTGGGATGATAGTGAAATGGCCCCTCCAGATGATAGTCTGACTATCATTGCGGCCAATGGACTTCCTATGGTCCAAGTGGGGTTCAAGAAGGTGACCCTGACTGTGGGACGAATGGAGCTGAGGCGTCAAGGGATGATTGTGGTGCTGAATGATTCCAGTGACTGTAACCCGAAAGTGGTCCTCGGGACCAATGTGATTGAGAATTGTATGGGGGAAGTGATGAGCTTGCTGCAGCAGTTGTCTGCCACGGCGGGAGGGGGCCAGCAGAGAGCATTGCAGCGTGAGATCCGGGCCCTCCTGCAGCGGCAGCAGGTGAACGTGACAGGCGGAGAGATTGGTGGTGTGCGGGAGATGGATGCGGCGCCTTTCGTGGTGCCACTGCGAAGTGAGATGATGACCTGGTGCAGGGCAGCAATAGGTCCCCAAGGATAGGATTACCCTGCAGTGGTGGAGCCCTTGCCGTCGGAGCATTGGCCCACAGTCATGGAAGCCAAGGAAGTGATTGATGTCAAGAAGGGGAGAGTGCTTGTGCGAGTGATGAATTGCGGAGAGGAAGAGGTCAGGCTCCCCTGCTACGCCAGCATAGCCAAGCTGTTCACGGTAAATGCACACGATATCCACAACACCACCCCCATGACCACTACACTCTACCCCGGTAGTGATCCTCAACCCGCATGCAAGGAGGAGTGGTGCCGGGAGCTACACGTTGGCACCTAGGCCACGCCCATACATCACAAGGAAGAGGTGTACAGAGTAGTGCATGAGTATGGGCAGGTCTTCAGCTAGCACCCGCTAGATTTTTGGAGGATAAAAGGGGTTCAATACCATATCCCCACAGGTGCCCATCCGCCCATTAAAGAAAGGTACAGGCCCATTCCCCCAGCATACTACCAGTGCGCCAAGGACATGTTGAGGAACATGAAGGAGGCAGGGGTCATTCGGGATAGTTGCAGCCTCTGGGCAGCTCCCTTGGTGCTGGTGAGAAAGAAGGATGGCACTATGAGGATGTGTGTGGACTACCAGAAGATCAATCAGATAACACATAAAGACGCTTACCCACTCCCGCGCATTGAAGAGTCGCTTGCTGCATTAAGAACTGCTAACTATTTCTCTACTCTTGACTAGAGTTGAGCGCGGTTCGCGGTTCGAGGTTCTCCAGTTCGCGGCTCGAGTGATTTTGGGGGCTGTTCTAGATCGAACTAGAACTCGAGCTTTTTTGCTAAAGCTCGATAGTTCTAGATACGTTCGAGAACGGTTCTAGCAGCAAAAAAACCAGCTAATTCCTAGCTGGCTTTCCGCTGTAATAGTGTAAGTCACTCTGTGACTCACACTATTATGACATTTCAGTGTATAGTGTGCGGGAACAGCGCATTCAGATCACTGCTGTATGTATAATGGCGATCGCCATTTTTTTTTTTTCTCCTTGTCTTCCTTCCCTAAGCGCGCGCGTGTAGTGGGGCGGGCCAGCATCTCAGCCAATCCCAGACACAGACACAGCTAAGTGGACTTTTAGCCAGAGAAGCAACGGCATGTGTGATAGGATGTCCATGTCACATGTCCCTGCATTATAAAACCGGACATTTTCCTCCAGCACGCCATTATCTGCCTTCTGCGTCCTTGGTGTCAGACATCACTGGCGCAGCTCCTATCGCCGATACTGCTGTATACGCTCCATACACAGCGCTTGACAGCTTAGGGATAGCACTTTCTATCAGTCCTTTTAAGGGCCATAGGTGACAGGTCCGTAAAAACAGAGTTTAAAAGCTACACAAGACGACAGCGTCTGTGTAGCTAAGGTCAGGGATTTCCTCGCTGCATTTCCCCATTAGGAGGGATAGAAAGGCAGGCTTCCTTTCCTCTACCCAGAGACCCACAACCCTGCCACTGTACCCTCCTGCCCTTTGCACACTCCAACTCATTGTTACTAAGCCATTATACTAGCAAACACTGAGTGAACTTAGTGGCATCCTAAACGTGGCTATTGGACTTCTGTATAGTCCCACTAGTGCAAAGATATTTGCAGCACGTCTGCCTGCATTGCACACTCAAACTCATTGTTACTAAGCCATTATACTAGCAAACACTGAGTGAACTTAGTGGCATCCTAAACGTGGCTATTGGACTTCTGTATAGTCCCACTAGTGCAAAGATATTTGCAGCACGTCTGCTTGCATTGCACACTCAAACTCATTGTTACTAAGCCACTATACTAGCAAACACTGAGTGAACCTAGTGGCATCCTAAACGTGGCTATTGGACTTCTGTATAGTCCCACTAGTGCAAAGATATTTGCAGCACGTCTGCCTGCATTGCACACTCAAACTCATTGTTACTAAGCCATTATACTAGCAAACACTGAGTAAACTTAGTGGCATCCTAAACGTGGCTATTGGACTTCTGTATAGTCCCACTAGTGCAAAGATATTTGCAGCACGTCTGCCTGCATTGCACACTCAAACTCATTGTTACTAAGCCATTATACTAGCAAACACTGAGTGAACTTAGTGGCATCCTAAACGTGGCTATTGGACTTCTGTATAGTCCCACTAGTGCAAAGATATTTGCAGCACGTCTGCCTGCATTGCACACTCAAACTCATTGTTACTAAGCCATTATACTAGCAAACACTGAGTGAACCTAGTGGCATCCTAAACGTGGCTATTGGACTTCTGTATAGTCCCACTAGTGCAAAGATATTTGCAGCACATCTGCCTGCATTGCACACTCCAACTCATTGTTACTAAGCCATTATACTAGCAAACACTGAGTGAACTTAGTGGCATCCTAAACGTGGCTGTTGGACTTCTGTATAGTCCCACTAGTGCAAAGATATTTGCAGCACATCTGCCTGCATTGCACACTCAAACTCATTGTTACTAAGCCATTATACTAGCAAAAACTGCTGCAACTTAGTGGCATACAAAAAGTGGCTGTTGTACTCCATTTTTGCCCCACAGGTGCCAAGCTATTTACAGCACCTCTGCATGACACCCTCCTGCTCTGTTTTTAAAAGCTATAATAATAGCACAAACTGCTGCAACTTAGTGGCATACAAAAAGTGGCTGTTGGACTCCATTTGTGCCCCACAGGTGCCAAGCTATTTACAGCACCTCTGCATGACACCCTCCTGCTCTGTTTTTAAAAGCTATAATAATAGCAAAAACTGCTGCAACTTAGTGGCATACAAAAAGTGGCTGTTGGACTTCATTTGTGCCCCACAGGTGCCAAGCTATTTACAGCACCTCTGCATGACACCCTCCTGCTCTGTTTTTAATAAGCTATAATGATAGCAAAAAATACTGCCATTTAGTGGCATCATAGAACTGGCTGTTGTATTTCATTATTGTCCCACTGGTGCCAAGCTATTTCTAGCACCTGTGCAGGACACCCTCCTGCTCTGTTTTTAATAAGCTATAATGATAGCAAAAAATACTGCCATTTAGTGGCATCATAGAACTGCCTGTTGTATTTCATTATTGTCCCACTGGTGCCAAGCTATTTCTAGCACCTGTGCAGGACACCCTCCTGCTCTGTTTTTAATAAGCTATAATGATAGCAAAAAATACTGCCATTTAGTGGCATCATAGAACTGCCTGTTGGACTTCCATTAGTGTCCCACTGGTGCAAATCTATTTGCAGCACCTCTGCATGACACCCTCATGCACATTTTGCTACGCTAATTTTATAGCAAACTCAGGGAATTCATTGCTGCATTTGATAATTCGGAGGGATAGAAAGTGATGCTTCCTTTAGCTTTTCCTTCTGTTCATAGACAGCATCTCCAAGTCCACACCCGAAGAGCAATTTCTCCTCCACGTCTAAGTGTGGAGAGGCAGCTAGTGCGCCTGCGTGTGCCGATTTACCCCAGCTGCAGCCTAACTACAGTGTTTCGCCTAGTGAGTATGCTCAGCCTGACTGTGCCATCCCTGAGGCTAAGTCTTCATTTCAGGATACAGCGCATGCTCCCACACTTAGTGCGAAAAGCCTCTTTGCACAGGTACCTGCATTCCGTTCCGGGTCTAAGTCCTGTTTTGTGCCTAGACACCATGCTAAAGCTGATAGTCTTTTTTCAGAGACTGTATTTCATGCTACTGAGCATGCTCAGGCACTTACTGCATCAGAGACTAGGTCCGGTAATGAACTCTTTGGCCCTGCCCCTGATGTGGGGGGCCTATATAGACCACAGGGCATCAGGTGTCCTGACGATGTGGCTAGGCCACTCCCAAATGGCTTGCAGAGGCCCGCCCCTATGACTTGTCACCTCATTATTGATGGTCAGACGATAACTGGTGAGGTGTTTGTGTCGTGGCAGCCATGAGGTCATTATTGAAGTTTCGGTTCCAAATAGGACGCTAGTTATGACACTCATGACGTGTCACTCTGCTTTTGTCTCCAGGAGGTGCATTGTGGTCCGCCCTGGTTTGGGGCGGACCAAGGTTATAAAATGGGCTGGAGCCAACAAGGAGGTGCGCAGTCTTCTATTATGCTCCGAAAGAGCACACCTCCATGTGTTGAACCCATTGCGGCTTTAGGCCAGAGGTAGGCAGGGATAGGGCGTCGATGCAGGCCGCCACCACAGTTGGTAACACAGAACGGTTAAGACCAGCTCCTGTCCTACAAGTCCTGCTTGTGCAGCCCAGTGGCATTAACAGGCCTGCTGCTGCTGATGCGCCTGCTGTCCACAGGTGTGGCCCCAATGCACACGGTCAGCGTACTCAATGGCCCCTGTAATGTTAACAGGGAGTTCCTGGGCTGGGTGGGCTTGTGGACCCTGTGACGCTAACAGGGCTCCCACTCTCAAGATCCGAGTGGCGTCTAACTCGGTTCAGGCAACTATTAGTTTCATAGCCACACAGCTCTGTATCCTCCACCTAACCTTCCAGTTGCCAACCTCTCCATTTCCTTCTGGGAGCACGGTGGACATTGACTGCTGATGGGGATATATACCTTTCTCTTTCTTTTCTTATTAATTTTCGTTATATAGCGGTAACATAGTATATACCACCTTATCCAAATCTGCCAGTCCCACCGTAACAGATGGTGTTTCTTCATCAAATGTTACTTTTGCTTAACCAACAAACCCACGGACAAAAACTTTTTTCCCCTTTCCAACACACCTGTTCCCCTTTCCACCAGCATCTGTCCTTTTTCAACTCATTTGGTATATGACCAAAAGTGCAACTCTGCAGGGACACCGTACTCAATGCCGTCTCAGCACAGCAGCCAGCCCTCGGTCCCTCAGATGTGGACAAGTAAAAGACCATTTCCTCCTATCCATGACAAAGCGTTGAGATTCACTCTGTGCAGCACTGGTGTTTACTGATAAAAGAAGATCTAAGAATCCGTACCACCTTCTGCAGATACTCCTGTATACGTGCGTCCCTTTCTATGGCAGGAATTATTTAGCCAAATTTGGTCTTGTACCGAATATCTAACAGTGTGGTAACCCAGTAGTTAGCATTACTTCGAATTCGTACAATCCGAGGGTCATGTTGTAGGTAGTGCAGCAAGAAGGCGCTCATGTGTAGAGTTGAGCGCGGTTCGCGGTTCGAGGTTCTCCAGTTCTAGGCGCGAGTGATTTTGGGGCCTGTTCTAGATCGAACTAGAACTCGAGCTTTTTGCAAAAGCTCGATAGTTCTAGAAACGTTCGAGAACGGTTCTAGCAGCAAAAAAACAACTATTTCCTAGCTGGCTTTCCGCTGTAATAGTGTAAGTCACTCTGTGACTCACACTATTATGAAATTTCAGTGTATAGTGTGCGGGAACAGCGCCTTCAGATCACTGCTGTTTGTATAATGGCGATCGCCATTTTTTTTTTTTTTCCTTGTCTTCCTTCCTTAAGCGCGCGCGTGTAGTGGGGAGGGCCATTATGGCAGCCAATCCCAGACACACACACAGCTAAGTGGACTTTTAGCCAGAGAAGCAACGGCATGTGTGATAGGATGTCCATGTCACATGTCCCTGCATTATAAAAACGGACATTTTCCTCCAGCACGCTATTATCTGCCTTCTGCGTCCTTGGTGTCAGACATCACTGGCGTAGCTCCGTCCTGAGTCCTATCGCCGATACAGCTGTATGCGCTCCATACACAGCGCTGGACAGCTTAGGGAGAGCACTTTCTATCAGTCCTTTTAAGGGCTCGTACCGGCAGGGTCAGAGCCATAGGTGACAGGTCCTGAAAACAGAGACAGCGTCTGTGTAGCTAAGGTCAGGGATTTCCTCGCTGCATTTCCCCATTAGGAGGGAATAGAAAGGCAGGCTTCCATTCCTCTACCCAGAGCCCCACAATCCTGGCACTGTACCCTCCTGTCCTCTGCACACTCCAACTCATTATAACTAAGCCATTATACTAGCAAACACTGAGTGTACCTAGTGGCATCCTAAACGTGGCTATTGGACTTTTGTATAGTCCCACTAGTGCAAAGATATTTGCAGCACGTCTGCCTGCATTGCACACTCAAACTCATTATAACTAAGCCATTATACTAGCAAACACTGAGTGAACCTAGTGGCATCCTAAACGTGGCTATTGGACTTCTGTATAGTCCCACTAGTGCAAAGATATTTGCAGCACATCTGCCTGCATTGCACACTCCAACTCATTGTTACTAAGCCATTATACTAGCAAACACTGAGTGAACTTAGTGGCATCCTAAACGTGGCTGTTGGACTTCTGTATAGTCCCACTAGTGCAAAGATATTTGCAGCACATCTGCCTGCATTGCACACTCAAACTCATTGTTACTAAGCCATTATACTAGCAAAAACTGCTGCAACTTAGTGGCATACAAAAAGTGGCTGTTGTACTCCATTTTTGCCCCACAGGTGCCAAGCTATTTACAGCACCTCTGCATGACACCCTCCTGCTCTGTTTTTAAAAGCTATAATAATAGCACAAACTGCTGCAACTTAGTGGCATACAAAAAGTGGCTGTTGGACTCCATTTGTGCCCCACAGGTGCCAAGCTATTTACAGCACCTCTGCATGACACCCTCCTGCTCTGTTTTTAAAAGCTATAATAATAGCAAAAACTGCTGCAACTTAGTGGCATACAAAAAGTGGCTGTTGGACTTCATTTGTGCCCCACAGGTGCCAAGCTATTTACAGCACCTCTGCATGACACCCTCCTGCTCTGTTTTTAATAAGCTATAATGATAGCAAAAAATACTGCCATTTAGTGGCATCATAGAACTGGCTGTTGTATTTCATTATTGTCCCACTGGTGCCAAGCTATTTCTAGCACCTGTGCAGGACACCCTCCTGCTCTGTTTTTAATAAGCTATAATGATAGCAAAAAATACTGCCATTTAGTGGCATCATAGAACTGCCTGTTGTATTTCATTATTGTCCCACTGGTGCCAAGCTATTTCTAGCACCTGTGCAGGACACCCTCCTGCTCTGTTTTTAATAAGCTATAATGATAGCAAAAAATACTGCCATTTAGTGGCATCATAGAACTGCCTGTTGGACTTCCATTAGTGTCCCACTGGTGCAAATCTATTTGCAGCACCTCTGCATGACACCCTCATGCACATTTTGCTACGCTAATTTTATAGCAAACTCAGGGAATTCATTGCTGCATTTGATAATTCGGAGGGATAGAAAGTGATGCTTCCTTTAGCTTTTCCTTCTGTTCATAGACAGCATCTCCAAGTCCACACCCGAAGAGCAATTTCTCCTCCACGTCTAAGTGTGGAGAGGCAGCTAGTGCGCCTGCGTGTGCCGATTTACCCCAGCTGCAGCCTAACTACAGTGTTTCGCCTAGTGAGTATGCTCAGCCTGACTGTGCCATCCCTGAGGCTAAGTCTTCATTTCAGGATACAGCGCATGCTCCCACACTTAGTGCGAAAAGCCTCTTTGCACAGGTACCTGCATTCCGTTCCGGGTCTAAGTCCTGTTTTGTGCCTAGACACCATGCTAAAGCTGATAGTCTTTTTTCAGAGACTGTATTTCATGCTACTGAGCATGCTCAGGCACTTACTGCATCAGAGACTAGGTCCGGTAATGAACTCTTTGGCCCTGCCCCTGATGTGGGGGGCCTATATAGACCACAGGGCATCAGGTGTCCTGACGATGTGGCTAGGCCACTCCCAAATGGCTTGCAGAGGCCCGCCCCTATGACTTGTCACCTCATTATTGATGGTCAGACGATAACTGGTGAGGTGTTTGTGTCGTGGCAGCCATGAGGTCATTATTGAAGTTTCGGTTCCAAATAGGACGCTAGTTATGACACTCATGACGTGTCACTCTGCTTTTGTCTCCAGGAGGTGCATTGTGGTCCGCCCTGGTTTGGGGCGGACCAAGGTTATAAAATGGGCTGGAGCCAACAAGGAGGTGCGCAGTCTTCTATTATGCTCCGAAAGAGCACACCTCCATGTGTTGAACCCATTGCGGCTTTAGGCCAGAGGTAGGCAGGGATAGGGCGTCGATGCAGGCCGCCACCACAGTTGGTAACACAGAACGGTTAAGACCAGCTCCTGTCCTACAAGTCCTGCTTGTGCAGCCCAGTGGCATTAACAGGCCTGCTGCTGCTGATGCGCCTGCTGTCCACAGGTGTGGCCCCAATGCACACGGTCAGCGTACTCAATGGCCCCTGTAATGTTAACAGGGAGTTCCTGGGCTGGGTGGGCTTGTGGACCCTGTGACGCTAACAGGGCTCCCACTCTCAAGATCCGAGTGGCGTCTAACTCGGTTCAGGCAACTATTAGTTTCATAGCCACACAGCTCTGTATCCTCCACCTAACCTTCCAGTTGCCAACCTCTCCTTTTCCTTCTGGGAGCACGGTGGACATTGACTGCTGATGGGGATATATACCTTTCTCTTTCTTTTCTTATTAATTTTCGTTATATAGCGGTAACATAGTATATACCACCTTATCCAAATCTGCCAGTCCCACCGTAACAGATGGTGTTTCTTCATCAAATGTTACTTTTGCTTAACCAACAAACCCACGGACAAAAACTTTTTTCCCCTTTCCAACACACCTGTTCCCCTTTCCACCAGCATCTGTCCTTTTTCAACTCATTTGGTATATGACCAAAAGTGCAACTCTGCAGGGACACCGTACTCAATGCCGTCTCAGCACAGCAGCCAGCCCTCGGTCCCTCAGATGTGGACAAGTAAAAGACCATTTCCTCCTATCCATGACAAAGCGTTGAGATTCACTCTGTGCAGCACTGGTGTTTACTGATAAAAGAAGATCTAAGAATCCGTACCACCTTCTGCAGATACTCCTGTATACGTGCGTCCCTTTCTATGGCAGGAATTATTTAGCCAAATTTGGTCTTGTACCGAATATCTAACAGTGTGGTAACCCAGTAGTTAGCATTACTTCGAATTCGTACAATCCGAGGGTCATGTTGTAGGTAGTGCAGCAAGAAGGCGCTCATGTGTAGAGTTGAGCGCGGTTCGCGGTTCGAGGTTCTCCAGTTCTAGGCGCGAGTGATTTTGGGGCCTGTTCTAGATCGAACTAGAACTCGAGCTTTTTGCAAAAGCTCGATAGTTCTAGAAACGTTCGAGAACGGTTCTAGCAGCAAAAAAACAACTATTTCCTAGCTGGCTTTCCGCTGTAATAGTGTAAGTCACTCTGTGACTCACACTATTATGAAATTTCAGTGTATAGTGTGCGGGAACAGCGCCTTCAGATCACTGCTGTTTGTATAATGGCGATCGCCATTTTTTTTTTTTTTCCTTGTCTTCCTTCCTTAAGCGCGCGCGTGTAGTGGGGAGGGCCATTATGGCAGCCAATCCCAGACACACACACAGCTAAGTGGACTTTTAGCCAGAGAAGCAACGGCATGTGTGATAGGATGTCCATGTCACATGTCCCTGCATTATAAAAACGGACATTTTCCTCCAGCACGCTATTATCTGCCTTCTGCGTCCTTGGTGTCAGACATCACTGGCGTAGCTCCGTCCTGAGTCCTATCGCCGATACAGCTGTATGCGCTCCATACACAGCGCTGGACAGCTTAGGGAGAGCACTTTCTATCAGTCCTTTTAAGGGCTCGTACCGGCAGGGTCAGAGCCATAGGTGACAGGTCCTGAAAACAGAGACAGCGTCTGTGTAGCTAAGGTCAGGGATTTCCTCGCTGCATTTCCCCATTAGGAGGGAATAGAAAGGCAGGCTTCCATTCCTCTACCCAGAGCCCCACAATCCTGGCACTGTACCCTCCTGTCCTCTGCACACTCCAACTCATTATAACTAAGCCATTATACTAGCAAACACTGAGTGTACCTAGTGGCATCCTAAACGTGGCTATTGGACTTTTGTATAGTCCCACTAGTGCAAAGATATTTGCAGCACGTCTGCCTGCATTGCACACTCAAACTCATTATAACTAAGCCATTATACTAGCAAACACTGAGTGTACCTAGTGGCATCCTAAACGTGGCTTTTGGACTTCTGTATAGTCCCAGTAGTGCACAGATATTTGCAGCACGTCTGCCTGCATTGCACACTCAAAACCATTGTTACTAAGCCATTATACTAGCAAACACTGAGTGTACCTAGTGGCATCCTAAACGTGGCTATTGGACTTTTGTATAGTCCCACTAGTGCAAAGATATTTGCAGCACGTCTGCCTGCATTGCACACTCAAACTCATTATAACTAAGCCATTATACTAGCAAACACTGAGTGTACCTAGTGGCATCCTAAACGTGGCTATTGGACTTTTGTATAGTCCCACTAGTGCAAAGATATTTGCAGCACGTCTGCCTGCATTGCACACTCAAACGTATTGTTACTAAGCCATTATACTAGCAAACACTGAGTGAACCTAGTGGCATCCTAAACGTGGCTGTTGGACTTCTGTATAGTCCCACTAGTGCAAAGATATTTGCAGCATGTCTGCCTGCATTGCACACTCAAACTCATTATAACTAAGCCCTTATACTAGCAAACACTGAGTGTACCTAGTGGCATCCTAAACGTGGCTGTTGGACTTCTGTATAGTCCCAGTAGTGCACAGATATTTGCAGCACGTCTGCCTGCATTGCACACTCCAACTCATTATAACTAAGCCATTATACTAGCAAACACTGAGTGAACTTAGTGTCATCCTAAACGTGGCTGTTGGACTTCTGTATAGTCCCAGTAGTGCACAGATATTTGCAGCACGTCTGCCTGCATTGCACACTCAAACTGATAGTTACTAAGCCATTATACTAGCAAACACTGAGTGTACCTAGTGTCATCCTAAACGTGGCTGTTGGACTTCTGTATAGTCCCAGTAGTGCACAGATATTTGCAGCACCTCTGCCTGCATTGCACACTCAAACTGATATTTACTAAGCCATTATACTAGCAAACACTGAGTGTACCTAGTGTCATCCTAAACGTGGCTGTTGGACTTCTGTATAGTCCCAGTAGTGCACAGATATTTGCAGCACCTCTGCCTGCATTGCACACTCAAACTTATATTTACTAAGCCATTATACTAGCAAACACTGAGTGTACCTAGTGTCATCCTAAACGTGGCTGTTGGACTTCTATATAGTCCCAGTAGTGCACAGATATTTGCAGCACCTCTGCCTGCATTGCACACTCCAACTCATTATAACTAAGCCATTATACTAGCAAACACTGAGTGTACCTAGTGGCATCCTAAACGTGGCTGTTGGACTTCTGTATAGTCCCAGTAGTGCACAGATATTTGCAGCTCCTCTGCCTGCATTGCACACTCAAACTGATATTTACTAAGCCATTATCACTGAGTGTACCTAGTGTCATCCTAAACGTGGCTGTTGGACTTCTGTATAGTCCCAGTAGTGCACAGATATTTGCAGCACCTCTGCCTGCATTGCACACTCCAACTCATTATAACTAAGCCATTATACTAGCAAACACTGAGTGTACCTAGTGGCATCCTAAACGTGGCTGTTGGACTTCTGTATAGTCCCAGTAGTGCACAGATATTTGCAGCACCTCTGCCTGCATTGCACACTCCAACTCATTATAACTAAGCCATTATACTAGCAAACACTGAGTCAACTTAGTGTCATCCTAAACGTGGCTGTTGGACTTCTGTATAGTCCCAGTAGTGCACAGATATTTGCAGCACCTATGCCTGCATTGCACACTCAAACTGATATTTACTACGTCATTATACTAGCAAACACTGAGTGTACCTAGTGGCATCCTAAACGTGGCTGTTGGACTTCTGTATAGTCCCAGTAGTGCACAGATATTTGCAGCACGTCTGCCTGCATTGCACACTCCAACTCATTATAACTAAGCCATTATACTAGCAAACACTGAGAGAACTTAGTGTCATCCTAAACGTGGCTGTTGGACTTCTGTATAGTCCCAGTAGTGCACAGATATTTGCAGCACGTCTGCCTGCATTGCACACTCAAACTGATATTTACTAAGCCATTATACTAGCAAACACTGAGTGTACCTAGTGTCATCCTAAACGTGGCTGTTGGACTTCTGTATAGTCCCAGTAGTGCACAGATATTTGCAGCACCTCTGCCTGCATTGCACACTCCAACTCATAGTTACTAATCCATTATACTAGCAATTTATGCTGCCAGTTTAAGGGCCGTAGTTGCATTGTCAGGGATATTTATTCTTTATTATTCTGCTGTTAATAAAGCTAGACCACCGCTGCAATCTACACCACCTCTCAATTTTTACTACCACATTTTCAGTGCACAATCTTGTCGCAATCAACATGAGTGGCAAAATGACAGATGCTGGTGGAAAGGGGAAGAGGCGTGGTGGAAAAGGAAAAATAGGGTTTGTCCGTGGGGAAGGTGGCAAAGCTCCATTATCATCTGCTGAAGATAGACCATCTTCCAGCAAAAGTAAGATGTCTACTACTTACCGTGGACAATCCGATGTGCTCCCTTTTTTACGGACACGAACAACAGGAACAAAGGTAGATGATGGCCAAAAAAGGAAAATGCTTGAATGGATCTCAAGTGGTCCAACAAGTGCCCTCTCAGCCACTTCAAGTACCGCATCCAAAAAACTCCAGTCCTCTGAGTTGTCATCCCAATCAAACTTGCTTTCTCCCAGCTCTGAAGTCTCCATCAGCCCTGCACAGTATGGTGGAACTGAGATGGCTGAGTCTGCAGAGCTGTTCAGTCACACTATAGCCTGGGAATCAGAGGTCTGCTCCCAAGCTACAGTGAGTACAGAACAGGAAATTGTCTGCAGTGATGCCCAGAACCTTTGTGACTCTGATTCAGGCCCTGAGGACCAAGTTATTGAGCATAATGTTGACCCTTTGTCACAAACTGTAACACCTGTGGTTATAGACAATGAGGAACATACTGATGAAGATGAGACGCAGATACCCGATTGGGATGACAACTTAAATATTCGGTCAGGGCAAGAAGAGGCTCGGTCTGAGGGGGAGGGGAGTGCAAACACAACAATTGATGATGAAGTTCTAGATCCCACCGACTGTCAACCCACAGTCAGGCACTCGAGGAGGTCAACAGAGGTGGTGGAGGAGGATGCAACTGATGACGAAGTTACCTTGCGCCTTCCTGGACAGAGTCGGAGTACTGGTAGCACGTCTACAACTGCATCCTCAGCCACCACTCTGCCTCTGAGCACTAGTCGGGGTGGATCAACATGTCGCATGCCCTCTAAGTCTTGCCTAGCCTGGTCTTTTTTTGACATAGCAAAAGATCGCCCAAATTATGTGATCTGTAAAATTTGTCATGGTTCTATTAGTAGAGGTCAAAACCTCAGCAGTTTGACAACTTCTTCCATGAATCGTCACATGAATAAATATCATATGTCCCGGTGGGAAGTTCACCGTGCTGCAATGCGGCCTAGCGGAGCGAACCATCCACCGCCTGCCCCTTCCAGTGCATCCGCGCGCTCTTCATCTTCTAGGACTGTGGGGACAGCTGTCACACCTGTTTTTCCATGCACAACTTCCACCACTGTAACCGCAACAGGCAGTTTGCTTGGTAGGTCGTCAGTTGGTTTGGAAGGGGAAACAAGTGAGTGTGTACAGCTCTCTCAGACATCGATAGCACCAACGTTGGATGAAGGCAACATCATGTCTCCGCCTGCACTTTCCTCACAATCCTGCATTTTTCCAGGGACACCCTACTCAACACCGTCTACACACAGCAGCCAGATCTCTGTCCCTCAGATGTGGTCAAATAAAAGGCCACTTCCTGCGACCCATGACAAAGCTAAGAGGTTGACTCTATCCCTCTGTAAGCACTTGGCTACCGAAATGCTGCCTTTCCGCCTAGTGGACACACAGGATTTTAGAGACCTTATGTCTGTCGCTGTGCCCCAGTACCAGATGCCTAGTCGCCACTACTTCTCTAAAAAAGGTGTGCCCGCGCTACACCAGCATGTCGCACACAACATCACCGCTTCCTTGAGAAACTCTTTGTGTGAACGGGTGCATTTCACCACCGATTCTTGGACCAGTAAGCATGGACAGGGACATTACATGTCGCTGACTGGGCACTGGGTAACTATGGTGATAGATGGTGAAGGGTTTGCTGCACAAGTCTTGCCGTCCCCACGACTTGTGTGTCAATCCTCTGTCTGTCCAAGTTCCGCCACTGCTTCTGCCTCCTCCAACTCATCTGGGTCCTCCACCTCCGCCCCAAGCCTGCCTGGTCAGGCCACCAGCGTTCTCACTGCGCAGAAGGAATCACGCACCCCTCATTACTATGCTGGCAGCAGAGCGCAACAACATCAGGCGGTCTTTAGCTTGACATGTCTTGGGAATAAGAGTCACACAGCTGAGGAGTTGTGGTCAGCTCTGTGGTCCGAGTTTAATAAATGGTTGTCTCCACTCAACCTGCAGCCTGGTAAGGCCGTGTGCGACAATGCTGCAAACCTGGGTGCGGCCCTTCGCCTGGGCAAGGTGACACACGTACCTTGTATGGCTCACGTGTTGAACCTTGTCGTCCAGCAATTTTTAACACACTATCCCGGCCTAGATGGCCTTCTGAACAGGGCACGAAAACTGTCTGCTCACTTCCGCCGTTCAAGCGCCGCAGCTGAGCGACTTGCATCGCTCCAGAAGTCTTTCGGCTGGAATTCAACTCTCCACATGTTACAGCGACTGTGGCAGCACCGTCGAGCCCTGGAGCAATACGTCATGACGTATAGCCTGGGCCAACGAGATGCAGAGGTGGGGCAGATTACCCTGATGGAGTGGTCTCAGATCAAGGACCTATGCACCCTTCTGCACAGTTTCGACATGGCGACGAATATGTTTAGCGCTGACAATGCCATTATCAGCATGACAATTCCAGTCATTTACATGCTGGAGCACACGCTAAACACTATTCGGAGTCAGGGGGTGGGACAACAGGAAGGGGAGGAACTACAGGAGGATTCATATGCGCAAGACACAACAACATCACCAAGGTCCAGACGTTCATCATCCCAAACACGGCAGGCATGGGACCATGGGGGAAAGGGATCAACAAGGGCGCATCATAGCAGGCTAAATGTTGAGGAAGGTGCAGGAGAACATGAAGAAATGGAGGACGAACTGTCAATGGACATGGAAGACTCAGCGGATGAGGGAGACCTTGGTCAAATTTCTGTTGAAAGAGGTTGGGGGGAGATGTCAGAGGAAGAAAGAACGGTTAGCACCTCTATGCCACAAACACAGCGTGGACTTGGTCCGCATGGCTGCGCAAGACACATGAGTGCCTTCTTGTTGCACTACCTCCAACATGACCCTCGTATTGTCAAAATTAGAAGTGATGATGACTACTGGATTGCCACACTATTAGATCCCCGATACAAGTCCAAATTTTGTGACATAATTCCAGCCATAGAAAGGGACGCACGTATGCAGGAGTATCAGCAGAAGCTGTTACTCGATTCTAGCTCGGCTTTTCCACCAAACAACCGTGCAGGTGCAGGGAGTGATTCTCCCAGTTGTAACTTGACAAACATGGGACGGTCTCGTCATCTTCAACAGTCTACCCGTACCAGTAGGACCGTATCTGGTGCTGGTAACAGCAATTTTATGGAATCTTTTCATAATTTTTTTAGACCCTCCTTTGCAAGGCCACCAGAGACAACAAGTCTGACACATAGTCAACGGCTGGAGAGGATGATACAGGAGTATCTCCAAATGAACATCGATGCCATGACTTTGCAAATGGAGCCTTGCTCCTTTTGGGCTTCAAATCTAGAAAAATGGCCAGAGCTCTCCAGTTACGCCTTGGAGATTTTGTCGTGTCCAGCTGCCAGCGTTGTCTCTGAACGTGTCTTCAGTGCTGCTGGGTGTGTGCTGACAGATAAGCGCACGCGTCTGTCCAGTGACAATGTGGACAGACTGACGTTCATCAAAATGAACAAGTCATGGATCCAGAAGGAATTTACTACCCCTGTGCCATCCTGGGGAGAGTAAATGCTTGTGGATTTGGAATGTGCTTGATGCAAATCAAAACATCCTGTTTGCAACTATGGCACAAGTGCTGCCACTGATAAAGTGTCTGTCTGGGGCCCAATTTTTGGAAAAAAGGGAGGCTCCGCTTGGAGTAACCCTTGCTTACATTGTTTTTAAAAGAAGCCAAGATGAACAGAGCTGAGATCAGGAAAGACTTTGCTACCTACCCCGGTGTCATCCTGGGGACGGTTAAGTATGGTGTATTTTTGAATGTGCTTGATGCAAATCTAGCTGTGAAGTGTACAACTAGGGCACAACTGCTGCCACTGAAGGGGTGGGTGTGTGTCGGGCCCAATTTTTGGAAAAAAGGGAGACTCCGCTTGGAGTAACCCTTGCTTACATTGTTTTTAAAAGAAGCCAAGATGAACAGAGCTGGGATCAGGAAAGACTTTGCTAGCTACCCTGGTGTCATCCTGGGGACGGTTAATTATGGCGTATTTTTGAATGTGCTTGATGCAAATCTAGCTGTGAAGTGTACAACTGGGGCACAACTGCTGCCAATGAAGGGGTGGGTGTGTGGGGGGCCCAATTTTTGGAAAAAAGGGAGACTCCGCTTGGAGTAACCCTTGCTTACATTGTTTTTAAAAGAAGCCAAGATGAACAGAGCTGGGATCAGGAAAGACTTTGCTACCTACCCCGGAGTCATCCTGGGGACGCTTAAGTATGGCTTATTTTTGAATGTGCTTGATGCAAATCTAGCTGTGAAGTGTATAACTAGGGCACAAGTGCTGCCACTGAATGGGTGGGTGTGTGTGGGGCACAATTTTTGGAAAAAAAGGGAGACTCCGCTTGGAGTAACCCTTGCTTGCTGTGTTTTTTAAAAGGAGCCAAGATGAACAAGTCATGGTTCAGCAAAGACTTTGCTACCTACCCCGGTGTCATCCTGGGGACGGTTAAGGATGGCGTATTTTTGAAAGTGCTTGATGCAAATCTAGCTGTGAAGTGTACAACTAGGGCACAAGTGCTGCCACTGAATGGGTGGGTGTGTGTGGGCCCCAAGTTTTGGAAAAAAGGGATACTCCGCTTGGAGTCACCTTGCGGTGTTTTACATGATTTTAGAAGGGCGTGCCATGCCTATATCTGTGTGTCCTCCATTTTTTCCTTGTCCTGCTCTTTTGTTTTCGCATGAGTATATGTCCTTGTCACTTTCCCATGTGTTTGTGTTGTGTTGTGAGTTGTTTGTCACCTTTTGGACACCTTTGAGGGTGTTTTCTAGGTGTTTTTATGTGTTTGTGAATGCCTGCCATTGTTTCCTATGCAGTTCGAGTTCGGTTCGTCGAACGTTCGACGAACCGAACTCGAACGGGAGCTCCGTTCGGCGAACCGACCTCGAGCCGAACCGGGACCGGTTCGCTCATCTCTACTCATGTGTCTTGTGCATCCAGGAGGACCAAGTCCTTGGTTGTTGGTGGCAGAGAGGTGAGAATCGTGCCAACTTCCTCTGCCCTCTCCCCCCAACCTCGCACAACCGAAATGTGAGCAAGCTCTCACTCATCTGCTGAGTCTTCCATGCCCATCGCAAGTTCGTCCTCCATTTCTTCATGGGCTTCTGCACCTTCCTCAACAATTTTTGCTGATACTATGCGCCCTTGTTAATCCCTATCCCCCACCATGACTGCCGCCTAGGTGCCGCTCACCGTATGGACCTTGTACATCTTATTATCCCTTCTGCATATGACTCCTCCTGTACTTCCTCCCCTTCCTCTTGGACCAACACCTGACTCCGAATAATGCTCCATCTTGTAGATGACCAGAATTGTCACGCTGAGAATGGCATCGCTAGTGCTAAACATCTTCGTCGACATTTGTAAACTGTGTAGAAGGGTGCATAGGTCCTTGATCTGACACCACTCCAGCAGCGTGATCTGCACCACCTCTGGATCAAGTTAGCCCAGGGTATACGTCATACCGTATTTCAGCAGGGCTCTGCGGTGCTGCCACAGACACTGCAACATGTGCAGATTCCAATTCCTGCATGTCGGAACATCGCATTTCCGGCGTTTAACCGCCAGACCCTAAGACTTCAGGAGCGATGAAAGTTGTTGAGCTGCTGGGTGCGAAGGATGAAAGTGAGCACATAGCAGCGTGCCCGCTGCACAAGGCCATGTAGGCCGGGATGGTATTTTAAAAATTGCTGGAGAATCAGATTCAACACGTGAGCCATACAAGGCACGTGTGTCACATTGCCCTAACGAAGGGCCGCAGACAGGTTTGCATCATTGCCGCACACGGCTGTTAAGTCACCAACGTAGTCCACTCAATCAATTTGTACTCCGGTCGCCAGGTGACAACGTGTTCCTTTCGTGCATAGTGCTGATGATGGGAAAGGAGTCGATGCCTGCGGCGCAGGTGGACGCAGGTTATGGTCACCCACTGGGTTGCGTTACCTTGACAGATACAGAACCACAGGCTGAATGTAGGTGGTGGGTATCTCACAGATGAAGTACCATCATTCAGCTACAACCAATGGGAAGACACCACACCCTTTTTTAGGCCCCTCCTGTCGGCAGACCACTGCCAGACAAAGCTATGAACCTCTTGTTACTGTTACCCCCAGTTCAGTTTTATGAGTTTGTGTGCTTGTTACCTGACTACTTTTCCTGCTTGCTGTTTATGTACCTCGTTGGCCGATCCGCATTTCACTTCTGCTTGTTTTCTGATTAAGTCCTGCCCATCCCATTCTGTTCCTCTTCCTCAATTAATGTTTTTGACCCTGCATGACTACTATTTTCTGGAACTGCAGCCTTCCACAGGTATTGATCAACTTGGGCCCTGTGTAATTCCAAATCACTGTATAGGGGTTAAAGGGTTTCAGGGTTCTGGGTGTCCAGCTTGGTGAGTGGCTTGCCTCTAGGTCCTCTGAGAGCCATGACTTGTTCATCTTGGTTCTTTTTTCAAAAGCGAGGGGACTCCAACCACAGTCTCCCTCGTTGCCACTAATTGGGCCACACACACCCCACTTGACTGGCATCAGTTGAATCCCCTTTTGAAAAAGAAAAAGATGCTTTGCATGAAGCACTCTCAAAAATACGCGTGCCTTTTGCCTCCCCTGGCTGACCCAGGGGAAGAAAAGTCCTCTGAGAGCCATGTCCACATTGTCAGTGGACAGACACGTGTGCTTATCTGCCAGCAGACCCCCAGCAGCACTGAAGACAGGTTCCGAGAGAACGCTGGCTGCAGGACACGACAAGATCCCCAAGGCGTACGTGGCAAGCTCAGTCAATTTATCCAGATTGGAAGCCTAAAATGAGCAGGGCTCAAGTTGCACAGTAATGGCATCAATGTTTCCTTGCATATACTCATATATCTGTGTCTCCTCCTATTTTTCCTTGTCCAGCTGTTTTGTTTTTGCATGAGTATATGTCCTTGTCACTTTCCCATGTGTTTGTGTTGTGTTGTGAGTTGTTTGTCACCTTTTGGACACCTTTGAGGGTGTTTTCTAGGTGTTTTTATGTGTTTGTGATTGCCTGCCATAGTTTCCTATGCAGTTCGAGTTCGGTTCGTCGAACGTTCGACGAACCGAACTCGAACGGGACCTCCGTTCGGCGAACCGACCTCGAGCCGAACCACGACCGGTTCGCTCATCTCTACTCTTGACCTTACTAGTGGCTAATGGCAGGTGGCGGTTGCCCCGGAGGACCGCAAGAAGACTGCGTTTGCTACCCCCATGGGACTCTGCGAGTTCAACAGTATGCCGTTCGGGCTGTGCAATGGCCCAGGAACCTTCCAGAGGCTGATGGAGTGCTGTCTGGGGCATCTGAACTTCGAGATTATTCTACTGTACTTGGACGATGTGATTGTGTATTCTAAGATTCTAAGACATACGAGGCCCACCTGGAGCACCTGGCAGAAGTGTTTGCGGCCCTCGCCAAGTATGGGATGAAGCTGAAACCCTCGAAGTGCCATCTGTTGAAGCCCAAAGTGCAGTACCTCGGACACGTGTTGGGTGCGGATGGCGTAGCCCCGGATCCTAAGAAGATCACTGCTATTCAGAGCTGGCCGCAGCCAACATCGGTGAAGGAGGTGAGGCAGTTCCTGGGCCTGGTGGGTTACTACCGCCGCTTTATGAAAGAATATACGAAGGTGGCTGCGTCGATGCAGGACCTCCTCGTGGGACAGACCAGGAATATCAGGTCCTGGGGACCCCCATTTATCTGGGATGCCAAGCACGAGGAGTCCTTCCAACAGTTGAAGTCGGCCCTAACAGGAGAGGAAATCTTAGCCTATCCTGACTACAGCCTTCCCTTCGTCCTCTATACCGACGCCAGCAATGTAGGCCTGGGTGCGGTCTTGTCCCAGGTCCAAGGCGGAAAAGGGAAGGTGATCGCCTATGCCAGTAGGAAGCTCCGGCCCACCGAGAGGAACCCCGAGAATTTTAGCTCTTTCAAGCTCGAGTTCCTTGTGTGGGCAATAACAGAAAGATTTAAACATTACCTCACGGCGGCGAAGTTCACGGCCTATACAGATAACAACCCATTGACCCACCTGGATACGGCCAAACTGGGCGCCCTGGAGCAGTGATGGATGGCCCAACTGTCCAACTACGACTTCACCATCAAATACAGGGCTGGCCGCAAGAACACCAACATGGATGCGCTATCTCGGATGCCCCATTTACCCGACGAGGAGATGGAGGAAGACCATTTAGAAGAGATCGAGTTGCCTGCGTTTCATCGGCCACATGGTGAGAAGCCTCGCGCTAACCAACAACAAGTGAACTTGGATCCGCTGCCCAGCCAGATGTGGCAGGATGCCAAAGACCAGGAGTCTGAAGTCCAACTGGTCAAAACGCTGTTGGCTCAGGGTTCTTCTAGGATGAGTCCCACGGTCCCCTCTGAAGTCCAGCGGTTGTGGAGAGAGAGAGAGACCGCCTGTACCTACACCAAGGGAAGCTGTATAGGGGATCGATCAACCCGAAGACCCATGAGAAGGTTCGCCAGCTGGTGGTGCCCCAGGCATGTGTACCTAAGGTCCTGCAGGCCTACCATGACGGCGCTGGACACTTCGGATGGAAGAAGCTGGAGATGCTGCTAAGGGAGCGGTTTTACTGGAGTGGGATGTGGGAGTCCGTGGAAGCCTGGTGCCGAGAGTGTGGTCCCTGTACGTTGAGAAGACAGGTCGAAGCCAGCAAGCCCCGCTACAGCCAATTGTCACCCACCAGCCGCTGGAGTTGGTCCGCCCTAGACCATCTTAAGCTTGCACCAAGCCGGAGTGGGTATACCTATGCCCGGACCATCGTGGATCATTACTCCAGGTTCATGGTGGTTGTTCCCGTTAAGGATTTGACAGGTCGCACTGCAGCCAGAGCCTTTCAGGCCTACTTCTGTCGACCGCATGTCTACCTGGAGAAGGTGCTCAGGGACCAAGGCCCAGCCTTCGAAGCAGAGGTGTTCCAGGAGTTCTGCCAACTGTACGGGTGCAAGAAGATCCGGACCACGCCCTACCATGCCCAAACTAATGGGATGTGCAAGAAAATGAACCATCTAGTCCTTAACCTCCTATCTGATGGGAGCCCGACCGGGACGGCTGCCTGTGGATGTCGAGATGGACATAGAGGTGCCCAAAACCCTTCCTCCTACTGCCAACTGGGATGCTAGGTGGCAAACACAGTACCGGCAGATCCAAGAGTACGTGGAGAGAAACCTGCGTCAAAGCCGAGAGAAGCAGGAGCAGCACTTCAACAAGAGAGCCCCGGCTACCCCGTTCGAACCCGGAGATGTGGTACTGAAGCGCAAGAGGAGAACGCACAAGCTTGATGATCAATGGGAGAGAGCCCCATATGTCACCCAGCCCACTGGGTGGGAGAACGAGAAAACCTACCTAATCAGTCGCGACCAGGGGAAGACCACGGCCATAGTTTCCAGGGACCACCTGAAGAGATGCCCAGATCCCCTGAAGCTGGTGGGAGGAGTTCCTGTTCCTGTACCGAGTGGGGAAAAGGAGAAAGAGGTGATCCATACAGTGATGGGCGACTTTCCGGCCGATTGGCAGAATGGCGCAGTAATTATTCCCGTAATAATGTTCCCACAACCCGTGGAAGAAATGGAACTGGAAATGCTCGCCAGCGAACCGCCTGAACAAGCAACCAGGGATGCACCTACCCCACATCCCCGCAGGTCTCTCCCTGCCACACCTGACATAAGGGAGGAGGGACTGATCACCCCCTCTCTTCCGCCACCTTCTCCTGACCCCATAGGGCCCCGAATGTCCACACGCCCTAATCTAGGCAGGCCCCTGCTTAGGTATAGGGAGATTGCTATCTAGGGGTTCAATATGTTGATTGTGTAAATATGTGTGTGAATGAGCACAAATCACCCGATACTCTCACCTGATTAAGAAAGTTAAAGAGGTAGCGGTTCCGGCTACCATGTTAAAGTCCCCGTTAGGACCATCCTGCCCGTCCATGTAGGGAATTTAAAGTGTTTTACCCCGTTTACATAGACAAGGCCGAGAATTTGCAGGCCACCTAATAACTTTTGGGTCTTCTAAATAGCCCTTTGGACCACCTATCCCATCCTACAGTCACCGAAGAGGCTGGTTGGAGGAAGGGCCTCCGGCAGAGTAGGCTGGGGTCCCGTCACCAGAGCAACCGGTGACAACCCTCTGGGTCAGGGGTCCCCTGGACGTGGGACTAGCCACATAGTCACAGTTAGGTCCTTGCACAAACACCCATCCCCAAATAAGGTGACACCAGCCAACCTACTAAAACCCTAGTCACCTCCCTCTGGGTTTGATGTACACACCAGGTGGGTGGAGTCAGGCAGTTGGCCATGCCCACCTAGGAGTTCACATGTCTAGAGGCAGGAAAAAGCTAGTTAGATTGAGTTTGGAGGTCGAGGAGTAAAGTTCAAGGGCAGACCTGTGTCAAGGTCTGCTATAGTCTAACACCGGGTGCTGGGTCGAAGCCAGTCACCTGTGGCTAGGAGGCAGACGGTGGTGGCCGTCTGCAGGAGCTGGAAAGACAGCCTGTTGGAACCGTAGGTAGCCGGGACAGGGTAGTGGCCCGCCGGTACCGAACTGGGGAACCGACTGGAAACCGGAGCACCAGTGGGGGTACTCAGACCCTGAAACGCGGTCCCAAATCTACCGGACCCCGTTAATTAACTGACTGAGGTCTGGACTTTAGGTCCTTTCCCACCCAAAGTTCCAAAAGAAGGCAACAGCCCACCAATTCCAGATAACGGCCACCGCCTAGGGCCAAGAGATCCAACGGGCTAGCACCTGCGGGCAAACGGGCTCTCCCGACATACACACCAGGGAGCGGGGCTCCCGTTGCTGAAACGCGGTTGTCCATTTCTACTAAAGGGTGCAGGAGAAATGCAGACACCATCAACCCGTTTGGGGACCAAAGCAGCCGGCTGCGGGCACCGACCATCCTCCGTTTGGTTTACCAGAGACTCCCGTGTGTTTGTCAGAGTGAGTACCACCGTGCCCTCGGGCCGCGCACCGCCAAGCACCCCCCACACCAGTCCCATCGGGTCCCGGGGCCATCACCCCTGCCCACGGAGGGGTTAACATCACAAGCTGCACGAACATCTCCCCCGGAGCGCCCCGTAACCAGCAGCGGTGGTGCCTACATTCACCACAACCCGTGGATGGCGTCACGAACTCTAATCTAAAAACCCCCTTTCAACACGCCAGCCCCCCTTGCAGAGCGACATGACCCCCGGTCCGGAGGCACTCGAGCCACCGACACACGAGCCCGTCCTACCCTCTTTGTGTGTGGTACCACAATAATAATTCCTAGGCATCAGGCTTACTGTCTGGGGGTTATGCTAGACACCGATCTCTCCTTCACCTCCTATATACAATCTCTTGCACACTCCTGTCGCTTGCACTTCAAGAACATCTCTAGAATCTGCCCCTTTCTTACCATGGAAAATACAAAAACCTTCACCATGGCCCTGATCCACTCCTGCCTTTATTACTGCAATTTTCTATTAATTGGTCTCCCGCTAACTAGACTCTCTCCACTACAATCCATCCTTAATGCTGCAGCCAGGGTCACCTATCTGGCTAACCATTACTCGGATCCTTGTGCTGTGCGCCAGTCCTTGGACTGGCTGCCCATATATCACAGGATCCAATTCAAATTGCTTGTTCTCACCCACAAAGCTCTCCACACTGCAGTACCCCCCTCACCTCTATCTATCACCGTACCCATTCTCTATGCTCCGCAAATGACTTTCGACTTACATCCACACTAATCCAAACCTCCCACTTCTGTATCCAAGACTCCTCCCGAGCTGCACCAATCCTCTGGAATCACAAAAAAGGAGGGGAGCCAGCACTGCTTATGAGTGGCATGCAACAATGACAAAATAAAAAAGTGTAATATTCACAAATCCATTCCTACTGTAACAATTCAATGAGATTTTTGGCAAATAATTGATCAATGATTTGAGCCCCCCTGCCACGTCACGGTAAATCTCTATAAGGGGGGTCCCTACACTATATTTATAATTTATATACGTACCATAAGGTCTCGTGTAATGCGCAGGACCACCTACCTGAGAAATGTCAGAACCGCTCCCATGCTGCAAGGGCTGACAACTGCGAGTAAAAGGGCAGCCCAGGTGCTAGTGTGTGGCACCAGCACAATGTCAGAACTGGCCCCCACAGTGCCAGACCAGCAATCATGGATGAAGGGCGGAACAGCCCCAGGCAGGTGGTGCTTAAGTAATAATGCCTATGTCGCGGGCGGGGAGGACGCCGTCGCTGCTGCGCTCTCGCTAACGCTCGGGTCCGGCGCTGCTGCGGCTGCTCGGTGGCTCGAGCGGGGGCCGGATCCGGGGGCTCGAGCGGCGCTCCTCGCCCGTGAGTGAAAGGGGTGGTTGGTTTGGGGAATTTAGTCCGTGACGCCACCCACGGGTCGTGGTGAAGATGGGCACCACCGCTGCTGATGACGGGGATCCCGGGAGCGATGGTAGGGAGCAGCTGGGATGTTGTTTCCCCCCTCTGTGGGTAGGGGTCGGTGGTCCCGGGGCCCGAAGAGGTGACGGGGAGGATGGGTCGGTGAGGTGCAGGGTTGCAGGGACAGCGCGGCGCGGTGCCGGATAGCATGGGTGTACTCACTCAGCAAGAAAGGTACAAAGTCCTTGGTAAACCAAACGGCTGGATGGATGGGTCCCGCAGCTGGCTGCAGTGTCTCTCCCCGGACAGGTGATGGCAGCTGTCTTTCCCTGCACCTTGATGTTCTTCTTCTGACTATTATGGATTCCCAACGGTAGTCCGCTCCCTGGTGTATGGGTACCGGAGGAGCCTGTTTGCCCGCAGGCGCTGGCCCTTGGGTCTCTAGCCTTAGGCGGTGGCTGTGTATCCTCACGGTGTGAGCGGTTGCCTTCAATCGGGACTTGGTTGTTAGGGAACCCCGGGGGTTCCTGTCACATTCGGATCTGACTATTGTTGGCGGCTCCAAGCCTGGTCGGGGTCCGATGGCCCTGCCTGTGTGTGCTGCCTTCACTTCGCTCCCCGGTCGGTACCAGCGGGCCGTCGCCCGTCCCCGGTCCTACGGTTCCGCGTCGCTCCACCACTCCTGCAGACGACCAGGCCTGGTGGGAGAGGGCCGCCCGGTATCCGTTCCCTCCACCGCGCGGGACATAGAAAGCTACCGGCGCATTGCCATTGGGAAGGCTCTCACCCGCTTCCTCGGACTCCGAGACCGGCTCTGTGTCAGCCCCCGAGCTGCTGCTGTCATCTGACTCCAGGGAACTAATGGTGGGACTTGGCAGGTCGGTGACGGATTCCAGCAGAGCCCAGACTCGTGGCTCCTCAGTGGCAAGTGCCCCGTCACTGGCCGGTGTATGGAGGTCTACCATCGGTTCTTCTACGTTACCCGCTCCAGCGATTGATGGGCTGGCTTCCTCTCGGGCCTCCGGGCCCTGGTGGGGCAACACGGACTCTGCCACCTACATCGGGGACGGTGATCTGGGTGGGGTTGTATGGGCGGTCAGCACAGGCGATGGGTCGGGCCCTGCTGGGGCCAGGGGTAGACCGGATCCTTCAGCCGCAGCGGCCGGTCCTCTAGGGACACAAGGGTGTGGGTCTCTCACCAGCTCCTCTAGCATGGTCTCTATTTCATGCACCCGCACGACCGCGGCCAGCTCCTCCATCTCAGCGGTCCAGCGATCGAGCAGGTCCCGTACTTGGACCCGGTTACGGCAGCACAACAGCATCACTTGGGTGTTCAGCCAAGCAGCCGTCCCGGGGGCAGGCTCCGGAGATTCAGGCCTCTCTGATGGTGCGGACATGTTGCAAGCTGCTTCCAGGAACCGGTTATGTTTGCAGAGTCCTGGCGTCCCCGCTTTTATAGCCTCGGATTCATCAGGCAGACACACTCTCGCGCCCCCTTGGTACTCTTCAGCACTTCCGTTTGTTGGGGGTGGGGCTTGGCTTTCGCGCCTTCCCTGCTCGGAGAAGACGCTCGAGCGGGAGATTTTCGCGCCAAGATGGTGGCGCTTCAAAATTTTCGGCCGGACGCCGCCGGCGGAGATCACAAGGCGCACTTCTACTGGTAAGTAGAGGGGTTCAATCCTGTTCGTGACGCCAAGTTGTCGCGGGTGGGGAGGACGCCGTCGCTGCTGCGCTCTCGCTAACGCTCCGGTCCGGCACTGCTGCGGCTGCTCGGTGGCTCGAGCGGTGGGCCGGATCCGGGAGCTCGAGCGGCGCTCCTCGCCCGTGAGTGAAAGGGGTGGTTGGTTTGGGGAATTTAGTCCGTGACGCCACCCACGGGTCGTGGTGAAGATGGGCATCACCGCTGCTGATGACGGGGATCCCGGGAGCGATGGTAGGGAGCAGCTGGGATGTTGTTTTCCCCCTCCGTGGGTAGGGGTCGGTGGTCCCGGGGCCCGAAGAGGTGATGGGGAGGCTGGGTCGGTGAGGTGCTGGATTGCAGGGACAGCGCGGTGCAGTGCCAGATGGCACGGGTGTACTCACTCAGCAAGAAAGGTACAAAGTCCTCGGTAAACCAAACGGCTGGATGGACGGGTCCCGCAGCCGGCTGCAGTGTCTCTCCCCGGACAGGTGATGGCGGCTGTCTTTCCCTGCACCTTGATGTTCTTCTTCTGACTATTATGGATTCCCAACGGTAGTCCGCTCCCCGGTGTATGGGTACCGGAGGAGCCTGTTTGCCCGCAGGCGCTGGCCCTTGGGTCTCTAGCCTTAGGCAGTAGCTGTATACCCTCACGGTGTGGGCGGTTGCCTTCAATCGGGACTTTTGCTGTTGTGAAACCCCTGGGGCTCCAGTCACATTCGGATCTGACTATTGTCGGAGGCACCAAGCCTGGTCGGAGTCCGATGGCCCTGCCTGTGTTTGCTGGCTTCACTTCGCTCCCCGGTCGGTACCGGCGGGCCGTCGCCCGTCCCCGGTCCTACGGTTCCGCGTCGCTCCACCACTCCTGCAGACGGCCACCACCGTCTGCCAACCTTGCTGTCAGTGCCTAAGCCACAAACCCAGACACCCAAGTGTTCACTCCTCTCACTTCAAACTCCAAACTCTATCTCACACTTTTCCCGCCTCCAGTCCTGTGAACTCCTTGGTGGGTGGAATCAACTGCTTAGCTCCACCCCACCTGGTGTGGACATCAGACCCTGGAGGGAGGCAACAAGGGTTTTGTGTTTGGCTGGTGTCCCTGTCTGGTGGGGGTGGGGTGTTTGTGTGTTATCTGTGACGACCTGACTAGGCCAGGGCGCCACACCTATGAAACAGGGGGCGGTGGCTGTATGTGAACAGGCACCAACATAAGTTTTGATGGCAACAGAAGGAATTTGCAAACCACACTGGGCGTGCACGGCAAGCTGGCAGTCAACCACCGACCAGCTAAACGCAAAAAAGGAGGGGAGCCAGCACTGCTTATGAGTGGCATGCATCAATGACAAAATAAAAAGTGTATATTCACAAATTCATTCCTACTGTAACAATTCAATGAGATTTTTGGCAAATAATTGATCAATGATTTGAGCCCCCTGCCCCGTCACGGCAAATCTCTATAAGGGGGGTCCCTACACTATATTTATAAGATGAGAAATGTCAGAACCGCTCCCATGCTGCAAGGGCTGACAACTGCGAGTAAAAGGGCAGCCCAGGAACCAGTGTGTGTGGCAAAACCACACACACCAGCACAATGTTCTGACATTTCTCAGGTAGGTGGTGTTCTTATATGGTCCTGCGCATTACACGAGACCTTATGGTACGTATATAAATTATAAATATAGTGTAGGGACCCCCCTTATAGAGATTTGCCGTGATGGGGCAGGGGGGCTCAAATCATTGATCAATTATTTGCCAAAAATCTCATTGAATTGTTACAGTAGGAATGAATTTGTGAATATTACACTTTTATTTTGTCATTGTTGCATGCCACTCATAAGCAGTGCTGGATCCCCTCCTTTTTGGGGTTTAGCTGGTCGGTGGTTGACCACCACCTTGCCATGCACGCCCAGTGTGGTTTGCAAATTCCTTCTGTTGCCATCAAAACTTATGTTGGTACCTGTTCACATACAGCCACCGCCCCCTGTTTCATAGGCATTATTACTTAAACACCACCTGCTTGGGGCTGTTCCGCCCTTCATCCATGTTTGCTGGCCTGGCACTTTGGGGGCCAGTTCTGACATTGTGCTGGTGTGCGTGGTTTTGCCACACACACTGGCACCTGAGCTGCCCTTTTACTCGCAGTTGTCAGCCCTTGCAGCATGGGAGCGGTTCTGACATTTCTCAGGTAGGTGGTGTTCTTATATGGTCCTGCGCATTACACGAGACCTTATGGTACGTATATAAATTATAAATATAGTGTAGGGACCCCCCTTATAGAGATTTGCCGTGACGGGGCAGCGGGGCTCAAATCATTGATCAAATATTTGCCAAAAATCTCATTGAATTGTTACAGTAGGAATGAATTTGTGAATATTACACTTTTTATTTTGTCATTGTTGCATGCCACTCATAAGCAGTGCTGGCTCCCCTCCTTTTTTGCGAATCCTCTGGAATGCTCTGACCCAAGAAACCAGCATGAACCACAACTTACTCAGCTTCAGATGCTCCCTTAAAAACACATCTTTTTAGGGTAACCTATCCCACTCCCTAAGGCCCGTTGCACACGTCAGTGAAAAACACTGACGTTTTTCACTGGTGTGTAAAACACACACATGTCCCTGCGTGTGCCATGAATCACGGCACACGTGGGTTGTCAAAGTGTAATCCGGGCTCCGTTCTCCGTGGCCCGTGATTGCACTTAGTAATCAACTCACCTGTGCGCGCTCCCGCTCTCCATGGTGCTGATCGCTCCCGCGGTGCAGCATCCGGCCGGCGCTGACCCCCGCATCAGCTGCTTCCGGGTCGGCTGTGACGTGCATCATGAATATGCGCGACAGTAATGAGCCGGCTCAGAAGCAGCAAGCTGCACGGGCTGCAGAGGACATCGCTGGACGCCGGGTGAGTTAAAATGTTTTTTATTTTAAAAGCACGTTTTTTTCTGGCCCGTGTTTCACGGACCACACCACTGCGTGGTCCGTGGGACATCAGTGATGCCAGAAAAAATGGACATGTCTCCGTGCGGCAATCACGCACACGCGGGTACGCCGCACGGAGACACGTGCAGTGAAAAATCACTGACGTGTGAGCAGACCCATTCATTATAATGGGCCTGCATATGTCAGTGATTCTGGTACGTTTAAAAAAAAGCACAAATGTCCCAGAATCACTGACATGTGAAAGAGGCCTAATCGAAATAATTTCACAAAGTCCAATCACGACTTCTCACAACATAACCCACCATCAAACTCCACCGCATCCAAAAGCATCTCAAAGATTGGCTGACTGGTTTAGGTAGCCTTTATCTATCCTCTATTTCTTTGAGATGGCTGGATTGTCATTGGAAATGAGCAGTGAACCTGTACCTTGTTTCCTGCCAACCTCATTGTAGATGTAAGCTCTCATGAGCAGGGTTGTCTTTTTTGTCTTTTTGTATTTTCTATAATTGTTACTTGCTTTTATATGAACCTCTGAATTGTAAAGCGCTGCAGAATATGTTGGCGCCATTGAAAAAAGATTATTCTTTTTGTTACTGGGGTGCTTGGCCTGTGGTTCCGCATACGGGTGGTGGTCGGATTGCCTTTGCCCTGGCCTGTGCTCAACTTGGTATGCCAGATGCTACAGATTACAATGTTTTTCTCTGAAGGACTTTCAGAAAAAAACTTCCAGACAGCAGCTAAATGCCCCCTTGCCCGGACTTGAGCCACACTGGGGGTGGTCTTCAGAACAGTTGACCCAGTTCTCCCTCTGGGCAAACCACTACCCCTTGGTGCCTGTGTTGGTCCTACATATCGATCTACCTCTTTAATGCTGTGCTGGCTATACATGTCAATGGTCCAGGTCGGCTCAGTGGACTCATCATCAACCACCTGGTCTTCCATCTCATCCTCCTTCCCAGTTGAGATTGTGAGCTGACCTGAAGGCAACTATGTTTCATCATCATCAGCCTCCACCTCTGGAGACAGTAAATGAGGTTCCTCAACTGGCTTTCCTCTGCCAGTAGGTCCTCAAATACTTGCGCATCAATGCATGCTACCTCCTCATGTCCCTCTTTAATGCTGCATGGTGAGAGGCGAGAGCCAAACAAAGGATACGTACAAAACAGATCAACAGAGTGGCCAAGCTTGGGGTCATATGTCTCCTGTGACTGATGATTGAGGGGAGGAAAGAGGACCAGGTTGAGGATTGGATGGACCAGCCCACTGTGTGGTCGTGGAAGATTTGTTGCTGCTTGAGAGATTCAAAGAGACCTTGTTTCTGCCATCTAAGACAGAATCTGCTCTCGTTCTTCTGACTTACACACACTTTCCAGATCGGAAAATTTGAGGAGGAGGAGGACAAAACTCAATGTCACAATGGGCGCATTGTAAACTGCTATGAAATATGTATTCCACCATCTGAGCCTCAATGAGGGAGGGACTGCCCAAATGTATAAGTATATAAGTAAGAGCAGCCCCTCCCAAACGTATGTTACTGGGCCACTCAGGTTTCCTGACACCTGCAGGCCCTCTGAAAACGTCAATTGAGGGCTGCAGAATGATGTGGTGGTGATGGAGGAGGAGGAAGGTAAAGGCCACCGCCACAATGGGCACATGGTAAACTGCTATGGAATATTTATTCCACTATTTGAGCCTCAATGAGGGAGGTATTGACTCGCCCACCCCAGGGCTATGGGACACCCGGTGCCGGGCCGGACTAGTCCGGGGGTAGTCAGTGGTGGCGGGGCCCGACTCCGTGGCCCTGGTGGGTGTCAGTTTAAATATGGCTGTTGACTTGGGAGCAATTAAAGTATTTGTTTCGTGACGCCACCTGTGGTTTGCGGCTATTAAGCCGCCGCTGCTGTGTGAGGCCTCCGGGGTGATGATACGGCAGCAATGGTGGTACTGCTCCCCACAGGTGGAGCGGTGCCCCGGGGACACTGTTGGTGCTCGTGAAAGTCTATGGTGTTGTGTGGATAACACGGTGCAGGGCCGACAGGCAATGAAAGAACCAGGCACAAACAACAGTCTCTTTACCTTCTTCTCTTTTACTTTAAGAATAGTCCAGTCCAGGGAGACCGTCACAGGTGGTGAAGGGGATCCGGTCGGCCTGGAAGTACTTGGGGTGATCTTTTTGGCCAGCTGAGTATGAGGCCTACTCCTGTTCTTTTCTTTACTATTATAGGACCCTGCTCTCTGGATCTAGCAATGGCCCTCTTGCTGCTGGGACCGGTGGTACGTCCCTTTCCCTCTGTGGTAGGCTGCGCAGGCCCTCTCTGGTGCTTCTCTGCTGGAGTCCACACCGGGCCCTGATGATGCAGCTGTACCTTCGGGCTGTTTATGGGCCAGGTGCTTGCAGCTCTCCTGCCCTTCGGATTCGGCTACCAGGGAGTACTTTAAGCCCTGGTGGCCACAGACTCCGATGTCCGAGTCTCTTCTCTGCCTCTCTGCTACTCCTGCTTCCCTGGGCCAAGCTGCTCCAGCTCTAGGCCCCAGATCCACAGGACAGCACACTCTGCGTCTGCTTGCTATCACTTCTCTCTACAGACTGACCACTACTTCCTCCCTCAGGTCAGACTTAAGGAAAGCTCCCTGGAATTCCAGGTTCAGAGCTCCCCCTGCTGGCCGGAGGGAGAACTGCGTTGGATGTTAAACTTACTGGCCAATGGACCTCCCAATTACCTCCAGGCTCAGCATTAACCCTTTTGGGAGGGCAATGCTGTTGTGGCGACCAGGTCCTGGGGCGCCACACTCCCCCTTAGTTAAATTCAGTACTCCCGGACTGTAGAAACAAAACATAACATGTTAGAACATTTCATCCCATTATGGGAGGCGCATTACTTAAACGTTACAAACTTAAACACTACTATAAGAGTCCAGTGTGGCTCCCTGCCGGGTGTCCATTACACTGCTCCATGGGGGACCCGCCGCGATCAAACCCCCAACGTAGGCTCTGGGCGTGCATCAGAGCATTGATGACCCCACTCTATGCACGCCGGACGGGTTTTTCTTCAGGGGTGTGGAGCACACTGGTGCTAACTATGTACATGTCACGCTCCCCGGGTCCTCGGATCCGATCCCCGGGTCCTCAGCTCCGCTCCCCGGCTCACCTGCCACGCTCCCCGCTCCGGTGCCCGCACTTCCCAGGCCCCCTGGTCTCCGCTCCCGGCGCCCGACGGCTTCCCAGTTCCTGGCCGGCTCCCCTGCGTCCTCCCTTCAGCTTCCTGCCCTGGCTTCTGGCACCCGGGCTGCGCGCACGCGCATTAGGGCGCGCGCGGTCACTGAACCTTTCTTAAAGGGCCAGTGTCAATTAACAAGAAATCATGCACTCAGGTACAGGGTATATAGGGGGTTAATGTCCAAGGGAGCGGGGCCTGTTCTTCGTGTTTTCCCAAGCTAGGAGTCAGGTCTCCTTGTGTTCTATGAGATACTTACCTCTCTGTCTTCTAGAGCCGACCCTGCATCGCCATCCGGTCCTGCGGTACCTCGAACCCCGAACGCTGCCCATCTGCCATCCTGACAGTCCGTACCATCTCGGATCCCTGCGGTGACCCGTCATCTCGCTCCAACGGTTCCGGACCCCGCCTGACACCATCACGGCTTCCGAACCTGAGCTCCGTCACCCGGACCACCATCCGTGACCTCGTGGTCCCAGGGACTTCTCCATTTGCTCTCAGTGCACGGACTGTCCTGCTACCTACAGTGCTCCGGCTACCGGACTCCTTTCCTCATCCGGGAGTTCGGCCCAGTGGATCCACCTCCAGGGTCTACCCGTCCATCTGGCCCTAACAGTAAGAACAGGCCATGGATCCCGCCGAAGCACTAGCGGCCTTGCATGAGGAACTCCAATGCCAGCGTGAAGTCCAGACCCGCATGCTGAACTTTATGACTTCCGTGGACACCCGCCTGACCACGCTACAAGCGGCAGTCACGTCTTCGACATCCCGAGCCTCCACTAGTCAAGCCACGACCCCCGCTCCCGTGGCCGCCTCTTCGGATGCTTCCAGACTGCGTTTGGCCTCACCACCCCGGTACGCCGGAGACCCCAAGACCTGCAGGGGGTTTATAAACCAATGCTCCCTCCATTTCACGCAGCTGCCACATCTGTTTGCCTCCGACCAAGCCAAGGTCGCCTTCATCATGTCTCACCTAGAGGGCGAGGCACTGGCGTGGATGAACCCCTTGTGGGAGAAGGAGGAACCTATGACCAAGAACCTCCAGGAGTTCCTGCAGGCCTTTCGCAGCACTTTTGACGAACCCGGACGCGCCTCCGCGTCTGCGTCTTCACTTCTCCGGTTACGTCAGGGAACACTGACGGTGGGTCAATACGCCATCCATTTCCGCACCTTGGCTTCAGAACTCGGGTGGAATAACGAAGCCCTAACCGCCGCCTTCTGGGAAGGACTATCGGGTCGAATCAAAGATGAGCTGGCTGGACGTGATGTACCGTCCACTCTGGACGCCCTGATTACCCTAGCGACTCGAGTGGACATACGCTTTCAGGAGCGGTCCAAAGAACTGTCCCGTGAGAGACGTCCGGTAAGGCATTCCTCTCCTCCACCGAAGCCCACCGTACTCCAGTCAACGGCCTCTGGTGTCTCCGTCCATGAGCCCATGCAGATCGACCGTGTGCGACAGTCGGAACAACGTCGAGCAGAGCGGCTCGCCAAGGGTCTCTGCTTTTACTGCGGAGAGGGCACACACCTGCTACGCGCCTGTCCAGAGAGGCCGGGAAACTCCAAAGCCTAGGGTTGGTAGGAGAGGCCACCCTAGGTGCTGGAACTCTCTCAGACCCAGTTACATGGACTGTGCAAGTGACAACGGGAGAGACGCGGTTTACGGCTGAGGCGTACCTCGATTCTGGGGCAGCAGGCAATTTCATCCAGCAGGCCACGGTGGACAAGTACCAGGTGCCTGTTACTCCACTCGACAAGCCCCTAGTGATTGCCTCTGTGGATGGGAGACCCCTCTCTGACACCATCTCTTGGATCACCAAGCCGCTTGAACTGCGTATTGGTGCTCTGCACACCGAGAACATCGCTCTCTACGTCCTCCCACACATGTCACATCAAATCCTGCTGGGACTTCCCTGGTTGCGGACACACGAGCCTTCAGTCAGCTGGGGCACTGGCGATATCACTCGATGGGGGTCTTCTTGCCATGAGAGATGTCTGAAGACCATACAACCCATCCGGCGACCTCCGGTTCCCGAGTCCCTACCGGGACTGCCCTCAGCCTATTGGTCCTTCGTGGACGTCTTTGATAAGAAGGAGTCCGAAGTACTCCCGCCACATCGTCCTTACGATTGTGCCATTGACCTGCTCCCGGGAACTACACCACCTCGAGGACGGATATATCCACTATCTCCAGCCGAAACAAGGGCTATGTCTACGTACATCACAGAGAGCCTGGCTAAGGGATTCATCCGGAGATCCTCCTCTCCTGCTGGAGCAGGCTTCTTCTTCGTAAAGAAGAAAGAGGGCGACCTACGCCCATGTATAGACTACCGGGGATTGAACCTAATCACCGTGAAAAACAAGTACCCCCTGCCGCTCATCCCCGAATTGTTTGATCGGCTCAGAGGAGCTCGTGTGTTCACCAAGTTGGATCTTCGGGGTGCCTACAACCTGGTCCGTATCCGCTCAGGGGATGAATGGAAGACCGCGTTCAACACTCGCGATGGGCACTATGAATACTGCGTGATGCCCTTCGGCCTGTGTAACGCACCAGCAGTCTTCCAAGAATTAGTGAACGATGTGTTTCGGGACCTTCTCTACGTCTGTGTGGTGGTATATCTGGATGACATCCTTGTCTTCTCTCCGGACCTCCAGACCCACCGAGAGAACGTGCAACTGGTTCTACAACGACTGAGAGAGAATCGTCTGTACGCCAAGTACGAGAAGTGTGTCTTCGAACAGTCTTCTCTCCCCTTCCTGGGGTACCTCATCACCGATACCGGACTGCAGATGGATCCCAAGAAGGTCTCCTCCATTCTCAACTGGCCCCCTCCTTCTGGACTGAAGGCAATCCAACGATTTCTGGGATTCGCTAACTATTACCGCCAGTTCATTCCTTACTTCTCGGCTCTGACTGCTCCTCTCTCCGCCTTGACCAAGAAGGGGGCTAATCCAAAAGACTGGTCACCTGCGGCCGACGCCGCGTTTGGCGCTCTAAAGCGAGCCTTTGCCTCCTCTCCTGTACTCCACCGTCCAGAGTTAAACCGCCAGTTCACCTTGGAGGTGGATGCCTCCTCCTCGGGAGCCGGAGCAGTGCTCATGCAGAAGTCCTCCTCCGGGAAGATGGTGACGTGCGGTTTCTTCTCCAAGAGCTTCTCCGCGCCTGAACGCAATTACACCATCGGTGACCGAGAGCTATTAGCGGTCAAACTGGCTCTGGAGGAATGGCGCTATCTTCTGGAAGGAGCAGTGTACCCTGTCATTGTTTACACGGACCACAAAAACCTGGAATACCTGCGGACTGCTCAGCGACTGAACCCACGGCAAGCCAGGTGGTCCTTGTTCTTTGCCCGGTTCGACTTCCAGCTTCATTTCCGACCCGCGAACAAGAATGTACGCGCTGATGCCTTGTCTAGGTCTTTCGTGCCCCTGGAACAGGAGGAAGAGACATCTCAACCCATCATCTGTCCAAGTAAGATTATTCCGGTGGCTCCTGTCACTCTGGCCCAGATACCACCTGGGAAGACTTATGTCTCTGAGGCTGACAGGCAAAAAGTGTTACACTGGGGCCATGCCTCGAAAACAGCCGGTCATGCAGGTCAGAAGAAAACATGGAGCGCTATTGTACGTCATTACTGGTGGCCATCCCTGCGCACGGACGTCGCCTCTTTTGTCTCTGCCTGCTCCTCCTGTGCCAGGAACAAGACACCCAAACACCTGCCATACGGCCGTCTTCTGCCTCTGCCCATACCCTCAGTTCCCTGGCAACACATAGCGATGGACTTTATTACAGACTTGCCATTATCCTCCGGACACACAGTCATATGGGTCGTGGTGGATCGGTTCTCTAAAATGGCCCATTTCGTTCCTATGGCTGGACTGCCCTCTGCTCAGGAACTCGCGGACGCCTATATACAGCACATCTTCCGCTTGCATGGCTTTCCATCACACATAGTGTCCGACAGAGGAACCCAGTTCACCTCCCGCTTCTGGAGGGCTCTCTGCAAACATCTGGGAGTGACTCTGGACTTCTCCTCAGCCTACCATCCTCAGTCGAATGGCCAAGTGGAACGGATCAATCAGATATTGACCTCTTTCTTGCGTCACTACGTGAACGCCCATCATGACGATTGGTCCACGCTTCTTCCTTGGGCTGAATTCTCCCATAATCACCACGTCAGTGAGTCCTCCTCCTGTTCTCCCTTCCATGTCGTCTACGGACTTCAGCCGTCTGTCCCATTGCCTGTATCCTCTTCCTCGGACATCCCTGCTGCTGATGCAGTACTCCGTGACTTTACATCCATTTGGGACTCTGTTAAGGCCTCCCTTGGACGTGCATCCCTGCGGATGAAGAGACATGCGGACAAGAGACGTCTGGATCCTCCGTGTTTCTCTCCGGGAGATCTCGTCTGGCTTGCTTCCAAATACATCCGACTGAAGATACCATCCTACAAGCTGGGACCTCGCTACATCGGACCGTTTAAAGTCCTCGGCAAGATCAATGAGGTCTCCTACAAACTGCAGCTCCCGGCCACAATGAGAATACCCAACTCCTTTCACGTCTCTCTGCTCAAGCCGGTTGTCCTTGGTCCCTTCTCCGCTGCCGCCAGTCCGGCCCCTCCTCCTATTGCTGAGGACGACATCTATGCGGTAAGAGATATCGTGGCCATGAAGACCGTACGTGGTCGACAGTTCTTCCTGGTGGACTGGGAAGGGTATGGTCCTGAGGATAGATCCTGGGAGCCCAGGGAGAACGTGGGCACTCCTCTGATCCGTGCCTTCCTGTCCCGGTTGCGGGGAGGGGGGCGTGGGGGGGGGTACTGTCACGCTCCCCGGGTCCTCGGATCCGATCCCCAGGTCCTCAGCTCCGCTCCCCGGCTCACCTGCCACGCTCCCCGCTCCGGTGCCCGCACTTCCCAGGCCCCCTGGTCTCCGCTCCCGGCGCCCGACGGCTTCCCAGTTCCTGGCCGGCTCCCCTGCGTCCTCCCTTCAGCTTCCTGCCCTGGCTTCTGGCACCCGGGCTGCGCGCACGCGCATTAGGGCGCGCGCGCGGTCACTGAACCTTTCTTAAAGGGCCAGTGTCAATTAACAAGAAATCATGCACTCAGGTACAGGGTATATAGGGGGTTAATGTCCAAGGGAGCGGGGCCTGTTCTTCGTGTTTTCCCAAGCTAGGAGTCAGGTCTCCTTGTGTTCTATGAGATACTTACCTCTCTGTCTTCTAGAGCCGACCCTGCATCGCCATCCGGTCCTGCGGTACCTCGAACCCCGAACGCTGCCCATCTGCCATCCTGACAGTCCGTACCATCTCGGATCCCTGCGGTGACCCGTCATCTCGCTCCAACGGTTCCGGACCCCGCCTGACACCATCACGGCTTCCGAACCTGAGCTCCGTCACCCGGACCACCATCCGTGACCTCGTGGTCCCAGGGACTTCTCCATTTGCTCTCAGTGCACGGACTGTCCTGCTACCTACAGTGCTCCGGCTACCGGACTCCTTTCCTCATCCGGGAGTTCGGCCCAGTGGATCCACCTCCAGGGTCTACCCGTCCATCTGGCCCTAACAGTACAATTAGACTGTTGGCCACCCATAGTCCAGTGGCCCAATTGTCCATTTACTTAATCACCTAAAACAAAACATGACATACCAGACATTTTCACATAACTATTTACACTCTGTTAGGTATTTTACTTTCTATGTTCTATACCTTGGAGGGGGCTGTCCCCGAGTGCTACGTTGGGACCGGCGTAGCTCTGGGGTTTGTCCCTGACTACTTGGAGTGTCTGCCCCCCCCCCGTGTTATTGGTAGGCCAAACCCTGACAGGGATGCATGTTGATTGCCTACGGGGTCTCAGATTCGCCAAGGGTACGGCAGGTTCACCACTGGCAGGGGGTTGAGCCTCCTGTTCTACTGCTGGCGTGTCATCTCGTGTTGGAGCGGATGGTTCTTTAGGTGGATCTGGAACCTCTTCTGTTTCTGGCTCGACCAACTGCGGGAACGTCAACACTGGTACCACTATGGCATTGTTTATTCGGGTCCAAGTTTTGGGGAATTTTCCAAGGATTGTTTGGATCATCTCTTCCTCTTTTTCTTGACTTTGGGGACTTTCTTGTACTTCTTCTACTTCTTTTTGGGTTCTGCACCGTTCAGGGCACGCTTTTAGGCGGTCTCGAGAAACTGCTTGATAGGTCTTGCCTTCATCTTTGCTTATGAGGCATACCTTACTATTGTCAAAGTTGGAGGGAATAATGGTGTAGGGTTCATTCTCCCACTGATCATCTAATTTATGCGCCCTCCGCTTTTTCTTGAGGACCTGTTCTCCAGGTGCTAAGGGAGTTGCTGGGGCTGTTTGATTGTAGTTCTGCTCTTGTCTCGTTCTTGCTTGGGACAGGCTCCTTTCTACGCATTCCTGGACCTTGCGGTACTGCTGTTGTCGCTCTGTATCCCAATCTTCTATCTCCTGAACCGCTTCAGGTGACAGTCCCCATCTCAAAGTCTACAGGTAACTTGCCAGGTCTTGCTCGCATCAGGTAAGCAGGGCTGCAGTTGGTCGAATTTACTGGGATATGGTTGTACAGGTCTACCAGATCTGGTAACTTCTCTGGCCATTGGTTTCTTTCTTCCAGAGGTAGAGCCTTCAGCATATCAATAACCACATGGTTCATCTTCTCGCACAATCCATTGGTTTGGGGGTGGTACGGTGTTGTTCGGATTTTCTTACAGCTGTACATATTACAGAACTCTTGGAACACTTCAGCCTCGAATGCAGGACTTTGATCAGTCAGTACCCTTTCCGGATAACCGTGAGGCCGACAAAAGTATGCCTGGAATGCTCTAGCTGCTGTTCTGGCTGTCTGGTCCTTCACAGGCACTACTACCAGGAAACGAGAGTAATGGTCCACAATGGTGAGGGCGTACACATAGCCTGACCGGCTTGGTGTTAACTTCACGTGGTCCAGGGCCACCAACTCCAGGGGCTGCTTCGTGACAATTGGCTGTAGGGGAGACCTCTGGCTGGCATCATCCTTCCGCCTCAGGTTACACGGACCACAGTCTCGGCACCACTTCTCGATCATCTTTCTCATGTGCACCCAGTAGAACCGATCGCGGAGTAGGGTCTCCAACTTCTTCCACCCGAAGTGTCCTGCTTTATCATGGTAAGCTGCTAGGACCATTGGAGCATCCCTCTGTGGGACCACTATCTGCCAGACAAGTTCATTTGTTCGCCAGTTGACATATCTCTTGCAGAGCTTGCCTTGGTAGGTGAACAGTCGTCCCCTCTCCTTCCACAACTGCTGGGCTTCTTGTGGAGCGTCTGGACCGAGATGGGTCTCAGCTTGTGCTAGCTTTTCTTTGACCAATCGCACGGCCGGGTCACCGTTCTGTGTCTCTTCCCAATTATGGTGGAGTAATGGGTTGACCGAGACCTCGTGCTGGCTCGAGCGCTTCACTCCTACAGCATGCTCACACTGGGAAACACCTTGGTGATGGAAAGCCGGTAACTCTATCTCTTCGAGTTCATCCAGGTCTTCTCCAGACTCGGGTAAGTGAGGCATTCTGGACAGCGCATCAGCATTGTTATTCTTCTTGCCAGCTCGGTACTTGATGGTAAGGTCAAAGTTAGACAGCCGGGCCATCCATCGCTGTTCCAACGCACCTAACTTGGCTGTTGCCAGATGTGTCAATGGATTGTTGTCCGTGAAGATGGTGAACTTGGCCGATCACTGTCCAAACAATAGCGAGGAACTCTAGCTTGAAGGAACTGTAGTTTTCTGGATTCCTTTCTGTGGGCCGAAGCTTCCTACTGGCGTAAGCTATCACCTTCTCTCTGCCTCCCTGCACCTGGGACAGAACTGCTCCCAGTCCCACGTTGCTGGCGTCTGTATACAGTACAAACGGCTGGCTGTAGTCAGGGTAGGCCAGAATTTCTTCTCCCGTGAGAGCCCCTTTCAGCCGGACAAAAGATGTTTCTATTTGGCTGTTCCATTCAAATGGAGGGCTCTGCTTCTTAGCCTGCTTTGGCTGGCCCACCAGGAGATCTTGAAGAGGCGCTGCTATCTTTGTGAAACCATCAATGAACCTTCGGTAGTAGCCCACCAGCCCAAGGAACTGCCGCACCTCCTTTACCGTGGTGGGTCTTGGCCAGTCCTTGATTACGGTGACTTTCTCTGGATCAGGTGCCACACCTTCTGCGCTGACCACATGACCCAGGTACTTTACCCTTGGCTTCAAGAGGTGACATTTGGACGGCTTTATCTTCAGGCCATACTCCGACAGGGACTCAAACACTTCTGCTAAGTGCCTCAGGTGATCTTCGTAGGTCTTGGAGTAGACTATGACGTCATCCAGGTACAATAGCACGGTTTCAAAGTTGTGATGGCCAAGCAGCACTCCATCAATCTCTGAAATGTCCCTGGGGCATTGCAGAGTCCGAACGGCATACAATTGAACTCACAGAGATCCATTGGTGTCGTGAATGCAGTCTTCTCTTTGTCTGCCTCTGGCACGGGAACCTGCCAATACCCACTAGTGAGATCCAGGGTGGAGAAATAATTAGCTGATTTTAAGGCCGTTAGTGACTCTTCTATTCTGGGTAGTGGATAAGCATCTTTATGTGTAATGCGGTTAATTTGTCTGTAATCTACGCACATTCTCATTGTACCATCTTTTTTCTTTACGAGCACTAGTGGAGCTGCCCAAGGGCTACAGCTATCTCTGATAACCCCAGCCTCCTTCATTTCCCGTAACATTTCTTTGGCACGCTGATACTGTGCAGGGGGTACAGTGCGGTATCTCTCTTTAATGGGATGATGATCACCCGTGGGGATTTGATGGTTAACCCCTTTTACCTGCCCAAATTCTAGGGGGTGTTTGCTGAAGACCCGCTCGTACTCCTGTACCACCCGGTAAACCCCATGCTTTTGGTGTGAGGGGGTGGAGTCGGTGCCCACATGTAATTTTTGGCACCAGTCTTCCAGCTGCCCCTTGGAGCCATTGTCTTCCGCCTGGTCGGACGGGATCAAGGGTTCCACTGCTTTGATGGTATTGTTACTGACAGTGTACAGTTTTGCTACAGTGGCGTACCGGGGCAATTTGGCTTCCTCCTCCCCACAATTCAGGACACGGACGGGCACTCTCCCCTTGCGGACGTCTGCTACCCCTCTGGCTATCAGGACTCCAGGCCTACTGTCTGAATACACCGGTTCTACCAAGGCCTGGTAATCCTGACCCTTGAGGCCTATTGCTGCCCGACACCATATCAACATTTCACTTCTTGGGGGTATTGGAATGGGGAGGGGGTCACTTACCCTCACACTGCCAATTTCTCCTCCGGCCAACTCTACCTGCTGCCTCCTCATCAGGGCTCTGATCTCCCTCTGTAGGGCACGCTGCTGCCCGGAGCTGGCAGTTTCAGACGCCTGTTGCAACAAAATTATCACTTCGGCAATACAATTTTCTATCACATTTGTACCAATGGTTAGCAGTGGGTCAGATTCTTTGCGATCAATATCTACAATTATCATCCCCTGACATGGCAATTCTACCCGCCCCACTTTAATGGTTACTTCTTTATACCCAATTTGAGGTAAGGGCTGACCATTACTGGCCACAATTGTTAAATCACCATCTGGGCCATGGTCAATGTCTGAATCAGCCCAATATCTTTTGTACAGTTTATAAGGGATGGTTGTTACCTGGGACCCCGTATCCAGGAGGGCATTCAAAGGGATCCCATCCAGCACAATAGGAAGGACCGGGCGTCCTCCCACATACTTGCTGCGACTGGGGGTTGAGCCGGGCTTCCTTACACCTGGGGGTCGGCTCCTGGCCCCAGGCTCGGCCCATTTAAAGGACAGTGTCTTGCAATATGGCCCGCCTGGCTGCAGCGGCGGCAGATTGGTTGTCCCGTTGAATCATACCGGTCTGTGTCTTTTCCTCGGGTCGACGGAATCCTCCTCTGTCGCATCCATGGGACGTCATCTGGGCTGGAGGCCAACTCGATTCTTGCAGGCGATGGGGTCACTTGCAGAGACTACACGGTCTTGGCAAGGGCAGCTACAGTCTTGGTCAGCTCCTGGACCTGCTGTCTGAGCTCTGCAGCGGGATCCTTATCCAGGGACTGTGCCTCAGCCCCTGCAGCGGCTCGTGTTGCAGGCACCACCCCGGGGTACGTGATAGCAAGAGGCCGGATGGGTACTGGGTCATTCGGTGTAGATTCCCTCAGTACCCGGATGGCCTGGTCCTTAAACTTTGCAAAGTCCAGAGCAGGGTTCTGCAGGACCATGATACGCAGCTGGGTCCTGTGGGCATCTGACAGGAGCCCTTCTATGAACTGCTCAGTTAGGAGTTTGTCTTCTTCACATACACTCTATGGGTCCACCTGTTTAATTGCTTTCAGGGCCTCCTGCAAGTTTAAGGCATAGTCCCTTATGCTGTCTGTGGCCCGTTGTTTGCACCCAAAGAATCTCATCTTTATTTCTGCTGCGGTGCGGGTGTCGAAAGTACTCTTTAACTTGGCCAGTATCTTAGTTGCTGTCCCTTTATCTGTATCAGGCCAGGACTTCACTTCACGCTGGGCTGCGCCGGCTAGCTGCCCCATTAATATGCCCACCTTCTGGCTCTCAGTCAGCGGATACACCCGGAACAAGCTGTGCAGCCTTTCTCTGAAGTCGCTCAGGGTATGGGACTCCCCGGAGTACTGCGGCAGCCATTCTGCTCCCGGGATGTACGGCATTGTAATCGGCATTACCGGCGCTACCGCGGGGGCTGGGGCGACGGCGACTGGGATTACATCAGCCGGCGCTGCTGCGTCTTGAACTACTACAGCCACCGGCTCTCCCTCGGTGTCGGACAACTTCCTCCCTCTTAGTGAACCTTACCAGGCTCCGCTTTCTTTTTACAATCTCTTCCGGGTAGCGCGGGGTTAACGACCCTCCGCTCTGATGGCGCGCTCCCTTCACGCTCTTTTTCGGGCACGCCCCCCTTCTTCCTGCACTCAGCGAAGCTAATGGCGGCGGCAGTCTTCAAACAGTAAACACACAGTCTTTTCAAAGGTGCACAGTACCCGGTGGGCGCCGGGCACGAAATCCTGTTCACAGCGCCAAAATTGACTCGCCCACCCCAGGGCTATGGGACACCCGGTGCCGGGCCGGACTAGTCCGGGGGTAGTCAGTGGTGGCGGGGCCCGACTCCGTGGCCCTGGTGGGTGTCAGTTTAAATATGGCTGGTGACTTGGGAGCAATTAAAGTATTTGTTTCGTGACGCCACCTGTGGTTTGCGGCTATTAAGCCGCCACTGCTGTGTGAGGCCTCCGGGGTGATGATACGGCAGCAATGGTGGTACTGCTCCCCACAGGTGGAGCGGTGCCCCGGGGACACTGTTGGTGCTTGTGAAAGTCTATGGTGTTGTGTGGATAACACGGTGCAGGGCCGACAGGCAATGAAAGAACCAGGCACAAACAACAGTCTCTTTACCTTCTTCTCTTTTACTTTAAGAATAGTCCAGTCCTGGGAGACCATCACAGGTGGTGAAGGGGATCCGGTCGGCCTGGAAGTACTTGGGGTGATCTTTTTGGCCAGCTGAGTATGAGGCCTACTCCTGTTCTTTTCTTTACTATTATAGGACCCTGCTCTCTGGATCTAGCAATGGCCCTCTTGCTGCTGGGACCGGTGGTACGTCCCTTTCCCTCTGTGGTAGGCTGCACAGGCCCTCTCTGGTGCTTCTCTGCTGGAGTCCACACCGGGCCCTGATGATGCAGCTGTACCTTCGAGCTGTTTATGGGCCAGGTGCTTGCAGCTCTCCTGCCCTTCGGATTCGGCTACCAGGGAGTACTTTAAGCCCTGGTGGCCACAGACTCCGATGTCCGAGTCTCTTCTCTGCCTCTCTGCTACTCCTGCTTCCCTGGGCCAAGCTGCTCCAGCTCTAGGCCCCAGATCCACAGGACAGCACACTCTGCGTCTACTTGCTATCACTTCTCTCTACAGACTGACCACTACTTCCTCCCTCAGGTCAGACTTAAGGAAAGCTCCCTGGAATTCCAGGTTCAGAGCTCCCCCTGCTGGCCGGAGGGAGAACTGCGTTGGATGTTAAACTTACTGGCCAATGGACCTCCCAATTACCTCCAGGCTCAGCATTAACCCTTTTGGGAGGGCAATACTGTTGTGGCGACCAGGTCCTGGGGCGCCACAGTACCGCCCAAATGTATGTTAATGGGCCACCTCTGGGTGCTCACCAAACTCAGGTTTCCTGACACCTGCAGGCCCTCTGAAAACTTGAATTGAGGCTGCAGAATGACGTGGTGGAGGAGGAGGAGGTTAAAGCCCACTGCCACAATGGGCACATTGTAAACTGCTATGGAATATGCATTCCACTATCTGAGTCTCAATGAGGGAGGGACCGCCCAAATGTATAAGTAAGAGAAGTCCCTCCCAAACATATGTTACTGGGCCACCTTGTGGCCCTCTCCAAACTCAAGTTTCCTGACACCTGCAGGCCCTCTGAAAACTTGAATTGAGGGCTGCAGAATGACATGGTGGAGGAGGAGGAGGAGGAAGGTAAAGGTCACCGCAACAATAGGCACTATGTAAACTGCTATGGAATATAGAGTGCCTTGCGAAAGTATTCGGCTCCCTTGAACTTTTCAACTTTTTCCCACATTTCAGGCTTAAACATAAAGATAAAACATTTTAATTTTTTGTTGAAGAATCAATAACAAGTGGGACACAATTGTGAAGTTAAACGAAATTTATTGCTTATTTTAAACTTTTGTAAAAAATAAAAAGCTGAAAAGTGGGGTGTGCAATATTATTCGGCCCCTTTACTTTCAGTGCAGCAAAATCACTCCAGGAGTTCATTGATGGTCTCTGAATGATCCAATTTTGTCCTAAATGACTGATGATGATAAATATAATATACCTGTGTGTAATCAAGTCTCCTTATAAATGCACCTGCTCTGTGATAGTCTCAGGGTTCTGTTTAAAGCGCAGATAGCATCATGAAGACCAAGGAACACAACAGGCAGGTCCATGATACTGTTGTGGAGATGTTTAAATCCGGATTTGGATACAAAAAGATTTCCAAAACTTTAAACATCCCAAGGAGCACTGTGCAAGCGATCATATTGAAATGGAAGGAGTATCATACCACTGCAAATCTACCAAGACCTGGCCGTCCCTCTAAACTTTCATCTCAACCAAGGAGAAGACTGATGCAGCCAAGAGGCCCATGATCACTCTGAAAAAACTGCAGAGATCTACAGCTGAGGTAGGAGAGTCTGTCCATAGGACAACCATCAGTCATACACTGCACAAATCTGGCCTTTTTGGAAGCGTGGCAAAGAGAAGGCCATTTCTCAAAGATATTCATAAGAAGTGTTGTTTAAGGTTTACCACAAGCCACCTGGGAGACACACCAAACATGTGGAAGAAGGTGCTCTGGTCAGATGAAACGAAAATCGAACTTTTTGGGCACAATGCCAAACGATATGTTTGGTGTAAGGCTAGGTTCACACTTCCGTTGTTTTGCTTCAGTCACAATCCGTCGCCTTGAGGAATTACGGTATCCTGCAAAATATTTTGCAGGAATCCAGTTTTTCCGCATAGACTTCTAGTAGCGATGGATTATGACTGATGATGCTGCGTTGCATCCGCTGCGTCGCGGTCAGTCGTTTTTTGACTGACCGCCGGGCGGGAGCAACGCAGCATGTAACGTTTTTTGAGCAGCGCATACGTAGGATTTCGCTGTGCATTCGCTCTCTGGCTCCCTGCACCCGTAACCAGGATACATATTGGGTTACTAAGCAATGCGCTTTAGTTAGTTACCCGATATTTACACTGGTTACGTGTGCAGGGAGCCAGCGCTGAGCGGTGTATGCTGGTAACCAAGATAAATATCGGGTAACCAAGCAAAAAGTGCTTTGCTTTTACCCGATATTTACCCTGGCTGTGCACGGAGCCAGACACTTCACTGCTCGGCTCCTCCGTCTCCGGCACTCAGCATGTACACACACACACACACACTCACCTGTTCTGCAGTCCCCGCGGGACTGACGTCCTCAGTGCCACGGCCCCACTCGGCTCCATCCACCCCGAACTCCGCCTGCTCGCGCTCCACCCCCCCACACACAATGGAGTCCGACAAAGAATTCTGTTCTTTGTCATCCGTTGTACAGCGCAGCAGTCACATGCGTCAAGCGACGCATGTGACTGATACAAAACGGAAATATGAACCTAGCCTTAAAGCAACACAGCTCATAACATAGTATCATAGTATCATAGTTTTTAAGGTTGAAGGGAGACTCTAAGTCCATCTAGTTCAACCCGTAGCCTAACATGTTGATCCAGAGGAAGGCAAAAAAAAAAAAAAACCCCAATGTGACAAACAAGTTCCAATGGGGAAAAAATTTCCTTCCTGACTCCACATCCGGCAATCAGACTAGTTCCCTGGATCAACACCCTGTCATAAAATCTAATATACATAACTGGTAATATTAAATTTTCAAGAAAGGCGTCCAGGCTCTGCTTAAATGTTGGTAGTGAATCACTCATTACAACATCATGCGGCAGAGAGTTCCATAGTCTCACTGCTCGTACAGTAAAGAATCCTCGTCTGTGATTATGATTAAACCTTCTTTCCTCAAGACGTAGCGGATGCCCCCGTGTTCCAGTCGCAGGCCTAGGTGTAAAAAGATCTTTGGAAAGGTCTCTGTACTGTCCCATCATATATTTATACATTGTGATTAGATCCCCCCTAAGCCTTCGTTTTTCCAGACTAAATAACCCCAAGTTTAATAACCTGTCTTGGTATTGCAGCCCACCCATTCCTCTAATAATCTTGGTCGCTCTTCTCTGCACCCTTTCCAGTTCAGCTATGTCCTTCTTATATATCGGTGACCATAATTGTACACAGTATTCTAAGTGCGGTCGCACTAGTGACTTGTACAGAGGTAGAACTATATTTTTTTCATGAACACTTATACCTCTTTTAATACATCCCATTATTTTATTAGCCCTGGCAGCAGTTGCCTGACACTGTCCACTAAAGTGAAGTTTACCATCCACCCATACCCCCAAGTCTTTTTCTGTGCCTGTTTTACCCAGTGTTCTACAATTAAGTACATAATCATACATTTTATTTCCTCTACCCAAGTGCATGACCTTACATTTATCTACATTAAACTTCAATTGCCACTTCTCAGCCCAATTCTCCAATTTACATAAATCTCCCTGTAATATAAACTTATCCTCCTCTGTATTGATTACCCTGCAGAGTTTAGTATCATCTGCAAATATTGAAATTCTACTCCGCATGCCCCCAACAAGGTCATTAATAAATATGTTGAAAAGAAGCGGGCCCAATACTGACCCCTGTGGTACCCCACTATGAACTGAGACCCAGTCCGAGTACGTACCATTAATAACCACCCTTTGTTTCCTATCACTGAGACAGTTTTTAACCCAGTTACACATATTTTCCCCTATCCCCATTATTCTCATTTTATGTACCAACCTTTTGTGTGGCACCGTATCAAAAGCTTTTGAAAAGTCCATATACACAACATCCACTGCATTTCCCTGGTCCAGGCTTGAACTTACCTCTTCATAGAAGCTGATCAAATTAGTTTGACAGGATCGATCCCTCATAAACCCATGTTGATACTCTGTCATAAGGTTATTTTTCTTGAGATACTCCAGTATAGCATCTCTCAAGAACACCTCAAGGATTTTACCAACCGTAGAGGTTAAACTTACCGGCCTATAATTTCCCGGCTCAGTTTTTGTCCCCTTTTTGAATATTGGCACCACATTTGCTATGCGCCAGTCCTGCGGTACCGACCCTGTTATTAAGGAATCTGAGAAGATTAAAAATAATGGTCTATCTATCACAGAACTCAATTCCTGTAGTACTCTGGGGTGTATGCCATCCGGGCCCAGAGATTTGTCAACCTTAGTGATTTCGAGGCGGCGGCGTACTTCCTGCTGGGTTAAGCAGGTAATATTCAAGGGTGAATTTATGGCATCACTGGTCATGTCATCTGCCATGGCATTTTCTTGTATAAAAACCGTAGAAAAAAATTAATTCAGCAGGTTGGCTTTACCCTCATCCCCTTCCACCATTTCACCAAGACTATTTTTAAGGAGGCCAACACTATCGCTTTTCAGTTTTTTACTGTTTATGTAGTTAAAGAATATTTTAGGATTATTTTTGCTTTCTCTTGCAATGAGTCTCTCTGTCTCAAACTTAGCTAACTTAATTTGCGTTTTACATATTTTATTTAATTTTCTATAATTATATAATGCCTCATCACTACCTACCATCTTTAATTCTTTTAAGGCTTTCTGTTTTTCTTTTATTGCTTCCCTTACAGCTCTATTTAGCCATAGGGGTTTCTTCCTATTTCTAGCATGTTTGTTCCCATAGGGTATATTTTCTGCACAAGCCCTATTCAGGATGCTCATAAAAGTCTCCCATTTGCTTTGTGTACTTTTATTACTTAGTACATCATCCCAGTTTATTGCACTAAGATCATCTCTCAACCGTTTAAAATTTGCTTTCCTGAAGTTTAGTGTCCTTGTAGCCCCTCTACTATACATCTTACTAAAGAATACATGAAAACTTATTATTTTGTGATCACTATTCCCCAAGTAACCCCCAACTTGTATATTTGATATGCGGTCTGGCCTATTGGTTAGTACAAGGTCTAGTAGTGCTCCCCCTCTTGTGGGGTCATGTACCATTTGTGAAAGGTAATTATCTTTCATTGTTATCAAAAATCTATTTCCTTTGCTGGAACTGCAAGTTTATGTTCCCCAATTTATATCAGGATAGTTAAAGTCCCCCATAATAATTACCTCTCCGAGACTCGCTGCTTTATCAATTTGCTTTATGAGGAGATTCTCAACCTCTTCCATAATATTCGGCATCTTATAACACACCCCTATCAGTATTTTATTATTCATTCTCCCCCCCTTATCTCCACCCATAGGGACTCTACATTCTCAGTACCCTCACATATTTTGTCACGCAGGATGGGTTTTAAGGATGATTTAACATATAGACACACACCTCCCCCTCGCTTATTTGTACGGTCATTCCTGAATAGGCTATAACCCTGTAAATTAACAGCCCAGTCATAGCTCTCATCCAGCCATGTCTCTGATATCCCCACTATATCATAATTTTCTTCCAACAATATTAATTCTAATTCCTCCACCTTATTTGTGAGGCCTGAACCCTAACACACATCCCCACTGTCAAACATGGTGGTGGCAGCATCATGGTTTGGGCCTACTTTTCTTCAGCAGGGACAGGGAAGATAGTTATGATGGATTGATGGGAAGATGGATGGAGCAAAATACATGAAAATTCTTGAAGAAAACCTGTTGGAGTCTGGAAAAAAAACCTGATACTGGGGCGGAGATTTGTCTTCCAACAAGACAATGATCCAAAACATAAAGCAAAATCTACAATGGAATGGTTCACAAATAAACATATACAGGTGTTAGAATGGCCAAGTCAAAGTCCAGACCTGAATCCAATTGAGAATCTGTGGAAAGAGCTGAAAACTGCTTTTCACAAATGCTTTCCATCCAACCTCACTGAGCTCAAGCTATTTGCAAAAGAAGAATGGACAAGAATTTCAGTCTCTCAATGTGCAAAACTGATAGAGACATACCCCAAGCGACTTGCAGCTGTAATTGCAGCAAAAGGTAACACTACAATGTATTAACTTAAATGGGACGAATAATGTCACGGACGGAGGGGCCACGCTCACTACGCTTGGGTCCGGGGCTGCTGCTGCTCGCTGGCTCGAGCGGTTGACCGGACCCGGGGACTCGAGCAGCGCTCCTCGCCCCCGAGTGAAAAGGGGTGTTGGGTGGTTGTTGGGAGATAGTTCGTGACGCCACCCACGGGTCGTGGTGATAGTGGGCACCACCACTGCTCATGATGGGATTCCCGGGAACGATGGCGGGGAGCAGCTAGGTGTTGGTTCCCCCTCCGTGGGTAGGGGCTGGTGATCCCGGGGCCCGGTAGTGCTACGGGGAGGCAGTAGCGTCGGGGCGCAGGGTTGCAGGGTAGCGCGGCCCGGTGCCGGATGGCACTGTTGTACTCACTCAGGCACAAATTCACAGAGTCTCTGGTAAACCAAACGGCTGGATGGACGGGTCCCGCAGCCGGCTGCAGTGTCTTTGCTCTCTCCCAGACAGGTTGATGGTGGTTGTCTTTCCCTGCACCGCTGTGTATGTATTTACTCCGATGGTTTCCCACTGGTAGTCCGCTCCCCGGCGTGTATGTACTGAAGGAGCCCGTTTTGCCTGCAGGCGCTGGCCCTTGGATCTCTAGCCTATGGCGGTAGATTTTTATCCTCACTGTATGGACTGTTGACTTCTGTCGGGTCTTGGGTGTGAGGGAACCCCTGGGGTCCCGGTGACTATCGGATTTGACCTTTTCGGCGGCTCCTAGCCTGGTCGGGGTCTGATGGCCCTGCCTTTGTGCTTGGTACAGATCTGCTCCCCGGCTCGGTACCGGCGGGCCACCGCCCGTCCCCAGTCCTACGGTTCCGCTGACCTGCGCCAACTCCTGCAACTCCGGCAACTTCTGCCGACCTTGCTGTACATGCCTGGGCTCCTACCCAGACACCAACAGTTTCTCTCCTGTCACTTTCAACTCCAAACTTAACTAACTGACTTTTTCCCGCCTCCAGGCCTGTGAACTCCTCGGTGGGTGGGGCCAACCGCCTGGCTCCGCCCCACCTGGTGTGGACATCAAGCCTGGAGGACGGCAACAAGGATTTTGTTTGACTGTTGTTGCCTAACCAGGGAAGGTGGTGTGTGTGATGTTGTGTCTGTGACTACCTGGCTAGTCCAGGGCGTCACAATAATATTGCACACCCCACTTTTCAGTTATTTTTTACAAAAGTTTAACGTAAGCAATACATTTCGTTCTACTTCACAATTGTGTCCCACTTGTTGATTCTTCACCAAAAAAAATTAAAATTTTGCATCTTTATGTTTGAAGCCTGCAATGTGAGAAAAGGTTGAAAAGTTCAAGGGGTCGAATACTTTCGCAAGGCATTGTATATCCCACTATCTGAATCTCAGTGAGGGAGGGACCGCGAAAATATATAAGTAACATCAGTCCCTCCAAAACTTATGTTACAGGACCACTTGAGGCCCCTCAGGTCAAAGATCAAGATATCAATGTGCACGTTCTAGATGGTCTTGTAAAGGGCTAGGGAATAGCCAGCTAGATATTAAGTATGACAGAGGGACCTACAAAATGTATATTAGGGCTCTTCCAATTATAAAAGTAAAAAAAAAGCCAAAACGCTATGTGTGAACAAATGCTAAAAGGGATATTTTTTTCTCCGGATTATTTAGCCTTATATACAAGTGATTATGCAGGGGAAACTGTTTCTTAACCTTTTTGGCCTCTAAAATGCAATCTAGGTTAAGTTTGGTAGGTGTTCTTATGTGTCTATAAAAGTGGCGTAATACTGTGACATCCTCATTCCCAGAAACCATATGTGAGTAAAATGCATGCAGTCATATTCTCCAGGCTCTCTCCATTCAGTTTTATCACTTTTCCATCCATTTCAGTCTTTTCCCACGGGGGAACACTATTCTCCTTAGGCCCCTTCTCCATTAGCGTTAAAAAAATCGCAGCGAGTATGGGATGCATATGTGAGTCGAGTATCCTGCGTGTGTCCTGCGTGTGATCTGCGTGTGGTGTGTGTTTTTTTTTCTCACATAGCATCCGTATGACATGTGAGCGTCATGCGGGTGCTATGTGAGTTTTTAGGTAAGCAGCGTCAGACTGGCTACAGGAGAAATCTCCTGTAAAACCAGTCCTGGCCGCGGTTACCTGCACTCAGCTCCAGAGCTGTAATCTGAGCTCCAGCGTCTGCCTGATCTGTTTGCAGCTGTGCAGACCTTACCAGCAGTCGCCGGGGAATCCATCACTCGGCGCTCGCTGTTCAGGCTGCAGTCTGGAGCTCAGGGGACAGCTCGGGGTTCAGTGCAGGTAACCGCGGCCAGGACTGGTTTTACAGGAGATTTCTCCGGTAGCCAGGCTGACCCGGTATGCAAGTGTCAGGATCCGTGTGACATGCGCATGCCACCCGGATCCTGACTTTTCTCTCACCCCCATAGGATTGCATGGGGGTGAGAGAGCTGAGAATCGCAGCAAATCGCAGCATGCTGCGATTTCAAGGAGAGCCCGTGTATCGTCAGAACAAAACGGGGAAATGGAGACAGCCTCATAGGAAACCATTTGCAAGATTGCAATCCGTTTCTCAAGGCGAGGAAATATGCAGGACAAAAACGCTAATGGAGAAGAGGCCTTAGGCCTCTTCTCCACTAGCGTTTTTGTCCTGCAAATTCCTTCGCATTGAGAAACGGTTTGCAATCTTGCAAATGGTTTCCTATGAGGCTGTCTCCATTTCCCCTTTTTTTCCAGACTCTGCACGGGCTCTCCTTGAAATCGCAGCATTCTGCGATTTGATGCGATTCTCAGCTCTGTCACCCTCATGCAAGTCAGAATCCGGGTGGCATGCGCATGTCACACGGATCCTGACACTTGTATACCGGGTCAGACTGGCTACCGGAGGAATCTCCTGTAAAACCAGTCCTGGCCGCGGTTACATGCACTGAACCCGGGAGCTGTCACCTGAGCTCCAGAGTGCAGCCTGAACAGCGAGCGCCGAGTGATGGATTCCCCGGCGACTGCTGGTCAGGTCAGCACAGCTGCAGACAGATCAGGCAGACGCTGGAGCTCAGATTACAGCTCTGGAGCTGAGTGCAGGTAACCGCGGCCAGGCCTGGTTTTACAGGAGATTTCTCCCGTAGCCAGTCTGACGCAATATGCATAAAAACTCACATAGCACCCGCATGATGCTCACATGTCATACGGATGCTATGTGAGGAAAAAAACACACACCGTACGCAGATCACACGCAGGACACACGCAGGATACTCGACTCACATTTTGAGCCGAGTATCGCTGTGATTAAAAAAACGCTAGTGGAGAAGAGGCCTTAAGGAGACTTTGCAAGCCAGCCTGGAAATTGGGATTCTGATCTGGCTTATATATCCTAGGTCATATGCAAAGGATTATTAAAAATCCACATTTGACTTTTAGGATCGCTACTTCCAAATAGGTGGCGGTGTGCTAGAGTCTGTCTCCTTTCATGGCGACACAATTTTAGTCTTTTCCCAAGGACCCCAGACCAAAAATTGCTCACATTTCCCATTGACTTGAATTGTACTATTTGGAACGAATACACAAGTCTTACAAAGTACTCGTTACAAGTATAATATTTACGAATATTACGTTACTCGCTCATCTCTAGTCATTAAGTTGTTTGGGGGGTAGTTCCCTCTATAGCACAAGCAACAATCTCCTCTTCCTCCTCCTTATTCTACATTGCGCAATAAAAAAATAACTTTTCGTCTGCTACTGCTCAAAAACCTTTTCTCGTATACTAAATCGAGTGTGCATATTCCAAATTCGAAGTCAGAATTGTTGTAACACGTCAGGAAATTTTGTTATGTTTAACCCCTTCACCCCTGAGCGATTTTCCGTTTTTGCTTTTTGCTTCCCTACTTCCGAGAGCCGTAACTTTTTTATTTTTTTGTCAATCTTGCCATATAAGGACGTATTTTTTGCGGGATGAGTTGTATTTTTAAATTAAACCATGAGTTTTACCATATAGTGTACTTGAAAACATCAAAAAATTCCAAGTGCGGAGAAATTGAAAAAAAGTGCTATTGCACGATTGTTTTTGTGGTATTTTATTCACTGTGTTCACTATATGGTAAAACTGATGTGTTCTTGTGATGTCTCAGGTTGGTATGCATTTGTAGACAACAAACATGTATAGGTTTACTGTTATATAAAAAGTTAAAACAAATTCAAACGATTGTCTAAAAAAGTGGCACAGTTTTTGCGCCATTTTCCAAAAACTGTAGCGTTCTTATTTTTCAGGATCTGGGGCTCGGTGACAGCTTATATTTTGCGTCTCGAGCTGATGTTTTTACCATTTTTGCGCAGATGCTACGTTTTGATCGCCGGTTATTGCATTTTGCACAAAATTTGTAGCAACTAAAAAACATAATTTTGGCATTTGGAGTTTTTTTGCCGCTGCGCAGTTTACCGGTCAGGTTAATTGATTTTAAATCTTGATAGATTGGGCACTTTTGGACACGGAGATACCAAATCTGTGTGTGTGTGTATATGTATGTGTGTGTGTGTGTGTGTGTGTGTGTGTGTGTGTGTGTGTGTGTGTGTGTGTGTGTGTATATATATATATATATATATAATTTTATTTTTTTTTATTTTAAACCCTTAAAATTTCAATTAGGCAAATTGTGGATGACTTCAACTCAAGTTTTTTTTATTTTTTTAAAGTTTTTAAAACTTGTTTAACTTTTTTTATTTTACTAGTCCTCCCAGGGGACTATACGGATCAGCAGTCTGATAGCTTTCTTCTTTCTGGAGATCACAGCTGCACAGCTGAGATCTGCAGAAAAGCAGCTCTCCTCTCACACACGGCGCGCTGCCTGGTGTAAGAGAATGTGACTCATGACAGCTACAGCAGTCATCACATGACTAAATGCTACCATGGCAACCATCGACTCCACATGATCACGTCACGTTACTTCCGAAGGCGCCGGGTAAGTGAATGCTTACCGCGGCTGGGATGTACACTGCGCTGTGACATTTTGACAGTGTAGTGTAAGGGGTTAACAGGAACAAGTGGAGAGTGGATCTACTCATGCCTGATAGCTGCACATATCAGCTGTTCATATCAGCTGACATGTGCATGACTCACCGCCGACTGCCCATGGCAGCCGGCAGTGAGTATACCGACATATGGCAGGATGTACCCAGTATGTCCAATGTCGGTAAGTGGTTAAGTTTGCACAAATGTATGAAGTAATTTGAAAGCATTGAATAAATTCATACAGAACAAGATACAATAACTTGATTTACATCTAAGTTTTCATAGTAAATAATTTATGAAAATGTCATGGAATAACAAAATTGCAAGAATTTCCAAAATTGTGTCTTAAATCTTACTTGAATAAGGCCCACAGTACTGTCAGAAGTGTTTCAGGCATCTGCTTTTGCATTTGTGAGTGGTCATATTATTCCGTTGCAAAAATCAGCAGTAGTCCCCCGTTAGCACCGTGTAACACACAGTGCAACAAATGTAAGGTGCCCAGCTTTTATCTTGATCTTTAATTTGACAGTCAAAGTAATACTTGTAAGCAAGAAGCATTAGCTTTGTGAGATTCTTGCACTGATCATGAGTAGTGTTTTTGCCACATGTAGCAGAAATTGTTTGGATCTGTATCACCCGCAAGGCAGGGGTTAAAATTACTCGTCGTCGGGCCGGTGATGTCACGGGTCTGAGATGTCACGGGTGGCCCTGCCCGGGTTCGTGGCCCCGAGGTGTACACCAAAAGGGATGGATTATGGGATGGTGGGCTGATGGTGGGGAGATGATGAGGATGTTGGGAGTTGTCTTGTGAGGCCACCTGCGGTACGCGGCCAAGGATTAGCCGCCGCTGCAGTCACAGTCCTCTGGGGCGGATGGAGTCGAAGCTAGGATTGTTAAGCTTTCTGCAGGTGAAGCTAGGCCCCAGGGAGGATGATGGAGGTAGTAGTGACCGTGGGCGCTGAAGCGCAGGGCGACGGCGCTGTCAGTGAAGAGCTGGCACAGTAGTTGCAGTTCCAGGTCTTATACTCACATTTCAGTTGTCACCATTGGAGTGCTGGTTTCTGCCGTGATGGGCCCCAGCCGATCCTGGGTACCCCAGAAGCCACCACCAGTGTTGTGGAGTGGAGACCTTCCTTCCTTGCGCTTTTTGTGTGGATCCCCATGACCTGAAGTGCTTGGGGACCCCTGATTGGTGTTTAAAGTTCCTGTCCCATCAAACATGGGCCTGACCGTGGTCTTGACTCCTGACTCTTTGTGCTGCTGTGCCCTGGGATCTTGGGTGGCCAGAGAAACATTAAATCCACCTGTTCTGCAGAATCTGGTGACGCAACGTGGAGTGTACGCCACCCTAGGGCTCTGCACCCTGAACTGTGCCGAATCTGAGGGAACTATTGAGCTCTACCTCCAGCTACCCTGTTGCTCCTGAGTTCCACAGCTCCACTGGTCATCTCCTGTTCCTTCCAGCCTGGCCGATCCTAACTGTGGAGGCTCTGAAGCACTCTCCACAGCAACCGTGTTGTTCTGAGTCTCAGACTATTCTGAGGTAAAAATTGTGTGTTCTCTCACTTCCCCTGTGCTGCCCCTACCTTCCTGATGACTCACTGGTGGCTGGGAAAAACCTGTTGATGCTCCCCCACAGCGAATCGCAGCACTCCCAGGCTGCAAGAAACCATAAATGGTACACCGCAAATGTTTGTTATGCAAAAAAACTTAAACACTCATCCCTTTATGTGAAGCAGTATCACTTAAATGTTGCAAAACATAATAACTCTTAGCAGTCCTATAAAACCCGGTTAATTTTTCACATCAAGCATATAAAGTCACATATCAAAACTTTTCATAAACCATTATACATATTACTCGACGGATTCCATAGTGCCAAGACCGGTGCTCCCGTTAAGTGTAAAATAGAACTCCAACAGGAACTGAGGGACCTGCCTCCCCCAATATAAGCTCTGAGCGTGCGGCAGAGCATTTCTGACCACGCTTCATTGTTTGGGCATGCGCGACAGGTTTTGGGTCCTGTGGTCAACTGGTGCTAATTATTTACAAAGGCAGTCCTAGTTAGTTACAAAGGCAGATCTAATTGTTTACAAATGTAGTCCTGGCCACACATAGCCCAGTGGCCCAGATGTCCATTTTATTAAACCGGAAAAAAAACGAGCAGTTCTTTCAATACATGCTATTCCTATAAGTCTTTGCAAATACAATTATCACATTCAAACAGGTGAACTATATACATCTTTTCAAACACTTTTATATTTACATGCCTCTCTGTGACGCTCCAAGGCCCTCCAGGCATCCAGGATTTTGGACAACGACGGCAGCTGGTCTCAGTGCAGGCTGCGTTGCTGGAGTTGCTTTTGGGCAGCCAGGGCTCGCACCCGATCAGTTCATGCCACTGTCCCATCTTTTCCTACTTACTGGGGAGGCGGGGCTCCTGGCTCCTTTGGTAAGTGTCGTTTCACTTCAGTCATTGTAGGGGGTGGGCATGGCCTTTCGTGCCATGCTGCAATCCCACCCATGAAGGACGGGCGCACCCAGTCCTTTTGGGCACACATGGCGCCTGTCCTTTTGCAATGGACGCCAGTCTACAGTCAGTTTGTTAAGTGCACAGTACCCGCAGCCGCGGGCACAAGATTCTGTCCTCAATAAACATTTTGCACAGTCCTGTAAGGTGCACAGTACCCGTTGTTGCAGGCACGGAATCCTGTTTGTGATGTCAGCATGTAGCACCCACGGGGCAAGGGGTTGAAATACTCGTCACTGAGCCGGTGATGTCGAATCTGGGATGTCATGGGTGGCACTGCCCAGCTTCATGGCCCCGAGGTGTACACCAATAGGGGAATTGGAAAATGGGATGGTGGGATGATGGTGGGGAGATGATGAGGATGTTGAAAGTTGTCTCGTGATGTCACATGCAGTACGCGGCCAGGGATTAGCTGCTGCTGCGGTCGCAGTCCTCTGGGGTGGATGGTGTCAAAGATACAATAGTTAAGCTTCTCGCAGGTGAAGCTAGGCCCCAGGGAGGATGATGGAGGTAGTAGTGGCCGTGGGCACCGAAGCGCGGGGCGACAGCGCTGGCAATGAAGGGCTGACACAGTAATTGTGGTTACAGGTCTTTTACTCACAGTTCAGTTGTCACCCTTGGAATGCTGGTTTCCGCCGTGATGGGCCACATCTGATTCTGGGTACCTCAGAAGCCACCACCGGTGTTGTGGAGTGTGCGACCTTCCTTCCTTGTGCTTTCTGTGTGGATCCCCATGACCTGAAGAGCTTGGGGACCCCTGATCAGTGTTAAAGTTCCTGTCCCGTTTGCAGGCAACATGAATCAAACGTGAGCCCGACCGTGGTCCATGGTCCTGACTCCTGACTCTTTGTGCTGCTGTGCTCCGGGATCTTGGGTGGCCAGAGAGACATGAAATCCCCCTGTCCTGCAGAATCTGGTGGCGCAACATGGAGTGTACGCCACCATAGGGCTCTGCACCCTGAACTGCGCCAGTGCTGAGGGAACTATTGAGCTCTACCTCAAGCTACCCTGTTGCTCCTGTGTTCCACAGCTCCACTGGTCATCTCCTGTTCCTTCCAGCCTGGCCGATCCTAACTGTGGAGGCTCTGAAGCACTCTCTACAGCGACCGTGTTGTTCTGAGTCTCAGACTATTCTGAGATAAAAACTGTGTGTTTTCTCACTTCCCCTGTGCTGCCTCCACCTTCCTGATGACTCACTGGTGGCTGGGAAAAACTGTTGTTACGGTGACCACCTTTAGCCCAGTTCCAGCGGGAAAGCACCTGAGCTGTGTGTTGTGTAAGTGAAAACCAGTGGTTAACCTCTTCCTTACCTGGGATGAGTATTGCACCTTAAGCCAGATGCAATACCCTGTGGCGACTGAACCTCAGGGGCGCCACAGATCATTAACACATTTGCTTCTATCCATTTTAACCCCTTTGTGGTGAGGCAAAATTTTTAAAGTCATACATATGTCACTTTATTATGTAATAACTCTGGAATGCTTCATTACATCCCAGGGATTTGGGGACCATTATTGGGTGAAACATTGTACTTGATGTTAATGGTAAATTTAAGTAAATATGTTTTGTATTTAATTGTAAAAATATCAGAAATTAGAAAAATATTTTTTAAAATTTGCAATTTTCAACCTTTGAATTGTTATCACTTTAATGCAGATAGTCACACCATACAAAATAGTTAAGAAATTACATTCCCCCCACACTATTAACCATCTAGATGAGGTAGTCACTATTTACAGCAGCATCTAAGGGGTTAATTGGTCATGGTCAGTGACAACACCCATTGAGACTGATGCAGCAACGTCAACTCAACGTCAACGTCAACGCCGACAGCTGCTGAATTTTCACCCAGTTGGAGATGCTATTCTCATATAACTTAGGTCAGTAAAAAGATGTATAGGGATTATAAACTGCTATAACTATAACAGATCCAATCTCTTAAAAACTCTGTCCAGCTTGCCTTATATACTTACTGTTGACATCAGCCGATAGACCTGTTTGAGCGAGTCCGGACAGGTCCAGGCATGTCCGCAGGAATATTTACAATTTAATGCATTAATATTATTATGAGTGAATATAGACTTTGCATGCGTAACTTAAAATCTAGATGTGGTGGTGGTTGTCAGGCTTGTAGTGGTCTGCTCCCTTAGTATGGCACAGGTTGCAAATGACCGTTTTCTCTCTGCTGAACCTCCAATCAGAAATGGTTATGTGTGATTATGGTCTTAACCTGGTGGTGGCTCTAAAGCTTGGGAAGCTGACCCATTTACAATGTCTAGCCGACGTGCTCAACTTAGTGGTTCAATGCTTTCTGAAAACCTACCCAGATTTGCCTGAGCTATTGGTGAAGGTGTGCCGCATGTGCATCAATTTCCGTAAGTCAGCTACAGCTGCTGTTCTGGTAGTGCTTCAGCAGCATTTGCAAGTTTTATCTCACCAATTGAGTTGCGACGTACCCATGCACTGGAACTCAACATTACATTTGATGGCAAGGGTTTGTGAGCAGCAGAGGGCCATAGTTGATAGGTTATGGCTGAGAGGCAATAGGTATTTAAGGCACTTTTCCCTTAAGGGTGGTGCCTGGGCAAGGTGGTCTACACATTGCTAGGTCTCAGGTCCCTAAGTGCTGCTGCTGTTTAGTGCTGTCTTTCACATTGCTAATCACGTTTTGTGTTCCAGTACCGGAAGCATCAACATCAGTTGCTGTTCCATCATACCCTGTCGGTGAGGTCTGCCCGCTGTACCCTGTCGACCAAGTCTAATATACCGCTCGCTGCTGCATCGTATCTTGTCAGCCAAGTCTGCTGTAATAGCCGCTGCTGCATTGAACCTTATCAGCCAAGTCTGCTATACTGGCCTCAGCTGCATCGTACAAGCCTGTTGTACTGGATGGTGCTCCATATCAGGTGAGCATGCTTCATCAGTCATCCCAACTGTACTTACTATATCAGTGACTGTCCGTGTTCATAGCCTTGGGGCCAGCTATCGCAGGACCAGTCTTCTTGAGTGGCACCTGGTTTCCACAAGCAGCACAACTCCCTCACCTTTAGAGGCTCTGGTGAAAACCTGGTAGGATTCCATAGTCAAGCCCCTCTAGGTTTCCTGTGTGCTGTGACCCAGTGGATTCACGCTCTGCTTGCCCCACGAGGATTACACTCTCTATGGTAGATTTGATATACTGAAACACTTCTAGGAGAGTGTTCTTCACTTTGGTGGACATTGTGATGTTTTTTTTTTACCTTGTTAAAAATGTTGCCTTCTATTCATGTCTAGGCCTTTTTGAGTTTCCAAGCTTACCAGTGTGCTGTTTTTTGCCAAATTTACCAAACTGTTGATTTGGACACTCCTAAGTTTTACGCTATCTTGCTAATGGATTTCTTCTTTTTTTTCAGTGTAATAATGGTCTGTTTCTCTCCCATTGAAAGCTCCTTTGACCGCATGTTGTGGGTTCTAAGCATCAGCTTTCAAATACAACTGGAAAAAAGGGGGAGGATCCAGCTTCCGGAATATATTAAAATTTTTCAAGCTTTATTTCCAAAAAAAAATATAAAATGTTGGCAATTCAGTACAAAGGGTCAGGGAGCCCAAGTGTGGCAATGCGTTTCGAATGCAGCCTACGTGCTTTATCAAGCCCAATGATGGTACCATGATGCTTTTTTCTCTTTCAAATGCAAATGCTCCAATTTGAATCAGCTCTAGACCTGATTTTTTATTATGATGAGCTTTTAGGCTGTAAAGGGCTCATATACTGTTCTTGCACAGGGGCCATTTAGGGTGTCTGTTCACCAGTGCTGATAATGACTTATTAGTAAATGTACAGTGGTGATTATTTTCTTATAGATATAAAGAGAAAATATAGTGTGAATTTTGTTGTAGATTAGACCAACATTAATGGGGTTTTCCACTACTGAACAATACCTGCTTACTCAATACAAGACCTCATTGATGTGTGATATGCCCACTACAGCCAATCACCAATATCCTTTTGGCTGCAGCCTTTACTATTCTGTAAGAGCAAACATCTGCTCTTATGTAAAATTGATGAGCTGCAGCTAAACAGCAGCTGACTGTCAGCAAACGGCATGTGACTGTCATGTCAGGTAACCTGCCAGGAATAGCGTTGCCAACATAGCAGGAATGGTCCCATTGTAGTAGGGGAGTATTGATTGTTTTTTATTTTAAGTGGAGGTCTTGAATTTATTAATCATTGGTTGTTCAGTAGGAAACAACCTCTTAACAAATAATTTTTTGGCCTTGTAACATTTTAAAAAACCTCAATATTGTCCAGATATCTTACAGTAAGAAAAGTCTAAAATATATTATGAGGAAATTATGTGGATTCTTACTTGATGGAGCCAACACTAGGCCACCGTCGACCTAGCTTTGCAAAGTGTTTCTTGGGAGAATTAATCCAGAGACCCACAGGAAAATGAAGTTTCCCGAATCTAGGACTTCCTTCCTTCTTCTCTTCGTGATACATTGTATAACCTTTTCAGAACTGCAGAGAAAAAAATCAAGTTTCCTATGAATCTGTAGTCTTACAGTAAAATTGCTGTTCTTGTAACTTCTTAAATCCTGGATGAAAGCATATGTTGCATTGCCAGAGACAATAAATTAAATTGCTTCATTCATAATGTACAATGATAGTGCAATATTTAGCAGCTTGCACTTTCTCATGGTGAATAATTTAGGAAACACCAAAATATTTAAAGGATTTTATGTATCAAAACACCACTCCAGTGTTGTTTTTTTATTTTTTTTTTAACACTTGAGTGGTGCTTTAAACACAAGCCCCTGCCCTGGTATTAGGCTATGTGCGCACGTTGCGTACAAGCCCTGCAGAAATTTCTGCAGCGATCTGAAGAGCACATGTGCACTTTAGATCGCTGCAGAAATGTCCGTAGTGAGCGCCGATTCCATGCGCTCTGCCTGCAGCTCCTGCCATAGACAGAGCAGGAGCTGCCGGCAAAGCGCAGGAAAGAAGTGACATGTCATTTCTTTTTGCGCAGCGCTTCGGCAGTAGCCGAAGCGCTGCGCTCTTAAACGCCACGTGCGCACGGCCCCTGCACAGTCTCCATAGACTGTGCAGGGGACGCAGGACGCATGCAGTTACGCTGCGCTACAAAGCGCAGCGTAACTGCATGTTTTTACTCGACGTGCGCACATGGCCTTATACTCACACTCCAGCATTTTCATCCTTTTGTTTGTGCTGCTCCAGTCCCATGACTCTCAATGTAGATATTATACATACATATTATATCACAAAAGTGAGTACCCCCTCACATATTTGTTAAGATTTTATTATATCTTTTCATGGGGCAACACTGAAAATATAATACTTTGATATAACCTCCAAGATGACCACTGCCTTGCTAAATGAACTGGGGGTAAAGGTGCTGGACTGGCTAAGCATGTCTCCAGACCTTAAACCAATTGAGCATCTGTAGGGCATCCTCAAACAGAATGTGTAGGAGCGCAAGGTCTCTAACATCCACCAGCTCAATGATGTCGTCATGGGGAAGTGGAAGAGGACTTCAGAGCTAACCTGTTAAGATCTAGTGAACTGTATGCCCAAGAGATTTAAGGCACTGCGTGAAAATAATAGTAGCCACACAAAATATTGACACCTTGGGCACAATTTGGCCATTTTCTTTTAGGCATGTACTCACTTTTGTTGCCAGCAGTTTAGACAGTAATGGCTGTGTCTATAAAGATAAGTATATGCAGCATCAACACGGGGCAGGTGGTTAACCTACTCGTTGCTGGGCTTTTTCGGGTCGGGTCAGGCGTTGTCACGGGTGGCCTTGCCTGGTTCCGTTGCCCTGACGCATGCAGTAAATGGTGGGGAAAGTGGGGTAATTGGGGAAAGTTTGTCGTGATGCCACCTGTGGTATGTGGCCAGGCATCAGCCGCCGCTGCCGGGTTACTTGCTGGGGCTGGTGGTAGTGCAGCTGACGTGTGATCACTCCCCACAGGTGGAGCGGGTCCCAGGAGGATGGTGGGGGTTGTAGTGGTGCAATGGGATGCAAGGCTGGAACACCGGTAGTAACTGGAGAACACAAGTTGGTAGATTCCTTTTTAACTTTACTGGTCTGTTGAAATAGTCCTGGTTTACAGTGGTCCAGTCAGCCCAGAAGCAGTGTGGATCTCTCCTTGCCTGGCGGGTAGGAGGCCTTCCTCTATGTGCTCTTGGTGGGAGTTGCTGTGGCCTGGAGCAGCACAGCATCACCGTCTCTCTCTTTACTTAAAGATAACTGTCCCCTGTGACGGGCAGCATGAACCGGTTATGGGACCCGCTTGTATTACTGTGATCCTAGGTTCTATATTGCTGCTGCATCTTGGAACTTAGGTGGGCAAGGAATGTAGAATCTCTTGGCCTCTGGGTTTTGCTACTGGACCGTTAGCATCCAGTAACAGAGAACCCCGGTATCCTGTCCTAGTGCTCGGTCCTGGAAAGCTCTTACAGGAGCTCTCAAACAGCGACCACTCTTTCTCCTTGCCATCACTTTTCTGCCTCACTTCTTTCCTGTTCACTCTATCCCTTCCCCCAGGTCAGCATGTACAGAGAGACTCCCTTCAAAACCGGTTATGAGCCCCCACTGCTGGCATGGAGTAGGAGACGTTGCATGTGATGTTCCTGACAAGGAGAGGTCCCCATGCTGCCTCCAAGCATAGCATTGATCCCAGTGAGGAGAACAATGCCACTGTGTCTCCCGTTACCACTGGGATGCCACATATATCCTTACTAGTGGTCCATTTCTTATAACTGTAATTACACTCAAAATTATCATTAAGCAACACAAATCAGGGTGATTAAACCAAAATGAGAAAAAGGCAAAATTCCAGTAAATACAAGTGCATTTCATTAAATTAGAATATCATCAAAAGTTAATTTATTTCAGTACTTCAATACAGAAAAGAAAACACATACAGTGGGGAAAAAAGTATTTAGTCAGCCACAAATTGTGCAAGTTCTCCCATTTAATAACATGAGAGAGGCCTGTAATTGACATCATAGGTAGACCACAACTATGAGAGACAAAATGAGAAAACAAATCCAGAAAATCACCTTGTCTGATTTGGTAAGATTTTTTTGGCAAACTATGGTGGAAAATCAGTATTTAAACACCTAAAAACGTGCATGATTTCTGGCTCTCACAGATATGTAACTTCTTCTTCAAGAGGGTCCTCTGTCCTCCACTCATTACCTTTAGTAATGGCACCTGTTTGAACTTGTTATCAGTGTAAAAGAGACCTGTCTACAACCTCAAATAAGAGAAGACCACTGTCTCCATTGCCATCACTGCCTCAGCAGGACGTCTCCTCCTCCCCAGGCTCTCACCAGCAGTGGCACTATTTCCCCAAAACTGTATTCCATGATCCCTGGTTCAACCTTCTGTACTGCAAAAATGTGGCACCTCTGAAATTACATTGCTTGGTGGTTCGCCTGTGACTTGTGTCTCCTCTTTCTTTCCACGCAAAACCTCGAGAAAGGCTTGTAAAGCCGAAACGTCGGGTTTGCTATACCTTTTGTGCACTTTTTTGCAGTTTATCAAATTAAAAACTTTTCAAAATTCTCAGATCTTCTCTTGTCCATTTGAGTGCTGAGGTTATTATTGTACTAAATTTGTTTACCTCAATAGCACCTACCTCCTGAGTGGTAGAGCCTGATTTACCTTATTCCCAACCTCAAACAGTCACAGTCCAAACTCCACTATGGTGAAGAAAAAATAGCTGTCAAAGGACACCAGAAACAAAATTGTAGCCCTGCACCAGGCTGGGAAGATGGAATCTGCAATAGGCAAGCAGCTTGGTGTGATTAAATCAACTGTGGGAGCAATAATAAGAAAATGGAAGACATACAAGACCACTGATAATATCCCTCAATCTGTGGCTCCAAGCAAGATCTCACCCCGTGGGGTCAAAATGATCACAAGAAAAGTGAGCAAAAATCCCAGAACCACACGGGGGGACCTAGTGAATGACCTGCATAGAGCTGGGACAAACGCCATAACAAAGGCTACCATACGTAACACACTACGCCGCCAGGGGCTCAGATCCTGCAGTGCCAGATGTGTTCCCCTGCTTAAGCCGGTACATGTCCGGGACCATCTGAAATTTGCGCGAGAGCATTTGGATTATCCAGAAAAGTATTGGGAGAAAACCAAAGTAGAACTGTTTGGTAGAAACACAACTCGTCATGTTTGAGTGGAAGGAAAAATTATGGTAGAAAAAGGTGCACAAGCAACCAGGATAACTGCAACCGTGATAGGATTTTTAAGAAAAGGCCATTCCAAAACTTTGGGGAGATTCACAAAAAGTGGACTGCTGCTGGAGTCAGTGCTTCAAGAGCCACCACACACAGACGTATACAGGACATGGGCTACAAGTGTCAAGCCACTAATGACCAACAGAAATTACCAGAAGCATTTTACCTGGGCCAAGGATAAAAAGAACTGGACTGTTGTTCAATTGTCCAAGGTGTTGTTTTTGGATGAAAGTAAATTTTGTATTTCATTTGGAAATCAAGGTCCCAGAGTCTGGAAGAAGAGTAGAGAGGCCACAATCCAAGCTGCTTAAGGTCTAGTCTGAAGTTTCCACAAACGGTGATGGTTTAAGGAGCCATGTCATCTGGTGGTGTAAGCTCACAGTGTTTTATCAAGACCAAAGAAAGTTTAGAGCAGGGATCTCAAACACGCTGCATGCGGCCCCTCAGGCTGCTTCGTGCGGCCCCCAGGCCCATGCCCCTGTTCACTATCGCGGCAGGTGCAGGGGCCGCAGCCACTGTCTGCGCTTTATGTCAGATGAATGTTTTTCCAGCACTGTGCACTCAGAGTCCAGGGTTCTGCACTCTCGCGCCAGTAACACAATCATCTCACATAAATCACTGACAGTGGCACTGCACCTGCCGCGATAGTAAACAGGGGCACGGGCCAGAGATGAGGCAGCCGAGGGAGCGCGGGACAGGTGAGAAGAATGGTGTTTTTTTTTTTATTGCATGTGTATGTGTGTGTGTGTGAAGCACGGCACATTTAGTGACCTATGACATACTGGGTATCTCATGGCTCTCTGGTACTTAAGGACCCATGACGTACCCAGTATGTCATGGCGAAATCGTGGCCCCGATTGCTGTGATCACTTTGCAAATACAGTACCTTAGATTCGGGGAGGAGGGGACCTCTGCCTGACCTCAGGAGGGGTGGTGTCTCCTCCCCAGACCTACGGCGGCTGTGATTGGCTGAGCGGCGTTAGTCAGCCAATCACAGCCACTGTAATGTTTTAGCCATTGAAAATGGTTGAAACATTGAAATCCAGCCATGGTCAGTGCAGCTGCAGCACTGATCATTGGCTGGAGCTGGGTGACCTCAGTTTCACTCATCCCCAGCTCTGATTGGAGAGACTGGCCTTGTGATCGATCTGTCAAATCACTGTGGATCTGGGGCCGGAGACCGCTCCCCTCAGCTTCGCTCCGGAGTCTGTGGAAGGTGAGGAGAGCGATCGGTGCTTTCACACATCAGTTTTTTGCAATCAGGCACAATCCGGCGCTTTGCAGAAAAAACGCATCCGTTTTTTTTTTGCTGCCAGGTGCGGTTTTTCCTCTGAGACTTTTATTAGCGCCGGATTGTGCCACATGTACTCACGTTTGATTCGGTTTTTGCCGGTTGCGGCAAAAATTGTCACTCCGACGGCCGCACACGACGCAGAGAGGAACGTTTTTTGCCAGCGGCAAAAAACTGCATAGCGCCACATGCGGAGCTGTGCGGCATGGTGCATAATGAAAATCTATGCGTGCCGAATCCGGTGGCATTCATCAAATGCCGGAAGCATGTACCGGATTCGGTTTTTACTTCTGAGCATGCCCAGAAGTGATATAAATTCATTGCTTGTCAGAAAATCAATCACTCACTCTCTCTCTCTCACTCACTCACTCTCTCACTGATCACTCTCACTGCGCGGCACTGCACAGCTGTCACACTGCTGGCGGCTTCTCCTGATTTGAAAATGCCGACCACCCATTATTCAATCTTGTATTCACTGCTTCCCCTGCCCACCGGCGCCTATGATTGGTTGCAGGCAGACACGCCCCCATGCTGAGTGACAGCTGTCTTACTGCAACCAATCACAGCTGCCGGTGGGCGGGTCTATTTCTTGCAGTAAAAAAAAAAAAAAAATAATAAAAAAAAACGTCGTGTGGTCCCCCCCAATTTTGATACCAGCCAAGATAAAGCCACACAGCTGAAGGCTGGTATTCTCAGGATGGGGAGCCCCACGTTATGGGGAGCCCCCAAGCCTAAAAATATCAGCCAGCAGCGACCCGGAATTGCCGCATCCATTAGATGCGACAGTCCCGGCACTCTACCCGGCTCATCCCAAATTGCCCTGGTGCGGTAGCACCGGGGTAATAAGGGGTTAATTATGGCAGGCGTCTATGAGACACCCCCAATGATTAACCTGTAAGTGAAAGTAAATAAACACATACACCCAAAACAATACTTTATTTGGAATAAAAGACAAAAAAAACCACCCTTTTTCACCATTTTATTAAAATCCCCAAATACCCCTCCATGTCCGACGTAATCCACAGAGGTCCCGCGATGCATCCAGCTCTGCTACATGAATTTCCAAATCATTCAAATCATTCAAATGACCCAAATTCTCATGAAACACTAGATTATTTATTATTCTATTAGACATACATACAAAAAAATTATTAAAAAGATGGATAATGATAGGGTCACATCATGTATATTTTTACATATACAATTTTTTGTATAAATTTTTTGTATATATTTTTTCATATCTATTTGCAAATATATTTATTATTTTATACACTTTGTATATTTTCTCTGTTGTTATGTGATTGTCTATGTCCAGTCAAGTTTTGTCTTTTAGAAATTGAATGAATTTGCATAACGTAAGTATAATATTTATTCACCATTTTCTCATTCACCACACTTTTTGCTCACTTTGCACCTTTGCACTGTCACTTTTTCTTTATCACTGTCACTTGTAACTTGGTCTTTGTATTTCTTTATACACATATACATTTATTCAGATTCATGGATGTGGTCCGTTTTATTTAGACCTTATTGTATTTAATTTACATAAATCACTGGTTATATATTTACTGCATTAATATATGTCACTATTAAATTTTTATATATTTGGCTAGACTTATGAATAGAGTCCGTTTTATATGGGCTGCATTGCATATCCAGATAAACCTACTTCACACCATGGATCGCTTCAGATTCATTAGTGTAGCCGGTATTCCTGTGGTCAATTTCCAAGCATGAGAAAATCCTCAGAGCGCATGCGCCTCCCTGGGCAGCGGTGTTGTCGGGTTTCCATGGTGAGGCATCCTCACGTGGTTTATGGACGCGCTCCCTGGGTTACCAGAGGGCGTCTCCATGAGCTGCGGGACGCCGACCCAGGTGCTTTGACTCTCCGGCTTCCCATGGTAAGCGCTACACAGCTGCTGCGATTAGTAATCAGCGTGTCATTGGACAGCTGTTACTTAAATAGACTGTGTGCCTTACCAGACTCTACCCCTTCTGAGGAAGAGACGAAACGATCGTTAAGGGGGATCCTATGGTTCCTATGTAAGATCTTTATTAATGCTTTTGGTTCATTGCCGCTCTATATGATTTGTTTGACAATATGTTGATTTAATCCTTGTATCTGCTGGATAAGCATTTCTCTGATTACAGCAGAGTGTTATCTAGCTTGCCTAGTAACAGTAGCAAATCTGCCAAGCAGAGAGGTGATGTCCAAAGTAGTCCAAAAACAAGAACAATAATAGCAAACGGCGCCACCATTTACTTGCTACACATAGGTTTTTCATCCTCTTAGCCTGTGTTGGTCCCTGCCACTGCAGGTTGATCCCCCCCCCCCCCTTTCTCCTCCGTCTCCCCTAAGGAACTCTTAATACTGAGAGGAAACGCGTCGGGAGGACATTCTTTTTCTTTTGTATTTGTGGTTGCGGGGCAGACATCTCACTTGTGTGCTGACCTTGTCAGGGTGGAAGTCCATTTACGGGGTACGACAGGGGTTAATTTACCATACTTGTCCACCCTGTCCTTCCAACCTGTGACCTCTCTTTTCTGGAATGGTGTGCAGTCCCGCCCATGGATGAAGTCTGGGTGAGATCTGACTGATATGTTGCCATTTGGCATTTCGTTCTTTGCACTATTTATGCACAAGCACTTTATTACCAACTTTACCTATTATTAGATTAAAAGTTAAGTTTTAGTCCCTGCTATTATTGTTCTTGCCTAGTAACACCCTGTTGTAATCCAACTCCTGTAAATTGCTCAAGAGACTGAATCCTGCTCTGTTAACCCTTAATATACCTGCCTGACAAGTATTGCCTAAGGCTATGTGCGCACGTGTGCGCTCTGCACCGCACACAAAAGGTCCGCTTCAGAGCGCAGCTGAAAAGCTCCGTTCTGAAGCGCATGGTGCCTGCAGAATTCGTGCGCTCTGCATGCTGCCTCTCCCTATAGACAGCATGCAAAGCGCACTGAAGAAGTGACATGTCACTTCTTGAATGCAGCGCTTCGGGCAGCAGCCGAATCGCTGCGTTCTAACACACCACGTGCGCACGTCTCATGCACAATCTACATAGATTGTGCAGGGGATGCAGAATGCATGCAGTTACGCTGTGGTGCAGATTGCAGCGTAACTGCATGCAATTACGCAACATGCGCATGTACCGCTCGGCTGGGGCTGCCGAGCGGCTAGGATCCGGACTCGGGTGTGTGTCGGTGGCTCAAACGCCTCCGGACCGGGGGTCACGTCGCTCTGTAAAGGGGTAGTTGTTTTGGTGATCGGGTGGGTGCGTGGCCGGGGCCACTATGGAGATTGTTCGGGATGCCACCCACGGGTCGCGGTGATCGGTGGCACCGCCGCTGCTGGTGATGGTGGGGGACTCCGGGGGGAGGTGCCGTGGCACAGCTAGGTGTTGACCCCTCGTTGCGTAGGGGATGTGTGTCCTGGGGCCCGCTGGTGGGGTGCTGAGGTGGCCACAGGGATGCAGGGCAGGGCGGCGCTGTGCCTGAGGGCACTGGTGTACTCACTCAGAAGAATCACACTGGAGTCACTGGTAAACCAAAAACGGGATGGTGGTCGGTGCCCGCAGCCGGCTGCGTGGTTCCCCCTACTCGGGTTGGTGGTGTCGTCTTTTCCCTGCACCTCTGTAGACTGTATGACTACTTATGCATCAACAACGGTAGTCCGCTCCCTGACTTGCAGATGCCGGAGAAGCCCGCTTGCCCGCAGGCGCTGGCCCGTGGGATCTCGGTGCCTGGGTGGTGGTTTCCTATCCCCCTCGGTGGGCTTTTGCCGTCTATCGGGACTTTGGGTGGGAATGGACCTATGATCCAAGCCGCAATCAGTTGATTTGACTCGGTCCAGTTGCTTCTGGGCCTCGTACGTGGTCTGAGTACCCTTCACTGGTGCTCCGGTTTCGGTTTGACTCCCCGATTCAGTACCGGCGGGCCACTACCCTGTCCCGGTGCCTTGACTGTTCCGCCGGTTCTACTCCCGGTCTCCTGCGGACGGCCACCACCGTCTGTCTCCTGGCCACAGGGTCCCTAGGCTCCCACCTAGGCCCTGACAGATTTTACTCCACAGCTCACTCCTTCACCTCCTCTCCTTTCCTCTCCCTAACACTATCTGTTTGTTTTTCCCCGCCCCTGCCCATCAATCCTCGGTGGGCGTGGCCAACCGCCTGACCCTGCCCCCGGGTGTGGATGTCTGGGACAGATAGGGGTGACTCAGGGTTTTGGTTGACTGGTTGAACCTCTTTGGGGTACAGGTGTTGTGCAGGGGCCTATCTGTGACCCCCTGGCTAGTCCAGGGCATCACACGCACATAGCCTTAATCACATCATTGTTTATGGCTTAATGTATGTGGCTTGCCTAGTAACATGCTGATGTAATACTATTCCTGTAATTGTTTAAACAGATTGAACTCTGCTCTGTTAACCCTTAATTCAGTTATATAGTCATACTAGGTATCTGCTCACATGTTATCACATGAATTTTTCAGCAATTCATGTGATAACATGTGTGCCTATAGAAACAATTTTGTCTGATGCAGTTTTTCTGTGGCTTGCCTGATATAAATAAAAATCCTGCATAGAATTATTGGAATGAGCAGGTTCAACCTATTTTTACCCATAAATAAAACTATTCAACCCCTCATTTTTATGTATCCTTGGTCTCTTAAATTATTTATTTAATTTTAGTTGTATGCTAATGCATTAGCACTTTCCTATATATTATATCTGCATAACAGACCGTGATACAGGCGGATTTTGGGGTTGAATACTTTTTCAGGAGACCAACCTCATAAAAACATATGTACAAAAACTTGTTCAAAAATGAATTAATTATGTACAATGTATAAAAGAAAAATTAACACTTGTTAAGCCCAGGATATTTTTATATCATTATCCATCTTTTAATATATTTTTTGTGTGTATGTCTAATAAAATAATAAATAATCTAGCGTTTCATGAGAATTTGGGTCATTTGAATTATTTGGAAATTCTGATATCTGATGACCCTCAAAGTAGCTTGATATGTGGGAAATCTGCTACATGAAGCTGACAGGAGCGACAGTAGAACACAACCGCTCTCTATCAGCTCCACGGAGCAACTGAAGTGAATCGCGCTGTCAGCTGTGATGTCACTGAGGTAGTGCTGGGGTGTGTGCGGTGATGATGCATGCGGTAGTGCCTGGGTGTGCGGTGATGATGGGTGCAGTAGTGCCGGGCTGTGTGCGGTGATGATGCGTGCGGTAGTGCCTGGGTGTGCGGTGATGATGGGGGCGATAGTGCCGGTGTTTGTACAGAGATGATGGGGGCGATAGTACCGGTGTTTGTGTGGGGATGATGGGGGTGATAGTGCCGGTGTTTGTACGGGGATGATGGGGGCGATAGTGCCGGTGTTTGTACAGAGATGATGGGGGCGATAGTGCCGGTGTTTGTGTGGGGATGATGAAGGCGATAGTGCCGGTGTTTGTACGGGGATGATGGGGGCAATAGTGCCGGTGTTTGTACAGAGATGATGGGGGTGATAGTACCGGTGTTTGTGTGGGGATGATGGGGGCAATAGTGCCGGTGTTTGTACGGGGATGATGGGGGCGATAGTGCCGGTGTTTGTACAGAGATGATGGGGGCGATAGTACCGGTGTTTGTGTGGGGATGATGGGGGTGATAGTGCCGGTGTTTGTACGGGGATGATGGGGGCGATAGTGCCGGTGTTTGTACAGAGATGATGGGGGCGATAGTGCCGGTGTTTGTGTGGGGATGATGAAGGCGATAGTGCCGGTGTTTGTACGGGGATGATGGGGGCAATAGTGCCGGTGTTTGTACAGAGATGATGGGGGTGATAGTACCGGTGTTTGTGTGGGGATGATGGGGGCAATAGTGCCGGTGTTTGTACGGGGATGATGGGGGCGATAGTGCCGGTGTTTGTACAGAGATGATGGGGGCGATAGTGCCGGTGTTTGTGTGGGGATGATGAAGGCGATAGTGCCGGTGTTTGTACGGGGATGATGGGGGCAATAGTGCCGGTGTTTGTACAGAGATGATGGGGGCGATAGTGCCGGTGTTTGTGCGGGGATGATGGGGGCAATAGTGCCGGTGTTTGTGCGGAGATGATGGGGGCGATAGTGCCGGTGTTTGTGCGGTGATGATGGGGGCGATAGTGCCGGTGTTTGTGCGGAGATGATGGGGGCGATAGTGCTGGTGTTTGTGCGGAGATGATGGGGGCGATAGTGCCGGTGTTTGTGCGGTGATGATGGGGTCTCTCTCTCTCAGCATTAAAAAAAAAGGATCCATTTTTTTACCGGATCCGTCGCATCAGTTTTTACTAGAGATGAGCGATGTTCGAGGTTCGCCAATTTCATGTTCGAGTGATTTTGGGGGGTGCTCGAGATCGAACTCAAACACGAGCTTTTTGCTAAAAGCTCGATAGCTCCAGTTGCGTTCAAGAACGGCTCGATCAGCAAAAAGCCTAGCTAGTTACTAGCTGGCTTTTCACTGTAATAGTGTGAGTCACTGTGATTCACACTATTATCAAATTTCATTGTATAGTGTGCGGGGAGGACGCGGTTTAGATCTGTGATGCTGATAGAATGCCAATCCCCATTTTTTTTCCCTTTTCCCTAAGCGCGCGTGCAGAGGGGCAGGCCAGGATGTCAGCCAATCCCAGACACACACACAGCTAAGTGGACTTTTTGCCAGAGAAGCAAGGGTATGTGTCATAGGCTGTGAATGTCACATGTCCTTGCCTTATAAATACGTCCATTTTCCCTCACGTCGCCATTATCTGCTTTCTGCGTGTGGGTGACAGTCACCGCTCACGCTGCTCCTGCCGCTGCTCCTGCTGTGTACGTTATACACACAGCGCTGTACAGATTAGGGACTACAGTTTTCTTCAGCCCTTTTCAGGGCTTATGTGCAGGTGCTCAGAGCCATAGCTGACAGGCAGGTCCATGCAAACACTGTATACAGCTTCAGATAACAGCGCCTGTGTGCCTCAGCTCAGGGAATTCCTTGCTGCATTTCATCATTAGGAGGGATAGAAAGTGAGGCTTCCTTTCCTGTCCTGGTACCCACAGAAGCCGGGCACTGTACCCACCTGCCCATTATTGCCAAGCTATTTTTATAGCAAACAGTGCTGACACTTAGTGGCATCCAAAAAGTGTCTGCTATACTACTATACTAATTTTGTGTCCCACTAGTGCCAAGCAAGTTCCACCACCTCTGCATTCTACCCTCCTGCCAATTTTTGCCAAGCTATTTTTATAGCAAACAGTGCTAATGTGGCACCCTGAACTAGCCACAGACAAAACACACACATCCCCACCCCCGGACAGTTACATTAGTCAGACACAAAACCCTTGTTGCCTCTCTCCAGGGTCTGATGTCCACACCAGGTGGGGCGGAGCCAGGCAGTTGGCCCCACCCACCGAGGAGTTCACAGGCCTGGAGGCGGGAAAAGTAACAGATCAGTTCAGTCTTGGAGGTGAAAGTGAGAGGAGTGAACACTTGAGGTGTCTGGGTTGGAGCCCAGACACTGACAGCAAGGTTGGCAGACGGTGGTGGCCGTCTGCAGGAGTTGGTGGAACTCCGCAGAGCTGTAAGGACCAGGGCTGGGCGGTGGCCCACCGGTACCGGACCGGGGAACGGAGTGAAGCTAAGCACACCCAGGCAGGGCCATTGGACCCCGACCAGGCTTGGAGCCGCCATCAATAATCAAATCCGAATGTGACAGGAACCCCCGGGGTTCCCTAACAACCAAGTCCCGATTGAAGGCAACCGCTCACACCGTGAGGATACACAGCCACCGCCAACGGCTAGAAATCCAAGGGCCAGTGCCTGCGGGCAAAATGGGTTCCTCCGGTATCTATACACCGGGGAGCGGACTAGCGTTGGGAAGCCATTGGAGTCAACTCAGTACACAAAGGTGCAGGGAGAGACAGCCACCATCACCTGTCCGGGGAGAGACACTGCAGCCGGCTGCGGGCCTCGACCAGAGGCCAGCGCAAGTCCCGTCAACCGCTCCCAGACCCCGGGCCTCGGCTGAGGCACGGCAGGGATGCAGCTGCCAGGAGGCAGAGCAGGCCACGTCACAGCGGGGTCCCTCATTATCGAAGGAACCGGTCGTAGCCGGCACGGAGGAACTCTATCTGGGCCCATCCCCCACACCGCCTGAACCGGAGCAAGCAGAAGGTGCTCCACACCGGGAGCAGCAGCAACGGCAGCTGTGTCGCGGGATTGCTGTTTAAAGATGAGGAAAAGAGCAGTTGTCCCCGTTGGGACCATCAGTACCTTGTTTCGTTTGAATGAATGAATGAATGAATGAATGAATACTATTCAATCCGAAGTCTCACCTGATTGCCGTCCATTGTAAGACAAGTTGTCCCCGTTGGGACCATCAGTGTGTTTGCTCAAAACAGCCCACATGAGAAACTGCTCATGGACACGGCCGAGAACTAGCAGGCCACCCACGAACTAGTGGGTTTGTAAATAATGTTGTGGGATGGATACCGTTGCCGCCTCCGGAGAGGCTGATTTGGAGGATGGGCCTGAAGGAAAGAGATGGCCCAGACCCGCCACTACCGTAACCGGTGACACAAAACCCTTGTTCCCTCCCTCCAGGGTCTGATGTCCACACCAGGTGGGGCGGAGCCAGGCGGTTGGCCCCACCCACCGAGGAGTTCACAGGCCTGGAGGTGGAAAAAGTGACAGATCAGTTCAGTCTTGGAGGTGAAAGTGAGAGGAGTGAACACTTGAGGTGTCTGGGTCGGAGCCCAGACACTGACAGCAAGGTTGGCAGATGGTGGTGGCCGTCTGCAGGAGTTGGTGGAACTCCGCAGAGCTATAAGGAGCGGGGCTGGGTGGTGGCCCACTGGTACCGGACCGGGGAACGGAGTGAAGCTAAGCACACCCAGGCAGGGCCATCGGACCCCAACCAGGCTTGGAGCCGCCGTCAATAGTCAAATCCAAATGTGACAGGAACCCCCGGGGTTCCCTAACAACCAAGTCCCGATTGAAGGCAACCGCTCACACCATAAGGATACACAGCCACCGCCAACGGCTAGAAATCCAAGGGCCAGCGCCTGCGGGCAAAACGGGCTCCTCCGGTATCTATACACCGGGGAGCGGACTACCGTTGGGAAGCCATTGGAGTCAACTCAGTACACAAAGGTGCAGGGAGATACAGCCACCATCACCTGTCTGGGGAGAGACACTGCAGCCGGCTGCGGGACCCATCCATCCAGCCGTTTGGTTTACCGGAGACTTTGTGCATCTTTTGCTGAGTGAGTACACCCGTGCCATCCGGCACCGCGCCGCGCTGTCCCTGCAACCCTGCACCTCACCAACCCTGCCTCCCCGTCACACCACCGGGCCCCGGGACCACCACCCCTACCCACGGAGGGGGAGAACAACATTTCAGCTGCTCCCTACCATCGCTCCCGGGATCCCCATCACCAGCAGCGGTGGTGCCCATCTTCACCACAACCCGTGGGTGGCGTCACAGACTAAATCCCCAAACAAACCAAACCTCTTTTCACTCAAGGGCGAGGAGCGCCATTCGAGTCCCCGGATCCGGCCCACCACTCGAGCAACCGAGCAGTAGCAGCAGCGCCGAACCCGAGCGTTAACGAGCACAGCGCCCCGCCGCCCGTGACACTGACACTTAGTGGCATCCAAAAAGTGTCTGCTATACTAATTTTGTGTCCCACTAGTGCCAAGCAAGTTCCACCACCTCTGCATTCTACCGTCCAGCACATTTTGCTATGCTATTTTTATAGAAAAAAGTGCTGAAACTTAGTGGCATCCACAAAGTGTCTGCTATACAAAATTAGGGTCCCATTTGTGCCAAGTAAGTTCCACCACCTCTGCATTCTACCCTCCTGCACATTTTGCTACGCTATTTTTATAGCAAACAGTGTTGAAACTTAGTGGCATCCACAAAGTGTCTGCTATACAAATTTAGGGTCCCATTTGTGCCAAGCAAGTTCCACCACCTCTGTATTCTGTCCTCCTGCACATTTTGCTACGCTTTTTTTTATAGCAAACAGTGTTGAAACTTAGTGGCATCCACAAAGTGTCTGCTATACAAAATTAGGGTCCCATTTGTGCCAAGTAAGTTCCACCACCTCTGCATTCTACCCTCCTGCACATTTTGCTACGCTATTTTTATAGCAAACAGTGTTGAAACTTAGTGGCATCCACAAAGTGTCTGCTATACAAATTTAGGGTCCCATTTGTGCCAAGCAAGTTCCACCACCTCTGTATTCTGTCCTCCTGCACATTTTGCTACGCTTTTTTTTATAGCAAACAGTGTTGAAACTTAGTGGCATCCACAAAGTGTCTCCAATACTAAATTAATGTCCCACTGGTGCCAAGCAAGTTCCACCACCTCTGCATTCTACACTGCAGCACACTTTGTTATGCTATTTTTATAGCAAACAGAGCTGAAACTTAGTGGCATCCAAAAAGTGTCTGCTATACTAATTTTGTGTCCGACTACTGCCAAGCAAGTTCCACCACCTCTGCAATCTACACCACCTCTCAATTTTTGCTACCACATTTTAAGTGTCCAATCTTGTCGCTAACAAAATGAGTGGCAACAGGACAAATGCTGGTGGAAAGGGGAACAGGCGTGTTGGAAAAGGAAAAAAATTTCTGTCCGTGGGGATCGTGGGAAAGCTACATTAACATCTGCTGAAGATAGGCCATCTTCCAGCAAAAGTAAGATGTCTACTACTTTCCGTGGACAACCCGATGTGCTCCCTCTTTTACGGAACAAAACAACTGGAACAAAGGTAGATGATGCACAAAAAATACACATGCTTGAATGGATCTAAAGTGCTCCAACAAGTGGACTCTCCTCCAGCTCAACTTCAAAATCCAAAAAACAGCAGTCCTCTGAGTTTTCATCCCAATCGCACTTGCTTTCTCCCAGCTATCAAGTCTCCACCCGCCCTGCAGAGTATGGTGTAACAGAGATGGCTGAGTCTGCAGAGCTGTTCAGTCACACTATAGGCTGGGAATCAGAGGTCTGCTCCCAAGATACAGTGAGTACAGATCAGGAAATGGTCTGCAGTGATGCCCAGAAGCTTTGTGAGTCAGATTCCGGCCCTGATGACCAAGTTTCTGAGCATAATGTTGACCCTCATTCCCAAACTGAAACACCTGTTGTAATAGACAATGAGGAACATCCTGATGACGATGAGACGCAGATACCAGATTGGGATGATAACTTAACTATTCAGTCAGGGCAGGAAGAGGTTAGGTCTGAGAGCGAGGGGAGTGCAAACACAACGCTTGATGATGAAGTTCTTGATCCCACATACTGTCAACCCTCCGTTGGGCACTCGAGGAGGTCACCAGAGGCGATGGAGGACGATACACCTGACGACGAAGTTACCTTGCGCCTTCCTGGACAGAGTAGGAGTACTGGAAGCACGTCAACAAGTGCATCCTCAGCCATCACTCTGCCTCTGAGCACACGTCGGGGTGGCTCTGCAGGTCGCATGTCCTCTAAGCCTTGCCTAGCCTGGTGCTTTTATGACCTTGCAAAGGATCGCCCAAATCATGTGATCTATAAAATTTTTCGGCAATCTATAAGTAGAGGCCAAAACCTCACCAGTTTGACAACTTCTTCCATGAATCGTCACATGAATAACAAGCATAAGTCCCAGTGGGAAGCTCACCATGCTGCAATGCGGCCTAGCGGAGCGGGCCATCCACCGCCTGCCCCTTCCAGTGCATCCGCATGCTCTTCATCTTCTATGACTGTGGGGACAGCTGTCAGACCTGTTCTTCCACGCCGACCTTCCACCACTGTAACCTCAACAGGCAGTTTGCTTGGTAGGTTGTCAGTTGGTTTGGAAGGGGAAACAAGTGCTGGTGTACAGCTCTCTCAGACATCGAGAGCACAAACTTTGAATGAAGGCAACATCATGTCTCCGCCTGCACTTTCCTCACAGACCTGCAGTTTTTCAGGGACACCCTACTCACCACCGTCTCCACACAGCAGCCAGATCTCGGTCCCTCAGATGTGGACAAATAAAAGGCCATTTCCTCCGAGCCATGACAAAGCTAAGCGGTTGACTTTATCCCTCTGTAAGCTCTTGGCTACCGAAATGCTGCCTTTCCGCCTGGTGGAAACAGCAGATTTTCGAGACCTTATGTCCATCGCAGTGCCCCAGTACCAGATGCCCAGTCGCCACTACTTCTCCAAGAAAGGTGTGCCTGCACTACACCAGCATGTCGCACACAACATCATCGCTTCCTTGAGAAACTCTGTGTGTGACAGGGTGCATTTCACCACCGATACTTGGACCAGTAATCATGGACAGGGGCGTTACATGTCGCTGACAGTGCAATGGGTGACTATGTTGATAGATGGATAAGGGTCTGCTGAACAAGTCTTGCCGTCCCCACGACTTATGCGTCAATCCTCTGTATGTCGAAGTTCCTCCACTGCTTCTGCCACCTCAACCTCGCCTGGGTCCTCCACCTCCGCCCCAAGCCTGCCTGGTCAGGCCACCCACGTTGCAACTGCGCACAAGGAATCCTGCACACCTCCTTACTATGCTGGCAGCAGAGCTCAACGGCATCAGGCGGTCTTTAGCTTAAAATGTCTTGAAAATAAGAGTCACACAGCTGAGGAGTTGTGGGCAGCTCTGCGGTCCGAGTTTCGTAAAAGGTTGTCTCCACTCAACTTGCAGCCAGGGAAGGCCATGTGCGACAATGCTGCAAACCTGGGTGCGGCCCTTCGCCGGGCAAGGTGACAGACGTACCTTGTATGGCTCACGTGTTGAACCTTGTTGTCCAGCAATTTTTAACCCACTATCCCGGCCTAGATGGGCTTCTGCACAGGGCACGGTCACTCTCTGCTCACTTCCGCCGTTCAACCGCCGCAGCTGACCGACTTGCATCGCTCCAGAAGTCATTCGGCCTGCCGGTTCATCGCCTGAAATGCGATGTGGCGACACGCTGGAATTCGACTCTCCACATGTTACAGCAACTGTGGCAGCACCGCCGAGCCCTGGTGCAATACATTATGACGCATAGCCTGGGCCAACGAGATGCAGAGGTGGGGCAGATCACGCTGATGAAGTGGTCTCGGATCAAGGACCTATGCACCCTTCTGCATAGTTTCGACATGGCGACGTATATGTTTAGCGCTGACAATGCCATTATCAGCATGACAATTCCAGTCATTTACATGCTGGAGCACACGCTAAACACTATTCAGAGTCAGGGAGTGGGACAAGAGGAAGGGGAGGAAGTACAAAAGGATTCATATGCGCAAGGGATACCAAGATCTACAAGGTCCAGACGTTCATCATCACCAAGGCGGCAGGCATGGGACAGTGGGGGAGAGGGATTAACAAGGGCGCATGGTAGCAGCCAAAATGTTGAGGAAGGTGCAGGAGACCAGGAAGAAATGGAGGATGAGCTCTCGATGGCCATAGAAGACTCAGCAGATGAGGGAGACCTTGGTCAAATTTCCGTTGAACGAGGTTGGGGGGAGATGTCAGAAGAAGAAGAAACGGTTAGCACCTCGCCGCCACAAACACAGCAAGGACTTGGTCCTCATGGATGCGCAAGACACATGAGCGCCTTCTTCCTGCACTACCTACAACACGACCCACGGATTGTCAAAATTAGAAGTGATGATGACTACTGGGTTGACACACTATTAGATCCCCGGTACAAGTCCAAATTTTGTGACATAATTCCAGCCATAGAAAGGGACGCACGTATGTAGGAGTATCAGCAGAAGCTGTTACTCAATCTTAGCTTGGCTTTTCCACCAAATGCCAGTGGTGCATGGAGTGAATCTCCCAGTTGTAACTTGACAAACATGGGACTGTCTAGTCATCAACAGTCTAACCATACCAGCAGCACCGTATCTGGTGCTGGTAACAGCAATTTTATTGAATCGTTTCATAATTTTTTTAGACCATCCTTTGCAAGGCCACCAGAGACAAGAAGTCTGACACATAGTCAACAGCTGGAGAGAATGATACAGGAGTATCTCCAAATGCACATCGATGCCATGACTTTGCAACTGGAGCCTTGCTCATTTTGGGCTTCAAATCTTGAAAAATGGCCTGAGCTCGCCACTTACGCCTTGGAGATTTTGTCGTGTCCAGCTGCCAACGTTGTCTCTAAACGTGTCTTCAGTGCTGCTAACTAACGTTCATCAAGGTGAACAAGTCATGGATCCGCAAGGACTTTACTACCCTTGTGTCATCCTGGGGAGAGTAAAGGCTTGTGGATTTGGAATGTGCTTGATGCAAATGTACCTGTCAGGTTTGCAACTTGGAGACAAGTGATGCCACTTTAGTGGTGTCTGTGGGGCCCAATTTTTGGAAATAAAGGAAACTGTGCTTGGAGTCCCCTTGCTTGTAGTGTTTTTAAAATTGATCCAAGATGAACAAATCATGGATCAGCAAAGACTTTGCTACCTACCCCGGTGTCAGCCCGGGGACAGTTAAGGCTGGTGTATTTTTGAATGTGCTTGATGCAAATCCAAACATCCTGTTTGCAACTAGGGCACAAGTGATGCCACTGAAAGGGTGTCTGTGGGGCCCAATTTTTGGGAAAAAGGGAGACTCTGCTTGGAGTCCCCTTGCTGTGTTTTTAAAAACGAGCCAAGATGAACAAGTGATGGTTCAGCAAAGACTTTGCTACCTACCCCGGTGTCATCCTGGGGACAGTTAAGGCTGGCATATTTTGGAATGTGCTTGATGCAAATCAACCTGTCCAGTTTGCAACTGGGGCACAAGTGATGCCACTCAAGGGGTGTCTGTGGGGCCCAATTTTTGGAAAAAAGGAAACTCTGCTTGGAGTCCGCTTGCTTAAAGTGTTTTTAAAAATGATCCAAGATGAACAAATCATGGATCAGCAAAGACTTTGCTACCTACCCCGGTGTCCTCCTAGGAACAGTTAAGGCTGGCGTATTTTTGAATGTGCTTGATGCAAATCCAAACGTTCTGTTTGCAACTAGGGCACAAGTGATGCCACTGAAGGGGTGTCTGTGGGGCCCAATTTTTGGAAAAAAGGGAGACTCTGCTGGGAGTCTCCTTGCTGTGTTCTACATGATTTTAGAAGGGCATGACATGCCTATTTCTGTGTGTCCTCCTCTTTTTCCTCGTCCAGCTGTTTTGTTTTCGCATGAGTATTTGTCCTTGTCACTTTCCCATGTGTTTGTGTTGTGTTGTGAGTTGTTTGTCACCTTTTGGACACCTTTGAGGGTGTTTTTCTAGGTGTTTTTATGTGTTTGTGATTGCCTCCCATTGTTTTCAATGGGGTTCGAGAGGTTCGTCGAACAGCTCGCTGAACCGAACTCGAATGCGGCCTACGTTCGATGAACCGAGTCGAACTCGAGCCTCTAGAGATTCGCTCATTTCTAGTTTTTACACAATCGGAGACGGATCGGTTGCATCAGGCACACACTGGATTGTGCCTGATTGCAAAAAACTGATGTGTGAAAGCAGCCCATGTTATAGTCACTGCCCCCCCATTACTACAGGATGGGGACAAAGTGCACACATTACTATGGGATGGGGATAAGGCTGGGGACATTAGTATAGAATGGGGACATTACAAGGATGCGAACATTGCTATTGGATGGGGACATTATTACTATAGAAAGGGGACAAGGCTGGGGACATTACTATAGGATAGGGACAAGGTGAGCACATTACTATAGGATAGGGACTAGGATGGACACAGTACTACAGGATAGGGACATTACTACAAGGGGACAAGGATGGGAAACATTACTATAGAATAGGGATAATGCTGGGGACATTACTATAGGATGGGGGACAAGCAGGGTCGGACTGGGGTGCCAGGGGCCTACCAGGGAAATTGCCTCTTGGGGCCCACACTATAGCTGCCATAAACGTTTTTATTACTTGTACATTTTCGTCTTCTCTCAGTATAGCGTGCGCCTTTTAGCAAACTCCACAGTGCGCATAGAGCCCTGTCCTGTGCCTGCAGATAGCACAGGGTTTCTTGTAGCCTCTTATTTATTGTAGTTAATAATAGAATCTGTTATTTACAGTCAGTCGCAGTTTTTCTTACACTCGGACATTCCTTGTACTAGGAAAACCACCGAGTCCATCAGCCAAACAATAATCAAAGAGAAGCAGAATGTTATCCAGCATCTTCACTTGGAAAAGATTACTAACATTAATCCCCCTCTGCCGCCATCTATCTGGGAAATCCGCTGTAAGGCTACGTGCCCAGCCGTCCACGATCAGTGTTTGCAGCATGTTGGCTGTAGCATGGTTCAGCTGCATCCAAAACACTGTGTTGTAAGTACAAGCACAGTGGATGGATTTCTAGAAATCCCATGCCCAATGTGATTCTTTTTTCCGCAGCAAACACTGACCTGCGGATCTTCTTTCTAGACCGCAGCATGTCAATTGTTTGCTGCGTAATTGCATGCTCCTCCGTATGGAGAACACAAGCGAGAGACCGCAGCGCACTGAAGCCTGATTGTGGGCACATACCCTAAGGCGGGCTTTGCACGTTGCGACATCCCAAGCCGATGCTGTGATGTCGCACGCGATAGTCCCCGCCCCATCGCAGGTACGATATCGTGTGATAGCTGGCGTAGCGAAAATTATCGCTACGGCAGCTTCACATGCACTCACCTGCCCTGCGACCGTCCCTCTGGCTGGCGACCCGCCTCCTTCCTAAGGGGGCGGGTCGTGCGGCGTCATAGCGAAATCACACGGCAGGCGGCCAATAGCGGCGGAGGGGCGGAGATGAGCAGGATGTAAACATCCCGCCCACCTCCGTCCTTCCGCATAGCCGCCTGCGGCAGGTAAGGAGATGTTCCTCGCTCCTGCGGCTTCACACACAGCGATGTGTGCTGCCGCAGGAACGAGGAACAACATCGTACCTGTCGCGGCACCGGCATTATGGAAATGTCAGTGAATGCAACGATGATACGATAACGACGTTTTTGCTCTCGTTCATCGTATCATCTAGCATTTACACAGTACGATGTCGAAAGTGACGCTGGATGTGCGTCACTTTCGATTTGACCCCACCGACATCGCACGTGCGATGTCGCAATGTGCAAAGCCGCCCTTAGAGTCAGTATGTGGTGGTGTGAAGCATTACCACCCAATACACTTTTACCATTTGGAGACTGTGGTGAATATTTGTCTTCACTATGGTTTCCAAACTAGTCTTGCATGTTGGATAAACCCTTCACTAGTCCTGTGTATTCTGACGATACTGCTCTATAGACAGATCAGGCTTTTTTTTTTTTTACATATACAGTATTTATACTGAAGCTCCTCCTGTACTATCATCACATATAGAGGCCCCCTGAAGAGTAATTACATATAGCCTAAGATAATAACACTGACACTGGGGGTACAGGATAATGACACTGACATTGGGGGTACAGGATAATGATACTGACACTGGGGGTACAGGATAATGACACTGACACTGGAGGTACAGGATAATGACACTGGCACTGGGGGTACAGGATAATGACACTGACACTGGGGGTGCAGGATAATAACACTGACACTGGGGGTACAGGATAATGACACTGACACTGGGGGTACAGGATAATGACACTGACACTGGGGGTACAGGATAATGACACTGACACTGGGGGTACAAGATAATGATACTGACACTGGGGGTACAGGATAATGACACTGGGGGTACAGGATAATGACGCTGACACTGGGGTTACAGGATAATGACACTGACACTGGGGATACAGGATAATGACACTGACACTGGGGGTACAGGATAATGACACTGACACTGGGGGTACAGGATAATGACACTGACACTGGGGGAACAGGATAATGACACTGACACTGGGGGTACAGGATAATGACACTGACACTGGGGATACAGGATAATGACACTGACACTGGGGATACAGGATAATAACACTGACACTGGGGGTACAGGATAATGACACTGACACTGGGGGTGCAGGATAATGACACTGACACTGGGGGTACAGGATACTCACACTGACACTGGGGGTACAGGACAATGACACTGACACTGGGGGTACAGGATAATGACACTGGGGGTACAGGATAATGACGCTGACACTGGGGTTACAGGATAATGACACTGACACTGGGGATACAGGATAATGACACTAACACTGGGGGTACAGGATAATGACACTGACACTGGGGGTACAGGATAATGACACTAACACTGGGGAAACAGGATAATGACACTGACACTGGCGGTACAGGATAATGACACTGACAATGGAGGTACAGGATAATGACACTGACACTTGGGGTACAGGATAATGACACTGACACTGGGGGTACAGGATAATGACACTGACACTGGGGGTACAGGATACTCACACTGACACTGGGGGTACAGGATAATGACACTGACACTGGGGGTACAGGATAATGACACTGGGGGTACAGGATAATGACGCTGACACTGGGGTTACAGGATAATGACACTGACATTGGGGATACAGGATAATGACACTGACACTGGAGGTACAGGATAATGACACTGACACTGGGGGTACAGGATAATGACACTGACACTGGGGATACAGGATAATGACACTGACACTGGCGGTACAGGATAATGACACTGACAATGGAGGTACAGGATAATGACACTGACACTTGGGGTACAGGATAATGCCACTGACACTGGGGGTACAGGATAATGACACTGACACTGGGGGTACAGAATAATGACACTGACACTGGGGGTACAGGATAATGACACTGACACTGGGGATACAGGATAATGACACTGACACTGGGGGACCCAATGTCCCACTCACCCTGCACACCCCCCTCCCCATGTCCCACTCAGCCTGCACACCTCCCCTCCCCATGTCCCACTCACCCTGCACACACACCCTCCCCATGTCCTACTCATCCTGCAAACCCCCCCTCCCCATGTCCCACTCATCCTGCACACACACCCTCCCCATGTCCCACTCATCCTGAAAACCCCCCCTCCCCATGTCCCCCTCATCCTGCACACACCCCCTCCCCATGTCCCACTCATCCTGCACACCCCCCCTCCCCATGTCCCACTCATCCTGCACACCCCCCCTCCCCATGTCCCACTCATCCTGAACACCCCCCCTCCCCATGTCCCACTCATCCTGCACACCCCCCCTCCCCATGTCCCACTCATCCTGCACACACACCCTCCCCATGTCCCACTCATCCTGCACACCCCCCTCCCCATGTCCCACTCATCCTGCACACCCCCCCTCCCCATGTCCCACTCATCCTGCACAGCCCCCCCCTCCCCATGTCCCACTCATCCTGCACAGCCCCCCCTCCCCATGTCCCACTCATCCGGCACAGCCCCCCCTCCCCATGTCCCACTCATCCTGCACACCCCCCCTCCCCATGTCCCACTCATCCTGCACACACACCCTCCCCATGTCCCACTCATCCTGCACACCCCCCTCCCCATGTCCCACTCATCCTGCACACCCCCCCTCCCCATGTCCCACTCATCCTGCACAGCCCCCCCCTCCCCATGTCCCACTCATCCTGCACAGCCCCCCCTCCCCATGTCCCACTCATCCGGCACAGCCCCCCCCTCCCCATGTCCCACTCATCCTGAACACCTCCCCTCCCCATGTCCCACTCATCCTGAACACCCCCCCTCCACATGTCCCACTCATCCTGCACACACCCCCTCCCCATGTCCCACTCATCCTGCACACACACCCTCCCCTTGTCCCACTCATCCTGCACACCCCCCTCCCCATTTCCCACTCATCCTGCACACCCCCCCTCCCCATGTCCCACTCATCCTGAACACCCCCCCTCCCCATGTCCCACTCATCCTGCACACGCCCCCTCCCCATGTCCCACTCATCCTGCACACCCCCCCTTCCCATGTCCCACTCATCCTGCACACACACCCTCCCCATGTCCCACTCATCCTGCACACCCCCCGTCCCCATGTCCCACTCATCCTGCAAACCCCCCCTACCCATGTCCCACTCGCTGTCATCTGACTGCTGCCTGCAGCCTGCATACAATATTATCACCTGCGGTGGCGTCTGGCGAGTCGCGGCCGCAGGTCATAATACACCCGGCGGGGGGCCCTGCAGGCTGCCGGAGACAGCATAAATTACAGACAAGTGTGGGGCCTACCGGGGGTTTTCTCGGTACCCCGCCACGCCAGACCGAGCCTGGGGACAAGGATGGACACATTACTATAGATTGGGGAAATTACTATAGGATGGGAACAAGAATGAACACATTAGTACAGGATGGGCACATTACTATAGGATGGGGACAAGGTTGGCACATTACTATAGAATGGGGACATTACTATAGAATGGGGACATTACTATAGGATGGGACAGTACTATAGGATGGGGACATTGCTACAAGGGGACAAGGATGGACACATTACTATAGATTGGGGACATTACTATAGGATGGGGACAAGGATGAACACATTAGTACAGGTTGGGCACATTACGATAAGATGGGGACATTACTATAGGATGGGGATAAGGATGAGCACATTACTATAACATGGGGACAAGGATGAGGCACATTACTACAAGATGGGGACAAGGATGTGGAAGATTACTTTAGGATGGGGACAAGGATGAGCACATTACTGTGGGATGAGGACTAGGATGGGGCACAATACTTCAAGGGGACAAGGATGGGCACGTTACAACAAGATGGGGAACATCACTAAAAGATGTTGGTCAAAATTTCTATATAGTGCTAATTGTAAGACTATTAGTTACAAGAAAGGAATAAAATGTAAAAAAAAATACATTTTTTTTATATTTAAACAAAGAATGTGCACGTTTGCTATAATAAACAAGTAAAAATGTTCAAAATCAGTGATCCAAAGTTGTGTAAAAAAAAAAAAATTATTATATATGGTACCAATAAAAATGTCACTTTGTCCTGCAAAGAATGCGGCCCCCCAAATTATTTTTTTTTTCCTCTGTGTGGCCCATACACCCTGCCGAGTTTGAGATCCCTGGTTTAGAGCATGTTTCCCTTTGCTAACAAGCTTTCTGAAGATCGAAATTTAATTTTCCAGCAGGACTTGGCACCTGTCCACACTGCCAAATGTAACAATACCTGGTTTAATAACCACAGTATCTTTGTGCTTGATTGGCCAGGAAACCTACCTGACCTAAACCCCATAGATTCTCTATTGGCAAGAGTAAGATGAGAGACACCAGACCCTACAATGCAGACGAGCTGAAGGCTGCTATCAAAGCAACTGGGGCTTCAGTAACATCTCAGCAGTGCCACAGGCTGATCGCCTCCATGCCATGCCGCATTGATGCAGTAATTCATGCAAAAGGAGCCCCAACCAAGTATTGAGTGCATTTACTGTACATACTTTTCAGTAGGCCAACATTTCTGAGTTTAAAATATTTTTTTCAGTTGGTCTTATATAATATTAAAATTTTCTGAGAACCTTTGGGTTGATATTGGCCGGAAGTTATTTTCATCAACATTTACAGAAATAAACACTTGAAATAGATCACTCTGTTTGTAATGACTCTATATAATATATAGTACAGACCAAAAGTTTGGACACACCTCATTCAAAGAGTTTTTCTTTCTTTTCATGACTCTGAAATATGTAGATTCACATTGAAGGCATCAAAACTATGAATTAACACATGTGGAAAGAAATACTTAACAAAAAAGTGTGAAACAACTGAAAATATGTCTTATATTCTAGGTTCTTCAAAGTAGCCACCTTTTGCTTTGATTACTTCTTTGCACACTCTTGGCATTCTCTTGATCAGCTTCAAGAGGTAGTCACTGGAAATGGTCTTCCAACAGTCTTGAAGGAGTTCCCAGAGATGCTTAGCACTTGTTGGCTTTTTTGCCTTCACTCTGCGGTCCAGCTCACCCCAAACCATCTTGATTGTGTTCAGGTCTGGTGTAGCACCCCATCACTCTCCTTACTCAAATAGCCCTTACACAGCCTAAAGGTGTCCATTTCTGGCAGTTATTGTTGTGGTATGAAATTATGTGGTTTATGTAGACACATGTATAATACGACCACATTCAAATCCACAGTTACAAAAAAAGAATATTCTATAAATATGTTTGCCAATTGTGGCTCTACATATGCTATTTATTTAATAACATGTGAGACATGCTGTACTCAGTATGTAGGCAATACCACTCATCCTCTACATAAAAGAATTTCTGAACATCTTTATGATGCTTATAATAAAAGTACGAGGAGTCCTCCTGGAGCCTCTCAACATTTTATTTCTGCACATGGAGGAGGTGTTAGCCCATGTAGAGTTAATATACGGTAATTGAAACTATCCCAAACCCCAAGAGGGGAGGTGATAGAAAAAAAGAACTGCAGCGAAAAGAAGCTATGTGGATATTCAAGTTAAAAACACGATATCCTGCAGGCATGAATTTCAAATCTGATCTTTTATATATTTATGATTGAAATGATGTGTTTTTCTCCTCCATGTGCAGTTTAAATGTTTTGTATCAATATTATAACTATAATGGAATGGGGTTTTTTTTTTCTTCCTCTTTCCTTCATTGTGGACCTCCGCCCATTTTATTTCCCTCCCACTTTACCTGAGCCTCCAAGTGTATATAGGTACATGTTTATTTGTATGATGTTACGCTATGAGTAAGGAGGACTTTCACATTGGTGAACCATATGTATTTTTTACGTTACCTGATTTTAATTTTTTGTAATAAAAGTCTTTGATTTTATAATCCTCTGGTCGAAGTTGCTGGAACATTTAACAAAGAATTGCGTCTCCAAGATCATCCAGAATCTAGTTCCCTGCACTGCCCAGGATTGATTGAATTCCTCCAGACGCTACATGTGCTATGGTTCGGTGAGCTGACATATTTTGTTTCTTTATACAGCCTAAGGCCCCCTTCACACGTCCGTGAAAATCACGCACGTGTTTCACGGACGTGGAAAAGGTACGTTTTCCCCTCCGTGTGCCGTGTTTATGGCACTATGTGTGTTCTCCGTGTGTTATCCATGATAACACACAGAAAACGAGAACTTTCAACTCATCTGTCCCTGACGTCGCTGTCCGTGGTGCTGATCTTCGGTCTCCAGCCCTGCCAACTCCCCGCTGCTGCCGCTTCCGCTGCAGTGAAGTGAATATTAAATGAGCATAATGAGCTGCGGTCGGCAGCAAGTGACAGCAGCGGCAGAGACAGAAGGGCTGGAGAAGGTGAGTAAAGATTTGTAATTTTTTTCTCTGACACGTGAGTTTTCTCCGGCGCGTGTCACACGGGACCGCATCCACACTACATCCGTGTGGTATGTGTGCGGGCCGTGTGACACCCGTGCTGCCGGAGAAAAACAGACAGGCACGGGCCAATGGCTGCACATGTGCGTGCACATAAACCCATTCATTTTAATGGGTTTACGTGTGCCCGTGTCTCCGGTACATGCGGGCATGGACCTAACACGTACCGGAGACACGTGCGTGTGAAGGGGGCCTATAGGTGTGTTTGGGGTCATTCTCCTTTTGAAAAATAAATGATGGTCCAACTAAATGTTGAGAAGGCATCACTTTTAAATTGTTATTTTGCATCTGTTTTCTCTGAAAAAGTGATCAACTGATCTTCACCATTCTATTGTAGGATTAGAAGAATACAGGCCATCAATAAACAAAGAGATAGTGAGGGAATACTTAGCTAACATTAATGAATTCAAGTCCCCAGGTCCAGATGAATTACACCTCAGAGTACTGAAGGAGTTAGCAGAGGAAATATTAGAACCACTCTTCATAATTTTTGAAAATTCTTGGAGAACAGGAGAAGTTTCAGAAGACTGGAGAAGAGCAAATGTTGTCCCTATCTTCAAAAAGGGGAAGAAGGTGGACCCAGGGAACTACAGGTCTGTGATCCTGACCTCCATACCAGGAAAGATCTTTGAACAAATTATTAAACAACATTTATGCAAGTACTTGGATGAGAATGAAGTGATTAACCAAAGCCAGCATGGGTTTGTAACTAATAAGTCATGTCAGACTAACTTAATTTCCTTCTATGACAAAATCACTGATTGGGTGGATCAGGGAAATGCAGTAGATATAGTATATCTTGACTTCAGTAAAGCATTTGACAACATATCTCATACAATCCTTATTGAAAAAATGACCAAGTGTGGAATGGACAAGGCAACTGTTAGATGATTTGTAACTGGCTTAGTGATCGGAGTCAAAGAGTGGTCATAAATGGCTACACATCCACTTGGAAGACTGTTTCAAGTGGGGTACCACAGGGCTCTGTCCTGGGCCCCGTGTTGTTCAACATCTTTATCAATGATTTAGATAAAGGTATTAAGGGTAAACTGATTAAATTTGCTGATGACACAAAGTTAGGAGGAATAGCTAATACTAGAGAAGAGAGAGAGCGGATTCAACAAGATCTAAACAAGCTGGAACAATGGGCAGTAACTAATAGAATGGTTTTTAACAGGGATAAATGCAAAGTCATACATCTTGGCAAGAATAATAAAAAGAGCATATACAGCATGGGAGGAATAGAGCTATCCAAAAGCATGTGTGAAAAAGACTTATGTATACTAATAGAACACAGACTGAACATGAGTAAACAGTGTGACGCAGCAGCAAAAAAGGCAAACACCATTCTAGGATGTATTAACAGAAGCATACAGTCTAGATCACGTGAAGTCATTATCCCCCTTTACTCCTCTTTGGTCAGACCTCATCTGGAATACTGTGTCCAGTTCTGGGCACCACATTTTAAAAAAGACATCAACAAACTGGAGCAAGTTCAGAGAAGAGTAACCAGAATGGTGAATGGACTGCAAACTATGCCCTATGAGGAATGGTTACAGGATTTAGGATTGTTTAGCTTGCAAAAGAGAAGACTGAGAGGAGACTTAATAGCTGTCTACAAATATCTTAAAGGCTGTCACACTGTAGAGGGATCATTTTTTTTCTCATTTTCACAAGGAAAGACTAGAAGCAATGGGATGAAACTGATGGGGAGGAGACACAGATTGGATATTAGAAAAAACTTTTTGACAGTGAGGGTGATCAATGAGTGGAACAGGCTGCCATGAGAGGTTGTGAGTTCTCCTTTAATGGAAGTCTTTAAAAAGAGGTTGGACGGACATCTGTCTGGGATGATTTCGTGAATCCTGCTTTGAGCAGGGGGTTGGACTAGATGACCCAGATGGTCCATTCCAACTCTAATATTCTATGATTCTATGAAACGCAAACCGGATGGAATAGCATGCCGCTGCAAGATGCTGTGGTAGCCATGCTGGTCCAGTATGCCTTCAATTTTGAATAAATCCCCAACAGTGTCACCAGCAAAACACCCCTAGACCATCACACTTCCTCCTCCATGCTTCCTGGTGGGAAACAGGCATGTAGAGGCCATTCGTTCACCTTTTCTGCGTCGCACAAAGATATAGTGGTTGGATACAAAGATCTCAAATTTGGACTCATCAGACCAAAGCACAGATTTCCACTGGTCTAATATTCATTTCTTGTGTTCTGTAGCCCAAAAAAGTCTCTTCTGATTGTTGCCTGTCCTTAGCAGTGGTTTCCTAGCAGCTATTTTACCATGAAGGCCTGCTGAACAAAGTCTCCTCTTAATAGTTGTTCTAGAAATGTGTCTGCTGCTAGAACTCTGTGTGGCATTGACCTGGTCTCTAATCTAAGCTGCTGTTAACCTGTGATTTCTGAGGCTGGTGACTCGGATAAACATCCTCCGCAGCAGAGGTGACTCTTCGCCTTCCTTTCCTGGGGCAGCCCTTATGTGAGCCTGTTTCTTTGTAGCGTTTGATGGTTTTTGCTACTGCACTTGGGGACACTTTCAAAGTTTTCCCAATTTTTCGGACTGAATGACCTTCATTTCTTAAAGTAATGATGGCCACTCATTTTTCTTTACTTAGCTGCTTTTTTCTTGCCATAATACAAATTCTAACAGTCTATTTAGTAGGACTATCAGCTGTGTATCCACAAGACTTCTGCACAACACAACTGATGGTCCCAACTCCATTTATAAGGCAAGAAATCCCACTTATTAAACCTGACAGGGCACACCTGTGAAGTGAAAATCATTTCCGGTGACTACTTCTTGGAGCCAGAGGCGTAGCTAGGGTTTCAGCTCAGGGGGGGGCAAAACATCTGAGTGGGCCCCTTACCAGGTAACCATGATAACTACGGTGGCGCAGACTAATCGTGGGTATAGTGGAACCTCTGCAGATGACACTGATATTACCGCTATATGGTGACTATATAGGGGTAGATATCAGCCATGCAGCACATACAAGAAATTACAGTACAGTTATAGATAGTGACTTACAGCTAATGTTCTTTCAGATGGAATTGTTCACCTTTTCCGTCTTTTCCATCTGGCCCAGACCGACCTGACAACTTTTTCCAGCTACAACTCGTCTACAGAGATTACAACAAAGAAACATTTGACTTCTCACTAGAGTTGAGCGCGGTTCGCGGTTCGAGGTTCTCCAATTCGCGGCTCGAGTGATTTTGGGGGCTGTTCTAGATCGAACTAGAACTCGAGCTTTTTGCTAAAGCTCGATAGTTCTAGATACGTTCGAGAACGGTTCTAGCAGCAAAAAGACAAGCTAATTGCTAGCTGGCTTTCCGCTGTAATAGTGTAAGTCACTCTGTGACTCACACTATTATGAAATTTCAGAGTATAGTGTGCGGGAACAGCGCATTCAGATCACTGCTGTTTGGATAATGGTGATCGCCATTTTTTTTTTCCTTGTCTTCCTTCCCTAAGCGCGCGTGTGTAGTGGGGCGGGCCAGCATGTCACCCAATCCCAGACACACACACAGCTAAGTGGACTTTTAGCCAGAGAAGCAACGGCCTGTGTGATAGGATGTCCATGTCACATGTCCATGCATTATAAAAACGGACATTTTCCTCCAGCACGCCATTATCTGTCTTCTGCGTCTTGGTGTCAGTCACCGCTGGTGTAGATCCTGTCTCCGATACTGCTGTATACGCTCTATACACAGCGTTATACAGAATAGGGATAGAAGTTTCTATTAGTCCTTGTAAGGGCTAATACCGGCAGGGTCAGAGCCATAGGTAACAGTCAGGTCCGTGAAAACAGATTTTAACAGCTACACAAGATGACAGCGTCTGTGTAGCTAAGGTCAGGAATTTCCTCGCTGCATTTCCCCATTAGAAGGGATAGAAAGGGAGGCTTCCTTTCCTCTACCCAGACCCACAACCCTGCCACTGTACCCTCCTGCCCTTTGCACACTCAAACTCATTGTTACTAAGCCATTATACTAGCAAACACTGAGGAAACTTAGTGGCATCCTAAAAGTGGCTGTTGGACTTCCATTAGTGTCCCACTGGTGCAAATCTATGTGCAGCACCTCTGCATTGCACATTCAAACTCATTGTTACTAAGCCATTATACTAGCAAACACTGAGTAAACTTAGTGGCATCCTAAAAGTGGCTGTTGGACATCCATTAGTGTCCCACTGGTGCAAAGCTATTTGCAGCACCACTGCATTGCACACTCAAACTCATTGTTACTAAGCCATTATACTAGCAAACACTGAGGAAACTTAGTGGCATCCTAAAAGTGGCTGTTGGACTTCCAATAGTGTCCCACTGGTGCAAATCTATGTGCAGCACCTCTGCATTACACAATCAAACTCATTGTTACTAAGCCATTATACTAGCAAACACTGAGTAAACTTAGTGGCATCCTAAAAGTGGCTGTTGGACTTCCATTAGTGTCCCACTGGTGCAAATCTATGTGCAGCACCTCTGCATTGCATACGCAAACTCATTGTTACTTAAGCCATTATACTAGCAAACACTGAGGAAACTTAGTGGCATCCTAAAAGTGGCTGTTGGACTTCCATTAGTGTCCCACTGGTGCAAACCTATGTGCAGCACCTCTGCATTGCACACTCAAACTCATTGTTACAAAGCCATTATACTAGCAAACACTGAGTAAACTTAGTGGCATCCTAAAAGTGGATGTTGGACTTCCATTAGTGTCCCACTGGTGCAAATCTATGTGCAGCACCTCTGCATTGCACACTCAAACTCATTGTTACTAAGCCATTATACTAGCAAACTATGCTGCCAGTTTAAGGGCCGTAGTTGCATTGTCAGGGATAGTTATTGTTGTATATTCTGCTGTTAATAAAGATAGACCACCGCTTTAATCTACACCACCTCTCAATTTTTACTACCACATTTTAAGTGCACAATCTTGTCGCAATCAAAATGAGTGGCAAAATGACAGATGCTGGTGGAAAGGGGAAGAGGCGTGTTGGAAAAGGAAAAAAAGGGTTTGTCCGTGGGGAAGGTGGCAAAGCTCCATTAACATCTGCTGAAGATAGACCATCTTCCAGCAAAAGTAAGATGTCTACTAATTACCGTGGACAATCCGATGTGCTCCCTTTTTTACGGACACGAACAACTGGAACAAAGGTAGATGATGGCCAAAAAAAGAAAATGCTTGAATGGATCTCAAGTGGTCCAACAAGTGCCCTCTCCTCCACCTCAACTACCGCATCCAAAAAACACCAGTCCTCTGAGTTGTCATCCAAATCACACTTGCTTTCTCCCAGCTCTGAAGTCTCCATCCGCCCTGCACAGTATGGTGGAACTGAGATGGCTGAGTCTGCAGAGCTGTTCAGTCACACTATAGCCTGGGAATCAGAGGTCTGCTCCCAAGCTACAGTGAGTACAGACCAGGAAATGGTCTGCAGTGATGCCCAGAACCTTTGTGACTCAGATTCAGGCCGTGATGACCAAGTTTCTGAGCATAATGTTGACCCTTATTCACAAACTGAAACACCTGTTGTAATAGACAATGAGGAACATACTGATGACGATGAGACGCAGATACCAGATTGGGATGACAACTTAAATATTCGATCAGGGCAAGAAGAGGCTCGGTCTGAGGGTGAGGGGAGTGCAAACACAACAATTGATGAGGAAGTTCTAGATCCCACCTACTGTCAACCCACAGCCAGGCCCTCGAGGAGGTCAACAGAGACGGTGGAGGAGGATGCAACTGACGACGAAGTTACCTTGCGCCTTCCTGGACAGAGTCGGAGTACTGGTAGCACGTCTACAACTGCATTCTCAGCCACCACTGTGCCTCTGAGCACTAGTCGGGGTGGATCAGCAGGTCGCATGCCCTCTAAGCCTTGCCTAGCCTGGTCCTTTTTTGACATAGCAAAAGATCGCCCAAATTATGTGATCTGTAAAATTTGTCCTGATTATGTTAGTAGAGGGCAAAACCTCAGCAGTTTGACAACTTCTTCCATGAATCGTCACATGAATAAATATCATATGTCCCAGTGGGAAGCTCACCGTGCTGCAATGCGGCCTAGCGGAGCGAACCATCCACCGCCTGCCCCTTCCAGTGCATCCGCGCGCTCTTCATCTTCTAGGACTGTGGGGACAGCTGTCACACCTGGTTTTCCACGCACAACTTCCACCACTGTAACCGCAACAGGCAGTTTGCTTGGTAGGTCGTCAGTTGGTTTGGAAGGGGAAACAAGTGCATGTGTACAGCTCTCTCAGACATCGATAGCACCAATGTTGGATGAAGGCAACATCATGTCTATGCCTGCACTTTCCTCACAAACCTGCATTTTTCCAGGGACACCCTACTCAACACCGTCTACACACAGCAGCCAGATCTCTGTCCCTCAGATGTGGACAAATAAAAGGCCATTTCCTGCGACCCATGACAAAGCTAAGAGGTTGACTTTATCCCTCTGTAAGCTCTTGGCTACCGAAATGCTGCCTTTCTGCCTTGTGGACACACAGGATTTTAGAGACCTTATGTCTGTCGCTGTGCCCCAGTACCAGATGCCCAGTCACCACTACTTCTCTAAGAAAGGTGTGCCCGCGCTACACCAGCATGTCGCACACAACATCACCGTTTCCTTGAGAAACTATGTGTGTGAACGGGTGCATTTCACCACCGATACTTGGACCAGTAAGCATGGACAGGGACGTTACATGTCGCTGACTGGGCACTGGGTAACTATGGTGATAGATGGTGAAGGGTCTGCTGCACAAGTCTTGCCGTCCCCACGACTTGTGTGTTAATCCTCTGTCTGTCCAAGTTCCGCCACTGCTTCTGCCTCCTCCACCTCATCTGGGTCCTCCACCTCCGCCCCAAGCCTGCCTGGTCAGGCCACCAGCGTTCTTACTGCGCAGAAGGAATCACGCACCCCTCATTACTACGCTGGCAGCAGAGCGCAACGGCATCAGGCGGTCTTTAGCTTGACATGTCTTGGAAATAGGAGTCACACAGCGGATGAGTTGTGGGCAGCTCTGGAGACTGAGTTTAATAAATGGTTGTCTCCACTCAACCTGCAGCCTGGTAAGGCCGTGTGCGACAATGCTGCAAACCTGGGTGCGGCCCTTCGCCTGGGCAAGGTGACACACGTGCCTTGTATGGCTCACGTGTTGAACCTTGTTGTCCAGCAATTTTTAACACACTATCCCCGCCTAGAATGCCTTCTGACACGAAAACTGTCTGCTCACTTCCGCCGTTCAACCACCGCTGCTGAGCGACTTGCATCGCTCCAGAAGTCTTTCGGCCTGCCGGTTCATCGCCTGAAATGCGATGTGCCAACACGCTGGAATTCGACTCTCCACATGTTACAGCGACTGTGGCAGCACCGCCGAGCCCTTGTGCAATACGTCATGACGTAGAGTCTGGGCCAACGAGATGCAGAGGTGGGGCAGATCCCCCTTATGGAGTGGTCTCAGATCAAGGACCTATGCACCCTTCTGCACAGTTTCGACATGGCGACGAATATGTTTAGCGCTGACAATGCCATTATCAGCATGACAATTCCAGTCATTTACATGCTGGAGCACACGCTAAACACTATTCGGAGTCAGGGGGTGGGACAACAGAAAGGGGAGGAACTACAGGAGGATTCATATGCGCAAGACACAACAACATCACTAAAGTCCAGGCATTCATCATCACCAACGCGGCAGGCATGGGACCATGGGGGACAGTGATCAACAAGGGCGCATGGTAGCAGGCGAAATGTTGAGGAAGGTGCAGGAGAACATGAAGAAATGGAGGACGAACTTTCCATGGACATGGAAGACTCAGCGGATGAGGGAGACCTTGGTCAAATTTCAGTTGAAAGAGGTTGGGGGGAGATGTCAGAGGAAGAAAGAACGGTTAGCACCTCTATGCCACAAACACAGCGTGGACTTGGTCCGCATGGCTGCGCAAGACACAGGAGTGCCTTCTTGCTGCACTACCTCCAACATGACCCTCGTATTATCAAAATTAGAAGTGATGATGACTACTGGCTTGCCACACTATTAGATCCCCGGTACAAGTCCAAATTTTGTGACATAATTCCAGCCATAGAAAGGGACGCATGTATGCAGGAGTATCAGCAGAAGCTGTTACTCGATCTTAGCTCGGCTTTTCCACCAAACAACCATGCAGGTGCAGGGAGTGAATCTCCCAGTTGTAACTTGACAAACATGGGACGGTCTCGTCATCTTCAACAGTCTACCCGTACCAGTAGCACCGTATCTGGTGCTGGTAACAGCAATTTTATTGAATCTTTTCATAATTTTTTTAAGACCCTCCTTTGCAAGGCCACCAGAGACAACAAGTCTGACACATAGTCAACGGCTGGAGAGGATGATACAGGAGTATCTCCAAATGAACATCGATGCCATTACTTTGCAAATGGAGCCTTGCTCATTTTGGGCTTCAAATCTTGAAAAATGGCCAGAGCTCTCCAGTTACGCCTTGGAGATTTTGTCGTGTCCAGCTGCCAGCGTTGTCTCTGAACGTGTCTTCAGTGCTGCTGGGTGTGTGCTGACAGATAAGTGCACGCGTCTGTCCAGTGACAATGTGGACAGACTAACGTTCATCAAAATGAACAAGTCATGGATCCACAAGGAATTTACTACCCCTGTGTCATCCTGGGGAGAGTAAATGCTTGTGTATTTTGAATGTGCTTGATGCAAATCTAGCTGTGAAGTGTACAACTAGGGCACAAGTGCTGCCACTGATGGGGTGTCTGTGTGGCCCAATTTTTGGAAAAAAGGGAGACTCTTCTTGGAGTAACCCTTGTGTAGGGGGTGGGCAGACCCCTTACAAAGGAGCCCGGAATGTTGATGCTGTTTAATAAAAATGTTTTTATTGTATGTATGTATATTGGGTTAGGGTACCCCCTAGTGGCCGGGTGGGACGGCTGTCTCATAGAAACAAGTGGTAGGAGGAGACGGCAACTTAAAGGGGAGGCATACAAAGGGTTGTAGAGAAAAAGTGTGAGACCTAGCGGGCAGTTGGTTGTGGGACGGGAGAGAAGAAGCAGAGCAGTGGCAGAGTGTGGGAGCTGGATAAAGGAGAAGCCGGAGAGTAAAGGAGCGGGCAGAATCTCAAGCGCGAAGCAGACCGGTGTGGGTCCGGTTTGTGGGTAGCCATAATGGGAGCCGGGTGAAGCAGAGTAGCCGGGCACATCCCCACTGGAGAAGACACCAAGGGCAGGTTTCCCCCAGCTAAAGCAGTGTACAGCCATCTATATCTGCATATCTGCCGGTTGTGTGAAGAGGCGGTGAACAATAAAAAATGCTTGCTGATTTCACTGAAACACGTCTGAAGAGTGTTTGTACGTCGGACGACCGTTGCACCACCACACTCTGCCCCACCATGACATCTCCTGTCCCCAAAGTGACGGCGGAACCAGGGGTAAGCCTGATAGCAAGGGCCACGACTACAACGCCGGAGGTACCCCTGGCCCCCCGTTACATGTGGCATAGTCAGCAGGATCCGGATTATATGCAAGGGGTCCCGACCCAAGAAGACGGAGACCAACTGGTGCTTAGGGCACAGGATCTGGATTATTGGAGAAGATTTCCGATCCCTTGGTGGGAAGAAGAAGTAGTGCCTGAGGCGTTGGACCGGGCACAAGATGGCGGCAAGATGGCCGTCGTCTTCCAGGACGCAGAAAGCGCACGAAAAGTTGGCGCCAAAAGAAGAGCCTGGGGCTGGCCGGTGCCGAAAAAGAAGTTCGGAGTACTCCGCCCAAAGAGGGGACGTGCCGGTCCCAGGGCACGAATGAAGATATGTGAAGTGGGCGGTGTTCCAGAGAAAAAGAAGAACCGCCGCGGAGGGGTCGACCTGATGTGTGAGACTGGGGGTGGAGTATACCCAAGAGCGGGAAAAATAGGCCCGCCTCCACTTCCTCCAGCATCTCCACTGACCCCGCCGCCATTATCAGAGTTGCCGACTGCTAACGAGATGGAGACCTCCAGACAGCAGCAAGATGTGGTGGCCGCGCTGGCAGCCACTAACCTGGGCCGAGGACGTCCTAAGCAGACTGCGGCTGCAGCTGCGGAAGCACTTCCTATCAACATACCGGCTGTACCAGGAGGACAAGAGCGCCCGACCAAAGTGACCTGGGTTACAACGTGGGACGCTGTGACCGGAGAGACCACGACTGAGGTCCGGGCGACGTACACCGCTGAGCTGCCGTCGGGGAATCGGCCCCTGGGAAACCCATACCCATACCTGGAGACACCCCCGCCAGTCGCGGTGGGACCGTCGACACCTGTTCCAGTTCAGGCTCCGGAAGATTCACACGCCCGGAAGCTGGAAAGGGACAACTGGGGTTTCTTTTGGGACCCAGAACAGCCATCACCCCTACCTCAACGGAAGTCCCCGTCCCCGGAACCGGACCCGGTACAGGAGCGACTGCTTGCCGAGACCGTGGCCCGGGAAATGATGGCTGGTTCCCGGAGTGAGGAGTTCGAGCAGCAGTGCACCACAGGAATTGTGGTGAAGTTTAATCAGAAGGAGGGTTACGGCTTCATCAAGGATGAAGAGACCGGCGATGACTATTTTTATAACAGAGTGAACCTGGACGTTGAAGGCCTACCCCAGCGCCTGCACATGTTATATCTGGGGGAAAAGGTCCGGTTTATGCGAGAGGTGGGATGCCGAGGCCTCTTTGCAGTCGGCGTAACCCGGATGCCTACCTCACAAGAGGCTGCTCAATGGCAGCAAGAACTGGAGTGGGAGGAATGCCAGTACCGGCGGCGGTCGCAGCCAAGACTGGTACTGGCTGAACTCTCCTACCCGGTAATTGTCATGGACATACCTCAGCCGCCTCGTGCAGCGACCCCATCACCCCCATCGGGGGTTGAGGAGACCAAGGCACCGGAGCCCACCGTCGGTTATGAGCCCTTCCAGAGACTGCGCCGGCTGCCCGGGCAGTCCATGTCGGACTATGTGAGGGCTCAACGAGCCGAATGGAAACGGGCTTTGCACCCGGAGTGAAGTGCCATGATCGGCTTGTTTGAAGACCGGCGTTGTTTTGAACCGGAAGAAGTTTTACTGTTTATCACCGTTTAAGCTGTTGAGCCCGGGAGAGCCTGCTGCTAGACTGAGCCAGGGGCTCCCTCCGTGTCATTGAAGAAGATTTTGCCGCTGTGTGTTCCTGCCGTCTAAACGTCTAAGACCGGGAGTGCTGCAAAAGCCTCCGGGCAGAAGCTCCACTAAGACCGGGAGTGCCGGCCGACGGCCTCCGGGCACGACTAAGACCGGAAGCTTCCAGGAGGAACTCCGGACGCTGGACTGGCGTACCCCCGTTGGGTGCCCTAGGGTATGCATGGTTGTCGTTCTACTAAAATGACTTTGTTTAGTTTTTAAATGTGTTTTAGGGTTGTGCCTTGCCGGGAGGCTCAGGCTTTAAGAGGGGAGGTATGTAGGGGGTGGGCAGACCCCTTACAAAGGAGCCCGGAATGTTGATGCTGTTTAATAAAAATGTTTTTATTGTATGTATGTATATTGGGTTAGGGTACCCCCTAGTGGCCGGGTGGGACGGCTATCTCATAGAAACAACTGGTAGGAGGAGCCGGCAAGTTAAAGGGGAGGCATACAACGGGTTGTAGAGAAAAAGTGTGAGACCTAGCGGGCAGTTGGTTGTGGGACGGGAGAGAAGAAGCAGAGCAGGGGCAGAGTGTGGGAGCTGGATAAAGGAGAAGCTGGAGAGTAAAGGAGCGGGCAGAATCTCAAGCGCGAAGCAGACCGGTGAGGGTCCGGTTTGTGGGTAGCCATAGTGGGAGCCGGGTGAAGCAGAGTAGCCGGGCACATCCCCACTGGAGAAGACGCCAAGGGCAGGTTTCCCCCAGCTAAAGCAGTGTACAGCCATCTATATCTGCATATCTGCCGGTTGTGTGAAGAGGCGGTGAACAATAAAAAATGCTTGCTGATTTCACTGAAACACGTCTGAAGTGTGTTTGTACGTCGGACGACCGTTGCACCACCACACTCTGCCCCACCATGACATCTCCTGTCCCCAAAGTGATGGCGGAACCAGGGGTAAGCCTGATAGCAAGGGCCACGACTACAACCCCGGAGGTACCCCTGGCCCCCCGTTACACTTGCTTGCTGTGTTTTTTAAAATGAGCCAAGATGAACAAGTCATGGTTCAGCAAAGACTTTGCTACCTACCCCGGGGTCATCCTGGGAACGGTTAAGTATGGCGTATTTTTGAATGTGCTTGATGCAAATCTAGCTGTGAAGTGTACAACTGGGGCACAAGTGCTGCCACTGAAGGGGTGGGTGTGTGTGTGGCCCAATTTTTAGAAAAAAGGGAGACTCCGCTTGGAGTAACCCTTGCTTACATTGTTTTTAAAAATGATCCAAGATGCACAGAGCTGGGATCAGGAAAGACTTTGCTACCTACCCCGGTGTCATTCTGGGGATGGTTAAGTATGGCGTATTTTTGAATGTGCTTGATGCAAATCTAGTTGTGAAGTGTACAACTGGGGCACAAGTGCTGCCACTGAAGGGGTGGGTGTGTGTGTGGCCCAATTTTTGGAAAAAAGGGAGACTCCGCTTGGAGTAACCCTTGCTTACATTGTTTTTAAAAATGATCCAAGATGCACAGAGCTGGGATCAGGAAAGACTTTGCTACCTACCCCGGCGTATACCTCCCAACCGTCCCGGATACAGCGGGACCGTACTGGATTTCAGCGGGTGTCCCGGTGTCACAATCGTGAGGCTTTTTGTCCCGCCCGTGGCTCCGCCCACCCGCTCTCTCCACGTCTGACTTTCTCCCCCTCCTAATGCACATGAGCAGAGCAGAGCCGAGCGCTGCTTCACTGCTCTGGCTCTGTGCTGCCACTGTTATGGGTGGGCGGCAGCAGCACTCTGGCTGCCGGCACTTTAAATCTGCAGCTCAGCATGCACTCACTGCTCACTGCTGGGCTGTTTGTGTACGGAAGTGCATCTGTGGGCGGAGCTACCGAGCAACATGCTGAGCTCCACCCACAGATAAAGAGACTGCAGGAAGAGGAGCTGAACACCAAGGAACGCTGTATGTGACCCCCCCTTCACCTACCCAAAGCTATATGCCTCCAGTCACCCCCCTCACCACATCTGTATGGCCCCCTCACCAAATTTGTATGGCCCCCCACCAGATCTATATGCCCCCCAGCACACCCCAGCTCTGTATGCCTCCAGCCCCCTCCCACCAGATATGTATGCCCCAGCAACCCTCTCCTTACCAGAGCTATATGCCACCAGCCACCCCCCTCACCAGATTTGTATGTCCCCCAGCCCCCACACCAGATTTGTATAACCCCCAGCCACCCCACCAGATCTATATGCCCCCCAGCACCCCCCAGCTCTGTATGACTCCAGCCCACTCCCACCAGATATGTATCCCAGCCCCCCCCTCACCAGATATGTATGCCCCAGCAGCCCTCTCCTCACCAGAGCTATATGCCTCCAGCCACCCCTCTCACCAGATTTGTATGTCCCCCAGCCCCCACACCAGATTTGTATACCCCCAGCCACCCCACCAGATCTACTGTATATGCCCCCCAGCACCCCCCAGCTCTGTATGCCTCCAGCCCCCTCCCACCAGATATGTATCCCAGCACCCCCCTCACTAGATATGTATGCCCCAGCAGCCTTCTCCTCACCAGAGCTATATGCCTCCAGTCACCCCCCCTCACCAAATCTGTGTGCCCCCCAGCCCCCCCATCGGATCTGTATGTGCCCCCAGAGCTGTATAAGCCCCAACACCAGAGCTATATGCCCCTTAGTAATATCTATGCTACCAGTTATTTATATGTCCCACAGTAAAGTGTATTTCCCCCAGTAATGTGTGTACCCCTTAGTAACGTGTATGCCCCTCAGTGAAAAACACAGACGTTCTTCACTGACGTGTTAAACACGCATATGTCCCTTCATACTCCGTGATTCACGGCACACAGTGGTTGTCCATGTGCAATCCATGATACGTGATCCGTACTCTGTGATTGCACATGAACATATACTCACCTGCCCCCGCTCCTGCTCTCCGTGGTGCTGAAGAGTCCCGCGATTCAGCATCCAGCCACCGCTCTCTCACCTCTGCAGCTACTTCCGGGTCGGCTCTGGCTGCATAAATGAATATGAATGCCATAATGAGCCGGGCAGGAAGAAGCAGAGAGCAGCTGCCGAACTCAGCATCGCTGGAGAAGGTGAGTTGAAAAAGATTTTTATTTTAAATGTCCGTGTTTTTCTGGTACGTGTTTCCCGGATCACACCATAGTGTGGTCTGTGGGACATCAGTGATGTCAGAAAAAAACAGACATGTTTCTGTGCGGCAATCACGGAGACGCATGTACGCCTCACGGAGACACAGTCAGTGAAAAATCACTGATGTGTGTGCAGACCCATTGATTATAATGGGTCTGCATAGGTCAGTGATTCTGGTACGTATAAAAAGTAGCACATACATACCAGAATCACTGACATCTGAAACAGGCCCAATATGTATGCCCCTCAAGTACTGTCTATGCCCCAAGACCCTCCTGTGCTGTATATACTGTAGCCCCCAGCCCCTCCTGTGCTGTATATACTGTAGCCCCCAGCCCCTCCTGTGCTGTATATACTGTAGCCCCCAGCCCCTCTTGTGCTGTATATACTGTATATATACTGTGTGTGTGTGTGTATATATATATATATATATATATATATTATAGTATATAAAACCCCCATCCTCCCTTGTGATACATACACAGCGGTGTCAGTGTGCACTGTTCGTAACTAGGTCTGTTAAAGTGTTGCCAAGTGATCACATGCCGAGGTGGAGCTGGACAGAGACAAGCGGGGTAGGTGAGTGCGGCTGCTGCCGGCTTCCCCATGTTATTACCTCCAATGTGTGTATATGTATGATGTATATATCTGTGTATGTCAGTGCAGATGACTGTGTATAGATTTGTCTGTTTATATGTATTTTAGGGAATTTGTCTTCAAATATGTACCGTATATGTGCGTATGCCTGTGCCCACGATCAGTGGCTGCACGTCTCCTCCGCAGGAGACCACAGCTGCCTGTCAGAGTCCCAGGATTTCCAGTTTTCTTTTGAAGGATCTTGCCCTTTGTTAACATGGCGTTTTCGGTTCTGTTGCCCTACTTCCTGTTCATCTGTTTAAAAGCCCGCCCCTAAGCTTAGTCTAGTTGCCTGAGTATACTGCTTCCTGTGTACTCCTGCCCTGCTGCTCTTGGTTCCTGATTGATATTTGGATCCTGTTGAAAACACCCGACACTGGCTCTGGACTTCACCTGGTCTCATCAAGCTGTGCCCGGACTCCGTCTGCCGTCTCTGGTCAGCACTTCTGCCCGGTCCCTTCCGTTCATATCCACCCTAAGACTCACATCACGTACGGACATTTTTGGACTATACCTGTTGCCCTTTCGTGTCCCGGCTGCTGCGCATTTAGGCCTTCTGGGGTGATCGCCAGACAGTCCCTGTATAGGGGTTCGCTCCTGGTGGTCTCCCTGGGGGAGTCCGGTGCGTGGCCCCGGGAATTCCCCTTTGCTCCGACCCTGGCAGGTATTTACTGTGTTTATGTTCTACTGTGTTTATGTTCCGTTCTGTGTACATATTGTTGGTTGCATATTATAAACGTCTTTGCACCAAGAACTCGTCTCTGGTTGTCATTGCCCTAACGCAATCGAAATCCTCAGTTCATACAGTAGTATTACACTGCCTGTGCCCACGATCAAGACTCGCTGTGTCCTGGAGGCAGCGGGTCCTGACCTGCGGGGCTGCACGTCTCCTCTGCAGGAGACCACAGCTGCCTGTGCCCACAATCAGGACTTGCTGTGTCCTGGAGGCAACGCGTCCTGACCTGCGGGGCTGCACGTCTCCTCCGCAGGAGAACGCAGCTGCCTGTGCCCACGATCAGGACTCGCTGTGTCCTGGAGGCAGCGGGTCCTGACCTGCGGGGCTGCACGTCTCCTCTGCAGGAAACCACAGCTGCCTGTGCCCACGATCAGGACTCGCTGTGTCCTGGAGGCAGCGCGTCCTGACCTGCGGGGCTGCACGTCTCCTCCACAGGAGAACGCAGCTGCCTGTGCCCACGATCAGGACTCGCTGTGTCCTGGAGGCAGCGGGTCCTGGCCTGCAGTGCTGCACGTCTCCTCTGCAGGAAACCACAGCTGCCTGTGCCCATGATCAGGACTCGCTGTGTCCTGGAGGCAGCGCGTCCTGACCTGCGGGGCTGCACGTCTCCTCCGCAGGAGAACGCAGCTGCCAGTGCCCACGATCAGGACTCGCTGTATCCTGGAGGCAGCGGGTCCTGACCTGCGGGGCTGCACGTCTCCTCTGCAGGAAACCACAGCTGCCTGAGCCCATGATCAGGACTCACTGTGTCCTGGAGGCAGCGCGTCCTGATCTGCGGGGTTGCACGTCTCCTCCGCAGGAGAACGCAGCTGTCTGTGCCCACGATCAGGGTTCAGTGTGCTGCGGTCTCCTGCTGTGTTCTCCCTACGGAGGACGCATGCAACTGCAGCAAACAATTGATATGCTGCAGTCTGGAAAGACGCTCCGCAGGTCAGTGTTTGCTGCAGAAAAAACAAGCACAGTGGGCACGGGGTTTCTAGAAATCCCTCCACTGTGCTTGTACTGTACAATGCGGCGTTTTAGACACAGCAAAAACACGCTACATCCAAAATGCTGCAAATACTGATCGTGGGCACGCAGCCTTAAACAATGTGATCAGTAGTGCTGAAAAGGATTGGATGTGGGCGTGACAGATTGCAAAATGGGTGTGGTTAGGGGGCGTGGCTTAATGTGGTTGTGTTGTGAGTTGCTTGGACACCTTTGAGGGTGTTTTCTAGGTGTTTTTATGTGTTTGTGATTGCCTCCTATTGTTTCCTATGTGGTTCGCCGAACCGAACTCGAACGAGACCTCCGTTCGGCGAGCCGAACCGCGACCGGTTCGTTCATCTCTACTTCTCACACTTCCGGCACCGTCCCTATCTAATCCCAACCTGCACAAACTCCTCATCCTGCCGTCACCCCAATACTGAGCCGCTACTGCCATGTGTCCCTATTACTGCACCTGTGACGCCCTGGACTAGCCAGGTAGTCACAGACATAACACCATACACGCTCCCTTCCCCAGACAGTTACACCAGTCAAACAAAAACCCTTGTTGCCTCCCTCCAGGGTCTGATGTCTACACCAGGTGGGGCGGAGCCAGGCGGTTGGCCCCACCCACCGAGGAGTTCACAGGTCTGGAGGCGGGAAAAGAGACAGATTGAGTTTGGAGTTGAAAGTGAGAGGTCAGAAACTGTTGGTGTCTGGGTAGGGGCCCAGACACAAACAGCAAGGTTGGCAGACGGTGGTGGCCGTCTGCAGGAGTTAGTGAATCTCTGCAGACCCATAGGACCGGGGTCAGGCGTTGGCCCGCCGGTACCGAACCGGGGAGCGGAGTGAAGCTAAGCACACAGGCAGGGCCATCAGACCCCGACCAGGCTTGGAGCCGCCGACAATAGTCAAATCCGAGTGTGACAGGAACCCCAGGGGTTTCCCAACAACCAAGACCCGACAGAAGGCAACAGTCCACACCGAGAGGATATACAGCCACCACCATAGGCTAGAGATCCAAGGGACTAAATCAGCAAAAATACCTAATATGTAACTTTTATTAGTTTCTCTAAAAAGGGAAGGATTACCTTACCTCTATATTTTAAAAATAATGTCTGCTGCAGAGACTGAAGTGCTGCAACACCCTTCAACCATACAAAGGGATTAGTGCACCCTGCCACATGACATGTCCAGATATTACAGATGGTACTATCAGATATTACATCTGACCACGCAGGCACACATTGGTTCTGCACAAGTGGCAATGTCCAGGGCTTACCCCCTGCTTGTTAAGGGGGGCTAGTGCACATTAACAAACAAACATCCAGACACCTATCCTGATGTCCAGGTATCAGACCAAAACATGTACTCAAGGTTCAGATAAGACTTGACAGTGCTCTGAGATAACCATACATAGGGATCTCAACCATAGCAATGTCTCTCGGTCTCTATTCTCTCTCTGTCGGTCCGTCACTATCTCTGTCCCTCTCTCACAGTCTGTCGGTCATTTTCCCCTCCTCTCTCATACTCACCGTTCCCCCGATCCCCGGCGCGGCGCTGCACGGCATTCACACTGCTGCGGCGGCTTTTACTATTTTGAAAAAGCCGGCCGCTCATTAAACAATTTCGTATTCCCTACTTTCCTCGCCCACAGGCGCCTATGATTGGTTGCAGTGAGACACGCCCCCACGCTGAGTGACAGGTGTCTCACTGCACCCAATCACAGCAGCCGGTGGGCGTGTCTATACTGTGCAGTGAAATAAATAATTAAATAATTAAAAAAAACGGCGTGCGGTCCCCCCCAATTTTAATACCAGCCAGATAAAGCCATACGGCTGAAGGCTGGTATTCCCAGGATGGGGAGCTCCACGTTATGGGGAGCCCCCCAGCCTAACAATATCAGTCAGCAGCCGCCCAGAATTGCCGCATACATTATATGCGACAGTTCTGGGACAGTACCCGGCTCTTCCCAATTTGCCCTGGTGCGTTGGCAAATCGGGGTAATAAGGAGTTATTGGCAGCCCATAGCTGCCAATAAGTCCTAGATTAATCATGTCAGGCGTCTCCTCGAGATTCCTTCCATGATTAATCTGTAAATTACAGTAAATAAACACACACACCCGAAAAAATCCTTTATTAGAAATAAAAAACACAAACACATTCCCTCATCACCAATTTAATCAGCCCCAAAAAGCCCTCCTTGTCCGGCGTAATCCACGGACCTCCAGCGTCGCATCCAGCTCTGCTGCATGCAGGTGACAGGAGCAACAGAATCCACCGCCGCTCCTGACACCTCCACACAGCTAATGAAGACAGCCACGCGATCAGCTGAGCTGTCACTGAGGTTACCCGCTGTCACTGGATCCAGCGGTGGATCCAGCGGTGGCCGCAGGTAACCTCAGTGACAGCTCAGCTGATCGCGCTACTCACCTCAGTTGCTGCGTGGAGCTGACCGGAGCGGCGGTGAGTAGCGCGATCAGCTGAGCTGTCACTGAGGTTACCCGCGGCCACCGCTGCATCCACCGCTGGATCCAGTGACAGCGGGTAACCTCAGTGACAGCTCAGCCGATCGCGCGGCTGTCTTCATTAGCTGCGTGGAGCTGACAGGAGCGGCGGTGTCTTCTGCTGCTCCTGTCACCTGCATGCAGCAGAGCTGGATGCGACGCTGGAGGTCCGTGGATTACGCTGGACAAGGAGGGCTTTTTGGGGCTTATTAAATTGGTGATGAGGGAATGTGTTTGTGTTTTTTATTTCTAATAAAGGATTTTTTCGGGTGTGTGTGTTTATTTACTGTAATTTACAGATTAATCATGGAAGGAATCTCGAGGAGACGCCTGACATGATTAATCTAGGACTTATTGGCAGCTATGGGCTGCCAATAACTCCTTATTACCCCGATTTGCCAACGCACCAGGGCAAATCGGGAAGAGCCGGGTACTGTCCCAGAACTGTCGCATATAATGTATGCGGCAATTCTGGGCGGCTGCTGACTGATATTGTTAGGCTGGGGGGCTCCCCATAACGTGGAGCTCCCCATCCTGAGAATACCAGCCTTCAGCCATATGGCTTTATCTGGCTGGTATTAAAATTGGGGGGGACCGCACGCCGGTTTTTTTAATTATTTAATTATTTATTTCACTGCACAGTATAGACACGCCCACCGGCTGCTGTGATTGGGTGCAGTGAGACACCTGTCACTCAGCGTGGAGGCGTGTCTCACTGCAACCAATCATAGGTGCCTGTGGGCGGGGAAAGTAGGGAATACGAAATTGTTTAATGAGCGGCCGGCTTTTTCAAAAGAGGAAAAGCCGCCGCAGCAGTGTGAATGCCGTGCAGTGCCGCCCCGGGTGATCGGGGATCGGTGAGTATGAGAGAGGAGGGGAAAATGACCGACAGACTGTGAGAGAGGGACAGAGATAGTGACGGACCGACAGAGAGAGAATAGAGACTGAGAGGGAGAGACCGGCTGACAGAGAATAGTGATTGACAGATATTGTGACACATCACTCGTTTCCAGTGTTTTAAGTCCCCTTTACACACTGAGACTTTGCTGCACAGCGGGAAACAAAGGACCAAAGAATGGTCCTGAACGATTTGTAGGGATCAGCAACTTCACAGCAGGGGCCAGGTCGGTGATGTGTTTCACACACTGCAATGTCGCTGGGGAGGTCGCTATTACGTCACAAAACCGGTGACGTTACAGCGATGTCGTTTGAGATGTTGCAGTGTATAAAGCCACCTTTAAGGTACCGTCACACATAACGAGATCGCTAGCAAGATCGCAGCTGAGTCACGGTTTCCGTGACGCAGTAGCGATCCCGTTAGCGATCTTGTTATGTGTGACACCTACCAGCGATCAGGCCCCTGCTGTGAGATCTCTAGTCGTTGCAGAATGGTCCAGGCCATTTTCTTCAAAGACATATCCTGCTGGGCAGGACACATCGCTGTGTTTCACACTGTGTGACAGGGTCACAGTGACTGCTGAGATCGTTATACAGGTTGCTACTGTGACCTGTATTGTTCCTGCATCGCTGGTAAGATCTGACTGTGTGACATCTCACCTGCGACCTCCCAGCGACTTACCTGCGATCCCTATCAGGTCGCATCGTTTTCGGGATCGCTGGTAAGTCGTGTGCGACTGGGCCTTTAAGGGAGAGACCGACTGACAGAGAATAGTGATTGACAGATATTGTGACACATCACTCGTTTCCAGTGTTTGACTAGCTAGGTCGTTCTGCAGGTCCGGATCGCTGTTGCGTCGTTGGCCAGGTTTGCCTGTTTGACAGCTCACCAGAGACTCACCAGAGACTTTGTAGCGATCCCGGCCAGGTTGGAATCGCTGGTGGGATCGCTGAAAGTCTCAGTGTGTAAAGGGGCCTTAAGAATGTGGAATAGGAACAATCTCACCCGCTTTGGTGTGACCTTTTTCCACAGGGGCAGCTTGTCCTCATTATAGGCGTCTCCACGGCCCCTCATTAAACTGGGCCCAGGATCCCTTTAGGATAGACTTGCTGTCCCATCCCAGATTCTCCTCCTTCCGACGCGTTTCCTAATTTTTATTCATAAGGGGAGCTTGAAGAGATATAGGTTTCTAGTATAAAACCTTTCATGGGTTAACTAGAAAATATAAAGAGAAAAACGGGACAATAGAGCAGGGGTTCCACATGCACAAATCCCCTATACAGCTTTCCCTTAGCAAAGAAACCAGGAGAAGCAGACTTACCAGACGGTGACAGCACGAATCCTCTCAGCTGTACACCGCTGTCAGCAGTCACCATGTTTAAATAATCATCGATCTCCCGCCGGTGTCTGACGTCACATCCGTAATTGCGCTCCCCGCTTCCGCCTAGCGCGGTGGAACATATTAATGGAACGCAAGTCCCTTTAGATGCGACGTCAGAGCCTCCCGGCGCAATCATGACGTCTCCAAACTGAGGCGCATGACCAGAACGCATTAGCGTCCACAAAGCCCGCCCCTCCATAAACGAGAAACAGTGCTCAGCAAATGAGCTCATTGCGCATGCGCTGAGACCTTAAAAGGGCAATTCTTTCTATGTATATTTAAGCCGCTTCTATCACATATAGCGGAGAAGGAACGAGGTAAATAATTTGCCAGACAATATGTACGGGCCGCAGGTAGGCAGGGTGAGCTATATTGAGTTAGTGCAGCTGGTGGTGGAGTTGATAGGTTCAGCAAGCACCCATTAGATTTCGGGAGGATCAAAGGGGTTCAACACCATTTCCCTACAGGCATACATCCACCCATCAAAGAAAGGTATAGGCCCATCCCGCCAGCACATTATCAATGCGCCAAAGACATGTTGAAAAACATGAAGGAGGCAGGGGTCATTCGGGATAGTTGTAGTCCCTGGGCAGCCCCACTGGTGCTGGTGAAGAAGAAGGATGGCACCATGAGAATTTGTGTGGATTACCGGAAGATCAACCAGATAACGCAAAAAGATGTCTATCCTCTCCCCCGTATCGAAGAGTCGCTAGCTGCACTGAGAACTGCTAACTTCTTCTCTACCCTTGACCTTACCAGAGGATACTGGCAGGTGGCGGTCGCACCAGTGGACCGTGAGAAGACTGCATTCGCCACTCCCATGGGACTCTGCGAGTTCAACAGCATGCCGTTCGGGATGCCCCTGGAACCTTCGAACGGCTCATGGAGTGTTGCCTTGGACATCTCAATTTCGAAACTGTCATGCTGTATCTAGATGATGTGATCGTATACTCCCAGACGTACGAGGCCCACTTGGAACACCTGGCTGAAGTGTTCACGTCCCTAGCCAAGAATGGGATGAAGCTGAAGCCCTCCAAGTGCCTCGGACACGTGGTGAGCGCAGAAGGTGTCGCCCCAGATCCCGAGAAGATCACTGCTATCCAGGGCTGTCCGAGACCGACCACAGTGAGAGAGGTGAGACAGTTCCTGGGCCTGGTAGGCTATTATCGCCGCTTCATCAAGGGGTATACGAAGATGGCTGCACCTATGCAAGACCTCCTCGTGAGACAGACCAAGGGTGGCAGGGCCCCTGGGCCCCCATTTGTGTGAGAGGAGAAGCATGAAAAGTCCTTTCACCAGCTAAAGACAGCCTTGACAGGAGAAGTCCTGGCGTACCCCGACTACAGCCTCCCGTTTGTCCTCTACACCGACGCCAGCAATGTGGGCTTGGGAGCAGTCCTGTCCCAGGTCCAGGACGGGAGGGAAAAGGTGATCGCCTATGCCAGCAGAAAACTCTGGCCCACAGAAAGGAACCCCGAAAACTACAGCTCCTTCAAGCTTGAGTTTTTGGCCCTGGTGTGGGCAATCACCGAGAGGTTCCGACATTACCTCACAGCGGCAAAATTCACTGCTTACACGGACAATAATCCGTTGACCCATCTGGACATGGCCAAGCTAGGCGCTCTGGAACAGCGGTGGGTGGCCAGGCTGTCTAATTATGACTTCACTATCAAATACAGAGCCGGCCGCAAGAGCACCAACGCGGATGCATTATCCCGGATGCCCCACCTGTCGGATGGGGGGTCGGAAGACGATGACCTAGAAGAAATTGAGTTGCCCGCGTTCCATCGGCCACCGGGTGAAAAACTATATGTCAGACAACAACAGGTGAACCTGGACCCGCTACCCAGTCAGGGATGGCAAGAAGCCCAAGACCAAGCACCTGCCGTCCAGCTGGTCAAGACCATGATTGAGCAGGGCTCCTCCAGAATGGAGGCCCAGCGGCTGTGGAAGGAACAAGCCCGGCTGTACCTGCACGAAGGGAAGCTGTATCGAGGGCTGATCAACCCGAAGACCCACGAGAAGGTTCGTCAGCTGGTGGTCCCTCAGGCCAGCGTGCCCAAAGTCCTACGGGCATATCACGATGATGCCGGGCATTTCAGCTGGAAAAAGCTGGAGATGTTGCTGAGAGAGCGGTTTTATTGAAGTCAGATGCGAGAATCTGTGGAGGCCTGGTGCCGAGAGTGCGGCCCCTGTGCGCTGAGAAGGAAGGATGAAGTCAGCCAAAGAGCCCCTCTACAGCCGATCGTCACCCATCAACCTCTGGAGTTGGTTGCCTTGGACCATGTCAAGCTCACACCCAGCCGGAATGGATATACCTATGCCTTGACCATCGTGGACCACTACTCCAGATTCATGGTGGTTGTTCCAGTCAAAGATTTGACCGGCCTTACCGCAGCTAGGGCATTCCAGGCCTACTTCTGTCGACCGCATGGGTACACGGAAAGGGTGCTTACGGACCAGGGTTCAGCCTTTGAAGCAGAGGTGTTTCAAGAGTTCTGCCAATTGTACGGTTGTAAGAAGATCAGGACCACGCCATACCATGCCCAGATTAATTGGATGTGTGAGAAGATGAACCACCTGGTCCTGGATCTCCTCAAGGTGATACCGATGGAAGAGCGGAACCTGTGGCCAGAAAGGCTGCCTGACCTGGTAGACATGTACAATAACATCCCCTGTAGTTCTACTAAATGCACCCCGGCGTATCTGATGAGAGCCCGACCGGGCCGGCTGCCGGTGAACCTGGAAATGGACTTGGAGGCTCCAGAGGCCCTTCCTTCGACTGCCAGCTGGGATACCCGGCGGCAAATCCAATACCGACAGGTCCAGGAGTATGTGGAGCAGAATCTCGGTCAGAGTCGAGAGAAACAAGCACGACGCTTCAACAAACGAGCGTCAGCCGTCCCCTTTGAGCCGGGGGATGTAGTGCTGAAATGGAAGAGAAGGATCCATAAGCTTGATGACCAGTGGGAAAAGACCCCGTATGTCATACAGCCCACTGAATGGGAGAATGAGAAGGCTTATCTGATCAGTCGTGACTAGGGGTGGACTGCCACTACGGTTTCCAGGGACCACCTGAAGAAATGCCCTCACTCCTTGAGAGTGACAAATGAGATTCCGGTTCCCACTCTGAGCGGGGAAAAGGAGAAGGAGGTGATCCACACAGTGATGGGTGATTTTCCAGCAAACTGGCCTATGCAAAACGGTGCGGTGATTGTTCCGGTGATAATGTTCCCACAACACGTGGAAGAAATGGAGACGGAGACGCCCATCAGTGAGCCACTCGAACAAGCGCCCAGGGATGCACCTATACCCCCTCCCCTTGGGTCTCCACTTGCCATATCTGACAGACGGGAAGAGGAAACGGTTGTCTCCTCTATCCCCTTGCCCGCTACTAGTGACACTGTCCTCCGAAGGTCCACACGCTCCAACCTAGGTAGGCCCCCGCTTAGGTATAGGGAAACTATCATCTAGGGGTGCAGTATGTTGATTGGTGTTCATTTATTCAGCTATATACACAATCACCTGAGTTTATCACCTGATCATCAACCAGTTGATTATCCCGGCCGTTGCTGCCAAGTTGTCCCCGTGGGGACTCTGTGTGTTTTCCCCGCCCACATGAGGAACTACTCATGAACATGACCGAGAACTTGCAGGCCTCCCACGAACTTGTGGGCTTGTAAATAATTTGTGGGACATTTTCTGTTCCGTGCCACCTCAGGAGAGGCAGACTGGAGGAAGGGCCCGCAGCAGAGTAGGCTGGGGCTCGGCCACCACCAGGACTGGTGGCCATCCTCCGGGGGTCAGGGGTCCCCCTGGACATGGGTACTTGTAAAAGGATAAGGCACAGCCAATATAGTGGAGGTATATCGAGGTGCACTTGTTGGTTTCCAAACCGTAAGTCAATCAAATAGGTACAAGGCACTCTCAAGGGTTAATTTTCATATAATTTATTCCAAAATAGTCGTGACGCAGCATTGCAGTGGACACCGTTGCCTTGACACTCCAATTTTGGCCAGTTTATGATACCAGTTGTCTGATGAAGGCCACCTAGTGGCTGAAACGTCACATGTTTAAGACTATTTTGGAATAAATTATATGAAAATTAACCCTTGAGAGTGCCTTGTACCTATTTGATTCCCCTGGACATGGGGTCCCTGAAGTGACAGCCGGGTGCGAGATACCATACCCGTTCCCGCTCGGGTAACCTGGACCAGGACTGGGGTAAACGGGTGCTGCCTGTTTCTTAGGGGCAGCATCAAGGTTTAGGTTGCTTGGGTGGGGGAGCAGATGACCATGAACCCGTCCGTTAGTAATAAAAGTGTTTACATATGTTTGAAACGTTAAAGTGCCATGCCTCCCGTAAGGGAAAAACTGAAAAGTATGCTTGTGTTAAATGTTTTATATGTTAATTTATATTTTACAGAAATAAAACCGGTGATGGACGGGCAGCCCGCGGACGGTCTGCATTTTACCAAGGGGGAATGTGACGCCCTGGACTAGCCAGGTAGTCACAGACATAACACCATACACACCCCCTTCCCTAGACAGTTACACCAGTCAAACAAAAACCCTTGTTGCCTCCCTCCAGGGTCTGATGTCCACACCAGGTGGGGCGGAGCCAGGCGGTTGGCCCCACCCACCGAGGAGTTCACAGATCTGGAGGCGGGAAAAGAGACAGATTGAGTTTGGAGTTGAAAGTGAGAGGTCAGAAACTGTCGGTGTCTGGGTAGGGGCCCAGACAAAAACAGCAAGGTTGGCAGACTGTGATGGCCGTCTGCAGGAGTTAGTGAATCTCTGCAGAGAACCGAACCGGGTAGCGGAGTGAAGCTAAGCACACAAGCAGGGCCATCGGACCCCGACCAGGCTTGGAGCCGCCGACAATAGTCAAATCCGAGTGTGACAGGAACCCCAGGGGTTTCCCAACAACCAAGACCCGACAGAAGGCAACAGTCCACACCGAGAGGATATACAGCCACCGCCATAGGCTAGAGATCCAAGGGCCAGCGCCTGCAGGCAAAACTGGCTCCTACGGCACCTATATGCCGGGGAGCGGACTACCGGTGGGCAACCACAGGAGTCAGAACATTATAAAAGGTGCAGGGAAAGACAGCCCCATCAGCCATCCGGGGAGAGCACAACAATGCAGCCGGCTGCGGGACCCGTCCATCCAGCCGTTTGGTTTACCAGAGACTCTGTCATTGACTGTCTGAGTGAGTACACCAGTGCCATCCAGCACCGCGCCGGGCTGTCCCTGCAACCCTGCACCCCCAGCAATCCAGCCTCCCCGTATCACCACCGGGCCCCGGGATCACCAACCCGTACCCACGGAGGGGACAACATCCTAGCTGCTTCCTACCATCCTTCCCGGGATCCCCGTCACCAGCAGCGGTGGTGCTAATAATCACCATGACCCGTGTGTGGCGTCACAAACTATCTCCCTAAACAAACCACCCCATTTTCACTCGTGGACGAGGAGCGCTGATCGAGTCCCCGGGTCTGGCCCACCGCTCGAGCCACCGAGCAGCAGCAGCAGCCGCGGACCCGAGCGTAGCGAGCGCGGCCCCTCCGCCCGCGACACACCTGCTGTGTGGCACAAAAACCGTGCTCCTCTTACTGACCCACATAGTAATGCCACCACTGTGCCCCCACATGGTAATAATGCCACCACTCTGCCCCCCACATAGTAATGCCACCACTGTGCCCCCACATGATAATAATGCCACCACTGTGCCCCCACATGGTAATAATGCCACCACTGTGCCACCACATGGTAAAAATGCCACCACTGTGCCCCCACATTGTAATAATGCCACCACTGTGCCTCCCACATAATAATGCCCCCACTGTGCCCCCACATGGTAATAATGTCACCACTGTGCCACCACTGTGCCTCCCACATAATAATGCCCCCACATGGTAATAATGCAACCACTGTGCCCCCACATGGTAATAATGCCACCACTGTGCCTCCCTTATAAAAATAACCCCACCGTGCCCCCACATGGTAATAATGCCACCACTGTGCCTCCCATATAATAATGCCCCCACTGTGCCCCCACATGGTAATAATGTTACCAGTATCCTCCCACATAATAATGCTACCACTGTGCCTCCACATAATAATGCCACCACTGTGCCTGCCACATAATAATGTCCCCACTGTGCCCCCACATGGTAATAATGTCACCATTGTGCCCCCAAATGGTAATAATTCCCCCGCTGTGCCTCCCACATAATATTGCCCCCACTGTGCCCCCACATGGTGATAATGCCAGCACTGTGCCTCCCACATAATAATGCCCCCACTGTGCCCCCACATGGTAATAATGCCACCACTGTGCTTCCCACATAATAATGCCCCCACTGTGCCCCCACATGGTAATAATGCCACCACTGTGCCCCCACATGGTAATACTGCCACCACTGTGCCTCCCATATAATAATGCCCCCACCGTGCCCCCACATGGTAATAATGCCATCACTGTGCCTCCCATATAATAATGCCCCCACTGTGCCCCCACATGGTAATAATGTCACCAATATCCTCCCACATAATAATGCTACCACTGTGCCTCCACATAATAATGCCACCACTGTGCCTCCCACATAATAATGCCACCACTGTGCCTCCACATAATAATGCCACCACTGTGCCTCCCACATAATAATGCCCCCACTGTGCCCCACATGGTAATAATGTCACCACTGTGCCTCCCACATAATAATGTTACCACTGTGCCTCCACATAATAATGCCACCACTGTGCCTCCACATAATAATGCCACCACTGTGCCTCCACATAATGCCACCACTGTGCCTCCACATAATGCCACCTCTGTGCCTCCACATAATGTCACCTCTGTGCCGCCACATAACGCCACCACCGTGCCCCCCACATATTAATGCCACCACTGTGCCCTTTACATGGTAAAATGCCTCATTTGTGCCCTCTAAATGATAACATTTCCCCCTAGAAAATATTAATGTCCTGTGTAAGTGCCCCGGAAAAGTGCCCACATATTGCTCCTAGAAAGTAATAATGCCCCCAGTGTGCCTTTGACGGTCAAAATACCCTGAGTGCCCCTATAACAATAATGGTTCCTAATAGTAGCTGACACACTGATTAATTGTCCCCACAGCAGACCCCACATTGTATAATGGCTTCAATAGTGGCCCCACACACTGTATGAGGGCCTCCAAAGTAGTTCCCACAGTAAATGACAGCCCCCATATTAGCTCCTATACAGTATAAAGACCCCCATTAGCTCTCACACTGTATAATGACCCCTATATTAGCTCCCACACTGTATAAAGGCTCCTCACACTGTATAAGTGCCCCCCATACCAGTCGCACAACTAGAGTCCGATGGTCCCCAATACAACATTTGGATCTGCCCCCTCCCCCATTCTCATGTTTATGTCACATGTACGGGCCCTTTCAGCTTTCTAAATCCTACAGTTAGGTCCAGAAATATTTGGACTGTGACACAATTTTCGCGAGTTGGGCTCTGCATGCCACCACATTGGATTTGAAATGAAACCTCTATAACAGAATTCAAGTGCAGATTGTAACGTTTAATTTGAAGGTTTGAACAAAAATATCTGATAGAAATTGTAGGAATTGTACAAATTTCTTTACAAACACTCCACATTTTAGGAGGTCAAAAGTAATTGGACAAATAAACCAAACCCAAACAAAATATTTTTATTTTCAATATTTTGTTGCGAATCCTTTGGAGGCAATCACTGCCTTAAGTCTGGAACCCATGGACATCACCAAACGCTGGGTTTCCTCCTTGTTAATGCTTTGCCAGGCCTTTACAGCCGCAGCCTTCAGGTCTTGCTTGTTTGTGGGTCTTTCCGTCTTAAGTCTGGATTTGAGCAAGTGAAATGCATGCTCAATTGGGTTAAGATCTAGTGATTGACTTGGCCATTGCAGAATGTTCCACTTTTTTGCACTCATGAACTCCTGGGTAGCTTTGGCTGTATGCTTGGGGTCATTGTCCATCTGTACTATGAAGCGCCGTCCGATCAACTTTGCGGCATTTGGCTGAATCTGGGCTGAAAGTATATCCCGGTACACTTCAGAATTCATCCGGCTACTCTTGTCTGCTGTTATGTCATCAATAAACACAAGTGACCCAGTGCCATTGAAAGCCATGCATGCCCATGCCATCACGTTGCCTCCACCATGTTTTACAGAGGATGTGGTGTGACTTGGATCATGTGCCGTTCCCTTTCTTCTCCAAACTTTTTTCTTCCAATCATTCTGGTACAGGTTGATCTTTGTCTCATCTGTCCAAAGAATACTTTTCCAGAACTGAGCTGGCTTCATGAGGTGTTTTTCAGCAAATTTAACTCTGGCCTGTCTATTTTTGGAATTGATGAATGGTTTGCATCTAGCTGTGAACCCTTTGTATTTACTTTCATGGAGTCTTCTCTTTACTGTTGACTTAGAGACAGATACACCTACTTCACTGAGAGTGTTCTGGACTTCAGTTGATGTTGTGAACGAGTTCTTCTTCACCAAAGAAAGTATGCGGCGATCATCCACCACTGTTGTCATCCGTGGACGCCCAGGCCTTTTTGAGTTCCCAAGCTCACCAGTCAGTTCCTTTTTTCTCAGAATGTACCCGACAGTTGATTTTGCTACTCCAAGCATGTCTGCTATCTCTCTGATGGATTTTTTCTTTTTTTTTCAGCCTCAGGATGTTCTGCTTCACCTCAATTGAGAGTTCCTTAGACCGCATGTTGTCTGGTCACAGCAACAGCTTCCAAATGCAAAACCACACACCTGTAATCAACCCCAGACCTTTTAACTACTTTATTGATTACAGGTTAACGAGGGAGACGCCTTCAGAGTTAATTGGAGCCCTTAGAGTCCCTTGTCCAATTACTTTTGGTCCCTTGAAAAAGAGGAGGCTATGCATTACAGAGCTATGATTCCTAAACCCTTTCTCCGATTTGGATGTGAAAACTCTCATATTGCAGCTGGGAGTGTGCACTTTCAGCCCATATTATATATATAATTGTATTTCTGAACATGTTTTTGTAAACAGCTAAAATAACAAAACTTGTGTCACTGTCCAAATATTTCTGTCCCTGACTGTATAAATACATGTGTTACTCACCCTTCATTATGTAATAATGTCCCCCATCCCGGTATATATAGTATGTCCTCATCCTGGTGTACATGGACCCCCAATCTGGTGTTTTTGGGCCCCCGAAATGAGCCCCATTCGGGTGTATATGGACCGCCAACCTGGGTCCCATGCTAGTGTATATGGGCCCTCATGCTGGTATATATGAGCCCCCAGCCTGGGTCCCATCCTGGTGTATATGGGCTCCCAGCCTGATGTATATGGACCTTCAGCCTGGGCCCTGTGCTGGTGTATATGGGCCTCCAGTTGGTATATATGGGCTCCCAACCTGGACCCCATGTTCGTATATGGGCCCCCAGCCTTGGTATATATGTCCCCTGTTCTGCGTTTAAAAAAAAAAAAAAAAAACATATACTCCATCAGGTCTTGAGCGGTGCAGTGCATGCAGGAGAATATCGCATGCACAAGACAGCAGAGTACCGGCGCCAGGGCTGGCTCCAGGTTTTTGTGGGCCCTGGGCGAAAGAGTCTCAGTGGGCCCCATCTACACATAGACATGCACAGATACATACAGGCATACTTACACATACTTATTTAAAGAGAAATTCACAAAAACACATATAAATAGTGTATATAGGAGAGCCTGTATACAGCACAGTGCAGAGCCAGATAGCAGTAGGCACCCTCATATAGTATATAGCCTGTATATAGGACAGCCTGTATACAGCACAGGGCAGAGCCAGATAGCAGTAGGCACCCTCATATAGTATATAGCCTGTATATAGGACAGCCTGTATACAGCACAGTGCAGAGCCAGGTAGCAGTAGGCACCCTCATGTAGCATACAGTGATTAATACTCACTTCTCCTCGTTCCCCCGCTGCTCTGGTCTCCTCGGCACATCCACTGCTGTCGCTCTGACCTCACTGCAGGCGCGCAGTGATGACGTCACGTGCTCCGCTGCCATCCTGTCAGAGCGCCGACAGTCACAGCGGGAGAATGGTAAGAGAGGGAGCGCACTGCTCATGCTCTCATCATTGCTCTCAATTGTATCGGCACCTGTGATGCCGATACAATTGAAAGCGCGATCCTCAGCGGGGGGAGGGAGGGCGGTGACAGCGCGGGCACCGGGCCCCCCTGCCACCGCGAGTGGCCCCCCCCGGAAGCTCAGGGCCCCGGCTTTTGACCGGGTTTGTCGGGTGCCCTGCCCGGCGCTGAGCGATGACGTCACCACGCTGGGACTCTGTGTCCTGCGTGTGCGTTGTCATCTGCAGAAGTGCAGGGAGATCATGTCTCCTCCGCACTGCTGAATAGGTTAACTATATCAGCGCGCGCTGTGCATGCTGATATAGTTATTGGTATCGCAGCTCCAGGTGGGCCCCCCTCTGAGCACGAGGCCCGGGGAGGCCACACCCTCTGCCCCCCCGCTAGCTACGCTACTGCTTGGAGCTCATCAAGAGAATGCCAAGAGTGTGCAAAGAAGTAATCAAAGCAAAAGGTGGCTACTTTGAAGAACCTAGAATATAAGACATATGTTCAGTTGTTTAACACTTTTTGTTAAGTATTTAATTCCACATGTGTTAATTCATAGTTTAGATGCCTTCAATGTGAATCTACACTTTTCAGAGTCATGAAAATAAAGAAAACTCTTTGAATGAGAAGGTGTGTTCAAACTTTTAGTTTGTACTGTATTTGTTTCCATTTTTGTACTGAATTTATTGTATAGAGAATCATTATGGTTCTCTCATACATAAATTTGAACTGCACCTATTTTACATATAATTAGTTATGGTGATTCTTATCATATCACTGCACTGTTACTGTCTTGCTCCTATAAATTTTATTCATAATTTTTTTTTTAATTTGTAAATGTTTCTTTGGCTTTCAACACTGCCTGAATCCTTCTGGGCATGCTTTCGATCAGATTCAAGCACGTCTCGACCAATAACTGATCCCAAATCTCTTCTACTTGTTCCAAATATTGGTGCATACTGGTCACCCAGTTGAGCACGTACACAACTTTTTCTTCAACTCAACCCACAAGTGTTCAATTTGGTTGAGGTCTGGTGACAGTGGTGGCTAATCATGTATCTAAACTTCATTGTTATTTAACCATTTTTCACCAATCTCGACTTGGGCTTTGGGTCATTGTTCTGTTGGAAACCTATGTTGTCCTTTTCATACAGAGTACTCGAATGTACAAAGTAACTCATCTTGTAGGACACTCACATATATTTCAGCATTGAGACCACTATCAATCAGTGACTTTGGCTGTTAAACAGCCCCATATCATCAGGCTTCTTCCACTGAACTTGACAGTTCCTTCAAATTTTCAATCCGTTAGCCATTTTTTTAAGCACCCATCAGAGCATAGTCTATTGATTTCATCTCATCACTCCAAATCTTCCAATCTTCTACTGCCCACTTTGCAAACTTGAGCCGACGATTCTTATGATGATATTGAAGTCGAGGCTTCGTCACCTTTTTTTTACGGCCACCATTCCAGACTTGTATAATGTGAATTACATGGTGCTTGCATGTACGTCTATAACCTCACTCTTATGAAGCATACAAGCCACCTCCACTGCTGTGTTTATTGCACCAGAACTGATAGAACTTGTGCTGAGCAGACTTGTTGACTCCAATATTTTGCCTGGACGTCCACGTTTTGAACAGATGGAAGGACTTTATTTCATATTATTCACACTGTCATGGCACTTACATGATGCAGTTTGGCAATTTTCTTGGCAGAGATATTGCTATTGATGTGCTGGATGATGCTGTTTCTCTTTTCTTGCCAACTCTACTTGATGGTTGCTCTCTGATTTGAAGCAGTAACTGTTTACTTGGAAATCAACCTAGTAAAACATTGAGCTATTATGGAATGTAAGAAAAGGTTGTAATTTGTTGCATACAAAAGAAAAAAAAATTCAAACACCTGGAGCAAAACAGTAACAATGAGGTAACATGAAAGGAGTTTGCATAACTAATCATATGCTATATGGTTGCAAGCCAAATTTGTGTGTGAGATAGCCAAGATGATTCTCTATAAAATGAAGGTAGTCTCATGCTCAAAGATGTAGTGGATGGTGAGATATGGAACCTGAAAGTCAAACGTTGAAAACATTGTTACCCTTTTGCTCGTCACTGGAGATCACAAATAATAAACTGTGTATTACTAAATGTTCAGTCTGGTATCAATGGCTATATTAAGTAATCTAATATATAAAGCAGAGTGTATAAAAAATAAATCTTTATTTTTATATAGCGCTAACATATTCTGCAGCGCTTTACATACATCAGGAATACTGTCCCCATTGGGGCTCACAATCTAAATTCCCTATCTGTATGTCTTTGGAGTGTGGGAGGAAACCGGAGTGCCCGGAGGAAACCCACGCAAACATGGGGAGAACATACAAACTCCTTTGCAGATTGTGTCCTTGGTGGGATTCGAACGCAGGACCCCAGCACTGCAAGACTGCAGTGCTAACCGCTGAGCCATCGTGCCGCCCTGTATGTATGTATGTGTGTATGTCCGCTAAAGGAATCCGCACTCCACATGTACAATAACAAAATTTTGCACAGACACCCCATTTAACTCAGGGAACTTCATAGAATATGTTTTGAGGGGAAATTTTAACCCCGCGCTTTACAGTTATTCACCAAAAAAAGTGCCTCCATTAAAGTCAATGGAGCTGGGAGCACAGAAGAATACAACCTACAAATAGCCTCTAAACAGATAACAATATATGTCCCTGATAAAAGTATATACGAACCTACTAACATCAATTCAGGTCCACAAAAAAATCATTCCATAGAACATTTATTATATATTGTGCAGAATACAAATAATTATTAAGATACTTTATTCATAAGCTACAACTAGTAAGGTACCAAGGAAATATGTCACACTACATAGAGTGGCAGAATGGGAATGCAACAAATAGGTACATAGAAATCTAGTACACTATATCATGACTACATAATATATGGATACGGGGTGGACAAGGCTCAAATACATACTACATTTAATCTAACCATTAGATGTCAATATAGCATGATATAGTTGTAACAGTAAAATCACTCAGTCATCCCATTAAAAATCATACAGATCATAAACCAAGTCCATATAGTAGATCAGTCAAATAAAGGAGTACATGGAATCAACCTATAAATATAGTGTACCAGCCTCTCAAACTATATAAACCCACACTGGGGACACTATAGTAAGTACATCAACATAATACAGCATTACAATATATCTATTGTCAGTAAGCATATATGTATGTATCATTAACTTAAGCCATGTGTGCATCAAATGCTGCTACTAGAGATGAGCGAACCAGCCGCGGTTCGGCTCGAGCTTGGTTCACCGAACGGAGGTCGCGTTCGACTTCGGTTCGGGGAACTGGTTCGGTGAACCACTCGAACCACATTGCAAATAATGAGAGGCAATCACAAACACATAAAAACACCTAGAAAACACCCTCAAAGGTGTCCAAAAGGTGACAAACAACTCACAACACAACACAAACACATGGGAAAGTGACAAGAACAAATTCTCATGCGAAAACAAAACAGCTTGACGAGGAAAAAGAGGACGAGACACAGATATAGGCATGGCATGCCCTTCTAAAATCATGTAAAACACAGCAAGGGGACTCAAAGCAGAGTCTCTCTTTTTTCCCAAAAATTGGGCCACACAGACACCTCCTTCAGTGGCAGCACTTGTGCCCTAGTTGCCAACAGGATGTTTTGTTTTTCATCAAGCACATTCCAAAATACGCCAGCCTTGACTGTCCCCAGGATGGCACCGGGGTAGGTAGCAAAGTCTTTTCTGATCCCAGATCTGTTCATCTTGGATCATTGTTAGAAACACTGCAAGCAAGGGTTACTCCAAGCGGAGTCTCCCTTTATTCCAAAAATTGGGCCACACAGACACCCCTTCAGTGGCAACACTTGTGCCCCAGTTGTACACTTCACAGGTAGATTTGCATCAAGCATATTCAAAAATACGCCATACTTAACCGTCCCCAGGATGACACCGGGGTAGGTAGCAAAGTCTTTGCTGATCCATGACTTGTTCATCTTGGCTACTTTTTAAAAACAAAGCAAGGGTTACTCCAAGCGGAGTCTCCCTTTTTTCCAAAAATTGGGCCACACAGACACCCCTTCAGTGGCAGCACTTGTGCCCCAGTTGTACACTTAACAGGTAGATTTGCATCAAGTACATTTAAAATACAACAGCATTTACTCTCCCCAGGATGACACAAGGGTAGTAAAGTCCTTGCAGATCCATGACTTGTTCATTTTGATGAACGTTAGTCTGTCCACATTGTCACTTGACAGACGCGTGCGCTTATCTGTCAGCACACACCCAGCAGCACTGAAGACACGTTCTGAGACAACACTGGCAGCTGGACATGACAAGATCTCCAAGGCGTAAGTGGAGAGCTCAGGCCATTTTTCAAGATTTGAAGCCCAAAATGAGCAAGGTTCCATTTGCAAAGTCATGGCATCGATATTCATTTTGAGATACTCCTGTATCATCCTCTCCAGCCGTTGACTATGTGTCAGACTTGTTGTCTCTGGTGGCCTTGTAAAGGATGGTCTAAAAAAATTATGAAACGATTCAATGAAATTGCTGTTCCCAGCACCAGATACGGTGCTGCTGGTACGGTTAGACTGCTGATGATGACGAGACCATCCCATGTTTATCAAGTTACAACTGGGAGATTCACTCCGTGCACCACGGTTGTTTGGTGGAAAAGCCGAGTTAAGATCGAGTAACAGCTTTTGCTGATACTCCTGCATACGTGCGTCCCTTTCTATGGCTGGAATTATGTCACAAAATTTGGACTTGTACCGGGGATCTAATAGTGTGGCAACCCAGTAGTCATCATCACTTCTAATTTTGACAATACGAGTGTCATGTTGAAGATAGTGCAGCAAGAAGGCGCTCATGTGTCTTGTGCAGCCATGCGGACCAAGTCCACACTGTGTTTGTGGCATAGAGGTGGTAACCGTTCTTTCTTCCTCTGACATCTCCCCCCAACTTCTTTCAACTGAAATTTGACCAAGGTCTCCCTTATCCGCTGAGTCTTCCATGTCCATGGATAGTTCGTCCTCCATTTCTTCATGTTCTCCTGCACCTTCATCAACATTTTGCCTGCTACCATGTGCCCTTGTTGATCCGTGTCCCCCATGGTCCCATGCCTGCTGCCTTGGTGATGATGAACGTCTGGACCTTGTTGATGTTGTTGTCCCTTGCGCATATGAATCCTTCTGTACTTCCTCCCCTTCCTGTTGTCCCACCACCTGATTCCGAATAGTGTTTAGCGTGTGCGCCAGCATGTAAATGACTGGAATTGTCATGCTCATAATGGCATTGTCAGCGCTAAACATATTCGTCGCCATCTCGAAACTGTGCAGAAGGGTGCATAGGTCCTTGATCTGTGACCACTCCATCAGGGTGATCTGCCCCACCACTGCATCTCGTTGGCCCAGGCTATACATCATGACGTATTGCACCAGGGCTTGGCAGGGCTGCCACAGTCGTTGTAACATGTGGAGAGTCGAATTCCGGCGTGTCGGCACATCACATTTCAGGCGATGAACCGGCAGGCCGAAAGACTTCTGTAGCGATGCAAGTCGCTCAGCTGTGGCAGTTGAATGGCGGAAGTGAGCAGACAGTTTTCGTGCCCTGTTCAGAATGCCATTTAGGCCGGGATAGTGTGTTAAAAATTGCTGGACAACAAGGTTCAACACGTAAGCCATACAAGGCTCGTGTGTCACCTTGCCCAGGCGATGGGCCGCACCCAGGTTTGCAGCATTGTCGCACACGGCCTTACCTGGCTGCAGGTTGAGTGGAGACAACCATTTACCAAACTCAGTCTCCAGAGCTGCCCACAACTCAGCCCCTGTGTGACTCTTATTTCCAAGACATTTCAAGATAAAGACCGCCTGATGACGTTGAGCTCTGCTGCCAGCATAGTAATGAGAGGTGCGTGATTCCTTCTGCGCAGTTACAACGCTAGTGGCCTGACCAGTTTGGGGCGGAGGTGGAGGACCCAGACGAGGTTGAGGAGGCAGAAGCAGTGGCGGAACTTGGACAGACAGAGGATTGACACACTAGTCGTGGGGATGGCAAGACTTGTGCAGCAGACTCTTCACCATCTATCACCATAGTTACCCAGTGCCCAGTCAGCGACATGTAACGTCCCTGTCCATGCTTACTGGTCCAAGTATCGGTGGTGAAATGCACCCGTTCACACATAGAGTTTCTCAAGGAAGAGGTGATGTTGTGTGCGACATGCTGATGTAGTGCAGGCACACCTTTCTTAGAGAAGTAGTGGCGACTGGGCATCTGGTACTGGGGCACAGTGATGGACATAAGGACTCGAAAATCCTGTGTGTCCACCAGGCGGAAAGGCAGCATTTCGGTAGCCAAGAGCTTACAGAGGGATAAAGTCAACCTCTTAGCTTTGTCATGGGTCGCAGGAAATGGCCTTTTATTTGTCCACATCTGAGGGACAGAGATCTGGCTGCTGTATGTAGACGGTGGTGAATAGGGTGTCCCTGAAAAAATGCAGGTTTGTGAGGAAAGTGCAGGCGTAGACATGATGTTGCCTTCATCCAACATTGATGCTGTCGATGTCTGAGAGAGCTGTACACCCGCACTTGTTTCCCCTTCCAAACCAACTGACGACCTACCAAGCAAACAGCCTGTTGCGGTTACAGAGGGGGAAGTTGTGCATGGAAAACCAGGTGTGACAGCTGTCCCCACAGTCCTAGAAGATGAAGACCGCGCGGATGCACTGGAAGGGGCAGGCGGTGGATGGTCCGCTCCGCTAGGCCGCATTGCAGCACGGTGAGCTTCCCACTGGGACATATGGTATTTATTCATGTGACGATTCATGAAAGAAGTTGACAAACTGTTGAGGTTTTGGCCTCTACTTACAGATTCCAGACAAATTTTACAGATCACATGAGGATGCAGTTGTAGACGTGCTACCAGTACTCCTCCTCTGTCCAGGAAGGCGCAAGGTAACTTCGTCGTCAGTTGCATCCTCCTCCACCGCCTCTGTTGACCTCCTCGAGTGCCTGACTGTGGGTTGACAAGAGGTGGCATCTAAAACTTCCTCATCAAGCGTTGTGCTTGCACTCCCCTCACCCTCAGACCTAGCCTCTTCCTGCCCTGACCGAATGTTTAGGTTGTCATCCCAATCTGGTATCTACGTCTCATCGTCATCAATATGTTCCCCATTGTCTCTACCAACAGGTGTTACAGTTTGCGAATAAGGGTCAACATTATGCTCAGAAACTTGGTCATCACTGCCTGAATCTGAGTCACAAAGGTTCTGGGCATCACTGCAGACCATTTCCTGGTCTGTACTCACTGTAGCTTGGGAGCATACCTCTGATTCCCAGGCTATAGTGTGACTGAAAAGCTCGGCAGTAAAGTATAGAGGCACGGTCTGATAGAGCGCTAAGGAGGCCACAGTATTAGATTTTTTTTTTTTTTTTTAAAGAATTTATTGTTTTCTATCAGCCACCAAGTGGCTGATAGAAAACAATAAATTCTTTAAAAAAAAAATAAAAAATAATTTAATAATGTGGCCTCCTTAGCGCTCTATCAGACCGTGCCTCTATACTTTACTGCTGATCTTCCCCTCTGTGGGTTCACGGCAAGAGCTGCTTGCTACGGAGGTCAGACTACCAGAGACGCCCAGTGATCTGTCATGTGACCAGCTCTTCAGGAATGTGCTTCCCTGGATGGACATCGTGGGCTAACAGGTTAGAAGAGCTCTGACACCACACTCAAGTCTTATACCGTGGTTGTGCGAGGGCTGCACAACCACATCAGGTGAGCAGATTCTTTTTCTCCTCCTCACCTCTATCTCCCAGACCCTTCACATGCGCTCCCTTGTTTAATTTTTTATCCTGAAAAGCTCGGCAGACTCAGCCATCTCTGTTCCACCATACTGTGCAGTGTGGATGGAGACTTGAGAGCTGGAATAAAGCAAATGTGATTGGGATAACAGCTCAGAGGACTGTTTTTTTCTGGATGCGATAGTTGAGGTGGAGGAGAGGGCACTTGTTGGAGCACTTGAGATCCATTCAAGCATGTGCTTTTTTTGTGCATCATCTACCTTTGTTCCAGTTGTTTTGTTCCGTAAAAGAGGGAGCACATCGGATTGTCCACGGAAAGTAGTAGACATCTTACTTTTGCTGGAAGATGGCCTATCTTCAGCAGATGTTAATGTAGATTTGCCACCTTCCCCAAGGACAGAAACTTTTTTTCCTTTTCCAACACGCCTGTTCCCCTTTCCACCAGCATCTGTCATTTTGCCACTCATTTTGATAGCAACAAGATTGTCCACTTAAAATGTGGTAGTAAAAATTGAAAGGTGGTGTAGATTGCAGAGGTGGTCTAGCTTTATTGACAGCTGAGAAAATAACACAGACTATCCTTGACAATGCAACTATGGCCCTACAACTGGCAGCACTGTTTGCTATAAAATTAGCGTAGGTAAATGTGCTGGAGGGTAGAATGCAGAGGTGGAGGGACTTTCTTGGCACAAGTGGGACACAAAATTTGTATAGCAGACACTATTTGGATGCCACTTATGTTCATTACTGTTTGCTATAACAATAGCGTAGCAAAATGTGCTGGAGGGTAGAATGCAGAGGAGGTGGGACTTGTTTGGCACCAGTAAGACAATAATGGAGTACAACAGCCACTTTTTGGATGCCACTAAGTTTCTGCTGTGTTTGCTAGTATAATAGCTTAGTAAAAGTGAGCAGGAGGGTGTAATGCAGAGGTGCTGGAGATTTCTTGGCACCAGTGGGACACAAATGGAGTACAACAGCAACTTTTTGGATGCCACTAAGTTTCAACTGTGTTTGCTAGTATAACAGCTTAGTAAAAGTGAGCAGGAGGGTGTAATGCAAAGGTGCTGGAGATGGCTTGGCACAAGTGACACAATAATGGAGTACAACAACCACTTTTTGGATGCCAATAAGTTTCTTCTGTGTTTGGTAGTATAATAGCTTAGTAAAAGTGAGCAGGAATTGTCATGCTCATAATGGCATTGTCAGCGCTAAACATATTCGTCGCCATCTCGGAACTGTGCAGAAGGGTGCATAGGTCCTTAATCTGAGACCACTCCATCAGGGTGATCTGCCCCACCACTGCTGTCCAGCTCCTCCTCTCTCCTGTGCTGTTCCTATGGGGACAGCCGCCCCCATCTGACATCTAGGGAAAACCCATTAATCACATAAAGCATAAAACATTAACATTAACATTCTTTTGAACAATCCCCGGCATGGGGCCTCTTCAGGGGGGAACTGCACCTCCTTGTAAGGGGTCCGTCCACCCCTTACATTAGCTTGGTAAAAGTGAGCAGGAGGGTGTAATGCAGAGTTGCTGGAGATCGCTTGGCACAAGTGGGACAATAATGGAGTACAACAGCCACTTTTTGGATGCCACTAAGTTTCTGCTGTGTTTGCTAGTATAATAGCTTAGTAAAAGTGAGCAGGAGGGTGTAATGCAGAGGTGCTGGAGATTTCTTGGCACCAGTGGGACACAAATGGAGTACAACAGCAACTTTTTGGATGCCACTAAGTTCAACTGTGTTTGCTAGTATAATAGCTTAGTAAAAGTGAGCAGGAGGGTGTAATGCAGAGGTGCTGGAGATGGCTTGGCACACGTGACACAATAATGGAGTACAACAGCCAGTTTTTTGATGCCATTAAGCTTCTGCTATGCTTACTAGTATAATAGCTTGGTAAAAGTGAGCAGGAGGGTGTAATGCAGAGGTGCTGGAGATGGCTTGGCACAAGTGACACAATAATGGAGTACAACAGAAACTTTTTGGATGCCATTAAGTTTATGCTGTGTTCGCTAGTATAATAGCTTAGTAGAAGTGAGCAGGAGGGTGTAATGCAGAGGTGCTGGAGATTTCTTGGCACCAGTGGGACACAAATGGAGTACAACAGCCACTTTTTGGATGCCACTAAGTTTCTGCTGTGTTTGCTAGTATAATAGCTTAGTAAAAGTGAGCAGGAGGGTGTAATGCAGAGGTGCTGGATATTGCTTGGCACCAGTGGGACAAAAATGGAGTACATCAGCCACTTTTTGGATGCCACTAAGTTTCAGCTGTGTTTGCTAGTATAATAGCTTAGTAAAAGTGAGCAGGAACGTGAAATGCAGAGGTGCTGGAGATGGCTTGGCACAAGTGACACAATAATGGAGTACAACAGCCACTTTTTGGATGCCACTAAGTTTCTGCTGTGTTTGCTAGTATAATAGCTTAGTAAAAGTGAGCAGGAGGGTGTAATGCAGAGGTGCTGGAGATCGCTTGGTACAAGTGGGACAATAATGGAGCACAACTGCCACTTTTTGGATGCCACTAAGTTTCTGCTGTGTTTGCTAGTATAATAGTTTAGTAAAAGTGAGCAGGAGGATGTAATGCAGAGGTGCTGGAGATTGCTTAGCACCAGTGGGACACAAATGGAGTACAACAGCCACTTTTTGGATGCCACTAAGTTTCTGCTGTGTTTGCCAGTATAATAGCTTAGTAAAAGTGAGAAGGAGGGTGTAATGCAGAGGTACTGGAGATGGCTTGGCACAAGTGACACAATAATGGAGTACAACAGCCACTTTTTTGATGCCATTAAGTTTCTGCTGTGTTCGCTAGTATAATAGCTTAGTAAAAGTGAGCAGGAGGGTGTAATGCAGAGGTGCTGGAGATTTCTTGGCACCAGTGGGACACAAATGGAGTACAACAGCCACTTTTTGGATACCACTAAGCTTCAGCTGTGTTTGCTAGTATAATAGCTTAGTAAAAGTGAGCAGGAACGTGAAATTCAGAGGTGCTGGAGATGGCTTGGCACAAGTGACACAATAATGGAGTACAACAGCCACTTTTTAGATGCCACTAAGTTTCTGCTGTGTTTGCTAGTATAATAGCTTAGTAAAAGTGAGAAGGAGGGTGTAATGCAGAGGTGCTGGAGATGGCATGGCACCAGTGGGACAAAAATGGAGTACAACAGCCACTTTTTGGATGCCACTAAGTTTCTGCTGTGTTTGGTAGTATAATAGCTTGATAAAAGTGAGAAGGAGAGTGTAATGCAGAGGTGCTGGAGATCGCTTGGTACAAGTGGGACAATAATGGAGCACAATAGCCACTTTTTGCATGCCACTAAGTTTCTGCTGTGTTTGCTAGTGTAATAGCTTAGTAAAAGAGAGCAGGAGGGTGTAATGCAGAAGTGCTGGAGATTGCTTGGCACCAGTGGGACACAAATGGAGTACAACAGCCACTTTTTTGATGCCACTAAGTTTCTGCTGTGTTTGCTAGTATAATAGCTTAGTAAAAGTGAGCAGGAGGGTGTAATGCAGATATGCTGGAGATGGCTTGGCACTAGTGACACAATAATGGAGTACAACAGCCACTTTTTAGATGCCACTAAGTTTCTGCTGTGTTTGCTAGTATAATAGCTTAGTAAAAGTAAGCAGGAGGGTGTAATGCAGAGGTGCTGGAGATCGTTTGGCACAAGTGGGACAAGAATAGAGTACAACAGCCACTTTTTGGATGCCACTAAGTTTCCACTGTGTTTGCTAGTATAGTATCTTAGTAAAAGTGAGCAGGAGAGTGTAATGCAAAGGTACTGGAGATGGCTTGGCACCAGTGGGACAATAAAGGAGTACAACAGCCACTTTTTGGATGCCACTAAGTTTCTGCTGTGTTTGCTAGTATAATAGCTTAGTAAAAGGGAGCAGGAGGGTGTAATGCAAAGGTGCTGGAGATGGCTTGGCACCAGTGGGACACAAATGGAGAACAACAGCCACTTTTTGGATGCCACTAAGATTCTGCTCTGTTTGCTAGTATAATATCTTAGTATAAGTGAGAAGGAGGGTGTAATGCAGAGGTGCTGGAGATGGCTTCGCACCAGCGGGAAAATAATGGAGTACAACATCCACTTTTTGGATGCCACTAAGTTTCTGCTGTGTTTGCTAGTATAATAGCTTAGTAAAAGTGAGCAGGAGGGTGTAATGCAGAGGTGCTGGAGATGGCATGGCACCAGTGGGACAAAAATGGAGTACAACAGCCACTTTTTGGATGCCACTAAGTTTCTGCTGTGTTTGCTAGTATAATAGCTTAGTAAAAGTGAGCAGGAGGGTGTAATGCAGAGGTGCTGGAGATCGCTTGGCACAAGTGGGACAATAATGGAGTACAACAGCCACTTTTTGGATGCCACTAAGTTTCCACTGTGATTGCTAGGATAGTATCTTAGTAAAATTGAGCAGGAGAGTGTAATGCAAAGTTACTGGAGATGGCTTGGCACCAGTGGGACAATAAAGGAGTACAACAGCCACTTTTTGGATGCCACTAAGTTTCTGCTGTGTTTGCTAGTATAATAGCTTAGTAAAAGGGAGCAGGAGGGTATAATGCAAAGGTGCTGGAGATGGCTTGGCACCAGTGGGACACAAATGGAGAACAACAGCCACTTTTTGGATGCCACTAAGATTCTGCTGTGTTTGCTACTATAATATCTTAGTATAAGTGAGAAGGAGGGTCTAATGCAGAGGTGCTGGAGATGGCTTCGCACCAGCGGGACAATAATGGAGTACAACATCCACTTTTTGGATGCCACTAAGTTTCTGCTGTGTTTGCTAGTATAATAGCTTAGTAAAAGTGAGCAGGAGGATGTAATGCAGAGGTGCTGGAGATTGCTTAGCACCAGTGGGACACAAATGGAGTACAACAGCCACTTTTTGGATGCCACTAAGTTTCTGCTGTGTTTGCCAGTATAATAGCTTAGTAAAAGTGAGAAGGAGGGTGTAATGCAGAGGTACTGGAGATGGCTTGGCACAAGTGACACAATAATGGAGTACAACAGCCACTTTTTTGATGCCATTAAGTTTCTGCTGTGTTCGCTAGTATAATAGCTTAGTAAAAGTGAGCAGGAGGGTGTAATGCAGAGGTGCTGGAGATTTCTTGGCACCAGTTGGACACAAATGGAGAACAACAGCCACTTTTTGGATGCCACTAAGCTTCAGCTGTGTTTGGTAGTATAATAGCTTAGTAAAAGTGAGCAGGAACGTGAAATGCAGAGGTGCTGGAGATGGCTTGGCACAAGTGACACAATAATGGAGTACAACAGCCAATTTTTAGATGCCACTAAGTTTCTGCTGTGTTTGCTAGTATAATAGCTTAGTAAAAGTGAGCAGGAGGGTGTAATGCAGAGGTGCTGGAGATCGCTTGGCACAAGTGGGACAATAATGGAGTACAACAGCCACTTTTTGGATGCCACTAAGTTTCCACTGTGTTTGCTAGTATAGTATCTTAGTAAAAGTGAGCAGGAGAGTGTAATGCAAAGGTACTGGAGATTGCTTGGCACCAGTGGGACAATAAAGGAGTACAACAGCCACTTTTTGGATGCCACTAAGTTTCTGCTCTGTTTGCTAGTATAATAGCTTAGTAAAAGGGAGCAGGAGGGTGTAATGCAAAGGTGCTGGAGATGGCTTGGCACCAGTGGGACACAAATGGAGAACAACAGCCACTTTTTGGATGCCACTAAGATTCTGCTGTGTTTGCTAGTATAATATCTTATTATAAGTGAGAAGGAGGGTGTAATGCAGAGGTGCTGGAGATGGCTTCGCACCAGCAGGACAATAATGGAGTACAACATCCACTTTTTGGATGCCACTAAGTTTCTGCTGTGTTTGCTAGTATAATAGCTTAGTAAAAGTGAGCAGGAGGGTGTAATGCAGAGGTGCTGGAGATGGCATGGCACCAGTGGGACAAAAATGGAGTACAACAGCCACTTTTTGGATGCCACTAAGTTTCTGCTGTGTTTGGTAGTATAATAGCTTAGTAAAAGTGAGCAGGAGGGTGTAATGCAGAGGTGCTGGAGATCGCTTGGTACAAGTGGGACAATAATGGAGCACAATAGCCACTTTTTGCATGCCACTAAGTTTCTGCTGTGTTTGCTAGTATAATAGCTTAGTAAAAGAGAGCAGGAGGGTGTAATGCAGAAGTGCTGGAGATTGCTTGGCACAAGTGGGACACAAATGGAGTACAACAGCCACTTTTTTGATGCCACTAAGTTTCTGCTGTGTTTGCTAGTATAATAGCTTAGTAAAAGTGAGCAGGAGGGTGTAATGCAGAGATGCTGGAGATGGCTTGGCACAAGTGACACAATAATGGAGTACAACAGCCACTTTTTGGATGCCACTAAGTTTCTGCTGTGTTTGCTAGTAAAATATCTTAGTAAAAGTGAGCAGGAGGGTGTAATGCAGAGGTGCTGGAGATTGCTTAGCACCAGTGGGACACAAATGGGGTACAACAGCCACTTTTTGGATGCCACTAAGTTTCTGCTGTGCTTGCTAGTAGAATAGCTTAGTAAAAGGGAGCAGGAGGGTGTAATGCAGAGGTACTGGAGATTGCTTGGCACCAGTGACACAATAATGGAGTACAGCAGCCACTTTTTGGATGCCACTAAGTTTCTGCTGTGTTTGCTAGTATAATATCTTAGTAAAAGTGAGCAGGAGGGTGTATTGCAGAGGTGCTGGAGATTGCTTTTCACCAGTGGGACACAAATGGAGTACAACAGCCACTTTTTGGATGCCATTAAGTTTCTGCTGTGTTTGCTAGTATAATAGCTTAGTAAAAGTGAGCAGGAGGATGTAATGCAGAGGTGCTGGAGATGGCTTGGCACAAGTGACACAATAATAAAGTACAACAGCCACTTTTTGGATGCCACTAAGTTTCTGCTGTGTTTGCTAGTATAATATCTTAGTAAAAATGAGCAGGAGGGTGTAATGCAGAGGTGCTTGAGATTGCTTGGCATCAGTGGGAAACAAATGGAGTACAACAGAATATTTTTGGATGCCACTAAGTTTCTGCTGTGTTTGCTAGTATAATAGCTTAGTAAAAGTGAGCAGGAGGGTGTAATGCAGAGGTGCTGGAGATGGCTTGGCACCAGTGGGACAATAATGGAGTACAACAGCCACTTTTTGGATGCCACTAAGTTTCTGCTGTGTTTGCTAGTATGATAGATTAGTAAAAGTGAGCAGGAGGGTGTAATGCAGAGGTGCTGGAGATGGCTTGGCACAAGTGGGACAATAATGGAGTACAACAGCCACTTTTTGGATGCCACTAAGTTTCTGCTGTGTTTGCTAGTATAATATCTTAGTAAAAGTGAGCAGGAGGATGTAATGCAGAGGTGCTGGAGATGGCTTGGCACAAGTGACACAATAATGGAGTACAGCAGCCACTTTTTGGATGCCACTAAGTTTCTGCTGTGTTTGCTAGTATAATATCTTAGTAAAAGTGAGCAGGAGGGTGTAATGCAGAGGTGCTGGAGATTGCTTTTCACCAGTGGGACACAAATGGAGTACAACAGCCACTTTTTGGATGCCATTAAGTTTCTGCTGTGTTTGCTAGTATAATAGCTTAGTAAAAGTGAGCAGGAGGATGTAATGCAGAGGTGCTAGAGATGGCTTGGTACAAGTGACATAATAATGGAGTACAACAGCCACTTTTTGGATGCCACTAAGTTTCTGCTGTGTTTGCTAGTATAATAGCTTAGTAAAAGTGAGCAGGAGGGTGTAATGCAGAGGTGCTGGAGATGGCTTGGCACAAGTGACACAATAATAAAGTACAACAGCCACTTTTTGGATGCCACTAAGTTTCTGCTGTGTTTGCTAGTATAATATCTTAGTAAAAATGAGCAGGAGGGTGTAATGCAGAGGTGCTGGAGATGGCTTGGCACCAGTGGGACAATAATGGAGAACAACAGCCACTTTTTGGATGCCACTAAGTTTCCACTGTGTTTGCTTGTATAATAGCTTAGTAAAAGTGAGCAGGAGGGTGTAATGCAAAGGTGCTGGAGATGGCATGGCACCAGTGGGACAAAAATGGAGTACAACAGCCACTTTTTGGATGCCACTAAGTTTCTGCTGTGTTTGCTAGTATAATAGCTTAGTAAAAGTGAGCAGGAGGGTGTAATGCAGAGGTGCTGGAGATCGCTTGGTACAAGTGGGACAATAATGGAGCACAACTGCCACTTTTTGGATGCCACTAAGTTTCTGCTGTGTTTGCTAGTATAATAGTTTAGTAAAAATGAGCAGGAGGATGTAATGCAGAGGTGCTGGAGATTGCTTAGCACCAGTGGGACACAAATGGAGTACAACAGCCACTTTTTGGATGCCACTAAGTTTCTGCTGTGTTTGCCAGTATAATAGCTTAGTAAAAGTGAGAAGGAGGGTGTAATGCAGAGGTACTGGAGATGGCTTGGCACAAGTGACACAATAATGGAGTACAACAGCCACTTTTTTGATGCCATTAAGTTTCTGCTGTGTTCGCTAGTATAATAGCTTAGTAAAAGTGAGCAGGAGGGTGTAATGCAGAGGTGCTGGAGATTTCTTGGCACCAGTGGGACACAAATGGAGTACAACAGCCACTTTTTGGATACCACTAAGCTTCAGCTGTGTTTGCTAGTATAATAGCTTAGTAAAAGTGAGCAGGAACGTGAAATTCAGAGGTGCTGGAGATGGCTTGGCACAAGTGACACAATAATGGAGTACAACAGCCACTTTTTAGATGCCACTAAGTTTCTGCTGTGTTTGCTAGTATAATAGCTTAGTAAAAGTGAGAAGGAGGGTGTAATGCAGAGGTGCTGGAGATGGCATGGCACCAGTGGGACAAAAATGGAGTACAACAGCCACTTTTTGGATGCCACTAAGTTTCTGCTGTGTTTGGTAGTATAATAGCTTGATAAAAGTGAGAAGGAGAGTGTAATGCAGAGGTGCTGGAGATCGCTTGGTACAAGTGGGACAATAATGGAGCACAATAGCCACTTTTTGCATGCCACTAAGTTTCTGCTGTGTTTGCTAGTATAATAGCTTAGTAAAAGAGAGCAGGAGGGTGTAATGCAGAAGTGCTGGAGATTGCTTGGCACCAGTGGGACACAAATGGAGTACAACAGCCACTTTTTTGATGCCACTAAGTTTCTGCTGTGTTTGCTAGTATAATAGCTTAGTAAAAGTGAGCAGGAGGGTGTAATGCAGATATGCTGGAGATGGCTTGGCACTAGTGACACAATAATGGAGTACAACAGCCACTTTTTAGATGCAACTAAGTTTCTGCTGTGTTTGCTAGTATAATAGCTTAGTAAAAGTAAGCAGGAGGGTGTAATGCAGAGGTGCTGGAGATCGCTTGGCACAAGTGGGACAAGAATAGAGTACAACAGCCACTTTTTGGATGCCACTAAGTTTCCACTGTGTTTGCTAGTATAGTATCTTAGTAAAAGTGAGCAGGAGAGTGTAATGCAAAGGTACTGGAGATGGCTTGGCACCAGTGGGACAATAAAGGAGTACAACAGCCACTTTTTGGATGCCACTAAGTTTCTGCTGTGTTTGCTAGTATAATAGCTTAGTAAAAGGGAGCAGGAGGGTGTAATGCAAAGGTGCTGGAGATGGCTTGGCACCAGTGGGACACAAATGGAGAACAACAGCCACTTTTTGGATGCCACTAAGATTCTGCTCTGTTTGCTAGTATATTATCTTAGTATAAGTGAGAAGGAGGGTGTAATGCAGAGGTGCTGGAGATGGCTTCGCACCAGCGGGAAAATAATGGAGTACAACATCCACTTTTTGGATGCCACTAAGTTTCTGCTGTGTTTGCTAGTATAATAGCTTAGTAAAAGTGAGCAGGAGGGTGTAATGCAGAGGTGCTGGAGATGGCATGGCACCAGTGGGACAAAAATGGAGTACAACAGCCACTTTTTGGATGCCACTAAGTTTCTGCTGTGTTTGCTAGTATAATAGCTTAGTAAAAGTGAGCAGGAGGGTGTAATGCAGAGGTGCTGGAGATCGCTTGGCACAAGTGGGACAATAATGGAGTACAACAGCCACTTTTTGGATGCCACTAAGTTTCCACTGTGATTGCTAGGATAGTATCTTAGTAAAATTGAGCAGGAGAGTGTAATGCAAAGTTACTGGAGATGGCTTGGCACCAGTGGGACAATAAAGGAGTACAACAGCCACTTTTTGGATGCCACTAAGTTTCTGCTGTGTTTGCTAGTATAATAGCTTAGTAAAAGGGAGCAGGAGGGTATAATGCAAAGGTGCTGGAGATGGCTTGGCACCAGTGGGACACAAATGGAGAACAACAGCCACTTTTTGGATGCCACTAAGATTCTGCTGTGTTTGCTACTATAATATCTTAGTATAAGTGAGAAGGAGGGTCTAATGCAGAGGTGCTGGAGATGGCTTCGCACCAGCGGGACAATAATGGAGTACAACATCCACTTTTTGGATGCCACTAAGTTTCTGCTGTGTTTGCTAGTATAATAGCTTAGTAAAAGTGAGCAGGAGGATGTAATGCAGAGGTGCTGGAGATTGCTTAGCACCAGTGGGACACAAATGGAGTACAACAGCCACTTTTTGGATGCCACTAAGTTTCTGCTGTGTTTGCCAGTATAATAGCTTAGTAAAAGTGAGAAGGAGGGTGTAATGCAGAGGTACTGGAGATGGCTTGGCACAAGTGACACAATAATGGAGTACAACAGCCACTTTTTTGATGCCATTAAGTTTCTGCTGTGTTCGCTAGTATAATAGCTTAGTAAAAGTGAGCAGGAGGGTGTAATGCAGAGGTGCTGGAGATTTCTTGGCACCAGTTGGACACAAATGGAGAACAACAGCCACTTTTTGGATGCCACTAAGCTTCAGCTGTGTTTGCTAGTATAATAGCTTAGTAAAAGTGAGCAGGAACGTGAAATGCAGAGGTGCTGGAGATGGCTTGGCACAAGTGACACAATAATGGAGTACAACAGCCACTTTTTAGATGCCACTAAGTTTCTGCTGTGTTTGCTAGTATAATAGCTTAGTAAAAGTGAGCAGGAGGGTGTAATGCAGAGGTGCTGGAGATCGCTTGGCACAAGTGGGACAATAATGGAGTACAACAGCCACTTTTTGGATGCCACTAAGTTTCCACTGTGTTTGCTAGTATAGTATCTTAGTAAAAGTGAGCAGGAGAGTGTAATGCAAAGGTACTGGAGATTGCTTGGCACCAGTGGGACAATAAAGGAGTACAACAGCCACTTTTTGGATGCCACTAAGTTTCTGCTCTGTTTGCTAGTATAATAGCTTAGTAAAAGGGAGCAGGAGGGTGTAATGCAAAGGTGCTGGAGATGGCTTGGCACCAGTGGGACACAAATGGAGAACAACAGCCACTTTTTGGATGCCACTAAGATTCTGCTGTGTTTGCTAGTATAATATCTTATTATAAGTGAGAAGGAGGGTGTAATGCAGAGGTGCTGGAGATGGCTTCGCACCAGCAGGACAATAATGGAGTACAACATCCACTTTTTGGATGCCACTAAGTTTCTGCTGTGTTTGCTAGTATAATAGCTTAGTAAAAGTGAGCAGGAGGGTGTAATGCAGAGGTGCTGGAGATGGCATGGCACCAGTGGGACAAAAATGGAGTACAACAGCCACTTTTTGGATGCCACTAAGTTTCTGCTGTGTTTGGTAGTATAATAGCTTAGTAAAAGTGAGCAGGAGGGTGTAATGCAGAGGTGCTGGAGATCGCTTGGTACAAGTGGGACAATAATGGAGCACAATAGCCACTTTTTGCATGCCACTAAGTTTCTGCTGTGTTTGCTAGTATAATAGCTTAGTAAAAGAGAGCAGGAGGGTGTAATGCAGAAGTGCTGGAGATTGCTTGGCACAAGTGGGACACAAATGGAGTACAACAGCCACTTTTTTGATGCCACTAAGTTTCTGCTGTGTTTGCTAGTATAATAGCTTAGTAAAAGTGAGCAGGAGGGTGTAATGCAGAGATGCTGGAGATGGCTTGGCACAAGTGACACAATAATGGAGTACAACAGCCACTTTTTGGATGCCACTAAGTTTCTGCTGTGTTTGCTAGTAAAATATCTTAGTAAAAGTGAGCAGGAGGGTGTAATGCAGAGGTGCTGGAGATTGCTTAGCACCAGTGGGACACAAATGGGGTACAACAGCCACTTTTTGGATGCCACTAAGTTTCTGCTGTGCTTGCTAGTAGAATAGCTTAGTAAAAGGGAGCAGGAGGGTGTAATGCAGAGGTACTGGAGATTGCTTGGCACCAGTGACACAATAATGGAGTACAGCAGCCACTTTTTGGATGCCACTAAGTTTCTGCTGTGTTTGCTAGTATAATATCTTAGTAAAAGTGAGCAGGAGGGTGTATTGCAGAGGTGCTGGAGATTGCTTTTCACCAGTGGGACACAAATGGAGTACAACAGCCACTTTTTGGATGCCATTAAGTTTCTGCTGTGTTTGCTAGTATAATAGCTTAGTAAAAGTGAGCAGGAGGATGTAATGCAGAGGTGCTGGAGATGGCTTGGCACAAGTGACACAATAATAAAGTACAACAGCCACTTTTTGGATGCCACTAAGTTTCTGCTGTGTTTGCTAGTATAATATCTTAGTAAAAATGAGCAGGAGGGTGTAATGCAGAGGTGCTTGAGATTGCTTGGCATCAGTGGGAAACAAATGGAGTACAACAGAATATTTTTGGATGCCACTAAGTTTCTGCTGTGTTTGCTAGTATAATAGCTTAGTAAAAGTGAGCAGGAGGGTGTAATGCAGAGGTGCTGGAGATGGCTTGGCACCAGTGGGACAATAATGGAGTACAACAGCCACTTTTTGGATGCCACTAAGTTTCTGCTGTGTTTGCTAGTATGATAGATTAGTAAAAGTGAGCAGGAGGGTGTAATGCAGAGGTGCTGGAGATGGCTTGGCACAAGTGGGACAATAATGGAGTACAACAGCCACTTTTTGGATGCCACTAAGTTTCTGCTGTGTTTGCTAGTATAATATCTTAGTAAAAGTGAGCAGGAGGATGTAATGCAGAGGTGCTGGAGATGGCTTGCCACAAGTGACACAATAATGGAGTACAGCAGCCACTTTTTGGATGCCACTAAGTTTCTGCTGTGTTTGCTAGTATAATATCTTAGTAAAAGTGAGCAGGAGGGTGAAATGCAGAGGTGCTGGAGATTGCTTTTCACCAGTGGGACACAAATGGAGTACAACAGCCACTTTTTGGATGCCATTAAGTTTCTGCTGTGTTTGCTAGTATAATAGCTTAGTAAAAGTGAGCAGGAGGATGTAATGCAGAGGTGCTAGAGATGGCTTGGCACAAGTGACATAATAATGGAGTACAACAGCCACTTTTTGGATGCCACTAAGTTTCTGCTGTGTTTGCTAGTATAATAGCTTAGTAAAAGGGAGCAGGAGGGTGTAATGCAGAGGTGCTGGAGATGGCTTGGCACAAGTGACACAATAATAAAGTACAACAGCCACTTTTTGGATGCCACTAAGTTTCTGCTGTGTTTGCTAGTATAAAATCTTAGTAAAAATGAGCAGGAGGGTGTAATGCAGAGGTGCTGGAGATGGCTTGGCACCAGTGGGACAATAATGGAGAACAACAGCCACTTTTTGGATGCCACTAAGTTTCCACTGTGTTTGCTTGTATAATATCTTAGTAAAAGTGAGCAGGAGGGTGTAATGCAGAGGTGCTGGAGATGGCCTGGAACCAGTGGGACAATAATGGAGTACAACAGCCACTTTTTGGATGCCACTAAGTTTCTGCTGTGTTTGCTAGTATGATAGATTAGTAAAAGTGAGCAGGAGGGTGTAATGCAGAGGTGCTGGAGATGGCTTGGCACAAGTGACACAATAATGGAGTACAGCAGCCACTTTTTGGATGCCACTAAGTTTCTGCTTTGTTTGCTAGTATAATAGTTTAGTAAAAGTGAGCAGGAGGATGTAATGCAGAGGTGCTGGAGATGGCTTGGCACCAGTGGGACACAAATGGAATACAACAGCCACTTTTTGGATGCCACTAAGTTTATGCTGTGTTTGCTAGTATAATAGCTTAGTTAAAGTGAGCAGTAGGGTGTAACGCAGAGGTGCTGGAGTAGGCTTGGCACAAGTGACACAATAATGGAGTACAACAGCCACTTTTTGGATGCCACTAATTTTCTGCTGTGTTTGCTAGTATAATATCTTAGTAAAAGTGAGCAGGAGGGTGTAATGCAGAGGTACTGGAGATGGCTTGGCACCAGTGGGACAATAATAGAGTACAACAGCCACTTTTTGGATGCCACTAAGTTTCTGCTGTGTTTGCAAGTATAATAACTTAGTAAAAGGGAGCAGGAGGGTGTAATGCAGAAGTGCTGGAGATGGCTTGGCACAAGTGACACAATAATGGAGTACAACAGCCACTTTTTGGATGCCACTAAGTTTCTGCTGTGTTTGCTAGTATAATATCTTAGTAAAAGTGAGCAGGAGGGTGTAATGCAGAGGTGCTGGAGATGGCTTGGCACCAGTGGGACAATAATGGAGTACAACAGCCACTTTTTGGATGCCACTAAGTTTCCACTGTGTTTGATAGTATAATATCTTAGTAAAAGTGAGCAGGAGGGTGTAATGCAGAGGTGCTGGAGATGGATTGGCACCAGAGGGACAAAAATGGAGTACAACAGCCACTTTTTGGATGCCACTAAGTTTCTGCTGTGTTTGCTAGTATAATATCTTAATAAAAGTGAGCAGTAGGGTGTAATGCAGAGGTGCTGGAGATGGCTTGGCACCAGTGGGACAATAATGGAGTACAAAAGCCACTTTTTGGATGCCACTAAGTTTCTGCTGTGTTTGCTAGTATAATGGCTTAGTAAAAGTGAGCAGGAGGGTGTAATGCAGAGGTGCTGGAGATGGCTTGGCACAGGTGACACAATAATGGAGTACAACAGCCACTTTTTGGATGCCACTAAGTTTTTTCTGTGTTTGCTAGTATAATAGCTTAGTAAAAGTGAGCAGGAGGGTGTAATGCAGAGGTGCTTGAGATTGCTTGGCATCAGTGGGACACAAATGGAGTACAACAGAATCTTTTTGGATGCCACTAAGTTTCTGCTGTGTTTGCTAGTATAATAGCTTAGTAAAAGTGAGCAGGAGGGTGTAATGCAGAGGTGCTGGAGATCGCTTGGCACAAGTGGGACAATAATGGAGTACAACAGCCACTTTTTTGATGCCACTAAGTTTCTGCTGTGTTTGCTAGTATAATATCTTAGTAAAAGTGAGCAGGACGGTGTAATGTAGAGGAGCTGGAAATGGCTTGGCACCAGTGGGACAATAATGGAGTACAAAAGCCACTTTTTGGATGCCACTAAGTTTCTGCGGTGTTTGCTAGTATAATAGCTTAGTAAAAGTGAGCAGGAGGGTGTAATGCAGAGGTGCTGGAGATAGCTTGGCGCAAGTTACACAATAAAAGAGTACAACAGCCACTTTTTGGATGCCACTAAGTTTCTGCTCTGTTTGCTAGTATAATAGCTTATTAAAAGGCAGCAGGAGGGTGTAATGCAGAAGTGCTGGATATTGCTTGGTACCAGTGGAACACAAAAGGAGTACAACAGCCACTTTTTTTATGCCACTAAGTTTCTGCTGTGTTTGCTAGTATAATATCTTAGTAAAAGTGAGCAGGAGGGTGTAATGCAGAGGTCCTGGAGATGGCTTGGCACCAGTGGGACAATAATGGAGTACAACAGCCACTTTTTGGATGCCACTAAGTTTCCACTGTGTTTGCTAGTATAATATCTTAGTAAAACTGAGCAGGAGGGTGTATTGCAGAGGTGCTGAAGATCGCTTGGCACCAGTGGGAAACAAATGGAGTACAACAGCCACTTTTTGGATGCCACTAAGTTTCTGCTGTGTTTGCTAGTATAATAGCTTAGTAAAAGTGAGCAGGAGGGTGTAATGCAGAGGTACTGGAGATGGCTTGGCACAAGTGACACAATAATGGAGTACAACAGCCACTTTTTTGATGCCATTAAGTTTCTGCTGTGTTCGCTAGTATAATAGCTTAGAAAAAGTGAGCAGGAGGGTGTAATGCAGAGGGGCTGGAGATGGTTTGACACCAGTGGGATACAAATGGAGTACAACAGCCACTTTTTGGATGCCACTAAGTTTCCACTGTGTTTGCTAGTATAATATCTTAGTAAAAGTGAGCAGGAGGGTGTAATGCAGAGGTGCTGGAGATAGCTTGGCACAAGTGACACAATAATGGAGTACAACATCCACTTTTTGGATGCCACTAAGTTTCTGCTGTGTTTGCTAGTATACTAGCTTAGTAAAAGTGAGCAGGAGGGTGTAATGCAGAGGTGCTGGAGATTGCTTGGCACCAGTGGGACACAAATGGAGTACAACAGCCACTTTTTGGATGCCACTAAGTTTCTGCTGTGTTTGCAAGTATAATAGCTTAGTAAGAATGAGCAGGAGGGTGTAATGCAGAGGTGCTGGATGTTGCTTGGCACCAGTGGGACACAAATGGAGTACAACAGCCACTTTTTGGATGCCACTAAGTTTCAGCTGTGTTGGCTAGTATAATAGCTTAGCAAAAGTGAGCAGGAGGGTGTAATGCAGAGGTGCTGGAGATCGCATGGCACAAGTGGGACAATAATGGAGTACAACAGCCACTTTTTGGATGCCACTAAGTTTCTGCTGTGTTTGCTAGTATAATAGCTTAGTAAAAGTGAGCAGGAGGGTGTAATGCAGAGGTGCTTGAGATTGCTTGGCACCAGTGGGTCACAAATGTAGTACAAAAGCCACTTTTTGGATGCCCTTAAGTTTCTGCTGTGTTTGCTAGAATAATTGCTTAGTAAAAGTGAGCAGGAGGGTGTAATGCAGAGGTGCTGGAGATGGCTTGGCACAAGTGACACAATAATGGAGTACAGCAGCCACTTTTTGGATGCCACTAAGTTTCTGCTGTGTTTGCTAGTATAATAGTTTAGTAAAAGTGAGCAGGAGGATGTAATTCAGAGGTGCTGGAGATTTCTTTGCACCAGTGGGACACAAATGGAGTACAAAAGCCACTTTTTGGATGCCACTAAGTTTCTGCTGTGTTCGCTAGTATAATAGCTTAGAAAAAGTGAGCAGGAGGGTGTAATGCAGAGGGGCTGGAGATGGCTTGACACCAGTGGGATACAAATGGAGTACAACAGCCACTTTTTGGATGCCACTAAGTTTCTGCTGTGTTTGCTATTATAATAGCTTAGTAAAAGTGAGCAGGAGGGTGTAATGCAGAGGTGCTGGAGATTGCTTGGCACCAGTGGGACAAAAATGGAGTACAACAGCCACTTTTTGGATGCCACTAAGTTTCTGCTGTGTTTGCAAGTATAATAGCTTAGTAAAAATGAGCAGGAGGGTGTAATGCAGAGGTGCTGGATATTGCTTGGCACCAGTGGGACACAAATGGAGTACAACAGCCACTTTTTGGATGCCATAAAGTTTCATCTGTGTTTGCTAGTATAATAGCTTAGCAAAAGTGAGCAGGAGGGTGTAATGCAGAGGTGCTGGAGATCGAATGGCACAAGTGGGACAATAATGGAGTACAACAGACACTTTTTGGATGCCACTAAGTTTCTGCTGTGTTTGCTAGTATAATAGCTTAGTAAAAGTGAGCAGGAGGGTGTAAAGCAGAGGTACTGGAGATGGCTTGGCACAAGTGACACAATAATGGAGTACAACAGCCACTTTTTGGATGCCACTAAGTTTTTGCTGTGTTTGCTAGTATAATAGCTTAGTAAAAGTGAGCAGGAGGGTGTAATGCAGAGGTGCTGGACATTGATTGGCACCAGTGGGACACAAATGGAGTACAACAGCCACTTTTTGGATGCTACTAAGTTTCTGCTGTGTTTGCTGGTATAATAGTTTAGTAAAAGTGAGCAGGAGAATGTAATGCAGAGGTGCTGGAGATTGCTTAGCACTAGTGGGACAATAATGGAGTACAACAGCCACTTTTTGGATGCCACTAAGTTTTCACTGTGTTTGCTAGTATAATATCTTAGTAAAAGTGAGCAGGAGGGTGTAATGCAGAGGTGCTGGAGATGGCCTGGCACCAGTGGGACAATAATGGAGTACAACAGCCACTTTGTGGATGCCACTAAGTTTCCACTGTGTTTGCTAGTATAATATCTTAGTAAGAGTAAGCAGGAGGGTGTAATGCAGAGGTGCTGGAGATGGCTTGGCACCAGAGGGACGAAAATGGAGTACAACAGCCACTTTTTGGATGCCACTAAGTTTCTGCTGTGCTTGCTAGTATAATATCTTAGTAAAAGTGAGCAGGAGGGTGTAATGCAGAGGTGCTGGAGATGGCTTGGCACCAGTGGGACAATAATGGAGTACAAAAGCCACTTTTTGGATGCCACTAAGTTTCTGCTGTGTTTGCTAGTATAATGGCTTAGTAAAAGTGAGCAGGAGGGTGTAATGCAGAGGGGCTTGAGACGGCTTGACACCAGTGGGATACAAATGGATTACAACAGCCACTTTTTGGATGCCACTAAGTTTCCACTGTGTTTGCAAGTATAATATCTAAATAAAAGTGAGCTGGAGGGTGTAAAGCAGAGGTGCTGAAGATGGCCTGGCTCCAGTGGGACAATAATGGAGTACAACAGCCACATTTTGGATGCCACTAAGTTTCCACTGTGTTTGCTAGTATAATATCCTAGTAAAAGTGAGCAGGAGGGTGTAATGCAGAGGTGCTTGAGATTTCTTGGCACCAGAGGGACGAAAATGGAGTACAACAGCCACTTTTTGGATGCCACTAAGTTTCTGCTGTGTTTGTTAGTATAATATCTTAGTAAAAGTGAGCAGGAGGGTGTAATGCAGAGGTGCTTGAGATTTCTTGGCATCAGAGGGACGAAAATGGAGTACAACAGCCACTTTTTGCATGCCACTAAGTTTCTGCTGTGTTTGTTAGTATAATATCTTAGTAAAAGTGAGCAGGAGGGTGTAATGCAGAGGTGCTGGAGATGGTTTGGCACCAGTGGGACAATAATGGAGTACAAAAGCCACTTTTTGGATGCCACTAAGTTTCTGCTGTGTTTGCTAGTATAATGGCTTAGTAAAAGTGAGCAGGAGGGTGCAATGCAGAGGTGCTGGAGATGGCTTGGCACAAGTGACACAATACTGGAGTACAACAGCCACTTTTTGGATGCCACCAAGTTCTTGCTGTGTTTGCTAGTATAATAGCTTAGTAAAAGTGAGCAGGAGGGTGTAATGCAGAGGTGCTTGAGATTGCTTGGCAAAAGTGGGACACAAATGGAGTACAACAGAAACTTTTTGGATGCCACTAAGTTTCTGCTGTGTTTGCTAGATTAATAGCTTAGTAAAAGTGAGCAGGAGGGTGTAATGCAGAGGTGCTGGATATTGCTTGGCACCAGTGGGACACAAATGGAGTACAACAGCCACTTTTTGGATGCCACTAAGTTTCAGCTGTGTTTGCTAGTATAATAGCTTGGTAAAAGTGAGCAGGAGGGTGTAATGCAGAGGTGCTGGAGATGGCTTGGCACCAGTGGGACAATAATGGAGTACAAAAGCCACTTTTTGGATGCCACTAAGTTGCTGCGGTGTTTGCTAGTATAATATCTTGGTAAAAGTGAGCAGGAGGGTGTAATGCAGAGGTGCTGGAGATGGCTTGGCACCAGAGGGACGAAAATGGAGTACAACAGCCACTTTTTGGATGCCACTAAGTTTCTGCTGTGTTTGCTAGTATAATATCTTAGTAAAAGTGAGCAGGAGGGTGTAAAGCAGAGGTGCTGGAGATTGCCTGGCTCCAGTGGGACAATAATGGAGTACAACAGCCACTTTTTGGATGCCACTAAGTTTCCACTGTGTTTGCTAGTATAATATCTTAGTAAAAGTGAGCAGGAGGGTGTAATGCAGAGGTGCTGGAGATGGCTTGGCACCAGAGGGACGAAAATGGAGTACAACAGCCACTTTTTGGATGCCACTAAGTTTCTGCTGTGTTTGCTAGTATAATATCTTAGTAAAAGTGAGCAGGAGGGTGTAATGCAGAGGTGCTGGAGATGGCTTGGCACCAGTGGGACAATAATGGAGTACAAAAGCGGCTTTTTGGATGCCACTAAGTTTCTGCTGTGTTTGCTAGTATAATGGCTTAGTAAAAGTGAGCAGGAGGGTGTAATGCAGAGGTGCTGGAGTTGGCTTGGCACAAGTGACACAATACTGGAGTACAACAGCCACTTTTTGGATGCCACTAAGTTTTTGCTGTGTTTGCTAGTATAATAGTTTAGTAAAAGTGAGCAGGAGGATGTAATGCAGAGGTGCTGGAGATTGCTTAGCACCAGTGGGACACAAATGGAGTACAACAGCCACTTTTTGGATGCCAATAAGTTTCTGCTGTGTTTGCTAGTATAATAGCTTAGTAAAAGTGAGCAGGAGGGTGTAATGCAGAGGTACTGGAGATGGCTTGAAACAAGTGACACAATAATGGAGTACAACAGCCACTTTTTTGATGCCATTAAGTTTCTGCTGTGTTTGCTAGTATAATAGCTTATTAAAAGGGAGCAGGAGGGTGTAATGCAGAGGTGCTGGAGATGGCTTGGCACCAGTGGGACACAAATGGAGTACAACAGCCACTTTTTGGATGCCACTCAGTTTCTGCTGTGTTTGCTAGTATAATAGCTTAGTAAAAATGAGCAGTAGGGTGTAACGCAGAGCTGCTGGAGTTGGCTTGGCACAAGTTACACAATAATGGAGTACAACAGCCACTTTTTGGATGCCAGTAATTTTCTGCTGTGTTTGCTAGTATAATATCTTAGTAAAAGTGAGCAGGAGGGTGTAATGCAGAGGTGCTGGAGATGACTTGGCACCAGTGGGACAATAATGGAGTACAACAGCCACTTTATGGATGACACTAAGTTGCCACTGTGTTTGCTAGTATAACATCTTAGAAAAAGTGAGCAGGAGTGTGTTATACAGAGGTGCTGGAGATGGCCTGGCACAAGTGGGACAATAATGGAGTACAACAGCCACTTTTTGGATGCCACTAAGTTTCCACTGTGTTTGCAAGTATATTATCTAAGTAAAAGTGAGCAGGAGGCTGTAAAGCAGAGGTGCTGGAGATGGCCTGGCTCCAGTGGGACAATAATGGAGTACAACAGACACTTTTTGGATGCCACTAAGGTTCCACTGTGTTTGCTAGTATAATATCTTAGTAAAAGTGAGCAGGAGGGTGTAATGCAGAGGTGCTGGAGATGGCTTGGCACCAGAGGGATGAAAATGGAGTACAACAGCCACTTTTTGGATGCCACTAAGTTTCTGCTGTGTTTGCTAGTATAATATCTTAGTAAAAGTGAGCAGGAGGGTGTAATACAGAGGTGCTGGAGATGGCTTGGCACCAGTGGGACAATAATGGAGTACAAAAGCCACTTTTTGGATGCCACTAAGTTTCTACTTTGTTTGCTAGTATAATGGCTTAGTAAAAGTGAGCAGGAGGGTGTAATGCAGAGGTGCTGGAGATGGCTTGGCACAAGTGACACAATACTGGAGTACAACAGCCACTTTTTGGATGCCACTAAGTTTTTGCTGTGTTTGGTAGTATAATAGCTTAGTAAAAGTGAGCAGGAGGGTGTAATGCAGAGGTGCTTGAGATTGCTTGGCATCAGTGGGACACAAATGGAGTACAACAGAAACTTTTTGGATGCCACTAAGTTTCTGCTGTGTTTGCTAGAATAATAGCTTAGTAAAAGTGAGCAGGAGGGTGTAATGCAGAGGTGCTGGATATTGCTTGGCACCAGTGGGACACAAATGGAGGACAACAGCCACTTTTTGGATGCCACTAAGTTTCAGCTGTGTTTGCTAGTATAATAGCTTGGTAAAAGTGAGCAGGAGGGTGTAATGCAGAGGTGCTGGAGATGGCTTGGCACCAGTGGGACAATAATGGAGTACAAAAGCCACTTTTTGGATGCCACTAAGTTTCTGCGGTGTTTGCTAGTATATAATCTTGGTAAAAGTGAGCAGGAGGGTGTAATGCAGAGGTGCTGGAGATGACTTGGCACCAGAGGGACGAAAATGGAGTACAACAGCCACTTTTTGGATGCCACTAAGTTTCCACTGTGTTTGCAAGTATAATATCTAAGTAAAAGTGAGCAGGAGGGTGTAAAGCAGAGGTGCTGGAGATGGCCTGGCTCCAGTGGGACAATAATGGAGTACAACAGCCACTTTTTGGATGCCACTAAGTTTCCACTGTGTTTGCTAGTATAATATCTTAGTAAAAGTGAGCAGGAGGGTGTAATGCAGAGGTGCTGGAGATGGCCTGGAACCAGTGGGACAATAATGGAGTACAACAGCCACTTTTTGGATGCCACTAAGTTTCTGCTGTGTTTGCTAGTATGATAGATTAGTAAAAGTGAGCAGGAGGGTGTAATGCAGAGGTGCTGGAGATGGCTTGGCACAAGTGACACAATAATGGAGTACAGCAGCCACTTTTTGGATGCCACTAAGTTTCTGCTTTGTTTGCTAGTATAATAGTTTAGTAAAAGTGAGCAGGAGGATGTAATGCAGAGGTGCTGGAGATGGCTTGGCACCAGTGGGACACAAATGGAATACAACAGCCACTTTTTGGATGCCACTAAGTTTATGCTGTGTTTGCTAGTATAATAGCTTAGTTAAAGTGAGCAGTAGGGTGTAACGCAGAGGTGCTGGAGTAGGCTTGGCACAAGTGACACAATAATGGAGTACAACAGCCACTTTTTGGATGCCACTAATTTTCTGCTGTGTTTGCTAGTATAATATCTTAGTAAAAGTGAGCAGGAGGGTGTAATGCAGAGGTACTGGAGATGGCTTGGCACCAGTGGGACAATAATAGAGTACAACAGCCACTTTTTGGATGCCACTAAGTTTCTGCTGTGTTTGCAAGTATAATAACTTAGTAAAAGGGAGCAGGAGGGTGTAATGCAGAAGTGCTGGAGATGGCTTGGCACAAGTGACACAATAATGGAGTACAACAGCCACTTTTTGGATGCCACTAAGTTTCTGCTGTGTTTGCTAGTATAATATCTTAGTAAAAGTGAGCAGGAGGGTGTAATGCAGAGGTGCTGGAGATGGCTTGGCACCAGTGGGACAATAATGGAGTACAACAGCCACTTTTTGGATGCCACTAAGTTTCCACTGTGTTTGATAGTATAATATCTTAGTAAAAGTGAGCAGGAGGGTGTAATGCAGAGGTGCTGGAGATGGATTGGCACCAGAGGGACAAAAATGGAGTACAACAGCCACTTTTTGGATGCCACTAAGTTTCTGCTGTGTTTGCTAGTATAATATCTTAATAAAAGTGAGCAGTAGGGTGTAATGCAGAGGTGCTGGAGATGGCTTGGCACCAGTGGGACAATAATGGAGTACAAAAGCCACTTTTTGGATGCCACTAAGTTTCTGCTGTGTTTGCTAGTATAATGGCTTAGTAAAAGTGAGCAGGAGGGTGTAATGCAGAGGTGCTGGAGATGGCTTGGCACAGGTGACACAATAATGGAGTACAACAGCCACTTTTTGGATGCCACTAAGTTTTTTCTGTGTTTGCTAGTATAATAGCTTAGTAAAAGTGAGCAGGAGGGTGTAATGCAGAGGTGCTTGAGATTGCTTGGCATCAGTGGGACACAAATGGAGTACAACAGAATCTTTTTGGATGCCACTAAGTTTCTGCTGTGTTTGCTAGTATAATAGCTTAGTAAAAGTGAGCAGGAGGGTGTAATGCAGAGGTGCTGGAGATCGCTTGGCACAAGTGGGACAATAATGGAGTACAACAGCCACTTTTTTGATGCCACTAAGTTTCTGCTGTGTTTGCTAGTATAATATCTTAGTAAAAGTGAGCAGGACGGTGTAATGTAGAGGAGCTGGAAATGGCTTGGCACCAGTGGGACAATAATGGAGTACAAAAGCCACTTTTTGGATGCCACTAAGTTTCTGCGGTGTTTGCTAGTATAATAGCTTAGTAAAAGTGAGCAGGAGGGTGTAATGCAGAGGTGCTAGAGTTTGCTTGGCACCAGTGGGACACAAATGGAGTACAACAGCCACTTTTTGGATGCCACTAAGTTTCAGCTGTGTTTGCTAGTATAATAGCTTAGTAAAAGTGAGCAGGAGGGTGTAATGCAGAGGTGCTGGAGATAGCTTGGCGCAAGTTACACAATAAAAGAGTACAACAGCCACTTTTTGGATGCCACTAAGTTTCTGCTCTGTTTGCTAGTATAATAGCTTATTAAAAGGCAGCAGGAGGGTGTAATGCAGAAGTGCTGGATATTGCTTGGTACCAGTGGAACACAAAAGGAGTACAACAGCCACTTTTTTTATGCCACTAAGTTTCTGCTGTGTTTGCTAGTATAATAGCTTAGTAAAAGTAAGCAGGAGGGAGTAAAGCAGAGGTGCTGGAGTTTGTTTGGCACAAGTGACACAATAATGGAGAACAACAGCCACTTTTTGGATGCCACTAACTTTCTGCTGTGTTTGCTAGTATAATATCTTAGTAAAAGTGAGCAGGAGGGTGTAATGCAGAGGTCCTGGAGATGGCTTGGCACCAGTGGGACAATAATGGAGTACAACAGCCACTTTTTGGATGCCACTAAGTTTCCACTGTGTTTGCTAGTATAATATCTTAGTAAAACTGAGCAGGAGGGTGTATTGCAGAGGTGCTGAAGATCGCTTGGCACCAGTGGGAAACAAATGGAGTACAACAGCCACTTTTTGGATGCCACTAAGTTTCTGCTGTGTTTGCTAGTATAATAGCTTAGTAAAAGTGAGCAGGAGGGTGTAATGCAGAGGTACTGGAGATGGCTTGGCACAAGTGACACAATAATGGAGTACAACAGCCACTTTTTTGATGCCATTAAGTTTCTGCTGTGTTCGCTAGTATAATAGCTTAGAAAAAGTGAGCAGGAGGGTGTAATGCAGAGGGGCTGGAGATGGTTTGACACCAGTGGGATACAAATGGAGTACAACAGCCACTTTTTGGATGCCACTAAGTTTCCACTGTGTTTGCTAGTATAATATCTTAGTAAAAGTGAGCAGGAGGGTGTAATGCAGAGGTGCTGGAGATAGCTTGGCACAAGTGACACAATAATGGAGTACAACATCCACTTTTTGGATGCCACTAAGTTTCTGCTGTGTTTGCTAGTATACTAGCTTAGTAAAAGTGAGCAGGAGGGTGTAATGCAGAGGTGCTGGAGATTGCTTGGCACCAGTGGGACACAAATGGAGTACAACAGCCACTTTTTGGATGCCACTAAGTTTCTGCTGTGTTTGCAAGTATAATAGCTTAGTAAGAATGAGCAGGAGGGTGTAATGCAGAGGTGCTGGATGTTGCTTGGCACCAGTGGGACACAAATGGAGTACAACAGCCACTTTTTGGATGCCACTAAGTTTCAGCTGTGTTGGCTAGTATAATAGCTTAGCAAAAGTGAGCAGGAGGGTGTAATGCAGAGGTGCTGGAGATCGCATGGCACAAGTGGGACAATAATGGAGTACAACAGCCACTTTTTGGATGCCACTAAGTTTCTGCTGTGTTTGCTAGTATAATAGCTTAGTAAAAGTGAGCAGGAGGGTGTAATGCAGAGGTGCTTGAGATTGCTTGGCACCAGTGGGTCACAAATGTAGTACAAAAGCCACTTTTTGGATGCCCTTAAGTTTCTGCTGTGTTTGCTAGAATAATTGCTTAGTAAAAGTGAGCAGGAGGGTGTAATGCAGAGGTGCTGGAGATGGCTTGGCACAAGTGACACAATAATGGAGTACAGCAGCCACTTTTTGGATGCCACTAAGTTTCTGCTGTGTTTGCTAGTATAATAGTTTAGTAAAAGTGAGCAGGAGGATGTAATTCAGAGGTGCTGGAGATTTCTTTGCACCAGTGGGACACAAATGGAGTACAAAAGCCACTTTTTGGATGCCACTAAGTTTCTGCTGTGTTCGCTAGTATAATAGCTTAGAAAAAGTGAGCAGGAGGGTGTAATGCAGAGGGGCTGGAGATGGCTTGACACCAGTGGGATACAAATGGAGTACAACAGCCACTTTTTGGATGCCACTAAGTTTCTGCTGTGTTTGCTATTATAATAGCTTAGTAAAAGTGAGCAGGAGGGTGTAATGCAGAGGTGCTGGAGATTGCTTGGCACCAGTGGGACAAAAATGGAGTACAACAGCCACTTTTTGGATGCCACTAAGTTTCTGCTGTGTTTGCAAGTATAATAGCTTAGTAAAAATGAGCAGGAGGGTGTAATGCAGAGGTGCTGGATATTGCTTGGCACCAGTGGGACACAAATGGAGTACAACAGCCACTTTTTGGATGCCATAAAGTTTCATCTGTGTTTGCTAGTATAATAGCTTAGCAAAAGTGAGCAGGAGGGTGTAATGCAGAGGTGCTGGAGATCGAATGGCACAAGTGGGACAATAATGGAGTACAACAGACACTTTTTGGATGCCACTAAGTTTCTGCTGTGTTTGCTAGTATAATAGCTTAGTAAAAGTGAGCAGGAGGGTGTAAAGCAGAGGTACTGGAGATGGCTTGGCACAAGTGACACAATAATGGAGTACAACAGCCACTTTTTGGATGCCACTAAGTTTTTGCTGTGTTTGCTAGTATAATAGCTTAGTAAAAGTGAGCAGGAGGGTGTAATGCAGAGGTGCTGGACATTGATTGGCACCAGTGGGACACAAATGGAGTACAACAGCCACTTTTTGGATGCTACTAAGTTTCTGCTGTGTTTGCTGGTATAATAGTTTAGTAAAAGTGAGCAGGAGAATGTAATGCAGAGGTGCTGGAGATTGCTTAGCACTAGTGGGACAATAATGGAGTACAACAGCCACTTTTTGGATGCCACTAAGTTTTCACTGTGTTTGCTAGTATAATATCTTAGTAAAAGTGAGCAGGAGGGTGTAATGCAGAGGTGCTGGAGATGGCCTGGCACCAGTGGGACAATAATGGAGTACAACAGCCACTTTGTGGATGCCACTAAGTTTCCACTGTGTTTGCTAGTATAATATCTTAGTAAGAGTAAGCAGGAGGGTGTAATGCAGAGGTGCTGGAGATGGCTTGGCACCAGAGGGACGAAAATGGAGTACAACAGCCACTTTTTGGATGCCACTAAGTTTCTGCTGTGCTTGCTAGTATAATATCTTAGTAAAAGTGAGCAGGAGGGTGTAATGCAGAGGTGCTGGAGATGGCTTGGCACCAGTGGGACAATAATGGAGTACAAAAGCCACTTTTTGGATGCCACTAAGTTTCTGCTGTGTTTGCTAGTATAATGGCTTAGTAAAAGTGAGCAGGAGGGTGTAATGCAGAGGGGCTTGAGACGGCTTGACACCAGTGGGATACAAATGGATTACAACAGCCACTTTTTGGATGCCACTAAGTTTCCACTGTGTTTGCAAGTATAATATCTAAATAAAAGTGAGCTGGAGGGTGTAAAGCAGAGGTGCTGAAGATGGCCTGGCTCCAGTGGGACAATAATGGAGTACAACAGCCACATTTTGGATGCCACTAAGTTTCCACTGTGTTTGCTAGTATAATATCCTAGTAAAAGTGAGCAGGAGGGTGTAATGCAGAGGTGCTTGAGATTTCTTGGCACCAGAGGGACGAAAATGGAGTACAACAGCCACTTTTTGGATGCCACTAAGTTTCTGCTGTGTTTGTTAGTATAATATCTTAGTAAAAGTGAGCAGGAGGGTGTAATGCAGAGGTGCTTGAGATTTCTTGGCATCAGAGGGACGAAAATGGAGTACAACAGCCACTTTTTGCATGCCACTAAGTTTCTGCTGTGTTTGTTAGTATAATATCTTAGTAAAAGTGAGCAGGAGGGTGTAATGCAGAGGTGCTGGAGATGGTTTGGCACCAGTGGGACAATAATGGAGTACAAAAGCCACTTTTTGGATGCCACTAAGTTTCTGCTGTGTTTGCTAGTATAATGGCTTAGTAAAAGTGAGCAGGAGGGTGCAATGCAGAGGTGCTGGAGATGGCTTGGCACAAGTGACACAATACTGGAGTACAACAGCCACTTTTTGGATGCCACCAAGTTCTTGCTGTGTTTGCTAGTATAATAGCTTAGTAAAAGTGAGCAGGAGGGTGTAATGCAGAGGTGCTTGAGATTGCTTGGCAAAAGTGGGACACAAATGGAGTACAACAGAAACTTTTTGGATGCCACTAAGTTTCTGCTGTGTTTGCTAGATTAATAGCTTAGTAAAAGTGAGCAGGAGGGTGTAATGCAGAGGTGCTGGATATTGCTTGGCACCAGTGGGACACAAATGGAGTACAACAGCCACTTTTTGGATGCCACTAAGTTTCAGCTGTGTTTGCTAGTATAATAGCTTGGTAAAAGTGAGCAGGAGGGTGTAATGCAGAGGTGCTGGAGATGGCTTGGCACCAGTGGGACAATAATGGAGTACAAAAGCCACTTTTTGGATGCCACTAAGTTGCTGCGGTGTTTGCTAGTATAATATCTTGGTAAAAGTGAGAAGGAGGGTGTAATGCAGAGGTGCTGGAGATGGCTTGGCACCAGAGGGACGAAAATGGAGTACAACAGCCACTTTTTGGATGCCACTAAGTTTCTGCTGTGTTTGCTAGTATAATATCTTAGTAAAAGTGAGCAGGAGGGTGTAAAGCAGAGGTGCTGGAGATTGCCTGGCTCCAGTGGGACAATAATGGAGTACAACAGCCACTTTTTGGATGCCACTAAGTTTCCACTGTGTTTGCTAGTATAATATCTTAGTAAAAGTGAGCAGGAGGGTGTAATGCAGAGGTGCTGGAGATGGCTTGGCACCAGAGGGACGAAAATGGAGTACAACAGCCACTTTTTGGATGCCACTAAGTTTCTGCTGTGTTTGCTAGTATAATATCTTAGTAAAAGTGAGCAGGAGGGTGTAATGCAGAGGTGCTGGAGATGGCTTGGCACCAGTGGGACAATAATGGAGTACAAAAGCGGCTTTTTGGATGCCACTAAGTTTCTGCTGTGTTTGCTAGTATAATGGCTTAGTAAAAGTGAGCAGGAGGGTGTAATGCAGAGGTGCTGGAGTTGGCTTGGCACAAGTGACACAATACTGGAGTACAACAGCCACTTTTTGGATGCCACTAAGTTTTTGCTGTGTTTGCTAGTATAATAGTTTAGTAAAAGTGAGCAGGAGGATGTAATGCAGAGGTGCTGGAGATTGCTTAGCACCAGTGGGACACAAATGGAGTACAACAGCCACTTTTTGGATGCCAATAAGTTTCTGCTGTGTTTGCTAGTATAATAGCTTAGTAAAAGTGAGCAGGAGGGTGTAATGCAGAGGTACTGGAGATGGCTTGAAACAAGTGACACAATAATGGAGTACAACAGCCACTTTTTTGATGCCATTAAGTTTCTGCTGTGTTTGCTAGTATAATAGCTTATTAAAAGGGAGCAGGAGGGTGTAATGCAGAGGTGCTGGAGATGGCTTGGCACCAGTGGGACACAAATGGAGTACAACAGCCACTTTTTGGATGCCACTCAGTTTCTGCTGTGTTTGCTAGTATAATAGCTTAGTAAAAGTGAGCAGTAGGGTGTAACGCAGAGCTGCTGGAGTTGGCTTGGCACAAGTTACACAATAATGGAGTACAACAGCCACTTTTTGGATGCCAGTAATTTTCTGCTGTGTTTGCTAGTATAATATCTTAGTAAAAGTGAGCAGGAGGGTGTAATGCAGAGGTGCTGGAGATGACTTGGCACCAGTGGGACAATAATGGAGTACAACAGCCACTTTATGGATGACACTAAGTTGCCACTGTGTTTGCTAGTATAACATCTTAGAAAAAGTGAGCAGGAGTGTGTTATACAGAGGTGCTGGAGATGGCCTGGCACAAGTGGGACAATAATGGAGTACAACAGCCACTTTTTGGATGCCACTAAGTTTCCACTGTGTTTGCAAGTATATTATCTAAGTAAAAGTGAGCAGGAGGCTGTAAAGCAGAGGTGCTGGAGATGGCCTGGCTCCAGTGGGACAATAATGGAGTACAACAGACACTTTTTGGATGCCACTAAGGTTCCACTGTGTTTGCTAGTATAATATCTTAGTAAAAGTGAGCAGGAGGGTGTAATGCAGAGGTGCTGGAGATGGCTTGGCACCAGAGGGATGAAAATGGAGTACAACAGCCACTTTTTGGATGCCACTAAGTTTCTGCTGTGTTTGCTAGTATAATATCTTAGTAAAAGTGAGCAGGAGGGTGTAATACAGAGGTGCTGGAGATGGCTTGGCACCAGTGGGACAATAATGGAGTACAAAAGCCACTTTTTGGATGCCACTAAGTTTCTACTTTGTTTGCTAGTATAATGGCTTAGTAAAAGTGAGCAGGAGGGTGTAATGCAGAGGTGCTGGAGATGGCTTGGCACAAGTGACACAATACTGGAGTACAACAGCCACTTTTTGGATGCCACTAAGTTTTTGCTGTGTTTGGTAGTATAATAGCTTAGTAAAAGTGAGCAGGAGGGTGTAATGCAGAGGTGCTTGAGATTGCTTGGCATCAGTGGGACACAAATGGAGTACAACAGAAACTTTTTGGATGCCACTAAGTTTCTGCTGTGTTTGCTAGAATAATAGCTTAGTAAAAGTGAGCAGGAGGGTGTAATGCAGAGGTGCTGGATATTGCTTGGCACCAGTGGGACACAAATGGAGTACAACAGCCACTTTTTGGATGCCACTAAGTTTCAGCTGTGTTTGCTAGTATAATAGCTTGGTAAAAGTGAGCAGGAGGGTGTAATGCAGAGGTGCTGGAGATGGCTTGGCACCAGTGGGACAATAATGGAGTACAAAAGCCACTTTTTGGATGCCACTAAGTTTCTGCGGTGTTTGCTAGTATATAATCTTGGTAAAAGTGAGCAGGAGGGTGTAATGCAGAGGTGCTGGAGATGACTTGGCACCAGAGGGACGAAAATGGAGTACAACAGCCACTTTTTGGATGCCACTAAGTTTCCACTGTGTTTGCAAGTATAATATCTAAGTAAAAGTGAGCAGGAGGGTGTAAAGCAGAGGTGCTGGAGATGGCCTGGCTCCAGTGGGACAATAATGGAGTACAACAGCCACTTTTTGGATGCCACTAAGTTTCCACTGTGTTTGCTAGTATAATATCTTAGTAAAAGTGAGCAGGAGGGTGTAATGCAGAGGTGCTGGAGATGGCTTGGCACCAGAGGGACGAAAATGGAGTACAACAGCCACTTTTTGGATGCCACTAAGTTTCTGCTGTATTTGCTAGTATAATATCTAAGTAAAAGTGAGCAGGAGGGTGTAATGCAGAGGTGCTGGAGATGGCTTGGCACCAGTGGGACAAAAATGGAGTACAAAAGCCACTTTTTGGATGCCACTAAGTTTCTGCTGTGTTTGCTAGTATAATGGCTTAGTAAAAGTGAGCAGGAGGGTGTAATGCAGAGGTGCTGGAGATGGCTTGGCACAAGTGACACAATACTGGAGTACAACAGCCACTTTTTGGATGCCAGTAAGTTTTTGCTGTGTTTGCTAGTATAATAGCTTAGTAAAAGTGAGCAGGAGGGTGTAATGCAGAGGTGCTTGAGATTGCTTGGCATCAGTGGGACACAAATGGAGTACAACAGAAACTTTTTGGATGCCACTAAGTTTCTGCTGTGTTTGCTAGAATAATAGCTTAGTAAAAATGAGCAGGAGGGTGTAATGCAGAGGTGCTGGATATTGCTTGGCACCAGTGGGACACAAATGGAGTACAACAGCCATTTTTTGGATGCCACTAAGTTTCAGCTGTGTTTGCTAGTATAATAGCTTGGTAAAAGTGAGCAGGAGGGTGTAATGCAGAGGTGCTGGATATTGCTTGGCACCAGTGGGACACAAATGGAGTACAACAGCCACTTTTTGGATGCCACTAAGTTTCAGCTGTGTTTGCTAGTATAATAGCTTGGTAAAAGCGAGCAGGAGGGTGTAATGCAGAGGTGCTGGAGATGGCTTGGCACCAGTGGGACAATAATGGAGTACAAAAGCCACTTTTTGGATGCCACTAAGTTTCTGCTGTGTTTGCTAGTATAATATCTTAGTAAAAGTGAGCAGGAGGGTGTAAAGCAGAGGTGCTGGAGATGGCCTGGCTCCAGTGGGACAATAATGGAGTACAACAGCCACTTTTTGGATGCCACTAAGTTTCCACTGTGTTTGCTAGTATAATATCTTAGTAAAAGTGAGCAGGAGGGTGTAATGCAGAGGTGCTGGAGATGGCTTGGCACCAGTGGGACAATAATGGAGTACAAAAGCCACTTTTTGGATGCCACTAAGTTTCTACTGTGTTTGCTAGTATAATGGCTTAGAAAAAGTGAGCAGGAGGGTGTAATGCAGAGGTGCTGGAGATGGCTTGGCACAAGTGACACAATACTGGAGTACAACAGCCACTTTTTGGATGCCACTAAGTTTTTGCTGTGTTTGCTAGTATAATAGCTTAGTAAAAGTGAGCAGGAGGGTGTAATGCAGAGGTGCTTGAGATTGCTTGGCATCATTGGGAAACAAATGGAGTACAACAGAAACTTTTTGGATGCCACTAAGTTTCTGCTGTGTTTGCTAGAATAATAGCTTAGTAAAAATGAGCAGGAGGGTGTAATGCAGAGGTGCTGGATATTGCTTGGCACCAGTTGGACACAAATGGAGTACAACAGCCACTTTTTGGATGCCACTAAGTTTCAGCTGTGTTTGCTAGTATAATAGCTTGGTAAAAGTGAGCAGGAGGGTGTAATGCAGAGGTGATGGAGATGGCTTGGCACCAATGGGACAATAATGGAGTACAAAAGCCACTTTTTGGATGCCACTAAGTTTCTTCGGTGTTTGCTAGTATAATATCTTGGTAAAAGTGAGCAGGAGGGTGTAATGCAGAGGTGCTGGAGATGACTTGGCACCAGAGGGATGAAAATGGAGTATAACAGCCACTTTTTGGATGCCACTTAGTTTCCACTGTGTTTGCAAGTATAATATCTAAGTAAAAGTGAGCAGGAGGGTGTAATGCAGAGGGGCTTGAGATGGCTTGACACCAGTGGGATACAAATGGAGTACAACAGCCACTTTTTGGATGCCACTAAGTTTACACTGTGTTTACTAGTATAATATCTTAGTAAAAGTGAGCAGGAGGGTGTAATGCAGAGGTGCTGGAGATGGCTTGGCACAAGTGACACAATAATGGAGTACAACAGCCACTTTTTGGATGCCACTAAGTTTTTGCTGTGTTTGCTAGTATAATAGCTTAGTAAAAGTGAGCAGGAGGGTGTAATGCAGAGGTGCTGGATATTGCTTGGCACCAGTGGGACACAAATGGAGTACAACAGCCACTTTTTGGATGCCACTAAGTTTCAGCTGTGTTTGCTAGTATAATAGCTTGGTAAAAGTGAGCAGGAGGGTGTAATGCAGAGGTGCTGGAGATGACTTGGCACAAGTGACACAATAGTGGATTACAACAGCCACTTTTTGGATGCTACTAAGCTTCTGCTGTGTTTGCTAGTATAATAGTTTAGTAAAAGTGAGCAGGAGGATGTAATGCATAGGTGCTGGAGATTGCTTAGCACCAGTGGGACACAAATGGAGTACAACAGCCACTTTTTGGATGCCAATAAGTTTCTGCTGTGTTTGCTAGTATAATAGCTTAGTAAAAGTGAGCAGGAGGGTGTAATGCAGAGGTACTGGAGATAGCTTGAAACAAGTGACACAATAATGGAGTACAACAGCCACTTTTTTGATGCCATTAAGTTTCTGCTGTGTTTGCTAGTATAATAGCTTATTAAAAGGGACCAGGAGGGTGTAATGCAGAGGTGCTGGAGATGGCTTGGCACCAGTGGGACACAAATGGAGTACAACAGCCACTTTTTGGATGCCACTCAGTTTCTGCTGTGTTTGCTAGTATAATAGCTTATTAAAAGTGAGCAGTAGGGTGTAACGCAGAGGTGCTGGAGTTGGCTTGGCACAAGTTACACAATAATGGAGTACAACAGCCACTTTTTGGATGCCAGTAATTTTCTGCTGTGTTTGCTAGTATAATAGCTTAGTAAAAGTGTGCAGGAGGGTGTAATGCAGAGGTACTGGAGATGGCTTGGCACCAGTCGGACAATAATAGAGTACAACAGCCACTTTTTGGATGCCACTAAGTTTCTGCTGTGTTTGCTAGTATAACAGCTTAGTAAAAGTGAGCAGGAGGGTGTAATGCAGAGGTGCTGGAGATGGCTTGGTACAAGTGACACAATAATGGAGTACAGCAGCCACTTTTTGGATGCCACTAAGTTTCTGCTGTGTTTGCTAGTATAATATCTTAGTAAAAGTGAGCAGGAGGGTGTAATGCAGAGGTGCTGGAGATGGCTTGGCACCAGTGGGACAATAATGGAGTACAACAGCCACTTTTTGGATGCCACTAAGTTTCCACTGTGTTTGCAAGTATATTATCTAAGTAAAAGTGAGCAGGAGGGTGTAAAGCAGAGGTGCTGGAGATGGCCTGGCTCCATTGGGACAATAATGGAGTACAACAGCCACTTTTTGGATGCCACTAAGTTTCCACTGTGTTTGCTAGTATAATATCTTAGTAAAAGTGAGCAGGAGGGTGTAATGCAGAGGTGCTGGAGATGGCTTGGCACCAGAGGGACGAAAATGGAGTACAACAGCCACTTTTTGGATGCCACTAAGTTTCCACTGTGTTTGCTAGTATAATATCTTAGTAAAAGTGAGCAGGAGGATGTAATGCAGAGGTGCTGGAGATGGCTTGGCACCAGTGGGACAATAATGGAGTACAAAAGCCACTTTTTGGATGCCACTAAGTTTCTGCTGTGTTTGCTAGTATAATGGCTTAGTAAAAGTGAGCAGGAGGGTGTAATGCAGAGGTGCTTGAGATTGCTTGGCATCATTGGGAAACAAATGGAGTACAACAGAAACTTTTTGGATGCCACTAACTTTCTGCTGTGTTTGCTAGAATAATAGCTTAGTAAAAATGAGCAGGAGGGTGTAATGCAGAGGTGCTGGATATTGCTTGGCACCAGTTGGACACAAATGGAGTACAACAGCCACTTTTTGGATGCCACTAAGTTTCAGCTGTGTTTGCTAGTATAATAGCTTGGTAAAAGTGAGCAGGAGGGTGTAATGCAGAGGTGATGGAGATGGCTTGGCACCAATGGGACAATAATGGAGTACAAAAGCCACTTTTTGGATGCCACTAAGTTTCTTCGGTGTTTGCTAGTATAATATCTTGGTAAAAGTGAGCAGGAGGGTGTAATGCAGAGGTGCTGGAGATGACTTGGCACCAGAGGGATGAAAATGGAGTATAACAGCCACTTTTTGGATGCCACTTAGTTTCCACTGTGTTTGCAAGTATAATATCTAAGTAAAAGTGAGCAGGAGGGTGTAATGCAGAGGGGCTTGAGATGGCTTGACACCAGTGGGATACAAATGGAGTACAACAGCCACTTTTTGGATGCCACTAAGTTTACCCTGTGTTTACTAGTATAATATCTTAGTAAAAGTGAGCAGGAGGGTGTAATGCAGAGGTGCTGGAGATGGCTTGGCACAAGTGACACAATAATGGAGTACAACAGCCACTTTTTGGATGCCACTAAGTTTTTGCTGTGTTTGCTAGTATAATAGCTTAGTAAAAGTGAGCACGAGGGTGTAATGCAGAGGTGCTTGAGATTGCTTGGCATCAGTGGGACACAAATGGAGTACAACAGAAACTTTTTGGATGCCACTAAGTTTCTGCTGTGTTTGCTAGAATAATAGCTTAGTAAAAGTGAGCAGGAGGGTGTAATGCAGAGGTGCTGGATATTGCTTGGCACCAGTGGGACACAAATGGAGTACAACAGCCACTTTTTGGATGCCACTAAGTTTCAGCTGTGTTTGCTAGTATAATAGCTTGGTAAAAGTGAGCAGGAGGGTGTAATGCAGAGGTGCTGGAGATGACTTGGCACAAGTGACACAATAGTGGATTACAACAGCCACTTTTTGGATGCTACTAAGCTTCTGCTGTGTTTGCTAGTATAATAGTTTAGTAAAAGTGAGCAGGAGGATGTAATGCAGAGGTGCTGGAGATTGCTTAGCACCAGTGGGACACAAATGGAGTACAACAGCCACTTTTTGGATGCCAATAAGTTTCTGCTGTGTTTGCTAGTATAATAGCTTAGTAAAAGTGAGCAGGAGGGTGTAATGCAGAGGTACTGGAGATAGCTTGAAACAAGTGACACAATAATGGAGTACAACAGCCACTTTTTTGATGCCATTAGGTTTCTGCTGTGTTTGCTAGTATAATAGCTTATTAAAAGGGAGCAGAAGGGTGTAATGCAAAGGTGCTGGAGATGGCTTGGCACCAGTGGGACACAAATGGAGTACAACAGCCACTTTTTGGATGCCACTCAGTTTCTGCTGTGTTTGCTAGTATAATAGCTTATTAAAAGTGAGCAGTAGGGTGTAACGCAGAGGTGCTGGAGTTGGCTTGGCACAAGTTACACAATAATGGAGTACAACAGCCACTTTTTGGATGCCAGTAATTTTCTGCTGTGTTTGCTAGTATAATATCTTAGTAAAAGTGTGCAGGAGGGTGTAATGCAGAGGTACTGGAGATGGCTTGGCACCAGTCGGACAATAATAGAGTACAACAGCCACTTTTTGGATACCACTAAGTTTCTGCTGTGTTTGCTAGTATAACAGCTTAGTAAAAGTGAGCAGGAGGGTGTAATGCAGAGGTGCTGGAGATGGCTTGGTACAAGTGACACAATCATGGAGTACAGCAGCCACTTTTTGGATGCCACTAAGTTTCTGCTGTGTTTGCTAGTATAATATCTTAGTAAAAGTGAGCAGGAGGGTGTAATGCAGAGGTGCTGGAGATGGCTTGGCACCAGTGGGACAATAATGGAGTACAACAGCCACTTTTTGGATGCCACTAAGTTTCCACTGTGTTTGCAAGTATATTATCTAAGTAAAAGTGAGCAGGAGGGTGTAAAGCAGAGGTGCTGGAGATGGCCTGGCTCCATTGGGACAATAATGGAGTACAACAGCCACTTTTTGGATGCCACTAAGTTTCCACTGTGTTTGCTAGTATAATATCTTAGTAAAAGTGAGCAGGAGGGTGTAATGCAGAGGTGCTGGAGATGGCTTGGAACCAGAGGGATGAAAATGGAGTACAACAGCCACTTTTTGGATGCCACTAAGTTTCTGCTGTGTTTGCTAGTATAATATCTTAGTAAAAGTGAGCAGGAGGGTGTAATGCAGAGGTGCTGGAGATGGCTTGGCACCAGTGGGACAATAATGGAGTACAAAAGCCACTTTTTGGATGCCACTAAGTTTCTGCTTTGTTTGCTGGTATAATGGCTTAGTAAAAGTGAGCAGGAGGGTGTAATGCAGAGGTGCTGGAGATGGCTTGGCACAAGTGACACAATACTGGAGTACAACAGCCACTTTTTGGATGCCACTAAGTTTTTGCTGTGTTTGCTAGTATAATAGCTTAGTAAAAGTGAGCAGGAGGGTGTAATGCAGAGGTGCTTGAGATTGCTTGGCATCAGTGGGACACAAATGGAATACAACAGAAACTTTTTGGATGCCACTAAGTTTCTGCTGTGTTTGCTAGAATAATAGCTTAGTAAAAGTGAGCAGGAGGGTGTAATGCAGAGGTGCTGGATATTGCTTGGCACCAGTGGGACACAAATGGAGTACAGCAGCCACTTTTTGGATGCCACTAAGTTTCAGATGTGTTTGCTAGTATAATAGCTTGGTAAAAGTGAGCAGGAGGGTGTAATGCAGAGGTGCTGGAGATGGCTTGGCACCAGTGGGACAATAATGGAGTACAAAAGCCACTTTTTGGATGCCACTAAGTTTCTGCGGTGTTTGCTAGTATAATATCTTGGTAAAAGTGAGCAGGAGGGTGTAATGCAGAGGTGCTGGAGATGACTTGGCACCAGAGGGACGAAAATGGAGTACAACAGCCACTTTTTGGATGCCACTAAGTTTCCACTGTGTTTGCAAGTATAATATCTAAGTAAAAGTGAGCAGGAGGGTGTAAAGCAGAGGTGCTGGAGATGGCCTGGCTCCAGTGGGACAATAATGGAGTACAACAGCCACTTTTTGGATGCCACTAAGTTTCCACTGTGTTTGCTAGTATAATATCTTAGTAAAAGTGAGCAGGAGGGTGTAATGCAGAGGTGCTGGAGATGGCTCGGCACCAGAGGGACGAAAATGGAGTACAACAGCCACTTTTTGGATGCCACTAAGTTTCTGCTGTATTTGCTAGTATAATATCTAAGTAAAAGTGAGCAGGAGGGTGTAATGCAGAGGTGCTGGAGATGGCTTGGCACCAGTGGGACAATAATGGAGTACAAAAGCCACTTTTTGGATGCCACTAAGTTTCTGCTGTGTTTGCTAGTATAATGGCTTAGTGAAAGTGAGCAGGAGGGTGTAATGCAGAGGTGCTGGAGACGGCTTGGCACAAGTGACACAATACTGGAGTACAACAGCCACTTTTTGGATGCCAGTAAGTTTTTGCTGTGTTTGCTAGTATAATAGCTTAGTAAAAGTGAGCAGGAGGGTGTAATGCAGAGGTGCTTGAGATTTCTTGGCATCAGTGGGACACAAATGGAGTACAACAGAAACTTTTTGGATGCCACTAAGTTTCTGCTGTGTTTGCTAGAATAATAGCTTAGTAAAAATGAGCAGGAGGGTGTAATGCAGAGGTGCTGGATATTGCTTGGCACCAGTGGGACACAAATGGAGTACAACAGCCACTTTTTAGATGCCACTAAGTTTCAGCTGTGTTTGCTAGTATATTAGCTTGGTAAAAGTGAGCAGGAGGGTGTAATGCAGAGGTGCTGGAGATGGCTTGGCACCAGTGGGACAATAATGGAGTACAAAAGCCACTTTTTGGATGCCACTAAGTTTCTGCGGTGTTTGCTAGTATAATATCTTGGTAAAATTGAGCAGGAGGGTGTAATGCAGAGGTGCTGGAGATGACTTGGCACCAGAGGGACGAAAATGGAGTACAACAGCCACTTTTTGGATGCCACTAAGTTTCCACTGTGTTTGCTAGTATAATATCTTAGTAAAAGTGAGCAGGAGGGTGTAATGCAGAGGTGCTGGAGATGGCTTGGCACCAGAGGGACGAAAATGGAGTACAACAGCCACTTTTTGGATGCCACTAAGTTTCTGCTGTGTTTGCTAGTATAATATCTTAGTAAAAGTGAGCACGATGGTGTAATGCAGAGGTGCTTGAGATTGCTTGGCATCAGTGGGACACAAATGGAGTACAACAGAAACTTTTTGGATGCCACTAAGTTTCTGCTGTGTTTGCTAGAATAATAGCTTAGTAAAAGTGAGCAGGAGGGTGTAATGCAGAGGTGCTGTATATTGCTTGGCACCAGTGGGACACAAATGGAGTACAACAGCCACTTTTTGGATGCCACTAAGTTTCAGCTGTGTTTGCTAGTATAATAGCTTGGTAAAAGTGAGCAGGAGGGTGTAATGCAGAGGTGCTGGAGATGGCTTGGCACAAGTGACACAATAGTGGATTACAACAGCCACTTTTTGGATGCTACTAAGCTTCTGCTGTGTTTGCTAGTATAATAGTTTAGTAAAAGTGAGCAGGAGGATGTAATGCAGAGGTGCTGGAGATTGCTTAGCACCAGTGGGACACAAATGGAGTACAACAGCAACTTTTTGGATGCCAATAAGTTTCTGCTGTGTTTGCTAGTATAATATCTTAGTAAAAGTGAGCAGGAGGGTGTAATGCAGAGGTGCTGGAGATGGCTTGGCACCAGTGGGACAATAATGGAGTACAAAAGCCACTTTTTGGATGCCACTAAGTTTCTGCTTTGTTTGCTAGTATAATGGCTTAGTAAAAGTGAGCAGGAGGGTGTAATGCAGAGGTGCTGGAGATGGCTTGGCACAAGTGACACAATACTGGAGTACAACAGCCACTTTTTGGATGCCACTAAGTTTTTGCTGTGTTTGCTAGTATAATAGCTTAGTAAAAGTGAGCAGGAGGGTGTAATGCAGAGGTGCTTGAGATTGCTTGGCATCAGTGGGACACAAATGGAATACAACAGAAACTTTTTGGATGCCACTAAGTTTCTGCTGTGTTTGCTAGAATAATAGCTTAGTAAAAGTGAGCAGGAGGGTGTAATGCAGAGGTGCTGGATATTGCTTGGCACCAGTGGGACACAAATGGAGTACAGCAGCCACTTTTTGGATGCCACTAAGTTTCAGATGTGTTTGCTAGTATAATAGCTTGGTAAAAGTGAGCAGGAGGGTGTAATGCAGAGGTGCTGGAGATGGCTTGGCACCAGTGGGACAATAATGGAGTACAAAAGCCACTTTTTGGATGCCACTAAGTTTCTCCGGTGTTTGCTAGTATAATATCTTGGTAAAAGTGAGCAGGAGGGTGTAATGCAGAGGTGCTGGAGATGACTTGGCACCAGAGGGACGAAAATGGAGTACAACAGCCACTTTTTGGATGCCACTAAGTTTCCACTGTGTTTGCAAGTATAATATCTAAGTAAAAGTGAGCAGGAGGGTGTAAAGCAGAGGTGCTGGAGATGGCCTGGCTCCAGTGGGACAATAATGGAGTACAACAGCCACTTTTTGGATGCCACTAAGTTTCCACTGTGTTTGCTAGTATAATATCTTAGTAAAAGTGAGCAGGAGGGTGTAATGCAGAGGTGCTGGAGATGGCTCGGCACCAGAGGGACGAAAATGGAGTACAACAGCCACTTTTTGGATGCCACTAAGTTTCTGCTGTATTTGCTAGTATAATATCTTAGTAAAAGTGAGCAGGAGGGTGTAATGCAGAGGTGCTGGAGATGGCTTGGCACCAGTGGGACAATAATGGAGTACAAAAGCCACTTTTTGGATGCCACTAAGTTTCTGCTGTGTTTGCTAGTATAATGGCTTAGTGAAAGTGAGCAGGAGGGTGTAATGCAGAGGTGCTGGAGACGGCTTGGCACAAGTGACACAATACTGGAGTACAACAGCCACTTTTTGGATGCCAGTAAGTTTTTGCTGTGTTTGCTAGTATAATAGCTTAGTAAAAGTGAGCAGGAGGGTGTAATGCAGAGGTGCTTGAGATTTCTTGGCATCAGTGGGACACAAATGGAGTACAACAGAAACTTTTTGGATGCCACTAAGTTTCTGCTGTGTTTGCTAGAATAATAGCTTAGTAAAAATGAGCAGGAGGGTGTAATGCAGAGGTGCTGGATATTGCTTGGCACCAGTGGGACACAAATGGAGTACAACAGCCACTTTTTAGATGCCACTAAGTTTCAGCTGTGTTTGCTAGTATAATAGCTTGGTAAAAGTGAGCAGGAGGGTGTAATGCAGAGGTGCTGGAGATGGCTTGGCACCAGTGGGACAATAATGGAGTACAAAAGCCACTTTTTGGATGCCACTAAGTTTCTGCGGTGTTTGCTAGTATAATATCTTGGTAAAATTGAGCAGGAGGGTGTAATGCAGAGGTGCTGGAGATGACTTGGCACCAGGGGGACGTAAATGGAGTACAACAGCCACTTTTTGGATGCCACTAAGTTTCCACTGTGTTTGCTAGTATAATATCTTAGTAAAAGTGAGCAGGAGGGTGTAATGCAGAGGTGCTGGAGATGGCTTGGCACCAGAGGGACGAAAATGGAGTACAACAGCCACTTTTTGGATGCCACTAAGTTTCTGCTGTGTTTGCTAGTATAATATCTTAGTAAAAGTGAGCACGATGGTGTAATGCAGAGGTGCTTGAGATTGCTTGGCATCAGTGGGACACAAATGGAGTACAACAGAAACTTTTTGGATGCCACTAAGTTTCTGCTGTGTTTGCTAGAATAATAGCTTAGTAAAAGTGAGCAGGAGGGTGTAATGCAGAGGTGCTGGATATTGCTTGGCACCAGTGGGACACAAATGGAGTACAACAGCCACTTTTTGGATGCCACTAAGTTTCAGCTGTGTTTGCTAGTATAATAGCTTGGTAAAAGTGAGCAGGAGGGTGTAATGCAGAGGTGCTGGAGATGGCTTGGCACAAGTGACACAATAGTGGATTACAACAGCCACTTTTTGGATGCTACTAAGCTTCTGCTGTGTTTGCTAGTATAATAGTTTAGTAAAAGTGAGCAGGAGGATGTAATGCAGAGGTGCTGGAGATTGCTTAGCACCAGTGGGACACAAATGGAGTACAACAGCCACTTTTTGGATGCCAATAAGTTTCTGCTGTGTTTGCTAGTATAATAGCTTAGTAAAAGTTAGCAGGAGGGTGTAATGCAGAGGTACTGGAGATGGCTTGAAACAAGTGACACAATAATGGAGTACAACAGCCACTTTTTTGATGCCATTAAGTTTCTGCTGTGTTTGCTAGTATAATAGCTTATTAAAAGGGAGCAGGAGGGTGTAATGCAGAGGTGCTGGAGATGGCTTGGCACCAGTGGGACACAAATGGAGTACAACAGCCACTTTTTGGATGCCACTCAGTTTCTGCTGTGTTTGCTAGTATAATAGCTTAGTAAAAGTGAGCAGTAGGGTGTAACGCAGAGGTGCTGGAGTTGGCTTGGCACAAGTTACACAATAATGGAGTACAACAGCCACTTTTTGGATGCCAGTAATTTTCTGCTGTGTTTGCTAGTATAATATCTTAGTAAAAGTGAGCAGGAGGGTGTAATGCAGAGGTACTGGAGATGGCTTGGCACCAGTCGGACAATAATAGAGTACAACAGCCACTTTTTGGATGCCACTAAGTTTCTGCTGTTTGCTAGTATAACAGCTTAGTAAAAGTGAGCAGGATGGTGTAATGCAGAGGTGCTGGAGATGGCTTGGTACAAGTGACACAATAATGGAGTACAGCAGCCACTTTTTGGATGCCAGTAAGTTTCTGCTGTGTTTGCTAGTATAATATCTTAGTAAAAGTGAGCAGAAGGGTGTAATGCAGAGGTGCTGGAGATGGCTTGGCACCAGTGGGACAATAATGGAGTACAACAGCCACTTTTTGGATGCCACTAAGTTTCCACTGTGTTTGCAAGTATATTGTCTAAGTAAAAGTGAGCAGGAGGGTGTAAAGCAGAGGTGCTGGAGATGGCCTGGCTCCAGTGGGACAATAATGTAGTACAACAGCCACTTTTTGGATGCCACTAAGTTTCCACTGTGTTTGCTAGTATAATATCTTAGTAAAAGTGAGCAGGAGGGTGTAATGCAGAGGTGCTGGAGACGGCTTGGCACCAGAGGGATGAAAATGGAGTACAACAGCCACTTTTTGGATGCCACTAAGTTTCTGCTGTGTTTGCTAGTATAATATCTTAGTAAAAGTGAGCAGGAGGGTGTAATGCAGAGGTGCTGGAGATGGCTTGGCACCAGTGGGACAATAATGGAGTACAAAAGCCACTTTTTGGATGCCACTAAGTTTCTGCTTTGTTTGCTAGTATAATGGCTTAGTAAAAGTGAGCAGGAGGGTGTAATGCAGAGGTGCTGGAGATGGCTTGGCCCAAGTGACACAATACTGGAGTACAACAGCCACTTTTTGGATGCCACTAAGTATTTGCTGTGTTTGCTAGTATAATAGCTTAGTAAAAGTGAGCAGGAGGGTGTAATGCAGAGGTGCTTGAGATTGCTTGGCATCAGTGGGACACAAATGGAGTACAACAGAAACTTTTTGGATGCCACTAAGTTTCTGCTGTGTTTGCTAGAATAATAGCTTAGTAAAAGTGAGCAGGAGGGTGTAATGCAGAGGTGCTGGATATTGCTTGGCACCAGTGGGACACAAATGGAGTACAACAGCCACTTTTTGGATGCCACTAAGTTTCTGCGGTGTTTGCTAGTATAATATCTTGGTAAAAGTGAGCAGGAGGGTGTAATGCAGAGGTGCTGGAGATGACTTGGCACCAGAGGGACGAAAATGGAGTACAACAGCCACTTTTTGGATGCCACTAAGTTTCCACTGTGTTTGCAAGTATAATATCTAAGTAAAAGTGAGCAGGAGGGTGTAAAGCAGAGGTGCTGGAGATGGCCTGGCTCCAGTGGGACAATAATGGAGTACAACAGCCACTTTTTGGATGCCACTAAGTTTCCACTGTGTTTGCTAGTATAATATCTTGGTAAAAGTGAGCAGGAGGGTGTAATGCAGAGGTGCTGGAGATGGCTTGGCACCAGAGGGACGAAAATGGAGTACAACAGCCACTTTTTGGATGCCACTAAATTTCTGCTGTATTTGCTAGTATAATATCTTAGTAAAAGTGAGCAGGAGGGTGTAATGCAGAGGTGCTGGAGATGGCTTGGCACAAGTGACACAATACTGGAGTACAACAGCCACTTTTTGGATGCCAGTAAGTTTTTGCTGTGTTTGCTAGTATAATAGCTTAGTAAAAGTGAGCAGGAGGGTGTAATGCAGAGGTGCTTGAGATTGCTTGGCATCAGTGGGACACAAATGGAGTACAACAGAAACTTTTTGGATGCCACTAAGTTTCTGCTGTGTTTGCTAGATTAATAGCTTAGTAAAAATGAGCAGGAGGGTGTAATGCAGAGGTGCTGGATATTGCTTGGCACCAGTGGGACACAAATGGAGTACAACAGCCACTTTTTGGATGCCACTAAGTTTCAGCTGTGTTTGCTAGTATAATAGCTTGGTAAAAGTGAGCAGGAGGGTGTAATGCAGAGGTGCTGGATATTGCTTGGCACCAGTGGGACACAAATGGAGTACAACAGCCACTTTTTGGATGCCACTAAGTTTCAGCTGTGTTTGCTAGTATAATAGCTTGGTAAAAGTGAGCAGGAGGGTGTAATGCAGAGGTGCTGGAGATGGCTTGGCACCAGTGGGACAATAATGGAGTACAAAAGCCACTTTTTGGATGCCACTAAGTTTCTGCGGTGTTTGCTAGTATAATATCTTGGTAAAAGTGAGCAGGAGGGTGTAATGCAGAGGTGCTGGAGATGACTTGGCACCAGAGGGACGAAAATGGAGTACAACAGCCACTTTTTGGATGCCACTAAGTTTCCACTGTGTTTGCTAGTATAATATCTTAGTAAAAGTGAGCAGGAGGGTGTAATGCAGAGGTGCTGGAGATGGCTTGGCACCAGAGGGACGAAAATGGAGTACAACAGCCACTTTTTGGATGCCACTAAGTTTCTGCTGTGTTTGCTAGTATAATATCTTAGTAAAAGTGAGCAGGAGGGTGTAAAGCAGAGGTGCTGGAGATGGCCTTGCTCCAGTGGGACAATAATGGAGTACAACAGCCACTTTTTGGATGCCACTAAGTTTCCACTGTGTTTGCTAGTATAATATCTTAGTAAAAGTGAGCAGGAGGGTGTATTGCAGAGGTGCTGGAGATGGCTTGGCACCAGAGGGACGAAAATGGAGTACAACAGCCACTTTTTGGATGCCACTAAGTTTCCACTGTGTTTGCAAGTATATTGTCTAAGTAAAAGTGAGCAGGAGGGTGTAAAGCAGAGGTGCTGGAGATGGCCTGGCTCCAGTGGGACAATAATGTAGTACAACAGCCACTTTTTGGATGCCACTAAGTTTCCACTGTGTTTGCTAGTATAATATCTTAGTAAAAGTGAGCAGGAGGGTGTAATGCAGAGGTGCTGGAGACGGCTTGGCACCAGAGGGATGAAAATGGAGTACAACAGCCACTTTTTGGATGCCACTAAGTTTCTGCTGTGTTTGCTAGTATAATATCTTAGTAAAAGTGAGCAGGAGGGTGTAATGCAGAGGTGCTGGAGATGGCTTGGCACCAGTGGGACAATAATGGAGTACAAAAGCCACTTTTTGGATGCCACTAAGTTTCTGCTTTGTTTGCTAGTATAATGGCTTAGTAAAAGTGAGCAGGAGGGTGTAATGCAGAGGTGCTGGAGATGGCTTGGCCCAAGTGACACAATACTGGAGTACAACAGCCACTTTTTGGATGCCACTAAGTATTTGCTGTGTTTGCTAGTATAATAGCTTAGTAAAAGTGAGCAGGAGGGTGTAATGCAGAGGTGCTTGAGATTGCTTGGCATCAGTGGGACACAAATGGAGTACAACAGAAACTTTTTGGATGCCACTAAGTTTCTGCTGTGTTTGCTAGAATAATAGCTTAGTAAAAGTGAGCAGGAGGGTGTAATGCAGAGGTGCTGGATATTGCTTGGCACCAGTGGGACACAAATGGAGTACAACAGCCACTTTTTGGATGCCACTAAGTTTCTGCGGTGTTTGCTAGTATAATATCTTGGTAAAAGTGAGCAGGAGGGTGTAATGCAGAGGTGCTGGAGATGACTTGGCACCAGAGGGACGAAAATGGAGTACAACAGCCACTTTTTGGATGCCACTAAGTTTCCACTGTGTTTGCAAGTATAATATCTAAGTAAAAGTGAGCAGGAGGGTGTAAAGCAGAGGTGCTGGAGATGGCCTGGCTCCAGTGGGACAATAATGGAGTACAACAGCCACTTTTTGGATGCCACTAAGTTTCCACTGTGTTTGCTAGTATAATATCTTGGTAAAAGTGAGCAGGAGGGTGTAATGCAGAGGTGCTGGAGATGGCTTGGCACCAGAGGGACGAAAATGGAGTACAACAGCCACTTTTTGGATGCCACTAAATTTCTGCTGTATTTGCTAGTATAATATCTTAGTAAAAGTGAGCAGGAGGGTGTAATGCAGAGGTGCTGGAGATGGCTTGGCACAAGTGACACAATACTGGAGTACAACAGCCACTTTTTGGATGCCAGTAAGTTTTTGCTGTGTTTGCTAGTATAATAGCTTAGTAAAAGTGAGCAGGAGGGTGTAATGCAGAGGTGCTTGAGATTGCTTGGCATCAGTGGGACACAAATGGAGTACAACAGAAACTTTTTGGATGCCACTAAGTTTCTGCTGTGTTTGCTAGATTAATAGCTTAGTAAAAATGAGCAGGAGGGTGTAATGCAGAGGTGCTGGATATTGCTTGGCACCAGTGGGACACAAATGGAGTACAACAGCCACTTTTTGGATGCCACTAAGTTTCAGCTGTGTTTGCTAGTATAATAGCTTGGTAAAAGTGAGCAGGAGGGTGTAATGCAGAGGTGCTGGATATTGCTTGGCACCAGTGGGACACAAATGGAGTACAACAGCCACTTTTTGGATGCCACTAAGTTTCAGCTGTGTTTGCTAGTATAATAGCTTGGTAAAAGTGAGCAGGAGGGTGTAATGCAGAGGTGCTGGAGATGGCTTGGCACCAGTGGGACAATAATGGAGTACAAAAGCCACTTTTTGGATGCCACTAAGTTTCTGCGGTGTTTGCTAGTATAATATCTTGGTAAAAGTGAGCAGGAGGGTGTAATGCAGAGGTGCTGGAGATGACTTGGCACCAGAGGGACGAAAATGGAGTACAACAGCCACTTTTTGGATGCCACTAAGTTTCCACTGTGTTTGCTAGTATAATATCTTAGTAAAAGTGAGCAGGAGGGTGTAATGCAGAGGTGCTGGAGATGGCTTGGCACCAGAGGGACGAAAATGGAGTACAACAGCCACTTTTTGGATGCCACTAAGTTTCTGCTGTGTTTGCTAGTATAATATCTTAGTAAAAGTGAGCAGGAGGGTGTAAAGCAGAGGTGCTGGAGATGGCCTTGCTCCAGTGGGACAATAATGGAGTACAACAGCCACTTTTTGGATGCCACTAAGTTTCCACTGTGTTTGCTAGTATAATATCTTAGTAAAAGTGAGCAGGAGGGTGTATTGCAGAGGTGCTGGAGATGGCTTGGCACCAGAGGGACGAAAATGGAGTACAACAGCCACTTTTTGGATGCCACTAAGTTTCTGCTGTGTTTGCTAGTATAATATCTTAGTAAAAGTGAGCAGGAGGGTGTAAAGCAGAGGTGCTGGAGATGGCCTGGCTCCAGTGGGACAATAATGGAGTACAACAGCCACTTTTTGGATGCCACTAAGTTTCCACTCTGTTTGCTAGTATAATATCTTAGTAAAAGTGAGCAGGAGGGTGTAATGCAGAGGTGCTGGAGATGGCTTGGCACCAGTGGGACAATAATGGAGTACAAAAGCCACTTTTTGGATGCCACTAAGTTTCTGCTGTGTTTGCTAGTATAATGGCTTAGTAAAAGTGAGCAGGAGGGTGTAATGCAGAGGTGCTGGAGATGGCTTGGCACAAGTGACACAATACTGGAGTACAACAGCCACTTTTTGGATGCCACTAAGTTTTTGCTGTGTTTGCTAGTATAATAGCTTAGTAAAAGTGAGCAGGAGGGTGTAATGCAGAGGTGCTTGAGATTGCTTGGCATCATTGGGACACATATGGAGTACAACAGAAACTTTTTGGATGCCACTAAGTTTCTGCTGTGTTTGCTAGAATAATAGCTTAGTAAAAATGAGCAGGAGGGTGTAATGCAGAGGTGCTGGATATTGCTTGGCACCAGTGGGACACAAATGGAGTACAACAGCCACTTTTTGGATGCCACTAAGTTTCAGCTGTGTTTGCTAGTATAATAGCTTGGTAAAAGTGAGCAGGAGGGTGTAATGCAGAGGTGATGGAGATGGCTTGGCACCAATGGGACAATAATGGAGTACAAAAGCCACTTTTTGGATGCCACTAAGTTTCTGCGGTGTTTGCTAGTATAATATCTTGGTAAACGTGAGCAGGAGGGTGTAATGCAGAGGTGCTGGAGATGACTTGGCACCAGAGGGACGAAAATGGAGTACAACAGCCACTTTTTGGATGCCACTAAGTTTCCACTGTGTTTGCTAGTATAATATCTAAGTAAAAGTGAGCAGGAGGGTGTAAAGCAGAGGTGCTGGAGATGGCCTGGCTCCAGTGGGACTATAATGGAGTACAACAGCCACTTTTTGGATGCCACTAAGTTTCCACTGTGTTTGCTAGTATAATATCTTAGTAAAAGTGAGCAGGAGGGTGTAATGCAGAGGTGCTGGGGATGGCTTGGCACCAGAGGGACGAAAATGGAGTACAACAGCCACTTTTTGGATGCCACTAAGTTTCTGCTGTGTTTGCTAGTATAATATCTTAGTAAAAGTGAGCAGGAGGGTGTAATGCAGAGGTGCTGGAGATGGCTTGGCACCAGTGGGACAATAATGGAGTACAAAAGCCACTTTTTGGATCCCACTAAGTTTCTGCTGTGATTGCTAGTATAATGGCTTAGTAAAAGTGAGCAGGAGGGTGTAATGCAGAGGTGCTGGAGATGGCTTGGCATCAGTGGGACACAAATGGAGTACAACAGAAACTTTTTGGATGCCACTAAGTTTCTGCTGTGTTTGCTAGAATAATAGCTTAGTAAAAGTGAGCAGGAGGGTGTAATGCAGAGGTGCTGGATATTGCTTGGCACCAGTGGGACACAAATGGAGTACAACAGCCACTTTTTGGATGCCACTAAGTTTCAGCTGTGTTTGCTAGTATAATAGCTTGGTAAACGTGAGCAGGAGGGTGTAATGCAGAGGTGCTGGAGATGGCTTGGCACCAGTGGGACAATAATGGAGTACAAAAGCCACTTTTTGGATGCCACTAAGTTTCTGCTGTGTTTGCTAGTATAGTATCTTGGTAAAAGTGAGCAGGAGGGTGTAATGCAGAGGTGCTGGAGATGGCTTGGCACCAGTGGGACAATAATGGAGTACAAAAGCCACTTCTTGGATGCCCCTAGGTTTCTGCTGTGTTTGCTAGAATAATTGCTTAGTGAAAGTGAGCAGGAGGGTGTAATGCAGAGGTGCTGGAGATGGCTTGGCACAAGTGACACAATAATGGAGTACAGCAGCCACTTTTTGGATGCCACTAAGTTTCTGCTGTGTTTGCTAGTATAATAGTTTAGTAAAAGTGAGCAGAAGGATGTAATGCAGAGGTGCTGGAGATTTCTTAGCACCAGTGGGACACAAATGGAGTACAAAAGCCACTTTTTGGATGCCAAAAAGTTTCTGCTGTGTTTGCTAGTATAATAGCTTAGTAAAAGTGAGCAGGAGGGTGTAATGCAGAGGTACTGGAGATGGCTTGAAACAAGTGACACAATAATGGAGTACAACAGCCACTTTATGATGCCTGAAGTTTCTGCTGTGTTTGCTAGTATAATAGCTTAGTAAAAGTGAGCAGTAAGGTGAAACGCAGAGGTACTGGAGTTGGCTCGGCACAAGTGACACAATAATGGAGTACAACAGCCACTTTTTGGATGCCACTAATTTTCTGCTGTGTTTGCTAGTATAATATCTTAGTAAAAGTGAGCAGGAGGGTGTAATGCAGAGGTATTGGAGATGGCTTGGCACCAGTGGGACAATAATAGAGTACAACAGCCACGTTTTGGATGCCACTAAGTTTCTGCTGTGTTTGCTAGTATAATATCTTAGTAAAAGTGAGCAGGAGGGTGTAATGCAGAGGTGCTGGAGATGGCTTGGCACCAGTGGGACAATAATGGAGTACAACAGCCACTTTTTGGATGCCACTAAGTTTCCACTGTGTTTGCTAGTATAACATCTTAGAAAAAGTGAGCAGGAGTGTGTTATGCAGAGGTGCTGGAGATGGCTTGGCACCAGTGGGACAATAATGGAGTACAACAGCCACTTTTTGGATGCCACTAAGTTTCCACTGTGTTTGCTAGTATAACATCTTAGTAAAAGTGAGCAGGAGGGTGTAATGCACAGGTGCTGGAGATGGCTTGGCACCAGAGGGACGAAAATGGAGTACAACAGCCACTTTTTAGATGCCACTAAGTTTCTGCTGTGTTTGCTAGTATAATATCTTAGTAAAAGTGAGCAGGAGGGTGTAATGCAGAGGTGCTGGAGATGGCTTGGCACCAGTGGGACAATAATGGAGTACAAAAGCCAGTTTTTGGATGCCACTAAGTTTCTGCTGTGTTTGCTAGTATAATGGCTTAGTAAAAGTGAGCAGGAAAGTGTAATGCAGAGGCGCTGGAGATGGCTTGGCACAAGTGACACAATAATGGAGTACAACAGCCACTTTTTGGATACCACTAAGTTTTTGCTGTGTTTGCTAGTATAATAGCTTAGTAAAAAAGAGCAGGAGGGTGTAATGCAGAGGTGCTTGAGATTGCTTGGCATCATTGGGACACAAATGGAGTACAACAGAAACTTTTTGGATGCCACTAAGTTTCTGCTGTGTTTGCTAGAATAATAGCTTAGTAAAAGTGAGCAGGAGGGTGTAATGCAGAGGTGCTGGATATTGCTTGGCACCAGTGGGACACAAATGGAGTACAACAGCCACTTTTTGGATGCCACTAAGTTTCAGCTGTGTTTGCTAGTATAATAGCTTGGTAAACGTGAGCAGGAGGGTGTAATGCAGAGGTGCTGGAGATGGCTTGGCACCAGTGGGACAATAATGGAGTACAAAAGCCACTTTTTGGATGCCACTAAGTTTCTGCTGTGTTTGCTAGTATAGTATCTTGGTAAAAGTGAGCAGGAGGGTGTAATGCAGAGGTGCTGGAGATGGCTTGGCACCAGTGGGACAATAATGGAGTACAAAAGCCACTTCTTGGATGCCCCTAGGTTTCTGCTGTGTTTGCTAGAATAATTGCTTAGTGAAAGTGAGCAGGAGGGTGTAATGCAGAGGTGCTGGAGATGGCTTGGCACAAGTGACACAATAATGGAGTACAGCAGCCACTTTTTGGATGCCACTAAGTTTCTGCTGTGTTTGCTAGTATAATAGTTTAGTAAAAGTGAGCAGAAGGATGTAATGCAGAGGTGCTGGAGATTTCTTAGCACCAGTGGGACACAAATGGAGTACAAAAGCCACTTTTTGGATGCCAAAAAGTTTCTGCTGTGTTTGCTAGTATAATAGCTTAGTAAAAGTGAGCAGGAGGGTGTAATGCAGAGGTACTGGAGATGGCTTGAAACAAGTGACACAATAATGGAGTACAACAGCCACTTTTTTGATGCCTGAAGTTTCTGCTGTGTTTGCTAGTAAAATAGCTTAGTAAAAGTGAGCAGTAAGGTGAAACGCAGAGGTACTGGAGTTGGCTCGGCACAAGTGACACAATAATGGAGTACAACAGCCACTTTTTGGATGCCACTAATTTTCTGCTGTGTTTGCTAGTATAATATCTTAGTAAAAGTGAGCAGGAGGGTGTAATGCAGAGGTATTGGAGATGGCTTGGCACCAGTGGGACAATAATAGAGTACAACAGCCACGTTTTGGATGCCACTAAGTTTCTGCTGTGTTTGCTAGTATAATATCTTAGTAAAAGTGAGCAGGAGGGTGTAATGCAGAGGTGCTGGAGATGGCTTGGCACCAGTGGGACAATAATGGAGTACAACAGCCACTTTTTGGATGCCACTAAGTTTCCACTGTGTTTGCTAGTATAACATCTTAGAAAAAGTGAGCAGGAGTGTGTTATGCAGAGGTGCTGGAGATGGCTTGGCACCAGTGGGACAATAATGGAGTACAACAGCCACTTTTTGGATGCCACTAAGTTTCCACTGTGTTTGCTAGTATAACATCTTAGTAAAAGTGAGCAGGAGGGTGTAATGCACAGGTGCTGGAGATGGCTTGGCACCAGAGGGACGAAAATGGAGTACAACAGCCACTTTTTAGATGCCACTAAGTTTCTGCTGTGTTTGCTAGTATAATATCTTAGTAAAAGTGAGCAGGAGGGTGTAATGCAGAGGTGCTGGAGATGGCTTGGCACCAGTGGGACAATAATGGAGTACAAAAGCCAGTTTTTGGATGCCACTAAGTTTCTGCTGTGTTTGCTAGTATAATGGCTTAGTAAAAGTGAGCAGGAAAGTGTAATGCAGAGGCGCTGGAGATGGCTTGGCACAAGTGACACAATAATGGAGTACAACAGCCACTTTTTGGATACCACTAAGTTTTTGCTGTGTTTGCTAGTATAATAGCTTAGTAAAAAAGAGCAGGAGGGTGTAATGCAGAGGTGCTTGAGATTGCTTGGCATCATTGGGACACAAATGGAGTACAACAGAAACTTTTTGGATGCCACTAAGTTTCTGCTGTGTTTGCTAGAATAATAGCTTAGTAAAAGTGAGCAGGAGGGTGTAATGCAGAGGTGCTGGATATTGCTTGGCACCAGTGGGACACAAATGGAGTACAACAGCCACTTTTTGGATGCCACTAAGTTTCAGCTGTGTTTGTTAGTATAATAGCTTGGAAAAAGTGAGCAGGAGGGTGTAATGCAGAGGTGCTAGAGATGGCTTGGCACAAGGGACACAATAATGGAGTACAACAGCCACTTTTTGGATGCCACTAAGTTTCTGCTGTGTTTGCTAGTATAAAAGCTTAGTAAAAGTGAGCAATAGGGTGTAACGCAGAGGTGCTGGAGTTGGCTTGGCACAAGTGACACAATAATGGAGTACAACAGCCACTTTTTGGATGCCACTAATTTTCTGCTGTGTTTGCTAGTATAATAGCTTATTAAAAGGGAGCAGGAGGGTGTAATGAAGAGGTGCTGGATATTGCTTGGCACCAGTGGGACACAAATGGAGTACAACAGCCACTTTTTGGATGGAACTAAGTTTCTGCTGTGTTTGCTGGTATAATAGTTTAGTAAAAGTGAGCAGGAGGATGTAATGCAGAGGTGCTGGAGATTTCTTAGCACCAGTGGGACACAAATGGAGTACAAAAGCCACTTTTTGGATGCCAAAAAGTTTCTGCTGTGTTTGCTAGTATAATAGCTTAGTAAAAGTAAGCAGGAGGGTGTAATGCAGAGGTACTGGAGATGGCTTGAAACAAGTGACACAATAATGGAGTACAACAGCCACTTTTTTGATGCCATTACGTTTCTGCTGTGTTTGCTAGTATAATAGCTTATTAAAAGGGAGCAGGAGGGTTTAATGCAGAGGTGCTGGAGATTGCTTGGCACCAGTGGGACACAAATGGAGTACAACAGCCACTTTTTGGATGCCACAGTTTCTGCTGTGTTTGCTAGTATAATAGCTTAGTAAAAGTGAGCAGTAGTGTGTAACGCAGAGGTGCTGGAGTTGGCTTGGCACAAGTGACACAATAATGGAGTACAACAGCCACTTTTTGGATGCCACTAATTTTCTGCTGTGTTTGCTAGTATAATATCTTAGTAAAAGTGAGCAGGAGGGTGTAATGCAGAGGTACTGGAGATGGATTGGCACCAGTGGGACAATAATAGAGTACAACAGCCACGTTTTGGATGTTACTAAGTTTCTGCTGTGTTTGCTAGTATAATAGCTTAGTAAAAGTGAGCAGGAGGGTGTAATGCAAGGGTTCCTGAGATGGCTTGGCACAAGTGACACAATAATAAAGTACAAAAGCCACTGTTTGGATGCCACTAAGTTTCTGCTGTGTTTGCTAGTATAATATCTTAGTAAAAGTGAGCAGGAGGGTGTAATGCAGAGGTGCTGGAGATGACTTGGCACCAGTGGGACAATAATGGAGTACAACAGCCACTTTATGGATGACACTAAGTTGCCACTGTGTTTGCTAGTATAACATCTTAGAAAAAGTGAGCAGGAGTGTGTTATGCAGAGGTGCTGGAGATGGCCTGGCACAAGTGGGACAATAATGGAGTACAACAGCCACTTTTTGGATGCCACTAAATTTCCACTGTGTTTGCTAGTATAATATCTTAGTAAAAGTGAGCAGGAGGGTGTAATGCACAGGTGCTGGAGATGGCTTGGCACCAGAGGGACGAAAATGGAGTACAACAGACACTTTTTGGATGCCACTAAGTTTCTGCTGTGTTTGCTAGTATAATATCTTAGTAAAAGTGAGCAGGAGGGTGTAATGCAGACGTGCTAGAGATGGCTTGGCACCAGTGGGACAATAATGGAGTACAAAAGCCACTTTTTGGATGCCACTAAGTTTCTGCTGTGTTTGCTAGTATAATGGCTTAGTAAAAGTGAGCAGGAGGGTGTAATGCAGAGGTGCTGGAGATGGCTTGGCACAAGTGACACAATAATGGAGTACAACAGCCACTTTTTGGATGCCAGTAAGTTTTTGCTGTGTTTGCTAGTATAATAGCTTAGTAAAAAAGAGCAGGAGGGTGTAATGCAGAGGTGCTTGAGATTGCTTGGCATCAGTGGGACACAAATGGAGTACAACAGAAACTTTTTGGGTGCCACTAAGTTTCTGCTGTGTTTGCTAGAATAATAGCTTAGTAAAAGTGAGCAGGAGGGTGTAATGCAGAGGTGCTGGATATTGCTTGGCACCAGTGGGACACAAATGGAGTACAACAGCCACTTTTTGGATGCCACTAAGTTTCAGCTGTGTTTGCTAGTATAATAGCTTGGAAAAAGTGAGCAGGAGGGTGTAATGCAGAGGTGCTAGAGATGGCTTGGCACAAGTGACACAATAATGGAGTACAACAGCCACTTTCTGGATGCCAATAAGTTTCTGCTGTGTTTGCTAGTATAATAGCTTAGTAAAAGTGAGCAGGAGGGTGTAATGCAGAGGTACTGGAGATGGCTTGAAACAAGTGACACAATAATGGAGTACAACAGCCACTTTTTTGATGCCTGAAGTTTCTGCTGTGTTTGCTAGTATAATAGCTTAGTAAAAGTGAGCAGTAAGGTGAAACGCAGAGGTACTGGAGTTGGCTCGGCACAAGTGACACAATTGTAACGGGGTGCCAGGGCTGCCTCTGGCCTTGTAGTCGTGGCCCTTGCAATCAGGCTTACCCCTGGTTCCACCGTCACTATGGGGACAGGAGATGACTTGGTGGGGCAGAGTGTGGTGGTGATGCAGATGTTATCCGGCGCACAAACACTCTTCAGACAGGGTTCAATGCAATGAACAAACATTATTTTATTCTTCACAAAGTCCCAAACAAAGCAATAAAGGTGATGATACGCTTTCTTAGCTGGGGGAAGCCTGTCCTTGCGTCCCCTCCAGTGGGGATGTGCCTGGCTACTCCACTTCGCCCGGCTCCCACTTCTGGCTACCCACAGCCCGGACCCACACCGGACTGCTTCACACTATGAGGTTCCGCCCGCTCCTTTTCTCACCGGCTTCCCTGATTTCCAGCTCCCACACTCTGCCCCGGCTCTGCTGCTCCGCTCCTGTCCCCGAGACGACTGCTCCCTTGATCTAATCTTTTCCTCACACCCTTGCTCTCTCCTCCCCTTGTCTCTGCCGGCTCCTCCTCCCCACTGTGGTGACAGCCGTCCCACCCGGCCACTAGGGGTACCCTAACACAATACACATGCACATACAAATAAAACATTTTTATTAATAACATTTCCGGGTTAACTATGTTCCCTTTTGCAGGGGTCTGCTCACCCACTGCATACCTCCCCTCTTAAAACCCGAGCCTCCCGGCACGGCTCTTACTTAAAACACACAGAAGCACGTAAAGTCTGCAATACCGTCCACAATAGGCGCAGCACCCACACAGAAGGCACCAGTCCCGCGCCCGGCGGTTTCTGCAGCGCTCCCGGTCCTTCTTTCAACTTGCGCCCGGAGGCTCAACAGCGCTCCCGGTCTTAGATGGGGCGACTGCCCGTACAAACACACAGAATGGGGCAACGGCCCGTAAAACTTTAAAAGAACTTCTGCCGGCTAAACGGCGCCGGACTTAAACAACAGATCAGCAGTGGTGAATTACTCTGGGGGCCAGGCCCTCTTCCATTCCTCCGCTTGGGCCTGGATGTATGCCCCCAGGGATTGTCCCGGCTGCCGACGGATCCTCTGGAAGGACGCAGGGGCGTAGGGTGGCTCCACGGGCGCAGCTGCTGCAGCTCCTCTCGGTGGTGAAGGCGTCGCTGCCCCTGACAATCTTGCTGGTAACGGCGGCGGTGTCAATGCTGAGACTGGGTAGAGTGGAGGCGGGTCTTCGTTTCTCGCTCTTAAACGGACTCCACCCCCAGCCTCACGCATCATCTTGACTCCTCCGCTGAGGTACTTCTTTTTCTTCTTCAATGCCCTGGAGCTGGCGCCTCCCCTCTTTGGGCGGAGTACTCCGTACTTTCTCTTCGGCGCCGGCCAGCCCCAGGCTCTTCTTTTGGCGCCAATTCTTCGCGCCTTTTCTTCCTTACAGATAACGGCCTCCTTGCCGCCATCTTGTACCCGGTCCAACGCTACGGGTACTGTGTTTTCTTCCCACCAGGGGACTGGAAACCTTGCATCACGGTCCGGGTCCTGTGTTCCAGGCACGACCCGATCTCCAGCCTCCTGGGTCCCCGGCAGGGGACTCGGATCCTGCCGACTACGCCACATGTAACGGGGTGCCAGGGGTGCCTCTGGCCTTGTAGTCGTGGCCCTTGCAATCAGGCTTACCCCTGGTTCCACCGTCACTATGGGGACAGGAGATGACTTGGTGGGGCAGAGTGTGGTGGTGATGCAGATGTTATCCGGCGCACAAACACTCTTCAGACAGGGTTCAATGCAATGAACAAACATTCTTTTATTCTTCACAAAGTCCCAAACAAAGCAATAAAGGTGATGATACGCTTTCTTAGCTGGGGGAAGCCTGTCCTTGCGTCCCCTCCAGTGGGGATGTGCCTGGCTACTCCACTTCGCCCGGCTCCCACTTCTGGCTACCCACAGCCCGGACCCACACCGGACTGCTTCACACTATGAGGTTCCGCCCGCTCCTTTTCTCACCGGCTTCCCTGATTTCCAGCTCCCACACTCTGCCCCGGCTCTGCTGCTCCGCTCCTGTCCCCGAGACGACTGCTCCCTTGATCTAATCTTTTCCTCACACCCTTGCTCTCTCCTCCCCTTGTCTCTGCCGGCTCCTCCTCCCCACTGTGGTGACAGCCGTCCCACCCGGCCACTAGGGGTACCCTAACACAATACACATGCACATACAAATAAAACATTTTTATTAATAACATTTCCGGGTTAACTATGTTCTCTTTTGCAGGGGTCTGCTCACCCACTGCACAATAATGGAGTACAACAGCCACTTTTTGGATGCCACTAATTTTCTGCTGTGTTTGCTAGTATAATATCTTAGTAAAAGTGAGCAGGAGGGTGTAATGCAGAGGTATTGGAGATGGCTTGGCACCAGTGGGACAATAATAGAGTACAACAGCCACGTTTTGGATGCCACTAAGTTTCTGCTGTGTTTGCTAGTATAATATCTTAGTAAAAGTGAGCAGGAGGGTGTAATGCAGAGGTGCTGGAGATGGCTTGGCACCAGTGGGACAATAATGGAGTACAACAGCCACTTTTTGGATGCCACTAAGTTTCCACTGTGTTTGCTAGTATAACATCTTAGAAAAAGTGAGCAGGAGTGTGTTATGCAGAGGTGCTGGAGATGGCTTGGCACCAGTGGGACAATAATGGAGTACAACAGCCACTTTTTGGATGCCACTAAGTTTCCACTGTGTTTGCTAGTATAACATCTTAGTAAAAGTGAGCAGGAGGGTGTAATGCACAGGTGCTGGAGATGGCTTGGCACCAGAGGGACGAAAATGGAGTACAACAGCCACTTTTTAGATGCCACTAAGTTTCTGCTGTGTTTGCTAGTATAATATCTTAGTAAAAGTGAGCAGGAGGGTGTAATGCAGAGGTGCTGGAGATGGCTTGGCACCAGTGGGACAATAATGGAGTACAAAAGCCAGTTTTTGGATGCCACTAAGTTTCTGCTGTGTTTGCTAGTATAATGGCTTAGTAAAAGTGAGCAGGAAAGTGTAATGCAGAGGCGCTGGAGATGGCTTGGCACAAGTGACACAATAATGGAGTACAACAGCCACTTTTTGGATACCACTAAGTTTTTGCTGTGTTTGCTAGTATAATAGCTTAGTAAAAAAGAGCAGGAGGGTGTAATGCAGAGGTGCTTGAGATTGCTTGGCATCATTGGGACACAAATGGAGTACAACAGAAACTTTTTGGATGCCACTAAGTTTCTGCTGTGTTTGCTAGAATAATAGCTTAGTAAAAGTGAGCAGGAGGGTGTAATGCAGAGGTGCTGGATATTGCTTGGCACCAGTGGGACACAAATGGAGTACAACAGCCACTTTTTGGATGCCACTAAGTTTCTGCTGTGTTTGCTAGTATAAAAGCTTAGTAAAAGTGAGCAGTAGGGTGTAACGCAGAGGTGCTTGAGTTGGCTTGGCACAAGTGACACAATAATGGAGTACAACAGCCACTTTTTGGATGCCACTAATTTTCTGCTGTGTTTGCTAGTATAATAGCTTATTAAAAGGGAGCAGGAGGGTGTAATGCAGAGATGCTGGATATTGCTTGGCACCAGTGGGACACAAATGGAGTACAACAGCCACTTTTTGGATGGAACTAAGTTTCTGCTGTGTTTGCTGGTATAATAGTTTAGTAAAAGTGAGCAGGAGGATGTAATGCAGAGGTGCTGGAGATTTCTTAGCACCAGTGGGACACAAATGGAGTACAAAAGCCACTTTTTGGATGCCAAAAAGTTTCTGCTGTGTTTGCTAGTATAATAGCTTAGTAAAAGTAAGCAGGAGGGTGTAATGCAGAGGTACTGGAGATGGCTTGAAACAAGTGACACAATAATGGAGTACAACAGCCACTTTTTTGATGCCATTACGTTTCTGCTGTGTTTGCTAGTATAATAGCTTATTAAAAGGGAGCAGGAGGGTTTAATGCAGAGGTGCTGGAGATGGCTTGGCACCAGTGGGACACAAATGGAGTACAACAGCCACTTTTTGGATGCCACAGTTTCTGCTGTGTTTGCTAGTATAATAGCTTAGTAAAAGTGAGCAGTAGTGTGTAACGCAGAGGTGCTGGAGTTGGCTTGGCACAAGTGACACAATAATGGAGTACAACAGCCACTTTTGGATGCCACTAATTTTCTGCTGTGTTTGCTAGTATAATATCTTAGTAAAAGTGAGCAGGAGGGTGTAATGCAGAGGTACTGGAGATGGATTGGCACCAGTGGGACAATAATAGAGTACAACAGCCACGTTTTGGATGTTACTAAGTTTCTGCTGTGTTTGCTAGTATAATAGCTTAGTAAAAGTGAGCAGGAGGGTGTAAGGCAAGGGTTCCTGAGATGGCTTGGCACAAGTGACACAATAATAAAGTACAAAAGCCACTGTTTGGATGCCACTAAGTTTCTGCTGTGTTTGCTAGTATAATATCTTAGTAAAAGTGAGCAGGAGGGTGTAATGCAGAGGTGCTGGAGATGACTTGGCACCAGTGGGACAATAATGGAGTACAACAGCCACTTTATGGATGACACTAAGTTGCCACTGTGTTTGCTAGTATAACATCTTAGAAAAAGTGAGCAGGAGTGTGTTATGCAGAGGTGCTGGAGATGGCCTGGCACAAGTGGGACAATAATGGAGTACAACAGCCACTTTTTGGATGCCACTAAGTTTCCACTGTGTTTGCTAGTATAATATCTTAGTAAAAGTGAGCAGGAGGGTGTAATGCAGAGGTGCTAGAGATGGCTTGGCACCAGTGGGACAATAATGGAGTACAAAAGCCACTTTTTGGATGCCACTAAGTTTCTGCTTTGTTTGCTAGTATAATGGCTTAGTAAAAGTGAGCAGGAGGGTGTAATGCAGAGGTGCTGGAGATGGCTTGGCACAAGTGACACAATAATGGAGTACAACAGCCACTTTTTGGATGCCAGTAAGTTTTTGCTGTGTTTGCTAGTATAATAGCTTAGTAAAAAAGAGCAGGAGGGTGTAATGCAGAGGTGCTTGAGATTGCTTGGCATCAGTGGGACACAAATGGAGTACAACAGAAACTTTTTGGATGCCACTAAGTTTCTGCTGTGTTTGCTAGAATAATAGCTTAGTAAAAGTGAGCAGGAGGGTGTAATGCAGAGGTGCTGGATATTGCTTGGCACCAGTGGGACACAAATGGAGTACAACAGCCACTTTTTGGATGCCACTAAGTTTCAGCTGTGTTTGCTAGTATAATAGCTTGGAAAAAGTGAGCAGGAGGGTGTAATGCAGAGGTGCTAGAGATGGCTTGGCACAAGTGACACAATAATGGAGTACAACAGCCACTTTTTGGATGCCAATAAGTTTCTGCTGTGTTTGCTAGTATAATAGCTTAGTAAAAGTGAGCAGGAGGGTGTAATGCAGAGGTACTGGAGATGGCTTGAAACAAGTGACACAATAATGGAGTACAACAGCCACTTTTTGGAAGCCACTAAAATTCTGCTGTGTTTGCTAGTATAAAAGCTTAGTAAAAGTGAGCAGTAGGGTGTAACGCAGAGGTGCTGGAGTTGGCTTGGCACCAGTGGGACACAAATGGAGTACAACAGCCACTTTTTGGATGCCACTAAGTTTCTGCTGTGTTTGCTAGTATAAAAGTTTAGTAAAAGTGAGCAGTAGGGTGTAACGCAGAGGTGCTGGAGTTGGCTTGGCACAAGTGACACAATAATGGAGTACAACAGCCACTTTTTGGATGCCACTAATTTTCTGCTGTGTTTGCTAGTATAATATCTTAGTAAAAGTGAGCAGGAGGGTGTAATGCAGAGGTACTGGAGATGGCTTGACACCAGTGGGACAATAATAGAGTACAACAGCCACGTTTTGGATGCCACTAAGTTTCTGCTGTGTTTGCTAGTATAATAGCTTAGTAAAAGTGAGCAGTAGGGTGTAACGCAGAGGTGCTGGAGTTGGCTTGGCACAAGTGACACAATAATGGAGTACAACAGCCACTTTTTGGATGCCACTAATTTTCTCCTGTGTTTGCTAGTATAATATCTTAGTAAAAGTGAGCAGGAGGGTGTAATGCAGAGGTACTGGAGGTGGCTTGGCACCAGTGGGACAATAATAGAGTACAACAGCCACGTTTTGGATGCCACTAAGTTTCTGCTGTGTTTGCTAGTATAATAGCTTAGTAAAAGTGAGCAGGAGGGTGTAATGCAGAGGTTCCTGAGATGGCTTGGCACAAGTGACACAATAATAAAGTACAAAAGCCACTGTTTGGTTGCCACTAAGTTTCTGCTGTGTTTGCTAGTATAATATCTTAGTAAAAGTGAGCAGGAGGGTGTAATGCAGAGGTGCTGGAGATGGCGTGGCACCAGTGGGACAATAATGGAGTACAACAGCCACTTTTTGGATGCCACTAAGTTTCCACTGTGTTTGCTAGTATAACATCTTAGAAAAAGTGAGCAGGAGTGTGTTATGCAGAGATGCTGGAGATGGCCTGGCACCAGTGGGACAATAATGGAATACAACAGCCACTTTTTGGATGCCACTAAGTTTCCACTGTGTTTGCTAGTATAATATCTTAGTAAAAGTGAGCAGGAGGGTGTAATTCACAGGTGCTGGAGATGGCTTGGCACCAGAGGGACGAAAATGGAGTACAACAGCCACTTTTTGGATTCCACTAAGTTTCTGCTGTGTTTGCTAGTATAATATCTTAGTAAAAGTGAGCAGGAGGGTGTAATGCAAAGGTGCTGGAGATGGCTTGGCACCAGTGGGACAATAATGGAGTACAAAAGCCACTTTTTGGATGCCACTAAGTTTCTGCTGTGTTTGCTAGTATAATGGCTTAGTAAAAGTGTGCAGGCGGGTGTAATGCAGAGGTGCTGGAGATGGCTTGGCACAAGTGACACAATAATGGAGTACAACAGCCACTTTTTGGATGCCAGTAAGTTTTTGCTGTGTTTGCTAGTATAATAGCTTAGTAAAAAAGAGCAGGAGGGTGTAATGCAGAGGTGCTTGAGATTGCTTGGCATCAGTGGGACACAAATGGAGTACAACAGAAACTTTTTGGATGCCACTAAGTTTCTGCTGTGTTTGCTAGAATAATAGCTTATTAAAAGGGAGCAGGAGGGTGTAATGCAGAGGTGCTGGAGATGGCTTGGCACCAGTGGGACACAAATGGAGTACAACAGCCACTTTTTGGATGCCACTAAGTTTCTGCTGTGTTTTCTAGTATAAAAGCTTAGTAAAAGTGAGCAGTAGGGTGTAACGCAGAGGTGCTGGAGTTGGCTTGTCCCAAGTGACACAATAATGGAGTACAACAGCCACTTTTTGGATGCCACTAATTTTCTGCTGTGTTTGCTAGTATAATATCTTAGTAAAAGTGAGCAGGAGGGTGTAATGCAGAGGTACTGGAGGTGGCTTGGCACCAGTGGGACAATAATAGAGTACAACAGCCACGTTTTGGATGCCACTAAGTTTCTGCTGTGTTTGCTAGTATAATAGCTTAGTAAAAGTGAGCAGGAGGGTGTAATGCAGAGGTTCCTGAGATGGCTTGGCACAAGTGACACAATAATAAAGTACCAAAGCCACTGTTTGGATGCCACTAAGTTTCTGCTGTGTCTGCTAGTATAATATCTTAGTAAAAGTGAGCAGGAGGGTATAATGCAGAGGTGCTGGAGATGGCTTGGCACCAGTGGGACAATAATGGAGTACAACAGCCACTTTTTGGATGCCACTAAGTTTCCACTGTGTTTGCTAGTATAACATCTTAGAAAAAGTGAGCAGGAGTGTGTTATGCAGAGATGCTGGAGATGGCCTGGCACCAGTGGGACAATAATGGAATACAACAGCCACTTTTTTGATGCCACCAAGTTTCTGCTGTGTTTGCTAGTATAATAGCTTAGAAAAATTGAGCAGGAGGGTGTAATGCAGAGGTGCTGGAGATGGCTTGGCACAAGTGACACAATAATGGAGTACAACAGCTACTTTTTGGATGCCACTAAGTGTCTGCTGTGTTTGGTAGTATAATAGCTTAGTAAAAGTGAGCAGGAGGGTGTAATGCAGAGGTGCTGGAGATTGCTTGGCACCAGTGGGACACAAATGGAGTACAACAGTCACTTTTTGGATGCCATCAAGTTTCTGCTGTGTTTGCTAGTATAATAGCTTAGTAAAAGTGAGCAGGAGGGTGTAATGCAGATGTGCTGGATATTGCTAGGCACCAGTGGGACACAAATGGAGTACAACAGACACTTTTTGGATGCCACTACGTTTCTGCTGTGTTTGCTAGTATAATAGCTTAGTAAAAGTAAGCAGGAGGCTGTAATGCAGAGGTGCTGGAGATGGCTTGGCACAAGTGGGTCAATAATGGAGTACAACAGCCACTTTTTGGATGCCTCTAAGTTTCTGCTGTGTTTGCTAGTATAATAGCTTAGTAAAAGGGAGCAGGAGGGTGTAATGCAGAGGTGCTGGAGATGGCTTGGCACCAGTGGGACAATAATGGAGTACAACAGCCATTTTTTGGATGCTTCTAAGTTTCCACTGTGTTTGCTAGTATAATATCTTAGTAAAAGTGAGCAGGAGGGTGTATTGCAGAGGTGCTGGAGATGGCTTGGCACCAGTGGGACACAAATGGAGTACAACAGCCAATTTTTTTGATGCCATTAAGTTTCTGCTGTGTTCGCAAGTATAATAGCTTAGTAAATGTGAGCAGGAGGGTGAAATGCAGAGGGGCTGGAGATTGCTTGGCACCAGTGGGACACAAATGGAGTACAACAGCCACTTTTTGGATGCCATTAAGTTTCCACTGTGTTTGTTAGTATAATATCTTAGTAAAAGTGAGCAGGAGGGTGTAATGTAGAGGTGCTGGAGATGGCTTGGCACAAGTGACACAATAATAAAGTACAACAGCCACTTTTTGGATGCCACTTAGTTTCTGCTGTGTTTGCTAGTATAATAGCTTAGTAAAAGTGAGCAGGAGGGTGTAATGCAGAGGTGCTAGAGATTGCTTGGCACCAGTGGGACACAAATGGAGTACAACAGCCACTTTTTGGATGCCACTAAGTTTCTGCTGTGTTTGCTAGTATAATAGCTTAGAAAACGTGAGCAGGAGGGTGTAATGCAGAGGTACTGGAGATGGCTTGGCACAAGTGACACAATAATGGAGTACAACAGCCAATTTTTTTGATGCCATTAAGTTTCTGCTGTGTTCGCAAGTATAATAGCTTAGTAAATGTGAGCAGGAGGGTGAAATGCAGAGGGGCTGGAGATTGCTTGGCACCAGTGGGACACAAATGGAGTACAACAGCCACTTTTTGGATGCCATTAAGTTTCCACTGTGTTTGTTAGTATAATATCTTAGTAAAAGTGAGCAGGAGAGTGTAATGTAGAGGTGCTGGAGATGGCTTGGCACAAGTGACACAATAATAAAGTACAACAGCCACTTTTTGGATGCCACTTAGTTTCTGCTGTGTTTGCTAGTATAATAGCTTAGTAAAAGTGAGCAGGAGGGTGTGATGCAGAGGTGCTAGAGATTGCTTGGCACCAGTGGGACACAAATGGAGTACAACAGCCACTTTTTGGATGCCACTAAGTTTCTCCTGTGTTTGCTAGTATAATAGCTTAGTAAAAGTGAGCAGGAGGGTCTAATACAGAGGCGCTGGAGTTGGCTTGGCACAAGTGACACAATAATGGAGTACAACAGCCACTTTTTTGATGCCATTAAGTTTCTGCTGTGTTTGCTAGTATAATAGCTTAGTAAAAGTGAGCAGGAGGGTGTAACGCAGAGGGGCTGGGGATGGCTTGGCACCAGTGGGACACAAATTGAGTACAACAGCCACTTTTTCGATGCCACTAAGTTTCCACTGTGTTTGCTAGTATAGTATTTTAGTAAAAGTGAGCAAGCGGGTGTAATGCAAAGGTGCTGGAGATGGCTTGGCACCAGTGGGACACAAATGGAGTACAATAGCCACTTTTTGGATGCCACTAAGTTTCAGCTGTGTTTGCTAGTATAATAGCTTAGTAAAAGTGAGCAGGAGGGTGTAATGCAAAGGTGCTGGAGATGGCTTGGCACAAGTGACACAATAATTAAGTACAACAGCCACTTTTTGGATGCCACTAAGTTTCTGCTGTGTTTGCTAGTATAATAGCTTATTAAAAGGGAGCAGGAGGGTGTAACGCAGAGGTGCTGGAGTTGGCTTGGCACCAGTGGGACACAAATGGAGTACAACAGCCACTTTTTGGATGCCACTAAGTTTCTGCTGTGTTTGCTAGTATAAAAGCTTAGTAAAAGTGAGCAGTAGGGTGTAACGCAGAGGTGCTGGAGTTGGCTTGGCACAAGTGACACAATAATGGAGTACAACAGCCACTTTTTGGATGCCACTAATTTTCTGCTGTGTTTGCTAGTATAATATCTTAGTAAAAGTGAGCAGGAGGGTGTAATGCAGAGGTACTGGAGATGGCTTGACACCAGTGGGACAATAATAGAGTACAACAGCCACGTTTTGGATGCCACTAAGTTTCTGCTGTGTTTGCTAGTATAATAGCTTAGTAAAAGTGAGCAGTAGGGTGTAACGCAGAGGTTCTGGAGTTGGCTTGGCACAAGTGACACAATAATGGAGTACAACAGCCACTTTTTGGATGCCACTAATTTTCTGCTGTGTTTGCTAGTATAATATCTTAGTAAAAGTGAGCAGGAGGGTGTAATGCAGAGGTACTGGAGGTGGCTTGGCACCAGTGGGACAATAATAGAGTACAACAGCCACGTTTTGGATGCCACTAAGTTTCTGCTGTGTTTGCTAGTATAATAGCTTAGTAAAAGTGAGCAGGAAGGTGTAATGCAGAGGTTCCTGAGATGGCTTGGCACAAGTGACACAATAATAAAGTACAAAAGCCACTGTTTGGTTGCCACTAGGTTTCTGCTGTGTTTGCTAGTATAATATCTTAGTAAAAGTGAGCAGGAGGGTGTAATGCCGAGGTGCTGGAGATGGCTTGGCACCAGTGGGACAATAATGGAGTACAACAGCCACTTTTTGGATGCCACTAAGTTTCCACTGTGTTGGCTAGTATAACATCTTAGAAAAAGTGAGCAGGAGTGTGTTATGCAGAGATGCTGGAGATGGCCTGGCACCAGTGGGACAATAATGGAATACAACAGCCACTTTTTGGATGCCACTAAGTTTCCACTGTTTTTGCTAGTATAATATCTTAGTAAAAGTGTGCAGGCGGGTGTAATGCAGAGGTGCTGGAGATGGCTTGGCACAAGTGACACAATAATGGAGTACAACAGCCACTTTTTGGATGCCAGTAAGTTTTTGCTGTGTTTGCTAGTATAATAGCTTAGTAAAAAAGAGCAGGAGGGTGTAATGCAGAGGTGCTTGAGATTGCTTGGCATCAGTGGGACACAAATGGAGTACAACAGAAACTTTTTGGATGCCACTAAGTTTCTGCTGTGTTTGCTAGAATAATAGCTTAGTAAAAGTGAGCAGGAGGGTGTAATGCAAAGGTGCTGGAGATGGCTTGGCACCAGTGGGACAATAATGGAGTACAAAAGCCACTTTTTGGATGCCACTAAGTTTCTGCTGTGTTTGCTAGTATAATAGCTTAGTAAAAGTGTGCAGGCGGGTGTAATGCAGAGGTGCTGGAGATGGCTTGGCACAAGTGACACAATAATGGAGTACAACAGCCACTTTTTGGATGCCAGTAAGTTTTTGCTGTGTTTGCTAGTATAATAGCTTAGTAAAAAAGAGCAGGAGGGTGTAATGCAGAGGTGCTTGAGATTGCTTGGCATCAGTGGGACACAAATGGAGTACAACAGAAACTTTTTGGATGCCACTAAGTTTCTGCTGTGTTTGCTAGAATAATAGCTTAGTAAAAGTGAGCAGGAGGGTGTAATGCAGAGGTGCTGGATATTGCTTGGCACCAGTGGGACACAAATGGAGTACAACAGCCACTTTTTGGATGCCACTAAGTTTCAGCTGTGTTTGCTAGTATAATAGCTTGGAAAAAGTGAGCAGGAGGGTGTAATGCAGAGGTGCTAGAGATGGCTTGGCACAAGTGACACAATAATGGAGTACAACAGCCACTTTTTGGATGCCAATAAGTTTCTGCTGTGTTTGCTAGTATAATAGCTTAGTAAAAGTGAGCAGGAGGGTGTAATGCAGAGGTACTGGAGATGGCTTGAAACAAGCGACACAATAATGGAGTACAACAGCCACTTTTTTGATGCCATTAAGTTTCTGCTGTGTTTGCTAGTATAATAGCTTGGAAAAAGTGAGCAGGAGGGTGTAATGCAGAGGTGCTGGAGATGGCTTGGCACCAGTGGGACACAAATGGAGTACAACAGCCACTTTTTGGATGCCACTAAGTTTCTGCTGTGTTTTCTAGTATAAAAGCTTAGTAAAAGTGAGCAGTAGGGTGTAACGCAGAGGTGCTGGAGTTGGCTTGGCTCAAGTGACACAATAATGGAGTACAACAGCCACTTTTTCGATGCCACTATTTTTCTGCTGTGTTTGCTAGTATAATATCTTAGTAAAAGTGAGCATGAGGGTGTAATGCAGAGGTACTGGAGGTGGCTTGGCACCAGTGGGACAATAATAGAGTACAACAGCCACGTTTTGGATGCCACTAAGTTTCTGCTGTGTTTGCTAGTATAATAGCTTAGTAAAAGTGAGCAGGAGGGTGTAATGCAGAGGTTCCTGAGATGGCTTGGCACAAGTGACACAATAATAAAGTACAAAAGCCACTGTTTGGATACCACTAAGTTTCTGCTGTGTTTGCTAGTATAATATCTTAGTAAAAGTGAGCAGGAGGGTGTAATGCAGAGGTGCTGGAGATGGCTTGGCACCAGTGGGACAAGAATGGAGTACAACAGCCACTTTTTGGATGCCACTAAGTTTCCACTGTGTTTGCTAGTATAACATCTTAGAAAAAGTGAGCAGGAGTGTGTTATGCAGAGATGCTGGAGATGGCCTGGCACCAGTGGGACAATAATGGAATACAACAGCCACTTTTTGGATGCCACTAAGTTTCCACTGTGTTTGCTAGTATAATATCTTAGTAAAAGTGAGCAGCAGGGTGTAATGCAAAGGTGCTGAAGATGGTTTGGCCCCAGAGGGACGAAAATGGAGTACAACAGCCACTTTTTGGATGCCACTAAGTTTCTGCTGTGTTTGCTAGTATAATATCTTAGTAAAAGTGAGCAGGAGGGTGTAATGCAAAGGTGCTGGAGATGGCTTGGCACCAGTGGGACAATAATGGAGTACAAAAGCCACTTTTTGGATGCCACTAAGTTTCTGCTGTGTTTGCTAGTATAATGGCTTAGTAAAAGTGAGCAGGCGAGTGTAATGCAGAGGTGCTGGAGATGGCTTGGCACAAGTGACACAATAATGGAGTACAACAGCCACTTTTTGGATGCCAGTAAGTTTTTGCTGTGTTTGCTAGTATAATAGCTTAGTAAAAAAGAGCAGGAGGGTGTAATGCAGAGGTGCTTGAGATTGCTTGGCATCAGTGGGACACAAATGGAGTACAACAGAAACTTTTTGGATGCCACTAAGTTTCTGCTGTGTTTGCTAGAATAATAGCTTAGTAAAAGTGAGCAGGAGGGTGTAATGCAGAGGTGCTGGATATTGCTTGGCACCAGTGGGACACAAATGGAGTACAACAGAATCTTTTTGGATGCCACTAAGTTTGCTTGTATAATAGCTTAGTAAAAGTGAGCAGGAGGGTGTAATGCAGAGGTGCTGGAGATGGCTTGGCACCAGTGGGACAATAATGGATTACAAAAGCCACTTTTTGGATGCCACTAAGTTTCTGCTGTGTTTGCTAGTATAATATCTTAGTAAAAGTGAGCAGGAGGGTGTAATGCAGAGGTGCTGGACATGGCTTGGCACAAGTGACACAATAATGGAGTACAACAGCCACTTTTTGGATGCCACTAAGTTTTTGCTGTGTTTGCTAGAATAATAGTTTTGTAAAAGTGAGCAGGAGGGTGTAATGCAGAGGTGCTGGATATTGCTTGGCATCAGTGGGACACAAATGGAGTACAACAGCCACTTTTTGGATGCCACTAAGTTTCAGCTGTGTTTGCTAGTATAATAGCTTGGTAAACGTGAGCAGGAGGGTGTAATGCAGAGGTGCTGGAGATGGCTTGGCACAAGTAACACAATAATGGATTACAACAGCCACTTTTTGGATGCTACTAAGTTTCTGCTGTGTTTACTAGTATAATAGTTTAGTAAAAGTGAGCAGGAGGATGTAATGCAGAGGTGCTGGAGATTGCTTAGCACCAGTGGGACACAAATGGAGTACAACAGCCACTTTTTGGATGCCAATAAGTTTCTGCTGTGTTTGCTAGTATAATAGCTTAGTAAAAGTGAGCAGGAGGGTGTAATGCAGAGGTCCTGGGGATGGCTTGAAACAAGTGACACAATAATGGAGTACAACACCCACTTTTTTGATGCCACTAATTTACTGCTGTGTTTGCTTGTATAATATCTTACTAAAAGTGAGCAGGAGGTTGTAATGCAGAGGTACTGGAGATGGCTTGGCACCAGTGGGACAACAATAGAGTACAACAGCCACGTTTTGGATGCCACTAAGTTTCTGCTGTGTTTGCTAGTATAATAGCTTAGTAAAAGTCAGCAGGAGGCTGTAATGCAGAGGTGCTGGAGATGGCTTGGCACAAGTGACACAATAATGGAGTACAACAGCCACTTTTTGGATGCCACTAAGTTTCTGCTGTGTTTGCTAGTATAATAGCTTAGTAAAAGTGAGCAGGAGGGTGTAATGCAGAGGTGCTGGAGATGGCTTGGCACAAATGACACAATAATAAAGTACAACAGCCACTTTTTGGATGCCACTAAATTTCTGTTGTGTTTGCTAGTATAATATCTTAGTAAAAGTGAGCAGGAGGGTGTAATGCAGAGGTGCTGGAGATGGCTTGGCACCAGTGGGACAATAATGGAGTACAACAGCCACTTTTTGGATGCCACTAAGTTTGCACTGTGTTTGCTAGTATAATATCTTAGTAAAAGTGAGCAGGACGGTGTAATGCAGAGGTGCTGGAGATGGGTTGGCACCAGAGGGACGAAAATGGAGTACAACAGCCACTTTTTGGATGCCACTAAGTTTCTGCAGTGTTTGCTAGTATAATATCTTAGTAAAAGTGAGCAGGAGGGTGTATTGCAGAGGTGCTGGAGATGGATTGGCACAAGTGACACAATAATGGAGTACAACAGCCACTTTTTGGATGCCACAAAGTTTTTGCTGTGTCTGCTAGTATAATAGCTTGGTAAAAGTGAGTAGGAGGGTGTAATGCAGAGGTGCTGGATATTGCTTGGCACCAGTGGGACACAAATGGAGTACAACAGCCACTTTTTGGATGCCACTAAGTTTCAGCTGTGTTTGCTAGTATAAGAGCTTGGTAAAAGTGAGTAGGAGGGTGTAATGCAGAGGTGCTGGAGATGGCTTGGCACCAGTGGGACAATAATGGAGTGCAAAAGCCACTTTTTGGATGCCACTAAGTTTCTGCTGTGTTTGCCAGTATAATATCTTACTAAAAGTGAGCAGGAAAGTGTAATGCAGAGGTGCTGGAGATGGATTGGCACAAGTGACACAATAATGGAGTACAACAGCCACTTTTTGGATGCCACAAAGTTTTTGCTGTGTTAGCTAGTATAATAGCTTAGTAAAAGTGAGCAGGAGGGTGTAATGCAGAGGTGCTTGAGATTGCTTGGCATCATTGGGACACAAATGGAGTACAACAGAAACTTTTTGGATGCCACTAAGTTTCTGCTGTGTTTGCTAGAATAATAGCTTAGTGAAAGTGAGCAGGAGGGTGTAATGCAGAGGTGCTGGATATTGCTTGGCACCAGTGGGACACAAATGGAGTACAACAGCCACTTTTTGGATGCCACTAAGTTTCAGCTGTGTTTGCTAGTATAATAGCTTGGTAAAAGTGAGCAGGAGAGTGTAATGCAGAGGTGCTGGAGATGGCTTGGCACCAGTGGGACAATAATGGAGTGCAAAAGCCACTTTTTGGATGCCACTAAGTTTCTGCTGTGTTTGCCAGTATAATATCTTAGTAAAAGTGAGCAGGAAAGTGTAATGCAGAGGTGCTGGAGATGTGTTGGCACCAGTGGGACAATAATGGATTACAACAGCCACTTTTTGGATGCTACTAAGTTTCTGCTGTGTTTGCTAGTATAATAGTTTAGTTAAAGTGAGCAGGAGGGTGTAATGCAGAGGTACTGGAGATTGCTTGGCACCAGTGGGACAATAATAGAGTACAACAGCCACTTTTTGGATGCCACTAAGTTTCTGCTGTGTTTGCTAATATAATAGCTTAGTAAAAGAGAGCAGGAGGGTGTAATGCAGAGGTGCTGGAGATGGCTTGGCACAAGTGACACAATAATGGAGTACAACAGCCACTTTTTGGATGCCACTAAGTTTCTGCTGTGTTTGCTAGTATAATAGCTTAGTAAAAGTGAGCAGGAGGGTGTAATGCAGAGGTGCTGGAGATGGCTTGGCACAAGTGACACAATAATGGAGTACAACAGCCACTTTTTGGATCCCACTAAGATTCTGCTGTGTTTGCTAGTATAATAGCTTAGTAAAAGTGAGCAGGAGGGTGTAATGCAGAGTTGCTGGAGATCGCTTGGCACAAGTGGGACAATAATGGAGTACAACAGCCACTTTTTGAATGCCACTAAGTTTCTGCTGTGTTTGCTAGTATAATAGCTTAGTAAATGTGAGCAGGAGGGTGTAATGCAGAGGGGCTGGAGATGGCTTGGCACCAGTTGGACACAAATGGAGTACAACAGCCACTTTTTGGATGCCACTACGTTTCCACTGTGTTTGCTAGTATAATATCTTAGTAAACGTGAGCAGAAAGGTGTAATGCAAAGGTGCTGGAGATGGCTTGGCACCAGTGGGACAATAATAGAGTACAACAGCCACTTTTTGGATGCCACTAAGTTTCTGCTGTGTTTGCTAGTATAATAGCTTAGTAAAAGTGAGCAGGAGGGTGTAATGCAGAGGGGTTCGAGATGGCTTGGCACCAGTTGGACACAAATGGAGTACAACAGCCACTTTTTGGATGCCACTAAGTTTCCACTGTGTTTGCTAGTATAGTATCTTAGTAAAAGTGAGCAGGAGGGTGTAATGGAAAGGTGCTGGAAATGGCTTGGCACCAGTGGGACAATAATGGAGTACAACAGCCACTTTTTGGATGCCTCTAAGTTTCTGCTGTGTTTGCTAGTATAATAGCTTAGTAAAAGTGAGCAGGAGGGTGTAATGCATTGGTGCTGGAGATGGCTTGGCACAAGTGACACAATAGTAAAGTACAACAGCCACTTTTTGGATGCCACTAAGTTTCTGCTGTGTTTGCTAGTATAATAGCTTAGTAAAAGTGAGCAGGAGGGTGTAATGCAGAGGTGCTGGAGATGGCTTGGCACAAGAGACACAATAATGGAGTACAACAGCCACTTTTTGGATGCCACTAAGTTACTGCTGTGTTTGCTAGTATAATAGCTTAGTAAAAGTGAGCAGGAGGGTGTAATGCAGAGGTGCTGGAGATTGCTGTTCACCAGTGGGACACAAATGGAGTAAAACAGCCACTTTTTGGATGCCATTAAGTTTCTCCTGTGTTTGCTAGTATAATAGCTTAGTAAAAGTGAGCAGGAGGGTGTAATGCAGAGGTGTTGGAGATTGCTTTTCACCAGTGAGACACAAATGGAGAACAACAGCCACTTTTTGGATGCCACTACGTTTCTGCTGTGTTTGGTAGTATAATAGCTTAGTAAAAGTGAGCAGGAGGGTGTAATGCAAAGGTGCTGGATATTGGTTGGCACCAGTTGGACACAAATGGAGTACAACAGCCACTTTTTGGATGCCACTAAGTTTCAGCTGTGTTTGCTAGTATAATAGCTTAGTAAAAGTGAGCAGGAGGGTGTAATGCAGCGGTGCTGGAGATGGCTTGGCACAAGTGATACAATAATGGAGTACAACAGCCTCTTTTTGGATGTCACTAAGTTTCAGCTGTGTTTGCTAGTATAATAGCTTAGTAAAAGTGAGCAGCGGGGTGTAATGCAGAGGTACTTGAGATGTCTTGGCACCAGTGGGACAATAATAAAGTACAACAGCCACTTTTTGGATGCCACTAAGTTTCTGCTGTGTTTGCTAGTATAATAGCTTAGTAAAATTGAGCAGGAGGGTGTAATGCAGAGGTGCTGGAGATGGCTTGGCACAAGTGACACAATAATGGAGTACAACAGCTACTTTTTGGATGCCACTAAGTGTCTGCTGTGTTTGCTAGTATAATAGCTTAGTAAAAGTGAGCAGGAGGGTGTAATGCAGAGGTGCTGGGAGATTGCTTGGCACCAGTGGGACACAAATGGAGTACAACAGTCACTTTTTGGATGTCACTAAGTTTCTGCTGTGTTTGCTAGTATAATAGCTTAGTAAAAGTGAGCAGGAGGGTGTAATGCAGATGTGCTGGATATTGCTAGGCACCAGTGGGACACAAATGGAGTACAACAGACACTTTTTGGATGCCACTAAGTTTCTGCTGTGTTTGCTAGTATAATAGCTTAGTAAAAGTAAGCAGGAGGGTGTAATGCAGAGGTGCTGGAGATGGCTTGGCACAAGTGGGACAATAATGGAGTACAACAGCCACTTTTTGGATGCCTCTAAGTTTCTGCTGTGTTTGCTAGTATAATAGCTTAGTAAAAGGGAGCAGGAGGGTGTAATGCAGAGGTGCTGGAGATGGCTTGGCACCAGTGGGACAATAATGGAGTACAACAGCCACTTTTTGGATGCTTCTAAGTTTCCACTGTGTTTGCTAGTATAATATCTTAGTAAAAGTGAGCAGGAGGGTGTATTGCAGAGGTGCTGGAGATGGCTTGGCACCAGTGGGACACAAATGGAGTACAACAGCCACTTTTTGGATGCCACTAAGTTTCTGCTGTGTTTGCTAGTATAATAGCTTAGTAAAAGTGAGCAGGAGGGTGTAATGCAGATGTGCTGGATATTGCTAGGCACCAGTGGGACACAAATGGAGTACAACAGACACTTTTTGGATGCCACTAAGTTTCTGCTGTGTTTGCTAGTATAATAGCTTAGTAAAAGTAAGCAGGAGGGTGTAATGCAGAGGTGCTGGAGATGGCTTGGCACAAGTGGGACAATAATGGAGTACAACAGCCACTTTTTGGATGCCTCTAAGTTTCTGCTGTGTTTGCTAGTATAATAGCTTAGTAAAAGGGAGCAGGAAGGTGTAATGCAGAGGTGCTGGAGATGGCTTGGCACCAGTGGGACAATAATGGAGTACAACAGCCACTTTTTGGATGCTTCTAAGTTTCCACTGTGTTTGCTAGTATAATATCTTAGTAAAAGTGAGCAGGAGGGTGTATTGCAGAGGTGCTGGAGATGGCTTGGCACCAGTGGGACACAAATGGAGTACAACAGCCACTTTTTGGATGCCACTAAGTTTCTGCTGTGTTTGCTAGTATAATAGCTTAGAAAAAGTGAGCAGGAGGGTGTAATGCAGAGGTACTGGAGATGGCTTGGCACAAGTGACACAATAATGGAGTACAACAGCCAATTTTTTTGATGCCATTAAGTTTCTGCTGTGTTCGCAAGTATAATAGCTTAGTAAATGTGAGCAGGAGGGTGAAATGCAGAGGGGCTGGAGATTGCTTGGCACCAGTGGGACACAAATGGAGTACAACAGCCACTTTTTGGATGCCATTAAGTTTCCACTGTGTTTTTTAGTATAATATCTTAGTAAAAGTGAGCAGGAGGGTGTAATGTAGAGGTGCTGGAGATGGCTTGGCACAAGTGACACAATAATAAAGTACAACAGCCACTTTTTGGATGCCACTTAGTTTCTGCTGTGTTTGCTAGTATAATAGCTTAGTAAAAGTGAGCAGGAGGGTGTAATGCAGAGGTGCTAGAGATTGCTTGGCACCAGTGGGACACAAATGGAGTACAACAGCCACTTTTTGGATGCCACTAAGTTTTCACTGTGTTTGCTAGTATAGTATTTTAGTAAAAGTGAGCAAGCGGGTGTAATGCAAAGGCGCTGGAGTTGGCTTGGCACAAGTGACACAATAATGGAGTGCAACAGCCACTTTTTGGATGCCACTAAGTTTCTGCTGTGTTTGCTAGTATAATAGCTTAGTAAAAGGGAGCAGGAGGGTGTGATGCAGAGGTGCTGGAGATGGCTTGGCACAAGTGACACAATAATGGAGTACAACAGCCACTTTTTTGATGCCATTAAGTTTCTGCTGTGTTTGCTAGTATAATAGCTTAGTAAAAGTGAGCAGGAGGGTGTAACGCAGAGGGGCTGGGGATGGCTTGGCACCAGTGGGACACAAATGGAGTACAACAGCCACTTTTTGGATGCCACTAAGTTTTCACTGTGTTTGCTAGTATAGTATTTTAGTAAAAGTGAGCAAGCGGGTGTAATGCAAAGGCGCTGGAGATTGCTTGGCACCAGTGGGACACAAATGGAGTACAACAGCCACTTTTTGGATGCCACTAAGTTTCAGCTGTGTTTGCTAGTATAATAGCTTAGTAAAAGTGAGCAGGAGGGTGTAATGCAAAGGTACTGGAGATAGCTTGGCACAAGTGACACAATAATGGAGTACAACAGCCAATTTTTTTGATGCCATTAAGTTTCTGCTGTGTTCGCAAGTATAATAGCTTAGTAAATGTGAGCAGGAGGGTGTAATGCAGAGGGGCTGGAGATGGCTTGACACCAGTGGGACAAAAATGGAGTACAACAGCCACTCTTTGGATGCCACTAAGTTTCTGCTGTGTTTGCTAGTATAATAGCTTAGTAAAAGTGAGCAGGAGGGTGTAATGCAGAGGTGCTGGAGATGGCTTGGCACAAGTGACACAATAATGGTGTACAACAGCATCTTTTTGGATTCCACTAAGTTTCTGCTGTGTTTGCTAGTATAATAGCTTAGTAAAAGTGAGCAGGAGGGTGTAATGCAGAGGTGCTGGAGATTGCTTGGCACCAGTAGGACACAAATGGAGTACAACAGCCACTTTTTGGATGCCACTAAGTTTATCCTGTGTTTGCTAGTATAATAGCTTAGTAAAAGTGAGCAGGAGGGTCTAATGCAGAGGCGCTGGAGTTGGCTTGACACAAGTGACACAATAATGGAGTACAACAGCCACTTTTTTGATGCCACTAAGTTTCTGCTGTGTTTGCTAGTATAATAGCTTAGTAAAAGGGAGCAGGAGGGTGTAATGCAGAGGTGTTGGAGATGGCTTGGCACAAGTGACACAATAATGGAGTACAACAGCCACTTTTTTGATGCCATTAAGTTTCTGCTGTGTTTGCTAGTATAATAGCTTAGTAAAAGTGAGCAGGAGGGTGTAACGCAGAGGGGCTGGGGATGGCTTGGCACCAGTGGGACACAAATGGAGTACAACAGCCACTTTTTGGATGCCACTAAATTTCTGCTGTGTTTTCTAGTATAATAGCTTAGTAAAAGGGAGCAGGAGGGTGTAATGCAGAAGTGCTGGAGATAGCTTGGCACCAGTGGGACAATAATGGAATACAACAGCCACTTTTTGGATGCCACTAAATTTCTGCTGTTTTTGCTAGTATAATAGCTTAGTAAAAGTGAGCAGGAGGGTGTAATGCAGAGGTGCTGGAGATGGCTTGGCACAAGTGACACAATAATTAAGTACAACAGCCACTTTTTGGATGCCACTAAGTTTCTACTGTGTTTGCTAGTATAATATCTTAGTAAAAGTGAGCAAGAGGGTGTAATGCAGAGGTGCTGGAAATGACTTGGCAAAAGTGGGACAATAATGGAGTACAACTGCCACTTTATGGATGCCACTAAGTTTCTGCTGTGTTTGGTAGTATAATTGTGACGCCCTGGGCAAGCCAGGGGTCACAGGTCATGACACCACCACACCCAACACCCCGGTTAGGTACACCTAAGCTAGACCAGAAATCCTTGTTGCCTTCCTCCAGGGGCTGATGTCCACACCAGGGGGTGGGCCAGGCGGTTGGCTCCGCCCACTGAGGAGTTCACAGCCCTGGAGGCGGGAAAACCAAGCAGATCAGATGAGTCAGAGTTTGAAGTGAGAGTGAAGTGGTAGAGGAGCAAGAGAGAGGAGTTAAGGTGGAAGAGAAAGTGACAGTTTGTAAAGCCTGAAGTTGGTCCGGGTGTGTGCCCCGGACTGAGACAGCAAGGTTAGCAGATGGCGGTGACCGTCTGCAGGAGAGGCTGATCGGAGGTTGCCGAAAGGACCGTGGCCGGGTGGTGGCCCGGCGGTACCAGACCGGTATACGAAGCGAACCCAACACCATTGGTAGGGGCCTTTCGGATCCCGGCAAGGCTAGGAGTCGCCGTGAATTTGTCAAATCCGTTAGTGAAGGGGACCTCCGGGTCTCCCAACAACTAAGTCGCGATAGAAGGCAACAGTCCAACCGTAGGAGAGAGACACCGCCACCACCAAGGCACCAGTTTCTCAGGGCCAGCGCCTGCGGGCAAAGAGTGGCTCCTCCGGCCCATATCCAAGCCGGGGAGCGGGTTACCGGTGGGAACCCATCGCTACCAACATTACACTAGGTGCAGGGACAGAGACCGTCACCGTCAACTACCGGGGAAAAGTAACAGCAGCCGTCCGTGGGAACCGTCTTTCCAGCCGTGTGTTTTACCGAGAACTGTGTCAACGTCTCAGGCTGAGTGAGTACCACCGTGCCGTGCGGCACAGCGCTGCCCCCGCGACCCTGCACCTCACCAGGCCCCGCACCTGGCCTGCCATCCATCCCTACCCCATCACCGGGCCCCGGGACAACCAACCCCCTACCCACGGAGGGGAGAAATAACAACACAGCTGCTCCCTGTCACCGCTCCCAGGATCCCCATACAGAGCAGCGGTGGTGTCCACACAATCACCACAACCGTGGGTGGCGTCACGGACAATAAATCCCCAAAACCAATCCCCCTTTTCACTCACGGGCGAGGAGCGCCGCTCGGGTCCCCGGGATCCGGCCCATCGCTCGAACCACCGAGCAGCAGAGGCCGCAGCAGCAGCGGCAGCCGGACCCGAGCAGTGGGAGAGCGCAGCGTCCCCTCCTCCGCCTGCGACATAATAGCTTAGTAAAAGTGAGCAGGAGGGTGTAATGCAGAGGTGCTGGAGATGGCTTGGCACAAGAGACACAATAATGGAGTACAACAGCCACTTTTTGGATGCCACTAAGTTTCTGCTGTGTTTGCTAGTATAATAGCTTAGTAAAAGTGAGCAGGAGGGTGTAATGCAGAGGTGCTAGAGATTGCTTGGCACCAGTGGGACTCAAATGGAGTACAACAGCCACTTTTTGGATGCCACTAAGTTTCTGCTGTGTTTGCTAGTATAATAGCTTAGTAAAAGTGAGCAGGAGGGTGTAATGCAGAGGTGCTGGAGATTGCTTTTCACCAGTGGGACACAAATGGAGTACAACAGCCACTTTTTGGATGCCACTAAGTTTCTGCTGTGTTTGCTAGCGTAATAGCTTAGTAAAAGTGAGCAGGAGGGTGTAATGCAGAGGTGCTGGATATTGCTTGGCACCAATTGGACACAAATGGAGTACAACAGCCACTTTTTGGATGCCACTAAGTTTCAGCTGTGTTTGCTAGTATAATAGCTCAGTAAAATGTTATTTATATTTCTACAGTTTATGAACAAAAATAAAACCGGTGATGGACGGGCAGCCCGCGGACGGTCTGCATTTTACCAAGGGGTAATGTGATGTCCTGGACTAGCCAGGTAGTCACAAACATACCAACACACACACCCCCACCCTAGGCAGTTACAGCAGCCAAACACAAAACCCTTGTTGCCTCCCTCCAGAGTCTGATGTCCAGACCAGGTGGGGCGGAGCCAGGCGGTCGGCCCCACCCACCGAGGAGTTCACAGGCCTGGAGGCGGGAAACGTGTCAGTGTAGTTTTGGAGGTGAAAGCGAGAGGAGTGAACACTTGGGTGTCTGGGTTGGAGACCAGACACTAACAGCAAGGTTGGCAGACGGTGGTGGCCGTCTACAGGAGTTAGTGGAACTCTGCAGAGCCGTAAGGACCGGGGTCGGGCGTCGGCCTGCCGGTACCGAACCGGGGAACGGAGTAAAGCTAAGCACACAGGCAGGGCCATCGGACCCTGACCAGGCTTGGAGCCGCCGTCAATAGTCAAATCCGAATGTGACAGGAATCCCAGGGGTTTCCCAACTACCAAGTCCCGATTGAAGGCAACCGTCCACCCAGAGAGGATATACAGCCACCGCCACAGGCTAGAGATCCAAGGGCCAGAGCCTGCGGGCAAAACGGGCCCCTACGGCACCTATACGCCGGGGAGCGGACTACCGGTAGGCAATCACAGGAGTCAAGAACATTCTCAAAGGTGCAGGGAAAGACAGCCACCATCAGCCGTCCGGGGAGAGCACAACAATAACAACACTGCAGCCGGCTGCAGGACCCGTCCATCCGGCCGTTTTGGTTTACCTACGACTCTGTCAGTGGTGATTGTCTGAGTGAGTACACCAGTGCCGTCCGGCACCGCGCCGCACAGTCCCTGCACCACAGCCATCCGGCCTTCCCGTTACACCATCGGGCCCCGGGATCACCAACCCCTGCCCACGGAGGGGACAACATCTCAGCTGCACCCTAACATCTCTCCCGGGATCTCCGTTACCAGCAGCGGTGGTGCCATTATCACCACGATCCATGGGTGGCGTCACGAACAATCTCCCTAAACATACCATCCCCATTTCACTCATGGGTGAGGAGCGCTGCTTGAGTCCCCGAGTCCGGTCCACCGCTCGAACCACCGAGCAGCAGCAGCAGAAGCTCCGGACCCGAGTGTGGTGAGCGCGTCCCCTCCGCCCGTGACACTAGCAGCATCTAAACTGTCTCTTAATGGAATGTCCTTGTTTTATTCACATATTTTCTATATTGATAATCACAATAATATATTTAAATTTTTGCATGACTCTCCTGTTTCCATTGTCTTATTGGTATAATGGAATTGTTGTAGGATCCTTGTGTATGCAGCATCCACAATGAGTATAATAGGAGGAGTAGTCCTGGGGAGAGAGGAGTATAATAGGAGGAGTAGTCCTGGGGAGAGAGGAGGAAAATAGGAGGAGTAGTCCTGGGGGGAGGAGTCTAATAGGTGGAGTAGTCCTGGGGGGAGATGTCTAATAGGAGGAGTAGTCCTGGGGGAGGAGTATAATAGGTTGAGTAATTCTGGGGGGAGGAGTCTAATAGGTGGAGTAGTCCTGGGGGGAGGTGTCTAATAGGTGGAGTAGTCCTTGGGGGAGGAGTCTAATAGGGGGAGTAGTCCTGGGGGGAGATGTCTAATAGGAGGAGTAGTCCTGGGGGAGGTGTCTAATAGGTGGAATAGTCCTGGGTGGGAGGTGTATAGGTGCCCAATGTGTGTGGGGGCGTGGCCGAGCGGGCAGAGTGGGTGGGGGCATGGCCAAGCGGCCAGAGTGGGTGGGGGCGTGGCCGAGCGGGCAGAGTGGGTGGTGGCGTGGCCGAGCGGGAAGAGTGGGTGGGGGGCGTGACTGAGCGGGCAGAGTGGGTGGGGGCGTGGCCAAGCGGGCAGAGTGGGTGGGGGGCATGGCCGAGTGGGCAGAGTGGGTGGGGGCGTGGCCGAGTGGGCACAGTGGGTGGGGGCATGGTCGAGCGGACAGAGTGGGTGGCGTGGCCGAGCGGGCAGAGTGGGTGGGGGCGTGGCCAAGCGGGCAGAGTGGGGGGCATGGCTGAGCGGGCAGGGGGGAGTGGCTGAGCAGGCAGAGTGTGTGGGGGGCGTGGCCGAGCGGGCAGAGTGGGTGGGGGGCATGGCCGAGCGGGCAGAGTGGGTGGGGGCATGGCCAAGTGGGCAGAGTTGGTGGGGGCATGGCCGTGCGGGCAGAGTGGGTGGGGGCATGGTCGAGCGGACAGAGTGGGTGGCATGGCCGAGCGGGCAGAGTGGGTGGGGGCATGGCCAAGCGGGCAGAGTGGAGGGCATGGCCGAGCAGTCAGGGGGGGAGTGGCCGAGTGGCCAGAGTGTGGTGGGGGGCGTGGCCGAGCGGGTAGACTGTGGGGGGCGTGGCCGAGCGGGCAAGTTTGCAAAGCGGTTTCCATAGTTACCTGATGGTTACCAGCGTACGGCTCCGGGACACATGTGTTGGGAGCCGGGGTAAGCTAGTAAGCATAGTACATATCAGGTAAGTATTCAAAGCGACAGTGCTGGTTCACTTTTTGTTTGTTGGTCTCCTGCTGTGCAGCACGCATCGGCATGTTTGACAGCTGGAGACCAACGATGGGGCTCCGTGTGGATTCGGGGAATGCGTGCGGGGGCGGGACCAGGGCGAGCGTCCAATGTGTGAGGGGGCGGGGCCTGGCCGAGCGGCCAATGCGTGTGGGGGGCGGGGCCTGGCGTAGCTGCCAATTTGTGTGGGGGGCGGGGCGAGGGCAAGGTGAGCGGCCAATCTGTGCGGGGGGCGGGGCCAGGCCGAGCTAAGCAGCCAATCTGACGTTTGTCACTGTAACGAAATAATTTTGGAGCAAGACAGACAGACAGAATAAGGCAATTATATATATATATATATATATATATATATATATATACTGTGTTGCACATTCTATAAATCACTCATGGATAATGTGTAAAGATGTAAAAAAAAGTTGTGAAGTATTTTAAGTATATTTATTGTGAGAACTGGTCATAAGATAAATAAATAGGCACTCATCCCTTCCCCAACCTTAAAAGGAATCTTTCAGCAGGTTTACTTATGTAATCTGAAGACGGCATGCTGTATATTTCAGCCATGTCTCTCTTATCACAAAGTGTGTTTTTGTTTACCTGCAATCTTAGTTTAAGCTACAGTAGCTTTTTCATGGAGAGATCTTGAGCTCAAGTCCAAATTCTACCCCTCTGTGATTAGCAGCTTCTGTCAGTAGAAATGTTCACTGAAACCCTGATGTGAGTAGAGGCAGCGGTTAGCTTTGCTAAGACTAAAATCTTTCTGCCAGAACAGCTGCACCCAGTAAGCTAGCTTAGTGATACGTTGTTGGATTCAGGATCTCTTTGCTTATATCATGCTGGTCTCAGATGAGCTAGCAAAAACCTGCTGATAGATTCCCTTTAAAAGGAAGCTACTAATATGCTGTAACATTATGTAGGTCTATGAAATTGTATATACATAAATTATGAATGTTAAAATTAAATATATTTTGATCAATAAATATGTTGTATAAATTACATATATATATATTTCTGAATGTATAGGAAAGTGTGACATGTTCAATCCGTACACACACACACACACACACACACACACATACACACACACAACACACACACTCACCTGTCCCCCAGCAATGCAGTCCCCGCGGCACTGACGTCCTCAGCCATGGCCCCGCTTGGCTCCGCCCCCAGCACACATTGTCAGCGGCCGAACGATCAGCTGATCACCCGGAGGCCGGCTACTGTGAGTGATCAGCTGATCACCCGGCGGCCGGCTACTGTGAGCGATCAGCTGATCACCCGGCGGCCGGCTACTGTGAGCAATCAGCTGATCACCCAGCGGCTGGCTACTGTGAACGATCAGCTGATCACCCGGCAGCCGGCTACTGTGAGTGATCAGCTGATTACCCAGCGGCCGGCTAATGTGAACGATCAGCTGATCAACCGGCGGCCGGCTACTGTGAGTGATCAGCTGATCGTTCACAATAGTCTGCCGCCAGTAAAACGGTAAAAAAAAAAACAAAAAAAAAAAACGATTCCGTTGTTTTGCAGCATCCGTTGAATCCGTTGTGCCACTATATGCAACACATCCGTTGCATCCGTCACACAACGCAATGCAACGGATGCAGTCCAACGCAAATGTGAAAGTAGCCTAACTGTCACCACTCTGCTACTGCCGAAATCGATCATATGTTGTGCATTTGATTTATCAGGGAGTTCTAACAGCATAATATTTGCTACAGTGCACATCTCACTTTGTGGTGCACAGTTAAAAACACAATTTACGTGAAAAAGTCATGAATATCTATAGTCATTAAAAGTAAATTAAACAAATGGCAAATGCAGAGGGGAAAAATGCAATTCCACGTGTAAATAAAAAATAATCTTTATTCAGTATCCAGCTCCTCATGCTGTCCTAGTTTCCATCTTTAAATGAAACATATATTATCTAAATATACAGAAACTTTACAGAAGATGTAGTTTTAGAAAGAAAGTGGCAGAAGATGCAGAGAGGAAAAGTAAATGTATGTCTTGTTAAAAGAAGTTCATAAACTACAACTTTCATTTGCCTGACAGATACTATTGAGAGGTAGTACGTAACATTTTAACAAGGTACCTGATTAATAAGTATAGCAGAAAATATCTTTCAGTTCACTGTTCTGGAGATAGGCAGCACCAATTCATGTTCTTGTTCTCTATAAATCACCATATATGTGCCCACGTGAGCTTGTTTGTGCGGATTTTGCCGCGGAAAACCTGCAGATTTTTCTGGATTTTCCAGATAAATCCGCAGGTTTTAGCATGTACAGTCACTCCCCATGTTATCCTATGGGACATGGGGAGTGCTGTGTCCACGCTGCGGAAAGTGCGGCTGACGAACATGCTGCGGATGTCCGCATCCGCACGTATAATTGCATGTCAATTATTCATGCGGAATTACCTGCGGATGTCCCGGCCCTCCGCTATGGAGATAGAGGCTGGGACGTCCGCAGGTAATTCGCATGAATGTCCGCATGTTTCCCGCAGCTATCCCGCTGTAATCTCGCTGCTAAAAATAGCTGCGGACGCCGGCGGGCAGCTGCGGGAAACATGTGCACGTACCTGCGGATACATCCGCAGGTACGAGCGCCCGTGGGCACATAGCCTAAAAACTGCAGTACAGTTGGAAAGCTGAACAATTGATGCACTTGTATGTCATTGTCTACATTGTAGCTGTACCAACTTCAGATAAAAAAAAAGAAAAGAGAAATCAAATAACGAATTACATAAAAGCCGACCTATGATGATCGTACAAGATTATAATATGAAATACACAACAATGATGAAAATAAAAGACTATAGCATTGCCAAATATAATTACCTGGGATGTACTGTAGGAAGTGTGGATTTCAAACTGCTTTGCTACAGTTCTTCCCTCCTCAATTCCAAAAATCACCTTAGCAAATCTTGGTCATTTTAGTCTTGCTTCCTGAATGCATGGCTTAAATTCAGAAAAAATCCTATTTTCCCTACTTAATGTGTCATAAAAATCTAATAAAACATTCATTTTAAGTACAAATAAAATAAGAACCCAAAAAACACACAAAGACAAAAAAGCACTAGAAAATAATGTAACCAAATTATAGCTTAGAAATTAAAATCTAAATAGATCTATCTATTGTCTTGTCCTAAAGTTAAATTCTAGTCCCTTTGGTTCCTGTTGCTGTTTTAACAGAAGTTTCTCTTTCCTTTGGTCCCAACCCTGGAAAGGCTGTCTGACTGAAGTCCAGTTTCCTTTGTTTTAACAATCCAAACCCTCCCTCTCTTCCTGGACTCAGATAAGATGAATAGAAATCACATTTCACAAAACCTAATTAGGCAGGAGGACAAGGAAAGAACAAAGTAAAAGGCACACTGCTTGGTATATACTGTATATCGAGGATGAAATGTGATATTGTCTTGGATCACCACGCAACGTTTCTCATCATTATGTTATCACATTTTCTAATTAACTCAGAGCCTCAAATTTGTTTGTGATATAAAAGGTTTATCCAATCACCAATCAAATATAATCAAAGTATGTCACATTTTAATCCCAATTACACAGACCTTTTTCCCTTGATTTGTAAAAAACAAGTACGCATATTTTGAGTATGCTTATGTGTCGCCCTGGGCAAGCCAGGGGACACAGGTCACAACACCACCACACCCCACACTCCAGGTAGGCACACCTGCTAACCAGAAATGCTTGTTGCCTTCCTCCAGAGGTTGATGATGCACACCAGGGGGTGGGCCAGGCGGTTGGCTCCGCCCACCAAGGAGCTCACAACACTGGAGGCAGGAAGAGACCAGGCAGATGAGTCCAGGAGGAGGAAGTGGAAGGAGTGAGGAGTAGCCCAGGCAGGGGCTAGAGTAAACAGAGAAGTGAAAGTGGTGAAAGTAGAGAAGTGCAAAGGAGAGAAGCAAGCAAAGTGACGGAAGGAAAGACAGCCTGAGAGCCCAGCTTTGTGTAGGGCCAGAACAGCAAGGTCAGCGACGGCGGTGACTGTTTGGAGGGGGACCGTTTGGAAGTTCCTGGAAGGACCCCGTTGGCTGTGTGCCCGGTGGTCTGGAGCAGTGTTCCGAAGGACAGTCAGCACCAGGGCAGGGGCCTCTCGGACCCCGGCAAGGCTAGGAGTCGCCAAATTTGCCAAATCCGTCAGTGACGGGGACGCAGATCCCCCAGCAACCAAGTCCCGATTGACGGCAACAGCCCGACCATTACCGGGGAGACACCGCCACCGCCAGGGCACCAGTTTCCCCAGGGCCAGCGCCTGCGGGCAAAGTGTAGAGCTCCTCCGGCCCAGATTGCAGTCGGGGAGCGGGTAACCGGAGGGAATCCACCGCTACCATCAGACAACATAGGTGCAAGGAAGAGAAACGTCACCGTCACCTACCGGGAGTGCAGGTGCAGCCGTCTGTGGGACCGTCCTACCAGCCGTTGGTTTACCGTACAGACTGTGTCCGTGTGTCAGGCTGAGTGAGTACCATAGTGCCACAAGGCACAGCGCTGCCCCCGCGTCCCTGCGCCCTCCAGGCCCTACACTTCACATCTCATCACCGGGCCCCGGGATCACCAACCCCTACCCACGGAGGGGCAACACAACACCTGGCTGCTCCGCATCACCATCCCCGGGACCCCCACACTGAGCAGCGGTGGTGCAATCACCACAACCGTGGGTGGCGTCACGAACTATAACAATCCCCACATCAAACACCCCCCTTTCACTCACGGGCGAGGAGTGTCGCTCGAGACACCCCGGGATCCGGCCCACGGCTCGAGCCACCAGGAGCAGCTGCCGGACCCGAGCAGAAGGGGTGAGCGCGTTGTGCTGACACCCTCCTCCCCGCCCGCGACAACTTGGCGTCACGAACAGGATCTTACCGCTCTGCCGTCAGGTAGAGGTGCGCCTTGTTACCGCCGGAGGCATCCGGCAGAAAAATTTCAGAAGCCGCCATCTTTGGCGCGAAAAGTTCCCGCTCGAGCGTCTTCTCGAGCAGTAGAGACGCGAAGGCCAAAACCCTTCCCCGAGAGAGGAGGGGCCGGAAAGAGCTAAGGGGGACGCGATGGCGGCTGGCGGCATGTAGTCGCCGCTATAAAAGCAAGGACGCCAGGACCTTGCCAGAAAACCGTTCCTGGGAGCAAACAGAAAAGACACCATGTGGATGCCGTCCCGAAACACCGTGGCCCCTGCACCGGGAACCGCAGCGTGGGTGGAAGTCCGGACCGCGCAGCTCCACCTAAGGCTGCAGGTCAAGATGCAGCTCCTCTTGGAGGAGTGGGAGACCGACATGGCGGACGTTATAGCCACCGTGCGGAGACGCGAGGAGGAAGCGGAGGAAGGGAGGGTGAGTGACCCACGCCCCTATGTCCCGGAGGGACCGGTCGCTGCGGCTGAGGGACCCGGTCCAAGCCCTCTCCCCCCGTTGCCTCCCTCGCCACCCGTCTCGGAGGCCGTGACCCCGCCACTAGGCCCGCTACCACCGCAACCGGTAGCGATACCAAGCCCGTCCGCCCCAGCGGACCGACCTGTAGCCGGAGCCCGTAGCAAACCGGAGGCATTGCCTTGGAAGGCCCCGAAGATTGTGCCAGAGACAGTCCCCGAGCAGCTTCCCGAGCCGGAGCCGATGACCCGCTCCGAGCCGAGGGCCCAGCTGCGGAAAGCCCCTGTGCCCATCCCCCACACCTCGGCTGAGGTGGCGCCGGGTTGTCGCTGCAAGGCGGCGCCCAAGGCCATGACACCGCGGGATACGCTGCCCACCTTCCTGACAGTGGGTAACGTGCTGAATGTCCCGCGGGGCTCAACCCGTGCGCCGGAGCCATACTGGGACAGGGAGCCGACCAAGCTGGGCCTGGAGATCGCGGAGAGGGAGCGAAGGAAAGCCGAGCTGGTGGCCCGAGCCATAAGGGAGAAGGAAAACCTGCGGCAAGCGACCTTCCGTGTCCGGGGCCCGTTCTACGAGGGGCAGGTGAGGCGATTCGATATCCGCCGGGGCTACGGGTTCATATACGAACCGGGCCTGGAGGCCGAGGTGTTTGTAGCCCGGCGGGATGTACATGCTCACCTGCCCGAAGAGCATCCTGGCCGCAATTTGATACCGGGAGACATGGTGCGGTATACTCGGCACTGCGGAGAGAGGGGGTGGTTTGCCCTGGATGTGAAGCTGAGGGGCAGCCCGGAGAGCAAGGTGAGCTCTGCACCCCCTCCCTCGGAAGAAGCCGCAGACGGACCGGAGTAGGGCAGCGGATGCCCGTTGCACCGTCCCCGTGGGGACCACCAGAAGTTTGCTGGTTGTTGTTAAGTTTGAAAGTTTGAAATGATGAAAATGAAAATGACCGAGTACTTCACCTGATTCACCGTGTGATTTGCAACCGGCTGGAGCCGGCACCGTTGTCCCCGTGGGGACCGTTTAAAATGCATGGGAACTATCCATGGACAAGCCCGTGAACTCTGCAGGGCAACCACAAACGTTAAGTGGCTTGTAAATATGTTGGGTACCGTTACCGTTTCCGCAATGCCGCCTCCGGAGAGGCAGGTTGGAGGGAGGGCCCTGAGCAGAGCAGGCCAGGGCCCAGCCACCAAAGGAACCGGTGGCCACCCTCTGGAGGGCAAGGACAGATCCCGCTCGGGTGACTTGTGCTGGACTGTGGGTCAAGGGGTGCTGCCTGGGTTTTAGGGGCAGCATCAGGGCCAGGTTGCTTGGGTGGGAGAGAGCAGAAACCGTCACCGTACACCGTTGCAACGTTAAAGTAAATGTGCCTCCCGTTTTGGGAAGAGTTTTTGATTAAAAATGTCATTTATGTTTGCTTAACCCTTGTTATCCCCTTTTACAGAAAAATAAAACCGGTGTAGGACGGCAGCCCGCGGACGGTCTGCATTTTGCTAAGGGGGAATGTGTCGCCCTGGGCAAGCCAGGGGACACAGGTCACAACACCACCACACCCCACACTCCAGGTAGGCACACCTGCTAACCAGAAATCCTTGTTGCCTTCCTCCAGAGGTTGATGATGCACACCAGGGGGTGGGCCAGGCGGTTGGCTCCGCCCACCAAGGAGCTCACAACACTGGAGGCAGGAAGAGACCAGGCAGATGAGTCCAGGAGGAGGAAGTGGAAGGAGTGAGGAGTAGCCCAGGCAGGGGCTAGAGTAAACAGAGAAGTGAAAGTGGTGAAAGTAGAGAAGTGTAAAGGAGAGAAGCAAGCAAAGTGACGGAAGGAAAGACAGCCTGAGAGCCCAGCTTTGTGTAGGGCCAGAACAGCAAGGTCAGCGACGGCGGTGACTGTTTGGAGGGGGACCGTTTGGAAGTTCCTGGAAGGACCCCGTTGGCTGTGTGCCCGGTGGTCTGGAGCAGTGTTCCGAAGGACAGTCAGCACCAGGGCAGGGGCCTCTCGGACCCCGGCAAGGCTAGGAGTCGCCAAATTTGCCAAATCCGTCAGTAACGGGGACGCAGATCCCCCAGCAACCAAGTCCTGATTGACGGCAACAGCCCGACCATTACCGGGGAGACACTGCCACCGCCAGGGCACCAGTTTCCCCAGGGCCAGCGCCTGCGGGCAAAGTGTAGAGCTCCTCCGGCCCAGATTGCAGTCGGGGAGCGGGTAACCGGAGGGAATCCACCGCTACCATCAGACAACATAGGTGCAAGGAAGAGAAACGTCACCGTCACCTACCGGGAGTGCAGGTGCAGCCGTCTGTGGGACCGTCCTACCAGCCGTTGGTTTACCGTACAGACTGTGTCCGTGTGTCAGGCTGAGTGAGTACCATAGTGCCACAAGGCACAGCGCTGCCCCCGCGTCCCTGCGCCCTCCAGGCCCTACACTTCACATCTCATCACCGGGCCCCGGGATCACCAACCCCTACCCACGGAGGGGCAACACAACACCTGGCTGCTCCGCATCACCATCCCCGGGACCCCCACACTGAGCAGCGGTGGTGCAATCACCACAACCGTGGGTGGCGTCACGAACTATAACAATCCCCACATCAAACACCCCCCTTTCACTCACGGGCGAGGAGTGTCGCTCGAGACACCCCGGGATCCGGCCCACGGCTCGAGCCACCAGGAGCAGCTGCCGGACCCGAGCAGAAGGGGTGAGCGCGGTGTGCTGACACCCTCCTCCCCGCCCGCGACACTTATATAACTGTGGAAATGTGACTTAAGCTACTATCAGCTTGGTGTCATGTATGTAGATGTCATAATAATCATATGATACCATGCTCACCAAATAGTCTTGTGATATAAATTGTTTTATCATAAAAACAATCCAATATTGTCAATACATTTTGATCCCAAAGTCATGAACATTATACGCAGATTGCCATATGGAAAACTTGTAAGAGGATGCTGAGTACACTGTCATGTCTGTAGAAATGTCATCTACATCTATATATGTGACACCCTGGACTAGCCAGGTAGTCACATACATAGCAACATACACACCCCCGACCCTAGACAGTAACAACAGTCAGACAAAAACCCTTGTTGCCTCCCTCCAGGGCCTGATGTCCACACCAGGTGGGGCGGAGCCAGGCGGTTGGCCCCACCCACCGAGGAGTTCACAGGCCTGGAGGCGGGAAAAGCAGTCAGTTAGAGTTTGGAGTAGATGAGGTTAGGAGGTGAAAGTGAGAGGAGTGAAACGTCTACGTGTGCCTGGGTAGGAGCCCAGGCACTGACAGCAAGGTTGGCAGATGGTGGTGGCCGTCTGCAGGAGTTAGTGGAACTCTGCAGAGCCGTAAGGACCGGGGTCGGGCGTTGGCCCGCCGGTACCGAACCGGGTAGTGGAGTGAAGCTAAGCACAAAGGCAGGGCCATCGGACCCCGACCAGGCTTGGAGCCGCCGTCAATAGTCAAATCCGAGTGTGACAGGAACCCCAGGGGTTTCCCAACAACCAACTCCCGACAGACGGCAACCGCTCACACCGTGAGGATATACAGCCACCGCCACAGGCTAGAGATCCAAGTTCCAGCGACTGTGGGCAAAACGGGCTCCTACGGCACCTATACGCCGGGGAGCGGACTACCGGTGGGCAACCACAGGAGTCAGAACATTCTAAAAGGTGCAGGGAAAGACAGCCAGCATCAGCCGTCTGGGGAGAGCACAACAACAACACTGCAGCCGGCTGCGGGACCCGTCCATCCGGCCGTTTGGTTTACCAGAGACTCTGTCATTGATTGTCTGAGTGAGTACACCAGTGCCGTCCGGCACCACGCCGCGCTGTCCCTGCAACCCTGCACCCCAGCCATCCAGCCTCCCCGTTACACCACCAGGCCCCGGGATCACCAACCCCCTACCCACGGAGGGGACAACATCCTAGCTGCTCCCTACCATCTCTCCCGGGATCCCCGTCACCAGCAGTGGTGGTGCCATCATCACCATGAACAATCTCCCCAACCAAACCATCCCTTTTCACTCACGGGTGAGGAGCGCTGCTCGAGTCCCCGGGTCTGGCCCACCGCTCGAGCCACCGAGCAGCAGCAGCAGAAGCCCCGGACCCGAGCGTGGCGAGCACGTCCCCTCCACCCGCGACAACTTGGCTTACGAACAGGATAGAACCGATCTACCTACCGGTAGAGGTGCGCCTTGCAGTTCCCGCCGGCGGCGTCCGGCCGAAAAATTTGAAGCACCGCCATCTTTGGCGCGAAGATTTCCCGCTCGAGCGTCTTCCCCGAGCAGGGAAGGCGCGAAAGTGAAGCCCCGCCCCCTGAAGAGGGAAGTGCTAAAGAGAACCAAGGAAAGGGGGGGCGGGTAAAGGCCTGCCTAATGTAGCCGAGGGCATTACAAGCAGGGACGCCAGGACTCCCCAACATATCTGGTTCCTGGAAGCCTGCCAGTAAGCATGTCCGTCCCGTCCGGTGATGCCAAAATTCCCGAGCCCGCGCCAGGAACGGCGGCGTGGGTGGAAGCCCAGACTGCACACATGTGCTGCCGCCTGCAAACCCAGGTCCGGTTCTTGATGGAGCGCTGGGTGGCCGAGATGAAGGAAGTGGCGGCGGCCGTGCGGAGACGCGAGGTGGAGGCAGTGTTGGAGGAGCGGGTAAGCGACCCACGCCCCTGTGTCCGAGAAGGACTGGCCGCTGCGGCTGAGGGGCCCGGTCTGCATCCGCTCACCCTCCTGTCTCCCCCGCCATCCGTACCGGTTGCTGTTGCCCTTCCACTCGGTCCGCTACCCCCAACATCGGTAGCGGAATCTAACCCGCCCGCCCTAGAGGACCGGCCTGCGGGCGTTAACTGGAGACGGCATGCACTGATTCCACTGCCGTGGAAGGTCCCTTCGGAGGTGCCCGTCCGTAAAGCAAAGCCGTCGACCCCGGAAGTGGCCACACCCATAAATGACCCAGCCGGCAGTCCGCCCGGCCGCGGAAGAACCGGCCGCTGCAGTCCTGAAGCCCCAACCGGTGAGGTCATCTGTCCCTGAACTCACTGCCTCGGCTGAGGCTGCACCGGGTCGTTGCTGCAAGGCAGCACCTCAGGCCACGTCATCGCTGAACCCCCCAAAGAGCGTGCTGGTGGTAGCCAGCATGGGGGCAATCCAGCGGGGCCCGACCCAAGCGCAGGGGTATACCAACGCCCCGTACTGGGACAAACAGCCAAACCCGTTGGGCCAGGAGATAGCTGCCAGGGAGCGGAAGAGAGCCAAAGTGGTGGCCCCCGTACCATACGGGAGAAAGACCACCTCCGGAACGCCACCTTCCGGGTGCGGGGCCCACTCTATAAAGGCCAAGTCAGGAAGTTTGACCCATGAAGGAAGTTCGGCTTTATCTACGAACCGGGTCTGGAGGCCGAAGTGTTTGTGGCCCGCCGCAACGTGAACTCACATCTCCCAATGGGCCACCCAGGTCACGATCTGTTGCCAGGCAACCTGGTGACCTACACCCGACATTGCGGGGAGAGGGGCTGGTATGCCCTGGACGTGAAACAGAGGGAAAGCGGCGGTGTGCAGATGCGGCCCCAGCCTCCTCCTCCACCGTGCCGTCTGGATGTCGAGCTGGAGGAGGTCCTTGTTGAGTGTGACCTCAAGTAAAGGCAGCGGTTTACCGTTGTCACCAAAGTTGTCCCCGTTGGGACCCTGTGCAGCATGTTGATTGTTCCAATTGTGAATGAATGAACACTAATCAAACCGAAGTTTCACCAGATTGCTGTCCGTTTTAAGACAAGTTGTCCCCGTAGGGACTCTCTGTGTTTTTACCGTCCACATGAGAAACTGCTCATGAACATGGCCAAGAACTGGCAGGCCACCCACGAACTTGTGGGCTTGTAAATAGTTTGTGGGCCGGCTTTCCATTCCGTGCCGCCTCCGGAGAGGCAGATTGGAGGAAGGGCCCGCAGCAGAGGAGGCTGGGGCCCAGCCACCACCTGGACTGGTGGCTGTTACACCTCGTGGCTCTCCTGAGGCAAGGACTGAGGCAGTCTCCCATTCCTTGCCTGCCACGAGCGCTCCTGCTCAGCAGCGCCGAAGGTCTGCCAGACTGCGCAGTGTGCAGGAGATATCTTCTCAGAGAGGCAGCAGAAGGGTGACACCTAGTGGTTCTCCTGTTACAAGGAGTGAAGCAGTCTCCCATTCCTGGCCTGCCGTGGGTCCTCCTGCTCAGCAGCCCCGAAGGTCTGCGAGGTTGCGCAATGTGCAGAGGGTTGCTGCTCAGGGAAGCAGTGAGACCCCCGTTATCTCTGCACATTGTGATACCGAGGATCCCGCCTCTATTTCCCAGAGGCAGGAGGGTGAGCGTGTGCAATGCGTGGTGGGTCCTGATTCGCCCACTGACGTCACACGGCTTGATGACAAGGCTGGTGACGTGGTGAATCCTGACTGGCCAGGCTGGGATGTCGTGGACCCTGATTGGGTCAAGTCCGTCATCTCCACCTCGCGCCCGCCCTTGGGTGGAGCTACACCTCCTTAAAAGCTCCCCCTGCCATCATGGCGGTGCGCGACCGTCCTTCTATGTTTGGATGTCTGGCAGCGTGCTGCCACGCCACTGCTCAGGCATTATTGTCTTTTGTGGGCTTGGCCCTTGCTGCTTAGGCAGCACCTGGTTTGCAGGCCGTGTTCCTGCCTTGCTGCTCCGGCAGTATCTCTTTCAACAGGCCGTGTTCCTGTCTCAGGTGAGCTCCTCGAGTCTCCACCGGACTCACCTGGTTATTGAAAGCACACGTGCGTGGGCACCTCTGTGCTACCCTCGTGCCATATTCTCGTGACTTCCACTGGCATATGTGCGTGGGCACCTCTGTGCTTCCCTGTGCAACAGGTACACCGAGCCGTGAGATCCGTGCCATACAACCCTCACGGGTTAGGGCAGACCGGTGTACATAGATCGTCTGTGACATTCCAGACGATCGCTAGCAGCAACCCGCTCACTCTTCACCCACCATAGCAGTGGTCCCTTACACCACACAGTGGACCTTGACCGGCGGAAGCTGTCCATTTCCCATCTTGGCACGCTTGCCCGGGTCCCCCTCGTAACATTACGGTCGCGCCAAAGGTCTGGCTATGGCTGAAGAGCAGCAGCAGTTGCTGCGTTATGTGCAGCAGCAGTTGCTGCGTTATGTGCAGCAGTTGGAGTCACGATTGGCAGCAGTGGAGCAGTCTTCCTCCGATAAGACTACTCTGATGACAGTCGCCACCCAGGCGGCTACCCAGGCTGTGCTATTGGGCGGAAGGTCTCCTCGCCTTGCGCTTCCAGAGCGCTTTAGCGGGGACAGCTCTGAGTGCCGTGGTTTTATAAACCAGGTTACCACCTACTTAGAGCGGTCCGTGACTCTTTACGCTACCGAGAAGGCGAAGGTAGCCTTCGTCCAGTCCCTGCTCACAGGGAGAGCGCTGAAGTGGTCCACGCCGTTGTGGGAGCGCGGAGATCGGGTGGTGAATAACTTAACAGCTTATCTTGGGGCCATGAGAATGGTGTACCTCGGGCCTCAAGTCACCCACGACTCCGCGCTGCGCCTCTTACGACTTCGGCAAGGGTCCGCTTCAGCCGGGGACTTTGCTGTACACTTTAGGACACTTGCTGCAGAGCTGGACTGGCCGGATAAGGTCGTTGTCCCTGTGTTCTGGGAGGGCCTGGCAGGGTTTGTCAAAGACGCACTGGCCACGCGTGAGGTGCCTGCCACTTTAGAGTCCTTGATTCAGGTTGCCTCCCGCATAGACATCCGCCAGGCGGAGCGGAGGCTCGAGGTCTCTTCAGCACCCACGTCTTCTCGGCCTAAAAAGCGCCTGGCTCCCATCTTCCATCAGACAGGTCTCTCAGCCAGTCCTGTAGGCGACTCCGTGGAGTCAATGGAGGTGTCCAAGGCGGTCTCCTCTGCCCCATGTTCTCGGTCTTGTGTCATCTGCTTTTCCTGTGGGCAGAGGGGACACATAGCTACCCGATGTCCCAAACCGTTGGGAAAAGACAGCGTCTAGTTTCTATCAGAGGGGGGACTCTAGACGCTACCTCTTTCTCTAGGTTGACTATCAGCGCCCAGTTGCAGTTCGGCACTACTCTCTTCTCTGCCCTGGCTTGCTTGCACTCAGGCGCTGAAGGCAATTTCATTTCAACCTCCCTGGCAACCCGATACTCAGTTCCCCTGGTTCTGTTGCCCAAGCCACTCAGGGTCCGGGTAGTCGACGGGTCCCTACTACTCGATCCCATCACCCAGATCACCATCCCTCTCAGGATGGATGTACCACCGGGACACCATGAGCAGGTGTCCTTCCTGGTGCTTCCAGGGGGGACGGATGAGATCCTACTGGGTCTTCCCTGGTTGAGACAGCATGCTCCTATACTCAACTGGGCAACAGGGGAGATCTCATCCTGGGCAGGATCCTGTAGAGAGCACCTCGTGACTACCGAATCACCCGCTACCATTATGTCGGTTGGGTCCTCAGGGAATACAGGGGGGCCGGGTTTACCGACACCTTATGAGGCCTACAGGGATGTCTTTTCCAAAAGGGCCGCAGATACCCTTCCTTCCCCACCGGCCATATGATTGCCGAATAGACCTGAAGCCAGGCTCCGAGCCCCCTAGGGGCAGAGTGTATCCACTCTCTGCTCCAGAGACGGAGGCTATGTCCAAATATATTCAGGACAGCCTGGCGAAGGGGTTCATTCGCAAGTCTATTTCACCGGCCGGTGCAGGGTTCTTTTTCGTGCAGAAGGAAGGGGATCTGCGCCCCTGTATCGATTACAGGGGATTAAATGCAATCACGATCAAGAACAAATACCCTTTGCCCCTCATTACGGAGCTATTTGATCGATTCCGCGGGGCAAAGGTCTTCACAAAGCTGGATTTACGCGGGGCGTATAATCTAGTGCGAGTCCGAGAGGGCGATGAGTGAAAGACTGCCTTTAACACCAGGGACGGTCACTACGAGTATCTAGTAATGTCCTTCGGACTCTGCAATGCCCCCGCCGTATTTCAAGACTTTGTGAATGACATTTTCTGGGATTTGTATCTATCCGTGGTTGCATACCTGGATGACATTCTTATCTTCTCCCCCGATCTTGCCATCCATCAGAGGGATGTCATCCGAGTACTTAAGAGTAGAGTTGAGCGCGGTTCGCGGTTCGAGGTTCTCCAGTTCGCAGCTTGAGTGATTTTGGGGGCTGTTCTAGATCGAACTAGAACTCGAGCTTTCTGCTAAAGCTCGATAGTTCTAGATACGTTCGAGAACGGTTCTAGCAGCAAAAAGACCAGCTAATTCCTAGCTGGCTTTCCGCTGTAATAGTGTAAGTCACTCTGTGACTCACACTATTATGAAATTTCAGTGTATAGTGTGCGGGAACAGCGCATTCAGATCACTGCTGTATGGATAATGGCGATCGCCATATTTTTTTTTTTTTTCCCTTGTCTTCCTTCCCTAAGCGCGCGCGTGTAGTGGGGCGGGCCAGCATGTCAGCCAATCCCAGACACTCACACAGCTAAGTGGACTTTTAGCCAGAGAAGCAGCGGCATGTGTGATAGGATGTCCATGTCACATGTCCCTGCATTATAAATCCGGACATTTTCCTCCAGCACGCCATTATCTGCCTTCTGCGTCCTTGGTGTCAGTCATCACTGGCGCAGCTCCTATCGCCGATACTGCTGTGTACGCTCCATACACAGCGCTGTACAGCATAGGGATAGCACTTTCTATCAGTCCTTTTAAGGGCTAATACCGGCAGGGTCAGAGCCATAGGTGACAGGTCCGTGAAAACAGAGTTTAACAGCTACACAAGATGACAGCGTCTGTGTAGCTAAGATCAGGGATTCCTCACTGTATTTCTCCATTAGGAGGGATAGAAAGGCAGGCTTCCTTTCCTCTACCCAGAGACCCACAACCCTGCCACTGTACCCTCCTGCCCTTTGCACACTCAAACTCATTGTTACTAAGCCATTATACTAGCAAACACTGAGTGAACTTAGTGGCATCCTAAACGTGGCTATTGGACTTCTGTATAGTCCCAGTAGTGCAAAGATATTTGCAGCACATCTGCCTGCATTGCACACTCAAACTCATTGTTACTAAGCCATTATGCTAGCAAACACTGAGTGAACTTAGTGGCATCCTAAACGTGGCTGTTGGACTTCTGTATTGTCCCAGTAGTGCAAAGATATTTGCAGCACATCTGCCTGCATTGCCCACTCAAGCTCATTGTTAGCCCCACAGGTGCCAAGCTATTTACAGCACCTCTGCATGACACCCTCCTGCTCTGTTTTTAAAAGTTATAATAATAGCAAAAAACTGTTGCAACTTAGTGGCATACAAAAAGTGGCTGTTGTACTCCATTTGTGCCCCACAGGTGCCAAGCTATTTACAGCACCTCTGCATGACACCCTCCTGCTCTGTTTTTAAAAGCTATAATAATAGCAAAAAATACTGCCATTTAGTGGCATCATAGAACTGGATGTTGTATTTCGTTATTGTCCCACTGGTGCCAAGCTATTTCTAGCACCTGTGCAGGACACCCTCCTGCTCTGTTTTTAATAAGCTATAATGATAGCAAAAAATACTGCCATTTAGTGGCATCATAGAACTGGCTGTTGTATTTCTTTATTGTCCCACTGGTGCCAAGCTATTTCTAGCACCTGTGCAGGACACCCTCTTGCTCTGTTTTTAATAAGCTATAATGATAGCAAAAAATACTGCCATTTAGTGGCATCATAGAACTGCCTGTTGGACTTCAATTAGTGTCCCACTGGATCAAATCTATTTGCAGCACCTCTGCATGACACCCTCATGCACATTTTGCTACGCTAATTTTATAGCAAACTCAGGGAATTCATTGCTGCATTTGATAATTCGGAGGGATCGAAAGTGAGGCTTCCTTTAGCTTTCCCTTCTGTTCATAGACAGCATCTCCAAGTCCACACCCGAAGAGCAATTTCTCCTCCACGTCTAAGTGTGGAGAGGCAGCTAGTGCGCATGCGTGTGCCGATTTACCCCAGCTGTAGCCTAACTACAGTGTTTCGCCTAGTGAGTATGCTCAGCCTGACTGTGCCATTCCTGAGCCTAACTCTTCATTTAGGGATACAGCGCATGCTCCCACACTTAGTGCGAAAAGCCTCTTTGCACAGGTACTTGCATTCCGTGCCGGGTCTAAGTCCTGTTTTGTGCCTAGACACCATGCTAAAGCTGATAGTCTTTTTTCAGAGACTGTATTTCATGCAACTGAGCATGCTCAGGCACTTACTGCATCAGAGACTAGGTCTGGTAATGAACTCTTTGGCCCTGCCCCTGATGTGGGGGGCCCATATAGACCACAGGGCATCAGGTGTCCTGACGATGTGGCTAGGCCACTCCCAAATGGCTTGCAGAGGCCCGCCCCTATGACTTGTCACCTCATTATTGATGGTCAGACGATGACTGGTGAGGTGTTTGTGTCGTGGCAGCCATGAGGTCATTATTGAAGTTTCGGTTCCAAATAGGACGCTAGTTATGCCACTCATGATGTGTCACTCTGCTTTTGTCTCCAGGAGGTGCATTGTGGTCCACCCTGGTTTGGGGCGGACCAAGGTTATAAAACGGGCTGGAGCCAACAAGGAGGTGCGCAGTCTTCTATTATGCTCTGAAAGAGCACACCTCCATGTGTTGAACCCATTGCGGCTTTAGGCCAGAGGTAGGCAGGGATAGGGCGTCGATGCAGGCCGCCACCACAGTTGGTAACGCAGAACGGTTAAGACCAGCTCCTGTCCTACAAGTCCTGCTTGTGCAACCCAGTGGCATTAACAGGCCTGCTGCTCCTGATGTGCCTGCTGTCCACAGGTGTGGCCCCAATGCACACGGTCAGCGTACTGAATGGCCCCTGTGATGTTAACAGGGAGTTCCTGGACTGGGTGGGCGTGTGGACCCTGTGACGCTAACAGGGCTCCCAATCTCCAGATCCGAGTGGCGTCTAACTCGGTTCAGGCAACTATTAGTTTCATAGCCACACAGATCTGTATCCTCCATCTAACCTTCCAGTTGCCAACCTCTCCTTTTCCATCTGGGAGCACGGTGGACATTGACTGCTGATGGGGATATATACCTTTCTCTTTCTTTTCTTATTAATTTTCGTTATATAGCGGTGACATAGTATATACCACCTTATCCAAATCTGCCAGTCCCACCGTAACAGATGGTGTTTCTTCATCAAATGTTACTTTTGCTTAACCAACAAACCCACGGACAAAAACTTTTTTCCCCTTTCCAACACACCTCTTCCCCTTTCCACCAGCATCAGACGGCCAGAGAGCCCCATAGGGGTGAACAGGCCCATGACGATCGGGAGGGTTAGGGTAGGAAAGAGTTAAGTGCTAAGGTTGGAGGCACATAGGGGCTGCCTGATTGGTGGGAGAGTCGGGAAAAGGGATTGGGTGAGGGACAGGATATGGGAGGGTTGGTGTGTGGGTATAAAGGGGGCTGTGCAGAGGTCACTGCCCCTTTTGACCTACAGACAGCGTGTCCCCCCTGTGCTGCTGCCTCCCTGACTGAAGAATGGTGGCGGTGCTGGAGCTGGGGGGGGGGGGGGGGGAGCATCTGAGGACATCGGCAAGGACGCGTCTGCAGGGCTGGAGCGGCTTCTCTGCTCCTGCGCCCGGAGCTGCGCTGCACGCTCGGCGGGCGCGACCGCCGGAGCGTTACTCCCCCGTCGGGGGGGGGGAGAAGACAGATTTAGGAGCCCCTTCGGGGACCCTCCGGGGCAGCGGAGTGCACCTCACCTTTGGACGTGTCTCCGGCCGCTGGGAGGAATCCTCGTCGGAGATTCCGCGGGCCGGGGGTGGGCGGAGCTTATGCGAGGCCTACTTCCGGTCTGCGGCCTGCACGGCCACGGACCAGAGCAGCGGCAGCCCCCAGTGAGGTGCGGGCTGGGGGTGGCGCCCGGCACCACAGAGCGGACGGGGAGACTCCCTGCAGACGGCAGGGGAGAGAGCATGGATGGAGGGACGGATCGGAGCGGTAGTCGGAGGGTGCTGGTGGCAGGGTCTTGCGGTCGGCAGGGCCCTTGCGGCGGTCGGTTATTACGGTACCTCCCAGCAGGGATCAGGCTGGGGGGTGCTCCTGGCATCCGGACGGAGAGGCACGGCCTTCCTGCAGTCGGCAGGGAGGGGGACCACCGGGGGCTACAGAGATTACAGCGGTGCAGCAGGAGGGGGCAGCAAAGAAGGATGGCGGCAGGACGCCGCTCCGCGGCAGGAAACAGAGGACAAATAGGAGGTGCACGGAGGAGCAGGGTGCGGTGACCGTGGGGGTTGACGGCCGCAAGGTGCGGGCTGTCCCCTCGCTGGTCCCCCCAGCGGACTTCAGCAGCTCCTCTTATTCGGGCGAGGAAGAAGGACCGGAGGAGGCGGCAGGACGGATGAACGGCAGCAGGATGTTCGCGGTACGGCTGCTCCGGATTCGGTTCAGAGGCAGCCCGGTGAGAGAACAATCAATATGTTTAATGTTGTGGGTAGTGTTAGCGGGGACGGGGGGTTCCACCGCGGGGAGTGGTTTGCCGGGGGGTTTAGTGCGGTCGGTCAGTCGGGGTTACCCGGGGCGGAGTTTTGGGGGCAGCTGCGAAGGGTGTTGTAGGGATCGTCGGCTGGGCGGTCAGGTCGCAGCGGGCCTGGGTCCCTGGCGGGGGGCGTGGGTGGGTCCCACGGTCAGGGTGGCTGCCGGTGGTACCGGTGCGCGAGGTAGAGACTTAGGAGGTTGTGCCGGCGGTCGTTGCGGGTCAGGCGGACGGCGCAGCGGCCGTGGCGTGGGTTAGCGAGGAAGTGGAAAAGGATGATGAGGTGGTGCGTTTGGATGATAGGGCACGGAGCGAAGTTACGGGTGCTTTGGGAGTCCGTTAGGGGGGCATTTAAAAAAGGAGGTGAGGGAGTAGATAAGAAAAAGGGAGTATGGGGAAATATTTTCACTGCTTCCCTTGGAAAGTTTAATTTGGATACGGTGAAGGCAAGTGAATCTAAGAGATAAGGAGGTTCAAAAAAAAAAAAAAAAAAAAAAGGGGGAGGTGTAGGTTGATCCCGAGGACGCTGACTAGCTGGCATTGGAAGGCTGCGCGGCCGGGCATCTGGTGGGAACACAAAAAGATATGTTTGGGGATGCGCTTGATAACGGCTCCGGCGAACCCCCCTTTTTGAGGTGGTGCCAGGGGCCCGGGTGCAGGGGCGTGTTGTAAATTTAGTGAGGGGCAATGTAAGTTTGGGGACAGCGTGTCGGTTCAAACACGAGTGTTCCGGTTGTGGAATTTTTTCCCACTCTTTGGACAGGTGTTTCAAAGGGGGAATGAAAAGTCGGGGGAAGGTTTTTTGGTAACAGGAAGGACGCTAGTGAGGGTCGAGGGATGCGTCCCTATTTAAATAGATATCCGGATGACCGGGCGGCGGAGCTGTTTGCTACGGGTTTTATGGTAGGTTTCCGGGTTCCGCTTGATTTTGGGGCGCCGGAGTTTCGCCCGGGTAATTCGGGGTCCAAAAAAGGACATCCGGAGGTGGTGACGGAAAGGCTGCAGAAGGAGGTGGAGCGGGATGGATGGCGGGTCTGGTCCAGGACCCGTCACCCCCCAACTTGAGGGTTTTCGCTGCTGGGAGTGGTACCCAAGAAGGAGTCGAACGAGTACCGGCTCCTTCATCATCTCTCTTACCCGGCTGGGTTGTTGGTGAACGGCGGGATTTCACCCGAGTGCCGGCGGGCTGTTATGTATCATTTGACAAGGCGTGGGAGTTAGTGTGGGTAGTGGGCAAGGGGCCCCGATGACCAAGGCGGACGTGGAAGCAGCTTTACGGTTACTTCCGGTGCACCCGGAGAGTTTTTGCACCTTTGGGTGCAGGTGGGATGGGCAATACTATGTGGATCAGTGCCTGCACATGGGTTGTTCTATTTTGTGCGCTTAGTTTGAAACGTCAGTTCGTGTGTGGAATGGGTAGTCAGGGATGTGGCGGGTGTCCACTCAGTGATACACTATTTGGATGATTTCTTTTGCGTGGGCCCAGTGGGCTCCTCGGTTTGTTCCTTGCTGTTATTTACATGAGAACGCATTGCAGGAAGCCTGGGGATTCGGTGGCACGGGGGGAAGACAGAAGGGCCAGTGACGTCCTTGTGTCTCTTGGGCTTTGAAATTGACACGGTGGCTCGGGTATGCCGATTGCCGGAGGACGAGCTGCGTGTTTGAAGGGGTCGGTGCAGTTGTTGCACTGGGGCTAAGAAGGTGCGGTTACAGGATTTTAGTCGGTCCTTGGGAAGTTGAATTTTGCCGGTCGCACTAGGCCTATGGGGCGAATAGTTAGCAGGCGTCTGGCGAGCGCAATGGCAGGGGTGATTGCTACAAATTATATGTCAGAGTGTCAATGACAATGAAAGAAGATTTGCTGGTGTGGGGCTGCATTCCTTGAATGATACAACGGACGGACGTTATGGGTGAGCAGGGCAGTATCAGATAGCCAGCCGGAGCTGTTTATTGATGCGGCGGGGGCATCACGTTTTGGGGCAATTTTAGGACGCATCGGTGTGTGGGCTGATGGCCACGGCTTTGGGGGAAAAAGGGGTTTGTGACATATTTGGCGCTGGTGGAAATGTTCCCCCAGCATAGTGGTATTGGAGTTTTGGGGGCCCAGAAGTTGCGGGCAAGAAGCTTGGTGTGCAGTGTACTGACATGGTGGTGGTGTATTTCGATCAATTCATGGTCTTCAAAATCGCTCCCGGTGGTGTGCTACTTGAGACATCTGGGTTGGGGTTGTTTAGAACCCAACAGGCGCGTGGTGGCGCAGCATGTGCCCGGAGTGCAAAGTGAAGTGGCTGATGCGCTCTCGGTTTCAGTTCAACAGGTTCAGGCGAATGGTGCCTGGAGCGGACAAGGTGGGAGAACTATGCCCGGCATGGCTGTGTACCTGGCGTCGGGTAGCATTTGAGGGAATCAGGAGACCGGTGACTGAGGCTACTTGTGCCGATGTCAGGCTGTGTGGCGAGAATGGGAGGAATTGGAGAAGGCGGCTTTTATGGAGCTTGGTTAGACAGGCTGAGTGCTGGGGGTTTTTGTCATTGATTAGCTGGGAATTTTTCAGCAGGCCGGTCCGTTTCGGTGATGATTACAAGTTGGGCGGTGTTGGCCTTCTTGTTAAAATGCAAGGGGTTCGGGACGTGGCAAAGGATTTTCTGGTGCGGTGGGGGATAAAGGGTTTTCAAAGGACGCGTGGTCGCGAGACAGGAGACGGCCACTATTGTTTCCGTCGTTGATTGGTTGGTGATGTGGTTGGGGGTATATATGCTCGTCCGATTAGGTACGAGGCTGTTTAAGGTTGCCTTCGTATTGGCATTTTGGGGTTTTCTGCATCAGGGAATTTGGTAGCCCTGCCAGGCATGCGGTAGGCGGGCTGTTATTAGAGGTTGTTACGCTTGGTAAGGATGGCGTGAGTGCCGGTATGGTTTTCGATAGACAGACCAATTAGGTGGGGGACGTCTGGTGACATTGTTTGAATTGCCAGGGCACCACCTATGCCCGGTGGGTCAGGTGGTGGAATTCTTGCAGGTGTGGGGTGGCTACCCCGGTGTTTCTTTAGACATGTGGATGGATATGCCTTATCGTGAGTCCAGTATGGCAGTGTTGAAGAAGGCTTTAGTAAAGGCCGGGGGAGTAGCCAAGGGTTATGGGCCCACTCCTTTCGGATTGGGGCAGCGACTGAAGCGGCGAAGTGGGGGGGCTGAGTGAGGATGGGACCCGGTGGATTGGGAGCTGGGATTCCTCCGGGTTTCGTTTGTATATTAGACCACATCTGATTAGGTGATGTTTGGTGACAGGGGGGGGTCCTTTATTGAGGACGGTTTGGTGGGCAGTCTCTTTGTACGGAGCGGCGATGTAGGAAGCCCGTGTAAAAAATGGCTCGGAGTTCGGGGCATGACTTGGAGTAGAGTTCGCCCTGAATTGGTGTATTATAGCCGGATTGACAAGGAACCTGTGGTTTTAATGCTGCAGGTGGGGGGGGAATGACTTTGGAGCGTGGATGGTGTGGGAGTTAAAAGTGAGAGCAAGGTGGATTTACTTCATTTGTGGAGGGCGTTCCATGGCATGGTGATTGTGAGGTCCGATATGGTAGCCCGAAGGCAGTGGCGTTTTAGGAGTGGACCGGATTAACAGGGCCTGGGAAAAATGGAACCGGGCGATGGGCAGGTTTGGAGCGTGGAACGGAGGTTGGTGGTTCGATTCGAGGAGTTGGAGAAGTACACCGAGCAGTATTTGAGGTGTGATGGGGTCCATTCTCACGGATGGCGGTTGGATTTGTGGAAGTTGGGTTTGAAGGATGGAAAGGAACGAGCATTGGGGGTGTGGGGGGCCCGGGCCAAGTAAGGTGTCACTTGGCCGGTCTGTGGCGGGGTGATAGGTCCGTTCAGAGAGGTTTGGTGTACCGACATTAGGTTTGTTGGTATGAAGCCACTCAGGGGGAGTGGCTTTGAGTTGGATGGGAACTTGTAGGCGGAGGTCCTGCAGGTTCTGGGGAGGGGTAATTAACGATGGAACGTTAATTACCCTACACCTCGGGTCGGTTTGGTCACGGCCGAGGTGGTCCCCTGGGCCGGTTGGAGGTTACGGCCGGGGGATAGGAATGATGGTTTGGCTCTCGGATGGACCTATCAGGTGTCATTTTGTGGAGAATATGTATATATGTACAGGTTCAGGTGTTAATGGGGTGGCATGTTGAGCCACAAGTTTGGTACATATATACTGTTGAATAAAGCTGTGGCCATTCGGCAATAAAGTTGGAGTCTGTGTCGTTACTAATATGTTTAAATTAAGGGGAAGTTTGTCACTGGAGACCCGTTTATCCCTTATAGATATGTCAAGACGGCCAGAGAGCCCCATAGGGGTGAACAGGCCCATGACGATCGGGAGGGTTAGGGTAGGAAAGAGTTAAGTGCTAAGGTTGGAGGCACATAGGGGCTGCCTGATTGGTGGGAGAGTCGGGAAAAGGGATTGGGTGAGGGACAGGATATGGGAGGGTTGGTGTGTGGGTATAAAGGGGGCTGTGCAGAGGTCACTGCCCCTTTTGACCTACAGACAGCGTGTCCCGCCCACCCGCCCTGCAATAATGTAAAAAAAAAAAAAAAAATAAAAAAAAAATATATATATATATAAATAAATAAATAAATAAATAAAAAGGATAATAATAATAATAAAATGAATAACGAGTATATATAAAAAAAAAAAAAAAAGAAAAGAAATTAATATAAAATGGAAAATAAATGTGAAATATATAAAAAAAAAAAAAAAAAAAAAGGAATGTTGTTTTCTTTAGAGTTGTTGTCACAGCGGGGTGATAGGTCCGTTCAGAGAGGTTTGGTGTACCGACAGTAGGTTTGTTGGTATGAAGCCACTCAGGGGGAGTGGCTTTGAGTTGGATGGGAACTTGTAGGCAGAGGTCCTGCAGGTTCTGGGGAGGGGTAATTAACGATGGAACGTTAATTACCCTACACCTCGGGTCGGTTTGGTCACGGCCGAGGTGGTCCCCTGGGCCGGTTGGAGGTTACGGCCGGGGGATAGGAATGATGGTTTGGCTCTCGGATGGACCTATCAGGTGTCATTTTGTGGAGAATATGTATATATGTACAGGTTCAGGTGTTAATGGGGTGGCATGTTGAGCCACAAGTTTGGTACATATATACTGTTGAATAAAGCTGTGGCCATTCGGCAATAAAGTTGGAGTCTGTGTCGTTACTAATATGTTTAAATTAAGGGGAAGTTTGTCACTGGAGACCCGTTTATCCCTTATAGATACGTCATGTCCTTTTTGAACTTATTTGGTATATGACCAAAAGTGCAACTCTGCAGGGACACCGTACTCAATGCCATCTCAGCACAGCAGCCAGCCCTCGGTCCCTCAGATGTGGACAAGTAAAAGACCATTTCCTCCTATCCATGACAAAGCGTTGAGATTCACTCTGTGCAGCACTGGTGTTTACTGGAAAAGCAGATCTAAGATTGCGTACCACCTTCTGCAGATACTCCTGTATACGTGCGTCCCTTTCTATGGCAGGAATTTTTTCGCCAAATTTTGTCTTGTACCGGGGATCTAACAGTGTGGCAACCCAGTAGTTAGCATTACTTCGAATTCGTACAATCCGAAGGTCATGTTGTAGGTAGTGCAGCAAGAAGGCGCTCATGTGTCTTGTGCATCCAGGAGGACCAAGTCCTTGGTGTGTTGGTGGCAGAGAGGTGAGAATCGTGCCTCCTTCCTCTGCCCTCTCCCCCCAACCTCGCACAACCAAAATGTGAGCAAGCTCTCACTCATCTGCTGAGTCTTCCATGCCCATCGCCAGTTCGTCCTCCATTTCTTCATGGGCTCCTGCACCTTCCTCAACAATTTTTGCAGATACTATGCGCCCTTGTTAATCCCTCTCCCCCACCGTCCCTTGACTTCCGCCTAGGTGGCGCTCACCGTCTGGACCTTGTAGATCTTATTATCCCTTCTGCATATGACTCCTCCTGTACTTCCTCCCCTTCCTCTTGGACCAACACCTGACTCCGAATAATGCATACAGTGTGCTCCATCTTGTAGATGACCAGAATTGTCACGCTGAGAATGGCATCGTCAGTGCTAAAGATCTTCGTCGATATATGTAAACTGTGTAGAAGGGTGCATAGGTCCTTGATCTGACACCACTCTAGCAGCGTGATCTGCACCACCTCTGGATCAAGTTAGCCCAGGGTATACGTCATACCGTATTTCAGCAGGGCTCTGCGGTGCTGCCACAGACGCTGCAACATGTGCAGATTCAAATTCCTGCGTGTCGGAACATCGCATTTCAGGCGTTTAACTGCCAGACCCTAAGACTTCAGGAGCGATGAAAGTTGCCCTGAAGAAGGGTCGCAGACTGGTTTGCATCATTGTCGCACCCGACCTTCCCTGGCTGCTCTCAAGAGCACTCTGAAGAGCTAAGCGTCCACAATTCCTCAGCGGTGTCTCACATTTCCCCTACATTTCAAAGTAAGCATTTGACCGCCTGATGGCCTTGAGCTCTGCTGCCAGCATAGTAAGGAGGTGTGTGGGATTCCTTGGGCGCAGTTACAAGGAAGGGTGGCTTGACCACACAGGGTTTGGGCCGAGGTGGAGGACCCACACGAGGTTGAGGAGGCAGAAGCAGTGGAGGAACTTGTACATACAGAGGAAGGATTGACACACAAGTCGTGGGGACGGCAAGACTTGTACAGAAAACCCTTCTCCATCTCTCACCATAGTTACCCAGTGCCCAGTCAGCAACATGTAACTCCCCTGTCCATGCTTACTAGTCCAAGTATCTCTGGTGAAATGCACCCTGTCACACACAGAGTTTCTCAAGGAATCGGTGAGGTTGTGTGCAACCTGCTGTGGTAGCGCGGGCATGCCTTTCTTGGAGAAGGAGTGACGACTGGCCATCGGCTCTTGGGGCACTGCAATGGGCATAAGGTCTCGAAAATCCTCGGTCTCAAAAGGGTGTAAAGGCAGCCTTTCTGTTGCCAACAAGTTGCAGATGATGAAACTCAACCTCTTAGTCATGTCATGCCCTTCGAAAATCATGTAAAACACAGCGAGGGGACTCCAACCACAGTCTCCCTCGTTTCCACTAATTGGGCCACACACACCCCACTTGACTGGCATCACTTGATCCCCCTTTTCAAAATGAAAAAGATGCTTTGCATGAAGCACTCTCAAAAATACGCGTGCCTTTCACGTCCCCTGGATGACCCAGGGGAAGAAAAGTCCTCTGAGAGCCATGACTTGTTCATCTTGGTTCTTTTTTCAAAAGCGAGGGGACTCCAACCACAGTCTCCCTCGTTTCCACTAATTGGGCCACACACACCCCACTTGGCTGGCATCACTTGATCCCCCTTTTCAAAATGAAAAAGATGCTTTGCATGAAGCACTCTCAAAAATATGCATGCCTTTCACGTCCCCTGGATGACCCAGGGGAAGAAAAGTCCTCTGAGAGCCATGACTTGTTCATCTTGGTTCTTTTTTCAAAAGCGAGGGGACTCCAACCACAGTCTCCCTCGTTTCCACTAATTGGGCGACACACACCCCACTTGACTGGCATCACTTGATCCCCCTTTTCAAAATGAAAAAGATGCTTTGCATGAAGCACTCTCAAAAATATGCATGCCTTTCACGTCCCCTGGATGACCCAGGGAAAGAAAAGTCCTCTGAGAGCCATGACTTGTTCATCTTGGTTCTTTTTTCAAAAGCGAGGGGACTCCAACCACAGTCTCCCTCGTTTCCACTAATTGGGCCACACACACCCCACTTGACTGGCATCAGTTGACCCCCCTTTTGAAAAAGAAAAAGATGCTTTGCATGAAGCACTCTCAAAAATACGCGTGCCTTTCGCCTCCCCTGGCTGACCCAGGGGAACAAAAGTCCTCTGAGAGCCATGTCCACATTGTCAGTGGACAGACACATGTGCTTTTCTGCCAGCAGACCCCCAGCAGCACTGAAGACAGGTTCCGAGAGAACGCTGGCTGCAGGACATGACAAGATCCCCAAGGCGTACGTGGCAAGCTCAGTCAATTTATCCAGATTGGAAGCCTAAAATGAGCAGGGCTCAAGTTGCACAGTAATGGCATCGATGTTTCCTTGCATATACTCATATATCTGTGTGTCCTCCTCTTTTTCCTTGTCCAGCTCTTTTGTTTTCGCATGAGTATATGTCCTTGTCACTTTCCCATGTGTTTGTGTTGTGAGTTGTTTGTCACCTTTTGGACACCTTTTGAGGGTGTTTTCTAGGTGTTTTTATGTGTTTGTGAATGCCTGCCATTGTTTCCTATGCAGTTCGAGTTCGGTTCGTCGAATGTTCGACGAACCGAACTCGAACGGGACATCCGTTTGGCGAACCGAACTCGAGCCGAACCACGACCGGTTCGCTCATCTCTACTTAAGAGGCTCCGCACCCTATTGTTATATGCTAAGCTGGAAAAGTGCGTTTTTGAACGTGAATCCTTGCCGTTCCTGGGGTATATCGTGTCCAATCAGGAGTTAGCTATGGATCCGGGGAAGTTGGAGACAGTGATGAACTGGCCTGAGCCCTGCTCGCTGAAGGCGATCCAGCGATTCTTGGGGTTTATCAATTATTATCGCCAGCTCATTCCCAACTTCTCGACGGTGGCAGCACCCATCATTGCCCTTACCCGCAAGGGCGCTAATCCCAAAGCATGGACACGGGAAACGGTAGAGGCATTTCACACTCTCAAAACTTACTTCTCCAGAGCTCCCATCCTTCATCGTCCAGACATCTCCAAACCCTTCCTACTGGAGGTAGACGCCTCTTCGGTCGGTGCAGGTGCAGTCCTGTACCAGAAAAATGAACGAGGAAGGAAGCATCCGTGTTTCTTTTTCTCCAAGACCTTTTCTCCGGCCGAGAGGAACTACTCCATAGGGGATAGGGAGTTACTGGTGATGAAACTAGCATTCCAGGAATGGCGGCATCTTCTGGAGGGTGCGAAGCATCCATTTGAGGTATTTTCTGACCATAAAAACCTCTCATACCTCCAGACAGCACAACGCCTGAACCCAAGGCAGGCCCGTTGGTCTTTATTCTTCTCCCAGTTTTGCTTTATTATCCGCCACCTGGCCGGTGAGAAGAACGTACGGGCCGATGCCTTGTCACGTTATATGGTTGTGTTGGAGGAGGACGAGGAGGAGCCTCGTCTTATACTACCCCCGGACAGCTTGAGGATGGTCACTCCCACTTCTTTGGACCAGGTGCCACCTGGCAAGACCCTCGTTCCCCCTGAACTACGGAACGAGGTGCTATCGTGGGCCAATGCCTCCAAGGTCGGGGGTCACTTCGGGGTCAAAAGGACCAGAGACCTTGTGACCAGGCATTATTGGTGGCCGAGACTACCCCAGGACATACAGGAGTATGTGGGAGCCTGTATGTCGTGTGCTCGGAATAAGCCGTCCCGGCAGGTCTTCACCCACTGCCAGTGCCGGATCGTCCCTGGGAAGTGGTGGGGATGGACTTCCTGGGAGATCTGCCCAAGTCAGCAGGGCACAGAGTCGTATGGGTCATCACGGATCACTTCTCTAAAATGGTCCACTTGGTGCCTCTCCCACGACTCCCGACGTCATGTGCTCTCGCCACCTTGTTCATTCGGCATGTATTTAGGTTGCATGGCATGCCTGACAAGGTGGTGAGCGACCGGGGTCCCCAGTTCACGTCTCGCTTCTGGAGAGAGCTCTGTAAGCTCCTGCAGATAGAGCTGAACATCTCCTCCGCATACCATCCCGAGACCAATGGACTGGTGGTGAGGACCAATCAGACCTTGGTAACTTACCTCCGCCATTTTATCTCCGCGCACCACGACAACTGGGCTAACCTCCCTCCTTGGGCCGAATTTGCCATTAATAATTCGGTTCATGAATCCTCTGGCCAGACTCCGTTCCTGCTCAATAACGGACAACATCCCAGAATCCCGGTTCCGATGCCCATTACGTCACCCGATCCTAGAGTGGAGGATTGGGCGACCAAGGCCCGGGAGATCTGGGATAACACCCAAGAGGCTCTTAAGAGGGCTAAAGACCGGATGGTGACAACGGCTGATGACCACCGCCGCCCTGCACCATCCTTCACCCCTGGTGACCTAGTGTGGCTGTCCTCTAAGAATGTTAACCTACGGGTACAGGCAGCCAAGTTCGCCCCTAGGTACCTGGGTCCGTTTAAAGTACTAGAGCAGGTAAATCCGGTGGCATACCGACTCCAGCTCCATCCACGCTGGGCTATAGCCAACACCTTTCACGTGTCCCTCCTGAAACCCGTACGACTTAATAAGTTCTCGGGGTCCCTGCTGGCTCAAACAGACTCCCCGTCCGACGACCCTGAGGTGGCGAAGCTTGTGGAGACAAAAGTCATACGGGGCAGGAGGTACTACCTCGTGGAGTGGGCGGGAGCATAGATCCTGGGAGTTGGAGGATCATATCCACACCCCGGGTTTAATAGCGGCCTTTGAGCACGGACGGGGGGGGGCCTAGACGGGGGGGTAATGTTACACCTCGTGGCTCTCCTGAGGCAGTCTCCCATTCCTTGCCTGCCACGAGCACTCCTGCTCAGCAGCGCCGAAGGTCTGCCAGACTGCGCAGTGTGCAGGAGATCTCTTCTCAGAGAGGCAGCAGAAGGGTGACACCTAGTGGTTCTCCTGTTACAAGGAGTGAAGCGGTCTCCCATTCCTGGCCTGCCGTGGGTCCTCCTGCTCAGTGGCCCCGAAGGTCTGCGAGGTTGCGCAATGTGCAGAGGGTTGCTGCTCAGGGAAGCAGTGAGACCCCCGTTATCTCTGCACATTGTGAGACCGAGGATTCCGCCTCAATTTCCCAGAGGCAGGAGGGTGAGCATGTGCAATGCGTGGTGGGTCCTGATTCGCCCACTGATGTCACACGGCTTGATGACAAGGCTGGTGACGTGGTGAATCCTGACTGGCCAGGCTGGGACGTCGTGGACCCTGATTGGGTCAAGTCCGTCATCTCCACCTCGCGCCCGCCCTTGGGTGGAGCTACACCTCCTTAAAAGCTCCCCCTGCCATCATGGCGGCGCGCGACCGTCCTTCTATGTTTGGATGTCTGGCAGCGTGCTGCCACGCCACTGCTCAGGCATTATTGTCTTTTGTGGGCTTGGCCCTTGCTGCTTAGGCAGCACCTGGTTTGCAGGCCGTGTTCCTGCCTTGCTGCTCCGGCAGTATCTCCTTCAACAGGCCGTGTTCCTGTCCCAGGTGAGCTCCTCGAGTCTCCACCGGACTCACCTGGTTATTGAAAGCACACGTGCGTGGGCACCTCTGTGCTACTCTCGTGCCATATTCTCGTGACTTCCACTGGCACACGTGCGTGGGCACCTCTGTGCTTCCCCGTGCAACAAGCACACCGAGCCGTGAGATCCGTGCCATACAACCCTCATGGGTTAGGGAAGACCAGTGTACATAGATCGTCTGTGACATTCCAGACGATCGCTAGCAGCAACCCGCTCACTCTTCACCCACTATAGCAGTGGTCCCTTACACCGCACAGTGGACCTTGACCGGCGGAAGCTGTCCATTTCCCATCTTGGCACGCTTCCCCGGGTCCCCCTCGTAACAGGTGGCCATCCTCCAGGGGTCAGGGGTCCCCCTGGACGTGGGGTCCCCTGAAGTGACAGCCGGGTGCGAGACACCGTACCCGTTCCCGCTTGGGTAACCTGGACCTGGACTGGGGTAAAGGGGTGCTGCCTGTTTCTTAGGGGCAGCACCAAGGTTTCGGTTATTTGGGTGGGAGAGCGGATGACCACGAACCCGTCTGTTTTAATAAAAATGTTTACCGTTGTAACGTTAAAGTACCGTGCCTCCCGTAAGGGAAGAACTGAAATATACTTATGTTGAATGTTATGTATTAAATTATGTTTTACAGAGACAAAAATAAAACCGGTGATGGACGGGCAGCCCACGGAAGGTCTGCGTTTTACCAAGGCGGAGTGTGATGCCCTGGACTAGCCAGGTAGTCACATACATAGCAACATACTCACCCCCCACCCTAGACAGTAACAACAGTCAGACAAAAACCCTTGTTGCCTCCCTCCAGGGCCTGATGTCCACACGAGGTGGGGCGGAGCCAGGCGGTTGGCCCCACCCACCAAGGAGTTCACAGGCCTGGAGGCGGGAAAAGCAGTCAGTTAGAGTTTGGAGTAGATGAGTTTAGGAGGTGAAAGTGAGAGGAGTGAAACGTCTGCGTGTGCCTGGGTAGGAGCCCAGGCACTGACAGCAAGGTTGGCAGACGGTGGTGGCCGTCTGCAGGAGTTAGTGGAACTCTGCAGAGCCGTAAGGACCGGGGTCGGGCGTTGGCCCGCCAGTACTGAACCGGGGAGCGGAGTGAAGCTAAGCACACAGGCAGGGCCATCGTACCCCGACCAGGCTTGGAGCCGTCGTCAATAGTCAAATCCGAGTGTGACAGGAACCCTAGGGGTTTCCCAACAACCAAGTCCCGACAGAAGGCAACCGCTCACACCGTGAGGATATACAGCCACCGCCACAGGCTAGAGATCCAAGTTCCAGCGCCTGTGGGCAAAACGGGCTCCTACGGCACCTATACGCCGGGGAGTGGACTACCGGTGGGCAACCACAGGAGTCAGAACATTCTAAAAGGTGCAGGGAAAGACAGCCACCATCAGCCGTCCGGGGAGAGCACAACAACAACACTGCAGCTGGCCGTTTGGTTTACCAGAGACTCTGTCATTGATTGTCTGAGTGAGTACACCAGTGCCGTCCGGCACCGCGCCGCGCTATCCCTGCAACCCTGCACCCCAGCCATCCAGCCTCCCCGTTACACCACCGGGCCCCGGGATCACCAACCCCCTACCCACGGAGGGGACAACATCCTAGCTGCTCCCTACCATCTCCCCCGGGATCCCCGTTACCAGCAGCGGTGGTGCCATCATCACCACGTCCCGTGGGTGGCATCACAAACAATCTCCCTAACCAAGCCATCCCTTTTCACTCACGGGTGAGGAGCGCTGCTCGAGTCCCCGGGTCCGGCTCACCGCTCAAGTTTCCGAGCTGCAGCAGCAGAAGCCCCGGCCCCGAGCGTGGCGAGCGCGTCCCCTCCACCCGCGATACATACATGAACAAAGTTGTAGAAAAACAGCGCAATAGGGTCTTACTCAAATAAAGAAAGTGAATAAGAGAGCTAGCCGCTCACCTTGTATATTTGTGTGACACATAACCAGTATAGAATCATGTGCATCTGCTGTGAGATCCATGAGCCATAGGGCTCAAGAAAATCATAAATGGAACCTGGAGAAGTGTGGAACCATCTGCACTGCTGTGGATAAAAATGAAGGTCCAGTTCATGGTATGGATGAGAAGGTGCTTTATTTATATGTTTCAAAGTGAAACTCCACTTTTTCCTCAGAAAGGCACATATTTTACCACAAAAATGTTGCTTTAACTCAAATATTTTATTTTTACAAGTGTAACAGGAGTAAATACACCATACAATATGTCAGAGATAGATAGCGTTTGGACAGCGTCTGATGTGCCTAAACAGGGGAGTTCCCCAACAAGTGACCCCATTTTAGAAACTAGACCACTCACAGAATTTATCTAGATGTTTGATGGGTACCTTGAACACCCAGGTACCTCACAGAATTTCATAACGTTGAGCTGTGAAAATAAAAAAAAATACATTTTTACCACAAAAATGTTATTTTAAACCGAAATCTTTCATTTTTGAAAGTGTAACTGGAGAAAATTCACCATACAATTTATTTAGCAATTTGTCCTGAGTATGCTGATACCCCATGTGTGATGTAATCTACTGTTTGGGTGCAGAGCAGGGCTGGGAAGAAGCATCATTTGCATTTTAAAATGCAAAATTGTCTGTAGTAGATAGTGGACAACATGTCATGTTTGGAGCGCCCCTGATATAGCTAAACAGTGGAGCACCCCCAGAAATTACCCTATTTTGTAAATTACACCCCAGAAGGAAATTATCTAGATGTTTGGTTAGCACCTTGAACAACCAGGTACTTCACAGAATTTCAAAATGTTGAACCGTCTATATAAAAAAAATACATTTTTACAACAAAAATATTGCTTTAATCCCAAATCTTTCCTTTTAAAAGGGTAACAAGAAAAAATGCACCATATAATTTCTTGCGCAATTTCTCATAAATATGCCAATACTTGGTATGTGATGGAAATCTGCTATTTGGATGCACAACAAGGTTTAGAAGGGAAGAAGTGCCATTTGAATTTTAGAGCGCAAAATTATCTGCAATAGATACGGACGCTATGACATATTTGGAGAGACCATGATGTGCCTAGGCGGTAGAGCTCCCCAACAAGTAACCCTCCCCCATTTGGGAAACTAGACCTCTCAAGTACCTTATCTAGATGTTTGGTGAGCACCGTGACCACTCAGGTGCTTCACAGAATTTCATAACGTTGAGTTGTGAAAATAAAAATACATTTTTACCACAAAAATGTTGCTTCAAATCCAAAGCTTTCATTTTTACAAAGCTAACAAGAGAAAATGCACCATACAATTTGTTACACAATTTCTCATGAGTACACCGATACTCCATAAGTAGTGGAAATTTGCTGTTTGAGAACACGGCAGAGCTGGGAAGGGAAGGAGCACCATATGTATTTAAGAGCGCAAAATTGTCTGGAATAGATAGTAGACACCATGTCGCATTTGGAGAGCCCCTGAAGTGCCTAAACAGTGGTGTTCCTCACATGTGATGCCATTTGGGCAATTAGACCCCTCAAGGAATTTATCAAGATGTTTGGTGACCGCCTTGAGCTATCAGGTTCTTCACAGAATTTCATAAAGTTGAGCCATGAAAATTGAAAAATACATTTTTACCACAAAAATGTTGCTTTAACTCCACATTTTTCATTTTCACAAATGTAACAGAAAAAATGTGCCACACACTGTTTTTTCTGCAATTTCTCCTGAGTATGCCAATACCCTATAACTGGTGGAAATCAAACGTTTGAGTGCATGACAGGGCTGAAAAGGGAAGGAGCACAATTTGAATTTTAGAGCGCAAAATTGTCTGGAATAGATAGTGGACACCGTGTCATGTTTGGAGAGCCTGTTACGGTTGCTGCGAGCACTGGAGACTATGTCCAGATTTCTTGCTACTGCACATGTGCGAGCGCTGGAGACTAAGTCCAAAATTCTTGCTACTGCACATGTGCGAGCGCTGGAGACTAAGTCCAGATTTCTTGCTACTGCACATGTGCGAGCGCCGGAGACTAAGTCCAATCTTGGAGCCATTGCACATGTGCGGGTGACATCATCGCTGACACGAGGTCACATGTCTCTGACACCTTCTATGCCGATTGGTCGCTGGTCATGTGCTTGTGACGTCTTGCTCGGTGATAGGCCAGCATGACGTCACTCCTGTCATTCTGGCAGCGGATTGGCTCTGGTGTCCTCCATCTTGGATGAGGCACAGAGTCTATATAAGACCCTGACACACGCCGCATGGTGCTCAGTCCTCTTGGTTCATGCATATGAGTAGACGCTCTGTGCGCGTTCCTCTAGGCATTCCTTTGTCTATGCTAGGTGAGCGCTACCGGCAGGGTAGCGTTCTTATACCTTACAGCTTCGGCTGCTGTCCGTATCCTTACCTCTTAGGGGAGCGGACATAGGCAGGTGCCTGAGGCACATGGTCTGGCTGGGCCTTGTGATTCTACTCGTAGGTGGACGTTGCCGCTAGGGTAACGTTCCTTATACTGCGTCTGGCAGTTGTTCGTATCCTCGCACACTAGGGGAGCGAACAGAGGTAGGAGCTTTGTGCGGCTTACGCTGCTGTTCGTCTCTTTTGCACCACTAGAAGAGCGGACCTAGGCAGGTGCCATATCTAGTGGTTCGTGTCCTCGCACACTAGTGGAGCGAACGCAGGTAGGAGCTTTGTGCGGCTTACGCTGCTGTTCGTCTCTTTTGCACCACTAGAAGAGCGGACCTAGGTAGGTGCCATTTCGCACACATTGCCTTTGTCTCTGTGATTATTAACAGAGATCATTCCACACACCCTCCAAGTAAGGGAGGAATTGCTTTACTTTCTTATTATATCCTTCTGTGAGTTAACAGAGGTATTGCACTCTGCCATAGTCTGCAGCAAAGTCTTTGCACGGTGGACCCTGACTGTCTGATACTCCTTTCGGTTATTATCAGACAGCCCCCCGTAACATTAGGACTGAGCCAAGGGTCTGGCAGTTATGGCAGAATATCAGCAGTTACACCGTTACATACAAGTACTTGAGTCACGGCTCAAGAGTATAGAGGATAAACCTCAGACCATGGTGACATCTGCACATGATCCTCGACTTGCTCTACCAAACAGATATTCTGGCGATGCCAGATCATGTCGTGGTTTCATTAGTCAGTGTCAGATACACCTAGAGGTTAACTCTTCTCGCTTCTCTACGGAGAGGTCCAGAGTAGGCTTTATCATCTCCTTACTTCAGAACAAAGCCTTAGAATGGGCGACTCCCCTATGGGAGCGCTCTGATGTGGTTACTCTGAGACATCAAGACTTTCTTGATGCTCTTAAGGCGGTATTCATGGGTCCGCAGGTTACCCATGATGCGGCCCTGAGACTGTTAGATCTATCTCAGGGTTCGTTATCCACTAGTTCTTATGCCATTGCTTTTAGAACTCTGGTGGCAGAACTAGATTGGCCAGAGAAGGTGTTGATTCCTATCTTCTGGAGAGGGTTGGCAGGCTATGTCAAGGATGCCCTTGCTACTCGTGAGGTCCCTGCTTCTCTGGAGGACTTGATCACAGTAGCAACGAGGATCGATGTACGCCATAAGGAACGTAGACTCGAGGTCTCTTCCTCACGCCCTAAGCATCGGGCTATTCCAGTTGTTGAGGGTCCACTACCATCTTCCTCAGCATCTGAAACATCTCCCACTCCTATGGAGTTAGGTCATACGTTCTCCAGACTACGCAAGTCTGGTCCTCCTATATGTTACGTATGTCGTCAGGCTGGGCACTATGCCAACAAGTGTCCTAGTCGTCAGGGAAACTCCCTGGCCTAGTAACCATTAGAGGGGGGTTACTAGAGACGTCTTCTGCACCCTCTAAGTGTTGTATCCCAGGTCAGCTCTCGTTATCTGAGAATACATGGCCTATTATGGCTTTTGTGGATTCCGGAGCTGACGGGATTTTTGTGTCCTCAGGATTTGTAAAGGGACACAATATTCCCTCTATCATGTTAGAGGCGCCTATTCCTGTCCGTGTTGTTAATGGAACTATGTTGTCTGACTCCATTACATTGAGGACAGTTCCCTTGCGCCTTTCCCTGTCTCAGGGTCACATAGAGGAGATTTCTTTTCTTGTTTTGCCTGAGGGTATAGACGACGTCCTTCTAGGTCTTCCATGGCTTCGGACTCATGCTCCTCACATTGACTGGGAGTCTGACAGCATTATTAGTTGGGGTTCGAAATGTCAGTCCCGATGTCTTCCCTTACCACCTAAGGTCGTTGCGGTTGCATCAACTGATCTCTCTCCCATACCTACACCCTATTTGGATTTCGCTGACGTGTTCTCCAAACAGGGTGCTGAGGTTCTTCCACCCCATAGGCCGTATGACTGCGCCATAGACCTTATCCCAGGTTCGGTTCCACCTAAAGGCAGGGTTTACCCCCTGTCGATATCTGAGTCGGAGGCCATGTCGACCTATATAAGAGAGAGCTTAGAGAAGGGGTTCATTCGTAAGTCTGTCTCTCCCGCGGGAGCTGGGTTTTTCTTTGTTCGGAAGAAAGAGGGTGATTTGCGTCCCTGCATAGATTACAGGGGTCTCAACGCAATCACAATAAAGAACAAATACCCGTTACCTTTAATTTCGGAGCTCTTTGACAGACTGAGAGGAGCTCAAGTTTTTACGAAGTTGGATCTGCGGGGTGCGTATAACTTGATACGAATTCGAAAGGGTGACGAATGGAAGACCGCTTTTAACACCCGAGACGGTCACTATGAATACCTCGTCATGCCTTTTGGGTTATGTAATGCACCCGCAGTATTTCAGGACTTCGTAAACGATGTGTTCAGGGATTTACTATTATCCTCAGTAGTGGTGTATCTGGACGACATCCTGATTTTTTCTCCTGATCTGGAGACTCATCGTCAGGATGTCGTTCGTGTCCTTTCCCGTTTAAGGGAGCACTCATTGTTTGCTAAACTCGAGAAATGTTTATTCGAGCAGTCCTCATTGCCTTTTTTGGGTTACATTATCTCACAAGAGGGTCTGGCTATGGATCCTGCGAAGCTCTCTGCTGTCCTGCAATGGTCCGATCCTCATTCCTTGAAGGCGGTGCAACGCTTCTTAGGATTCATAAATTATTACAGGCAGTTCATACCCCATTTTTCTACTTTGGTGGCCCCTTTGGTGGCCTTGACTAAGAAAGGTGCTAATCCCAAAGCCTGGTCTACTGAGACATCTCAGGCTTTTGAGGCAGTAAAAAGACACTTTTCAACTGCTCCCGTTCTTCAAAGACCCGATGAGAGTAAGCCCTTCCTCTTAGAGGTTGATGCCTCTTCAGTGGGTGCTGGTGCGGTCTTGTATCAAAAGAACGGTGCAAGTAGAAAAAGGCCGTGTTTCTTCTTTGCTAAAACCTTTTCACCGGCAGAGAGAAACTATACCATTGGGGATAGGGAACTGCTCGCCTTGAGATTAGCCTTGGAGGAGTGGCGTCACTTGCTGGAAGGAGCGAAACATCCTTTCCAGGTCTATACAGACCATAAGAATCTGACGTACTTACAAACCGCTCAGCGTCTGAATCCTCGCCAAGCCCGCTGGTCCTTGTTTTTCTCCCGCTTTCACTTCTCCATCAACTATTTATCTGGGAGTAAGAATAACAAGGCAGACGCCCTGTCTCGCTCTATGCTTTCTACCCAGGAAGAGATTGACGAACCTCGTCTTATCCTTCCCTCCAGGGTTTTTCATACGCTCTCCCCTGTGACGTTAGACCAAATCCCACCGGGCAAGACCTTTGTTCCGCCTGATCGACAGAATGATATACTGTCATGGGCCCACACCTCAAAGGTGGGTGGGCATTTTGGTATTAGGCGGACACGAGAGTTACTGGAGAGGTGGTATTGGTGGCCACACTTAGCCAGCCACGTCAAGAGATATGTCGGTTCCTGCTACTCGTGTGCTCGCAACCGTCCATTACGGCAGAGACCGGCTGGGCTCTTGCATCCTTTACCAGTGCCAGATAGACCATGGGAGGTGGTAGGCATGGACTTTGTGGGTGATCTTCCATGTTCAGAGGGACATAGATTTGTGTGGGTCATTACGGACCATTTCTCCCGGATGGTTCATCTCGTACCGTTATCGAGAATCCCATCTTCCAGGGTACTAGCCAAACTATTCCTCAAGCATGTCTTTAGGCTTCACGGGATGCCAGATCGTATCATTTGTGATAGAGGCCCGCAATTTACTTCCCGTTTCTGGCGAGATCTTTGTAGCCTTCTGCAAATTGAGTTGAATCTCTCTTCGGCATATCATCCGGAGACTAATGGTTTGGTTGAACGTACCAATCAATCTATGATTATATACCTTTGACACTTTGTTGCTGAGAACCACGATAACTGGTCCTCCCTCCTACCCTGGGCAGAATTTGCCCTTAACAATTCGCTGGCTGAGGCCACTGGGCAGACACCGTTCGTACTCAATAATGGGCAACACCCTAGGGTACCGGTACCGTTTCCCGCTGCTGCACCTCCTCCTCTTGTGGCCGACTGGGCAACTAATGCCAGAGAGGTTTGGGATCGGACTCAAGAGTCGATCCAAGCAGCTAAGGACCGTATGAAGACGGTGTCCGATCGGTTTCGTCGCCCGGCTCCTGTCTTTTCTCCAGGGGACTTTGTGTGGCTCTCTGCAAAACACGTGAGACTTAGAGTGAGCTCTGTCAAATTTGCTCCTCGCTTCCTGGGTCCTTATGAGGTTCTTCGACAGGTAAATTCTGTAGTCTATCAATTGAAGTTACCTGTCCATCTTAGGATTCATGACAAATTCCATGTCTCACTGCTAAAGCCGGCTATTTTACCTCACGCTCGTGAAGTGCACTCTCCTGCCTCTGATTCCTCTCGCTCTAGCTATGAGGTACGAGCCATAGTTGGTTCTAAGATGGTTAGAGGGCGCAGGTTCTTCTTGATAGATTGGGAGGGCTATGGCCCGGAACATCGCTCTTGGGAGCCTGAGGAGGCTGTCCATGCTCCCGACTTAGTTGCCGATTATCTGCGTCGCCGGGAGGGGGGCCCTTGAGGGGGAGGTACTGTTACGGTTGCTGCGAGCACTGGAGACTATGTCCAGATTTCTTGCTACTGTACATGTGAGAGCGCTGGAGACTAAGTCCAAAATTCTTGCTACTGCACATGTGCGAGCGCTGGAGACTAAGTCCAGATTTCTTGCTACTGCACATGTGCGAGCGCCGGAGACTAAGTCCAATCTTGGAGCCATTGCACATGTGCGGGTGACATCATCGCTGACACGAGGTCACATGTCTCTGACACCTTCTATGCCGATTGGTCGCTGGTCATGTGCTTGTGACGTCTTGCTCGGTGATAGGCCAGCATGACGTCACTCCTGTCATTCTGGCAGCGGATTGGCTCTGGTGTCCTCCATCTTGGATGAGGCACAGAGTCTATATAAGACCCTGACACACGCCGCATGGTGCTCAGTCCTCTTGGTTCATGCATATGAGTAGACGCTCTGTGCGCGTTCCTCTAGGCATTCCTTTGTCTATGCTAGGTGAGCGCTACCGGCAGGGTAGCGTTCTTATACCTTACAGCTTCGGCTGCTGTCCGTATCCTTACCTCTTAGGGGAGCGGACATAGGCAGGTGCCTGAGGCACATGGTCTGGCTGGGCCTTGTGATTCTACTCGTAGGTGGACGTTGCCGCTAGGGTAACGTTCCTTATACTGCGTCTGGCAGTTGTTCGTATCCTCGCACACTAGGGGAGCGAACAGAGGTAGGAGCTTTGTGTGGCTTACGCTGCTGTTCGTCTCTTTTGCACCACTAGAAGAGCGGACCTAGGCAGGTGCCATATCTAGTGGTTCGTGTCCTCGCACACTAGTGGAGCGAACGCAGGTAGGAGCTTTGTGCGGCTTACGCTGCTGTTCGTCTCTTTTGCACCACTAGAAGAGCGGACCTAGGTAGGTGCCATTTCGCACACATTGCCTTTGTCTCTGTGATTATTAACAGAGATCATTACACACACCCTCCAAGTAAGGGAGGAATTGCTTTACTTTCTTATTATATCCTTCTGTGAGTTAACAGAGGTATTGCACTCTGCCATAGTCTGCAGCAAAGTCTTTGCACGGTGGACCCTGACTGTCTGATACTCCTTTCGGTTATTATCAGACAGCCCCCCGTAACAGAGCCACTGATGTGCCTAAACAGTGGAGCTCCCCCAAAAGTGATCCCATTTTAGAAACTAGACCCCTCAAGGCACTTATCTAGATGTTTGTTGAGCACCTTGAATCCCCAGGTGTTATGGACATTATGGACATGGTTATGGACTGCTATGGACATGGTCATATATATATATGAAGATATCCAATATACAGGACAAGATGGCGCTTGCATCCATATTTGCATTGCCTTAAACACAGGGACATTTGGAAGATGTCTTGTTCTTATATTTTATTGTCTGGAATGTACCGAATGGATTAACATGTATCTTGCTTCATGCTACCTCTCGCATCTTAGAACACATTATCAGCATTATCAGGAAATGTTCTGACATATCTGTCTGTCTCCTTTTCTGTGTCTTAATATTGCAATAATCTACAGTACTACACAATAATTGCTTGAAAACATTAATAATATAATTAATGTGCCCTTAAAAGGATTTCAAGTCTTTCTCAAGTGTCAGGTATAAATGCCTTTAATTTCCTCAAAATAACTAGTCCTTTTTCCATACACAAATCGGAGCAGACTCTAGTTATTGATCTGATGTGTGGAGGTGTTGTATGCATATATATATCAGACTCATAATTTTGGAATACGGACAATTAGAAACGGTTTGTGCAGGCATCTTCTTTGTCAAGAAAAAGGACGGGTCTCTGTGGCCATGTATTGACTAGCGGGGGTTGAATAAGATCACGGTAAAGAATAAATACTCCCTTCCTCTTATTCGTGAACTGTTTGACTGTCTTTGAGGTTCCAAGATCTAATCTAAGCTTGATCTCTGGGGTGCGTACAATCTGGTCCAGATCCAGTCAGGTGATGATTGGAAGACGGCTTTCAACACTTGTGATGGACATTACAAATATCGGGTGATGCCCTTTGGGCTTAGTAATGCCCTGCTGTCTTCCAGCAATTTGTGAGCGATGGATTCTGAGACCTCCTCTACACCTGTGTAGTAGTGTTCCAGGATGACATCCTCATTTCTCCAGATCTGTCTACCCACCGGAGGCATGTTCGGCAGGTCCTTCAAAGGTTGTGGGAGAACCGCTTCTATGTTACACTTGAAAAGTGCCTGTTCAAGCAAACCTTGCTGCCTTTCTTAGGCTACATAGTCTCTGATACCAGCCTGAAGATGGATCCAGATAAAGTGTCGTCCGTTTTGAAGTGGCCCGGTCTAGACAGGCTGAAGTCTATCTAGCAGTTCCTGGGGTTTGCCAATTATTACATTCAATTCATCCCGCATTTCTCATCTCTGGTTCGCCCCATCTCAACTCTGACCCGCAAAGGGGAAAACCCAAAGAGATGGACCTCAGAGGCAGAAGACTCTTTCCTGTCTCTCAAATGGGCCTTTGCTTCTGCTCTGGCACTGCATAGACCCGACACCAGAAAGCAATTTATCCTGGAAGTGGATGCCTCTTCCTCCGGTGCTGATGCGGTTCTTAAGCAGAAGACAACCGAGGGTAAGACAATAACCTGTGGCTTCTTTTCCAGGGCTTTCTCTCCAGCTTAGCATAGCTACTCGATTGGTGACTGAGAGTTGCTGGCAATTAAGTTAGCCCTGGAGGAGTGGCACTATCTACTGGAGGGGTCCTATCATCATCTACACTGAACACAAGAACCTGTCCTATCTCCAGTCGGCTCCGAAGTTGAACCTGCGGCAGGCCCGGTGGTTGCTGTTCTTCGCTCACTTCAACTTTGTCCTGCACTTCCGCCCAGCTGAGATGCGCTGTCTCAGTCATTTTTGTCGGTGGACCAGGAGGAAGAACCTCAGCACATCATAGAGCTCTCCAAGCTGATGGTGGCCCCAGTTGATGTGCACTAAATTCCCCTAGGTAAGATGTTCATCGTAGAGGAAAATAGAGAATGAGTCCGCCAGTGGGGACACTCCTCCAGACTAGAGGGTAATGTCAGTCAAAGGAAGTCTGTGCAGCTGATCTCTCGCCATTACTAGTGGCCTAAACCACGTCATGACATTCTGGAGTTGGTCTCACCCAGTTCCTTCTATGCCTGGAATAAAACTCTGAAGATGCTTCCTCCTGGCCCTCTGCTTCCTTTACCAGTGCCATCTGCTTCATGGCAACATATCGGTATGGACTTCATCATGGACCTGCCAAGGTCCTCTGAGTGCACCGTTATGTGGGTTGTAGTGGACAGGTTTTCCAGGATGGCCCACTTTATGCCATTCACAGGGTTACCGTCCGCCCTAGTTCTTGCTGAGCAGTTCGTCCACCATATCGTCCAGTTACACGGTTTGCCCCTCCACATCATGTCTGATAGAGGGCTCCAGTGCATGGTTCTGGAGAGCTGGCTGCAAGATGCTGGATTCCGCTTTGGACTTTTCGTCGGCTTACCATCATCATCCACAGTCCAAGGGCCAAGTAGAACTTGTTAACCAGGTCCTGATGAACTACCTTCTCCATTTTATCAACAAACACCAGAGTGACAAGGTCAAGCTTCTCTCCTAGGCAGAATTCTCCTACAACAATCATGTGAGTGAGTCCTCCACAAAGTCTCCATTACAGGTGATTTATGGACAGCAACCTAAAGGTCTGTGTCCTGTGGTGTGTTCCTCTGGGGGCTCCTCTCTTTTCCTGCTTTTCAGGTGTTCCATCTACATCACTGAATATGGCCCAAGGTATTGTCCGTTTGCCTTCGTTTTGATATTGGCGATCGGATGTCAGCTTAAGTGCATATGTGGTTGTTTTATTTTGAGGCTTACAAGGCTATTATCATCATGAATACTGCTGATTTTTGGACTTAGTTTTCCCTGTAGCACTTGTTATCATATTCATTAACCCCTTCTGCCCCGGGGCACTTTCCGTTTTTGCGTTTTTGTTTTTTGCTCCCCTTCTTCCGAGAGCCGTAACTTTTTTATTTTTCCGTCAATCTTGCCATATGAGGGCTTGTTTTTTGCGGGACAAGTTGTACTTTTAAATGAAACCATACGTTTTACCATATGGTGTACTGGAAAACAGCAAAAAAATTCCAAATGCAGAAAAATTGCAAAAAAAAGTGTGATGGCACAATAGTTTTTGGGATGTTTTATTCACAGTGTTCACTATATGGTAAAACTGATGTGTGGGTATGATGCCTGAGGTCGGTGCGAGTTTGTAGACATGTATAGGTTTACTTGTATCTAAGGGGTTAAAAAAAATTCACAAGTTTGTCCAATAAAAGTGGCGCACATTTTGCGCCATTTTCCGAAACACGTAGCGTTCTTATTTTTTGGGATATTTGGCTCAGTGATGGCTTATTTTTTGCGTCTCGAGCTGACGTTTCTAATGGTACCATTTTTGCGCAGATGCTATGTTTTGATCGCCTGTTATTGCATTTTGCGTAAAACTTGCGGCGACCAAAAAACGTAATTTTGACGTTTGGAATTTTTTTGCCACTACGCCGTTTACCAATCAGATTAATTGATTTTATATTTTGATAGATCGGGCATTTCTGAACGCGGCGATACCAAATATGTGTATATTTATTTATTTTTTAACCTTTTAATTTTCAATGGGGGGAAAGGGGGGTGATTTGAACTTTTTTGGTTTTTTTGTTTTTTTTATTTTTTAAAACTTTTTTTTTACTTTTTTTATTTTACTAGTCCCCCTAGGGGGCTATAGCGATCAGCAATCCGATCGCTATTATCTATCTGCTGATCACAGCTATACAGCTGTAAACAGCAGATACAGTCACTTTCTTTTTCCCTCTGTTCCGTGCCGAGGGAAAACGAAAGTGAAACATCATAGCTGCAGGCGTCATCACACCTACGGCAGGGGGCGGGGCTTAGCGGGACACGCTCAATGATGGATATATCCGTCCATGGTCATGAAGGGGTTAAAGTATTTCTATGTTCATCTTGTTCCATATTTATGGGCATGAAAGTCTACAACTATTTACCTGGTCTGCAGTGCCTCTTTAGGTCGTGAAAAGCTCTTTCCCCTTTCCTTCCTTATTTCTCTGTGGTGTTTTTCTCCTTCATATATGTATTACTTTGGGTTTTTTTGTATTTATATGTAATAAAATTTGTTGTTGCATTCTAAAAATCTCTTTAGTGGTTTTTCTTCAGAGATATGGGCTTAGTCCTATTTGCTTGAGCACTCTATTCTCTTTTAGGTCTGTTAGAAACTTTTTGCCACTAATGCGTTCATATATGTGAATATTTTTTTCCAGGTTTATTACCTTCAGGAAAGTTGTTTGTGATACCCAATTTGCATCGTAAACTAATTGGGGGACATCACAATTCTGTATTTGTGGGTCATCCAGGTAGTAGTAGTAAAGCAACCACGCACCTCCTGTCTCATCATTTTTAGTAGCGAAGGTTGCATCAGTATGTGGTTGACTATGTGTCTGTTTGCAGTGTTTGCGCATGTTCCAAGGTAGCGCATACCCATTCAAAGGGTTCTCTCCTGCCATTGGCTATCCTGAATAGACTATGGACGCATTTATCCATGGATTTCATTACTAACCTACTTTTGACTTTGGGAATGATTGTGGTTTTGGTGGTTGTGTGAGGTTCAGTAAGATGATGCATTTCATCACCTTGCTGGCACTTCCAAATGCCAAGAATCTGGCTCAGGTGTCCATCTATGAGATCGTGAAGCTTCACGGGGTTCCTTCCAATGTGGTCTTAGATCGAAGAACCTAGTATTTTTTCCAAATTTTGGAAAGCAGTTTGTGCTGGACTGGGGGTGTAGTTGTCTTTCTCTTCTGCCTTCCATCCTCAGTCGAATGGGCAGACAGAGTGCATAAATCAAAATTTGGTACCTTACCTTAGGTGCTTTGTCTTCGAGAACCAGGAGGATTGGGCATCTTATTAGGCTGAATTAGCTTTAAATAATCATCACCAGAAGTCTGATGGCAAGCCACCATTCTTTCGTGTATATGGTTTTCATCTGCAATTTGGAACCCTTAGTGGTAGGGGTACTTCGGGAGGTCCTGAGGAGGAGCATTTTGCCTCATCACTGTATTCAGTATGGCAAGGGGTTCAGAGTAATCTGAAACTCATGGGAGACAGATACAAATGTATGGCTAACAAGAAGTGTTTGCCTAGTCCGGACCTGAGTGTGAATGACTATGTGTGGTTATCGACCAGGAACATACTGTTGAAGATTCCTTCCTGGAAATTGGGGCCTAGGTTTATTGGTCCCTATAAAATAACCGCCATCATTAAACCAGTGGCATTTCGTCTGGAGTTACCTCAGGCTCTTAGGATACACAATGGGTTCCACAAAGCACTGCTCAAAAAGTATGTAGAATCTTTGGAGCCATCCCCCTTGCTGCCGGCTTCAACCATGGCTGATGTCAAGCTTGAGTTTCAAATAGCTAAAATTGTTGACTCTCATCTTCTGTGTTGTTCCCTTCAATACTTGGTGCACTAGACGGGTAATGGCCTCGAGAAGATGTAGGTCACAGCACCAGATGTGAATGCCACAAGATTAGTTCATTCATTTCATGCTGCCCATCCAGATAGGCCTTGTCCTGAATGTACGGAGACCACTCGTAGAAGGTGGCTACTGTTACGGGTGTGTCACGGGTGACAGTAATGTGATTTTGGGCCATAGAAGGTCACAGAGTTTGCCTGCACAAAATGTGCCCTGACTTTCCATTGTTTCTGCTGTCAGTATTCATTGATATAGGTAGCTTTCCTGCTGGATTTATCCCTGCTACTTTTGGATCCAGAAGAAGCTCGCCTTCCAAACAGCTGCAGTTCATCAGCAAACTCTCTGTGTTTATATACCCCTTCCTTCCTTTGGACTGGTACTTGTTATATCCTTCAGTTTATCCAAGCCCTGGATGCAAGCAGGTTGGTTGTACTCCTCTGTGGTATCGTTACAGAAAGCTTTGCTGAACTTCTACTGGTGTCATCAGTGGATACGTAGTTCATGCATTTTCCCCCTGTGTGTCCTCCTTGTGTCATCTAGAGTGATTAGTGGCGTTGATGAGTTGACAAAGAGCTCATCCCATCCATTCCTTATTTAGGGCCCAGCACTAGGGATACCTAGGCTCAGGTATATGGCTCGGTGCATAGGTATTTAACCTAGTTAGAATGGTGACGGATCCCAGGGACCAGTATGTTACATATATGCATATACACTGTTTAAACTTTTTTAACCCCCCTTTTCCTCTCCCTTTTCCGTCCTCTTTTTATTTCTTCTTTTTCAATATTGTCACTTATAGCACATGAATCTTTCTTTTAAAGATTTTTAAAAAAAGATTTTCTGTATAAAATATTTTTTTCTTTAAAAAAAATGTTTGCACTCCAATATTTTTCTGCATAAATTTAATAATATATATTGCACAGCTTCACAGGACAAAAAATATATGATTTTCTCTTTATTGATCCTTTATGTATTTTTACACATGAATTGATACATTATTATGGGTTGATATTTAATATATTCAATATTTTCACATTCACCATTATATTTAATACAGACAATATTTATTAATTTTTAATATAAAAAATATTCTATATATTTTTAGATGTATTTCACGTGTTTCAATTGGGAATAGTATTATGAACTGCCCTTCCACTTATATGATATATGTGATATATGTTCTATTTTCCCTTTTTTGTGACCTACATATGTTCTTCCTACTGTTTAATTAACTTTGTACTGTGGTTGACACTGCGCTGCCTGCTTCCCTGCGTTTGTTCTTTAATTGGAGTGGGGCAGTGAATCATGCTGCACATTGTACTTCCGGCAGTGTGCGCTCTGGTCTGCCGTTCACATGTCTGTTGACATGCCAACGCATCCTGACACTCGCTTCCCTCCCCTCTACTTTGTGAGCGGGGAAAGTGACGTTGGACGCCACAGCATGAGCTTCCGGTCCGGGATAACAGACACGAGCGCCGATGTTAACGCCTAGGTGATTGCTATAAAGCTCTGCTGCATACACTCCCCTGCCACCCTCACGAAGAAGCCCTAGGCGAAACGGCCGTCAGGGTATTTGTCTCCTTCCATTTGCACTCCGCATGGTATTTTGCAGCCAGGCACCTGCAACAAAGGTTTGTTGGCTGTCTGTGTATCCATTCTTTTCTATCTGCTTCTTTGGCTGATATCCTCCTGTATTTTGTTAGGCTAGTACTATTTCATCAGACAATACCATCTATCCTTAATAGTAGCCATCTCACTACCCCTTTATATATTATTAACCTTTTTGGGCACTATATTTTTCTTAAGTGGGTAAGTGAGTTTTATCTTTGGGTCTATTTGAATTTTTGTTCTATTGTCTGTGTTTGTTAAAAATACGGTTTGACATGACATATGCAAAGCCAGTATATTAATGATTGGAGCAAAATAGGTGCAAAAACATATATGGATTTATTCAAATAAAAGTTGAAGTTAAAGTCATTACAGAAAAGTTACTGTCTTGGCTTGAGTTAATAGATGAGTAGATAGATAAGTAGAGAAAAAAAAGTTCATTTATCTTACATAGCTGTGATGTTGTGATAAGCCGTCTCTCTGTGGATCGTCTGGTCGAATGCTCCCATTCTACCTCTTCCTCTTCTTCTCCTCACCCTTTGAAGTGTGGTCCGCTTATATAATTCAAACCCCACCCCCTGATTCTCCTTATCTCTTTACATGGTGTTACAAGAACTAACTATCTTTTTTAGTTCTAGCTTATGTCATATCACGTGATTCATATTTTCTGCAAAATAAGTGTCTTGCGCAGTGGAAACTTGTAAGACTAAACCACTTCGACATAGAATGTAAAATATATAGAACTCTTTGAAGCTCGCTGAACCTTGACCTTAGTGTAACAGTAAGAAGATTCTCAAAGCTAATTTCAGATCTTTGCACAAATTCCAAATAGAATATAGCACTACGTTGAAAGCTTTGATGAACAATGGCAGATGGCTTTGGTTCTACCATGTCAAAGACCTTGGTTAGTATTTTCAACTCACAAAGACACTCTTAAAGGGATGGGCAAAATACACACATTATATGAATGTATGTATTCAAGTTTATGAATCAAATCTCCATAAACTCACTATTTTACAGTCCCTCCTTTTGAAGATTTGATGAATCCCCGGGAAACCCTAACTCATTCATCATCATTCGTATCACATACATTCTTGTTGAAAATTCTAGACCAATATTTGACTTGATAAACCAATCTGAAACTGTCTGTCAAAAAGTCATCTTACGATTTAACATTCCTCTAAGAATGTTATCTTCCTTTTTCATTTCTATTTTTATATTCTTATATATCTTCTGAATTCTACACATCACAAAAACTTGATAAATAATACACATCAAAACTAATAAAAATATGATTATGATGGGATTAAATAAAACATTTCCAACCGCTGACTGAAAAGATGACTGAGACCAGGAATGTACCGATTTCCCAAAACTTCTCCACCAAGTTCTACCTTCCATTCCATTCGTGTTCAATATCACTTAATTCACCTTGTTCATGCCTGAATATAATTTCTGCTTCCTTTAACTGTTTCGTTAATAAATCTAACAAACCCTTATCTTTCTTTATTTCACTTGTCCACATATCCCAAGGAAAATCATTTATTTGTGATAAATTGAATTGTATGGGAAATGCCGTTAAGTTTCTCCTTCCTATAGAAGTGATATTAAAACTCCCTTCCTTCTTTGAAAAAGACCTCACATTTCCTTCTATACAATACAAACCCATAGGTAGGTTTTCCTTATGTACACAAGTAGAATAGAAAGCAGAAACCATCTCTGTCTCAGACATGACCTGGAAACAAATCTTATTTGGACTTACTGGAGTCACCAGATCATGTATTGTCTGCACAGTCTCTATTCTCGCATGACAAGAGGAATGATTATGAAAACATGAATGATAAAAATCACCTTATCCTGTCAAGGTAAACACATCACCTTAGAAACAAAATGCAAACATGAAGAAATGTCTAATTGTTCAGTGTTCACTCCATCAAATGCAAAATCTGTGTACTGCAGTTGATAGAACACTTGTTGTGTGTTACTCACAGGTATACCCAAAACTGTAACAGGAACAATAGTTCCCTCTCTTCCGATCACTGGGATTAGCGATGTGCCAACACAAATGTTTTGTTCACATCCTAACCACTTATTTACCCACAAATCCGTATGATTCAATGCAAAATCATACTCTACAGGTAAATTTCGCAGTATTCCCAGTGGAGTAATTCCACTCTGTAAAGCTTGTGCAATCAGCTTCAGATTAGAAGAATACTCTATCTGTACCTCCAGGCACGCTTTAGCTACTTGTGTTTCGTGTGTGCTTTCCACGAGAGCTAATATAGCATCCTGTAGATGTGACACGGAAGACCCTAGTACAGCAGCTGTATTCATTACCATCTTTTCAAGAAGTTGATTCAAACTCTTTTGAACCTTTACACCTTTTCCTCCAATAAAACCAATATTATCCAAATCTGACTTAAGTGTTTGTATATTCATGGCATTAGTCAGACTTCCCACTGTCCCAACACCTCCCAGAATTCCTTCTAACACTCCTCTCTTACTCCTAGTCTGAGTTGTTCTTCTCCCAAACCATTGTTCTATCCCCATCTCCATGTTAGTGAGATGTGATTGACACTGAGGAAACCTGGTAGAGATTTTCCAATGAGACATATTGAAAGTCCATACCATTGTCATAAATTCTCCATCCCTTAATAAGGACTTAGACTGAAATTGATTAATTTGGAAAGGAGTAGACGGCATGAATCTCGTGTTTGTGCATGCACTATCTGCTGCTGACCAAATATTCACACTAACGTCTTTACAATGTCTGTAATGTGTCTTTGTTTCAATGCAACACTGGTAAATTCCAGAGTCCCTGGAAGATGGATTCTCTATGGAAAAAATGAAATTATCATCCATCCATCTGATATTACCAATCTGACCTCTGTGAATGACATTAGTTGGACTGTTTAAAAAACTTCCCAAAAATGATGAATTTTTGGTCCATGTCAACAGAGACTCAGAAGGCAATCTCAACCTTGTGTTACATTATAACATTATAGGAAATGTATTTTCTTTGTTATGTACTGTCTGTGGTGAAACCCTTATTTCCGGAACTATAGTGTTAGTAACGGTAAACACTACAGATACCTGAACTTGTACAGGTTCCCGTGTTACCCGGAAATTCCATGTTTTAACCCAATCTTTATCTCCTTCTGTAATGGAGAGTAAAGAAGGATCCAGAATTTTCCCAAAAACCTGAGTTTTTAACAAAATTTCTGTTTTGGATCTTCCAAACTTTCCCTTTGCAATCATGTCATTTGTAATATCACCAGAACATACAGCAGGTTCATCACCTCTGATCTCTATGTTCCAGTATAGTACATCTGTAGGAGAACATTCCCATGTACCCGTTTTATTATTGTGTACATATTCTCCCTGTAATTGTGTGAATCTAGTTTGAGGTCCTGCAATAGCATGTAATATTATGTCTGTGTCGTGTACGAAATGTAATTCAATGCAACATTTTGTTCCATATCCCATGCAGATATTTCCTGTTATCTCCACAGAATCATCCGTGATGTTCTCTGTCAGTAAGTTCTGTGTCTCTGATCCTCTCGGTCTTCGTGAATGTTGAATCTCTCTAGTCCGCTCATTCACATCATTGGCGATTGTTCCTTGATGTAACATGTAGACAATGACGGAAATAAAGCAAAGCAGCAGGAAAGTAGTTCCCATCACATAGAAGCTTGTCTTGAGCTTGGGAAGATGTTTTTTTTTTTTTTTCCGGAAGGCTTGATGTCATCTTTCCTTCAAAGTCTTTAGGTTCCTTATTCCAGTTCGTATAGGAATCCATTTCTTCCTGGAAAGAAATGCAGTATCATTATTTTGTCACAAATATTTTGCACTGGTCAACGTGAACCCACACTTTTTGTGTTTTTCGGGTCTTTTTTACCACATTTGACACTCGGTGCACGAGAATCATGACTTGTCCCATAGTCTCAAGGACTTCAAAAGGACCTTCCCAATTACACTCCCATGGACCACTCTTGCGAAAGGTTTTAATCATCACTAGAGCACCTTTCTTGAATTTGGACTCATAGGGTGGCTCCATTTTCTGTATTCTCGATGCATATGGCAGAATCGCTTTCAGGTTCTCCTGCAGCGATCTCAACCATTGGGACCTTGAGATAGCATCTTTTTGTGGAGTGGATAAAAATGGCTCATGTGGAAACCACAATGGCATTTTCCTTCCCGTCATCAACTCAAACGGAGTGAATTGAGTTGTAGAAGAGATTGAACCTCTTATACTCATGAGTATCAAAGGTACCTTGTCAACCCAAGTGGTACCTTTGTCCAAAAGCATCTTTGCAATTCTGGATTTGATTGTTCTATTCATTCTTTCCACAACTTCCGCAGATTGTGGATGATAGGGGACATGAAATTGCTGTCGTGCCCCTAGAATAGCACAAGCAGTTTGCATGATTTTACCTGTGAAATGGCTTCCTCGATCGGAGGTAATCATCCTTGGGATCCCCCAAGTACAAAAGACATGTTGTACCAATTCCCTTGCTGTGGACAAAACATCATCTTTCCTAACAGGTAATATTTCTACCCATTTTGAGAACACATCTACCACAATCAATGCATACCTGAGACCATGTTTACCTGAGGGTAAAGGACCAATATAGTCTATCTGCAGTGTAGACCATGGACCATCTGCAGGTGCGATTCGTAGAAGTGGTGGCTTCTGTCCTTTAGGTCTTGGATTTATTTGGGCACAAATGAGACATGATAGTACAACACTTTGAACTGTTTCGTCCATTTTTTCCCAATAAAATTTCTCCTTGAGAATGACTAACAATTTCTGTTGCCCCAAGTGACCTAAAATCTCATGGTTGTATCGAGTGAATTCTACCTGTAAATGTTTTGGTACAACGGGACGCAATTCTCCATTTGAATTGTGACACAAAACCCCATTTTCACAGATAAAAGGAGGTTTTGGATCATCCTGAGACATAACAAGAGAAGGATCTTTCCTCTGTTCTTCTGCAAATGAAGGTATGTACGTGTCTGTTCTTTGAACCGCTGAAATCTCAGAAGGTTCAGAGTCAAACACTTCCTTTCCTGTCAGGGCAGCTTCTTTGGCTAGAGCATCTGTGGTTGCATTTCCTACAGATAACTCATCATCAGATCTTTTATGTGCAGCGACTTTCACTATAGCAAATCTATTTGGGGCCCTAGATGCCATCTCAAAAATTGATTCTAGAGTATTGCGGTGCACCAAGGCTTTGTTGGAGGAATCCACGTAGCCTCTCCTTTCCCAAACAGGCAGATAATCGGTTAGGGATCTGACAACATAGGAGCTATCACTGTAGATTACCATTGGAGTTTGATCATCAGCTTCATTCAGCTGTAGGACCATTCTTACCGCTTCTATCTCTGCCCTTTGAGCTGAGAAATGACTCGGTAACTTGTGTTTTACCACTTGTCCTCACTTGGAATAAAAAATTCCATATCCTGTGTGATAGTGTCCTTCCAGAAAAAATCTAGAACCGTCTACAAACACAGGTTCATCTGCGTCTTCCGACTGTCATCTGAAGAGAGATGGACTTGGTTCATGGAACATTTGTAGGCAATCATGGGTTTGTCCTTCATACTGCATCAATTGAGGAAGAACATATTTGGCCTTATAATCTACCTCAATTTGATTTGAAGACAATGAGAGCAACCAATGGGCAAATCTCTGATGTGACACACCTGGGATGTTTTTCTCAAAGAGAAGTTTCAGTGTGGAATGTGGCGTTTGGAGAATAACCTTTTGGAACCCGATGATGTGTTGAGTGATTTTTATCGCAAAATACACTCCCACCAGGTGTCTTGCGCACACCTCAAGCCCCCTCTCAACAGGTGAGAGAAGCTTAGAGAAGTAACCCAAGATTCTCCATTCCCCCCCTTGCAGCTGCAGCAAAACCACAGAGATACTTGTCTCTGAAGTGTGTGCTTGAAGCGCAAAAGGTGCGTTCTTTTCCACCATACTTAATGCAGGTGCGTGTTGTAGATCATGCTTCAATTGTGTGAAGGCTTTTTCCTGTTCGACACCCCAGGGACCAAAATAATCATCATTTTCACCTTTTAAAAGATCATACAAAGGTCTGGCTTTGTCAGCAAAATTTTCAATGAAATCCCTCGAGTAATTTACAAGTCCTAAAAAATGTCTTAGTGCCTTGTGTGATGTTGGAATTGGGAGAGATGCAATTGCCTCAATCCTGTCCTGTAGGGGTCGCCTTTTACCTGGACTTAGCAGAACTCCTAAAAACCTGACCTCAGTCTGCATCAGCTTGACCTTTTTTGGTATTCAGTTTTAAACCTGCATCATGCAGCAGCTCAAACAATTCTGCAAATAAAGTCAAGTGCAACTCCTTGTCCTCTGTACTCAGCAATATATCGTCCACATATTGCAATAAACATTCCGGACGAGAAAATTTCGACAAAACGTTTGCTAGCGCCTGATGAAAAATGCTTGGCGACATACTAGCGTAGGCCTGAGGAAGCCTACAACATACGTATTGTTGATCCAGGTGGTTGAATGCAAACCTATATTGACAACTTTTCTCAATCGGTATACTGAAAAAACCATTACTGATATCCAATACTGAGAAATACTTTGCCTTAGCATCCAATCTCGACATCATGTCATGTGTATCAGCTACAATCGGTGCAACATTGGGAGTAAACTTATTGAACATCCTCAAGTCCAATAACATCCGATAGCTACCATCGCTTTTCAGAACACACCACAATGGATTGTTACAGACAGAATTTGCCTTACGTATCACACCTTGAGCCAACAATTCCTGAATAATTTTAGACATCGGAGCAACTGACTCCGGAGGCAACTTATACTGATGCTGTGGAGGCGGGTCTCGGCGTTCAATTTTAACAATAACGTCCTTCATAGTTCCAACCTCATTCCTGTACTGAGCCCATAAATAAGGAAACCGCTGTACTATCTCAGTCAATACTTCATCACCACCAGTTTCAGGCCATAAATGATCTGCTGACACTACATCGGTCAAACAAATGCTCCCGACATGACTATATTCATTTGGATCAATAACTACTGCCTTACAACCGTTAGAGTCTTTCCAAACTGTTTTGTTACCCAAATCAATAATCCAGCCATGCTTTTCCATAAAATCAATGCCAATTATATTCTCAGTATCCGGACAACACCAAATATCCATTTTCGTTTTCAAAAAACCAGGTATTTCCAAAGAAACATCCTGCGCTAATGTCACCTTTGTTCCATTTTTACCACTGAAACCAACAATTGTACATACAGGGGAATCTGGCTTTAAATGTAAATCAACATTTGTGACGCTCAATTGCGCACCTGTATCAAGGAGAAATGTTACTTCCTGACCTTCAAGATTTACCTTTAAAAATGGTCGACCACAGCTATCCATTGAAACTCGAGTGACAAATTCCAGTGGATGCAGCCTGGGGACCGGCTTTGCTAGTCAGGATGATGGAGAAGGGAGAAGAGCAGCAGGTGTCTTGCTCCTTGCATCCAATCCCTGTATGGTCATTTCCCTAATTTGTCTGGTCAGAGGTGCATATGGTGATTGGTTATTTCTGTTGTCAGTATGAGTGGGCGTGTATGAAGGTGGAGGTGCTGAAGATGGGGGAGGTGCACTGGATGTGTTTGGCATCAGTCCATTTTCTTTACCCAGCCTTTCCTCAGCTCCCGCCCTCTGGAATTTCTTGCATTCCCACTTCAGATGTCTGGGTAGGCCACAGAAAAAGCACTGAATATTGCTCTTTCTGTTACCCCCCCCCTGAATTCTTGTTTTTAGAATTCAACACCGGTCTTTTGTTTTTGGTCTGTTTTTCCTGGGATACTAATGTGTCAGTTTTCCCCTCTATCATGGCTATTTTTGACTTTACCTGATTTTGCTTCATTCGTCTACGTATTCTATCAATAAATGACGTGGCCTCTTGTAGATTTTCCATCCTAGAAGCTATTTCGAATGAAGCAGGGTCCAAATATTTAAACTTTTTTACAAAGGCCTTGACCATGGAAGGCGGTTCTTGATCAGGTCCGATTTCCATTATCAAACGATAGCCTTGTTCGAATTTCACTAAAAAGACAAATGGATCCTCCTGTATGTGTGTTTTAAGGTTTTCTAACAATTCGACTGTTGGGGTAGACTCTCCTGTGGTAAAGAGAATTAACTGTCTCAGCCTATCTTCCTTTGTGTCATGGATCAGGTCATCGTGTTCGTTTGGCCTAGGTGTTGCTTGTAACCTTTTTGCCATGTGGGAGGGAAGCCATACCCTGAATATTTTGTTTCTCTGTTCATTCGTCAGATTATATTTATCTGAATGTGACTCAAAAATGTCCGCATTATGAAAGGCGTCCATTTTATCATCATATTTGGGTATGTCTTTAATGATTTTCATTAATTGGTCATGGATTTTAATGTTAAGACGGGCTGCCTTATCATGTAACTTCTTTTTTCGAAGTCCCTCCTCATTTAGACTCTCGTCCGCAGCTGTATCCAGCCGGTCCGGTATGTCGGAACCTGAGGCATGTGCTGCTGAGGCATCTTTCGTGTTCTGCCTCGTATTAACAAATACATATTTAATATCTTTCCGTAATTTTGATATTAAATCTGCTCTTGTTTCCAACTGATCTTCCAGATGTTCGATATGTTCTGCTAATATCGAACAATTTGGACAATCTGTTGTTTCTGCATCTGTGATGTGTGTATCTGTTGTATTGGGTGTATCTGTTGTATTGGATGTATCTGTCACCATGCAGATGGTATGTGCATATGGCTGTGCCCCACCCACCATGGAGTTGTAAGTGTATACCATACCCAATACATTCTGTATCTTTTTCTGTAACCATTTACAGTAAATAACTTCTTATCTAACTTAGCATTCTCAAGTTCACATTGCCGGTACAGATTTGACCATAACTGTGCATCACTATGTGTATGGTCAAAAGAATACCCTACATTACTTTTACTAGAATAATGATAAATGAAATCCATATCTCACCAATATGTGATGCGTTGTCCTGGAATGGCTCCAATCGTCTATGGGTCGATTGTCCTGGAATGGCTCCAATCGTCTATGGGTCGATCGTCCTGGATTGGAAGTCCTCAGATGTCCGTCAAGGCTTTGACACATACGACCTCCGTGCAGCTTGTCACGTTAAACCTCTCCAAGGTTCCGTGATGTAGACACAGTGTACGTCTTTGCCTGCAGTACTTGGACAGAGATTTTACTGCACTGACCCCCCTTCTCGGACAAAAAGCAGGGACTGACGTAAGAAAAAGGGTCTTCCAGCAAAAGGCAGTGTGAAAAAAATCACCACGCACAGAAAACAGCTGTACCTCTCAATCATTAAGGCTGATGCTCGCCAAATATGTTAAAAATACGGTTTGACGTGACATATTACGGAAACCTGGATGGATGAAAGCCATGACTGGGTGACAAACATACAGGGTTATAGTACATTTAGGAAGGACAGGAAAGGCCAAAAAGGTGGTGGGGTGTGTATATTTATCAAATCTAACCTAAAACCTGTGTTGTATGATGACATTGAGGGGAACAGCAACAATGTAGAGTCAGTATGGGTAAATGTACATGGGGAGGGGAATAATGGAAAAATGCTAATTGGTGTTTGCTATAAGCCTCCTAACATACCTGAACAAATAGAGGGTGAAATGCTGGAACAAATTGAAAAGGCAGCTAATAATAATAATCGGGTTCTTATTATGGGGGATTTCAACTATCCAGACATACAGTGGGACATAGAATCTTCTGGTTCTGCTAAAAGCTGTAAGTTCTTATCTACCATTCAGGACCATTATCTCTCAGATGGTAGATGAACCGACCAGGGGAGATAATTTGCTAGATCTGGTCCTGTCAAATAGACCGGATACAATTTCAAATCTACAGGTCCGGGAGCACTTGGGCACCAGCGATCATAATATGGTAAGCTTCGACATAATATTCAATAGAACATTTCAAAGGGGGAATGCTAAAACCTGGAATTTTAGGAAAGCTGATTTCAACAAATTAAGGGAAGAGCTTAAATGTGTAGATTGGGACAGAGTCATGGTAACTGGGGATACCGAACATAAATGGGGTAAGTTTAAGGATATACTGCTAGAGTCCTGTAAAAAACTTATACCCTCTGGTAATAAAATGTCCAGGAATAAAAAGAAACCACTATGGATAAATAAGACTGTACAAAGTATAATAAAACAAAAACAAAGGGCGTTTAACATCTTAAAGGCTGAGAATACAGAAATAGCATTGCAGGAGTATAAAGATATCAATAGGCAATGCAAAAAAGAAATCAAACAAGCAAAACTAGCTACTGAAACAAAAATCGCCAATGACATTAAAATAAATCCCAAAATCTTTTATAAATACATTAATGCCAAAAGGAAAACAAAGGATAGTATCGGACCCTTAAAATATAATAACAAGTTGGTTATTGAGGACAAACAAAAGACTGAGATATCAAATAGGCATTTCTCATCTGTATTCACCAAGGAACTGACTGTACCAGGGATCATTCAACAAGTGAAAAATCAAAGTCCACCACCCGATATAATTAATTTAACACAAGATGAAGTACGCCTACGTCTGAGTAAATTAAACATTGACAAATCCCCAGGGCCAGATGGCATTCATCCACGAATATTGAGGGAATTGAGCTCCGTAATCGACAGACCGCTGTATCTCATCTTTTTAGACTCACTTGTAACAGGGTTGGTGCCTCAGGATTGGAGGATTGCTGATGTGGTACCGATATTTAAGAAAGGTAAGAGGGTAGATCCAGGCAACTACCGTCCAGTAAGCCTGACATCAGTAGTATGCAAAGTTTTTGAGGGCATTTTAAGGGATGACATGCAAAAATATATTGCAGAAAATAATATGATAACTGACAAACAGCATGGATTCATGAAAGATAAGTCGTGTCTAACCAACCTGTTGGGGTTCTATGAGGGGGTAAGTGCAAACCTGGATATTGGTAATGCAGCTGATGTGATTTATTTGGACTTTGCAAAGGCATTTGATACTGTACCACATAATAGCCTTATACTAAAGCTCCAGAAGCAAGGACTAGGGGACACAATATGCAACTGGGTAAGGAATTGGCTAAAAGATAGGAAACAAAGAGTAGTCATAAATGCTACATTCTCTAAATGGGCTACAGTCAGCAGTGGGGTGCCGCAGGGATCTGTGCTAGGACCAATTCTTTTTACTCTCTATATTAATGACCTTGTGGATGGGATTGATAGTACAGTGTCAGTCTTTGCCGATGACACCAAACTATGTAGGATATTAAAAACTGACCTGGATAGTACAATATTACAAAAAGATCTGGATAAGATGTCAGAATGGGCAGATACTTGGCAAATGAGATTTAATGTTGATAAATGTAAAGTAATGCACCTAGGACAGAGTAATCCTATAGCTGCGTATACATTAAATGGAAGTAAACTCGGGACTACAGAACAGGAGAAGGACTTGGGTATTCTCATTACAAATAAGCGGAGCAGCAGCACTCAATGTCAGGCAGCAGCTGCTAAAGCAAACAAGATTCTAGGGTGTATAAAAAGAGAGATTAGATCCCGTGATCCCAACGTATTGTTACCCATCTATAAATCACTTGTAAGGCCACATCTGGAATACGGGATCCAGTTTTGGGCTCCACATTTTAAAAAGGACATTCAGAAGTTAGAGTCAGTTCAAAGGCGGGCAACTAGACTATTACAAGGAATGGAAGGCCTCCCATATGATGGCAGATTGAAAAAGTTAGATATGTTTAGCTTAGAAAAAAGACGTCTCAGAGGAGATCTCATTTATATGTATAAATACATGTGTGGTCAATATAAAGGACTGGCACATAACTTATTTCTTCCGAAAACAATACTAAGGACCAGGGGGCACTCACTGCGAGTGGAAGAAAAGCGATTCCGACACCTAAATAGGAAAGGGTTCTTTACAGTTAGAGCGGTCAGACTGTGGAATGCCCTACCACAAGAGGTAGTAATGGCAGATACTATAACAGCTTTTAAAAAAGGGCTGGATGATTTCCTCAGTACACAAAACATTGTTGGTTATAAATGACTTAGTGACTAAATGTACAACTGGTGGAGGAAGGTTGAACTAGATGGACCTAGGTCTTTTTTCAACCTAAGTAACTATGTAACTATGTAAAAATATGCAAAGCCAGTATATTAATGATTGGAGCAAAATAGGTGCAAAAACATATATGGATTTATTCAAATAAAAGTTGAAGTTAAAGTCATTACAGAAAAGTTACTGTCTTGGCTTGAGTTAATAGATGAGTAGATAGATAAGCAGAGAAAAAAAAGTTCATTTATCTTACATAGCTGTGATGTTGTGATAAGCCGTCTCTCTGTGGATCGTCTGGTCGAATGCTCCCATTCTACCTCTTCCTCTTCTTCTCCTCACCCTTTGAAGTGTGGTCCGCTTATATAATTCAAACCCCACCCACTGATTCTCCTTATCTCTTTACATGGTGTTACAAGAACTAACTATCTTTTTTAGTTCTAGCTTATGTCATATCACGTGATTCATATTTTCTGCAAAATAAGTGTCTTGCGCAGTGGAAACTTGTAAGACTAAACCACTTCGACATAGAATGTAAAATATATAGAACTCTTTGAAGCTCGCTGAACCTTGACCTTAGTGTAACAGTAAGAAGATTCTCAAAGCTAATTTCAGATCTTTGCACAAATTCCAAATAGAATATAGCACTACGTTGAAAGCTTTGATGAACAATGGCAGATGGCTTTGGTTCTACCATGTCAAAGACCTTGGTTAGTATTTTCAACTCACAAAGACACTCTTAAAGGGATGGGCAAAATACACACATTATATGAATGTATGTATTCAAGTTTATGAATCAAATCTCCATAAACTCACTATTTTACAGTGTTATACTTAATTTCTGAAGTAAATATTTATTTTTGACAATACCAATTTGCATTTTGATCCAGGAAATATTTTTGCATCTTTATATTCTGATCGCTTAGTGAATTATTCTTGAATATACTGTATATATGACGCCCAGGCCAGCCAGGTAGTCACAAATAGGGCCCCGCATTACACCCTTCCCTCACAGATAACACACAGCCAACCACAAAACCCTAGTCACCCCCCTCAGGGCTTGATAGACACACCAGGGGGCGGAACCAGGCGGTTGGAAGGCGCCCACCGAGGAGTCCTAGACAGCTTGGGGCGGGAAAAGTTCAGTTGAGTGAAGTTAAGTGAAGTTGAGTCTAGAGTTCAAGTTGGAGAGGAGTGTGGGCTGGAGCTGTGTGCAGCTCCAGCAGAGGCAAGAACCCAAGTTGAACAGGTGACAGGTTAGGAGCCCTGGTGCCTTTGGCTAGGAGGCAGACGGCGGTCTCCATCTGCAGGAGCCGGGAAGACGGCTCGGTGGAACCAAGGTGGACCGCGACAGGATAGTGGCCCGCTGGTACCGACCCGGGGAACCGACTCGGAAACCGGAGCACAAAGGGGGGTACTCAGACCCTGAAGCTAGGTCCAGAAGCAACTGGGGGCTAGCTAATTAACTGATTAAGGACTAGGGTCCTGTCCCACCCAAAGTCCCGACTGAAGGCAACAGCCCACCGAGGGGGATAAGAGGCCACCGTCACGGCTCAGAGGTCCCATGGGCCAGAATCTGCGGACAAAGGGCTCCTTAGGCAACCACAAGCCAGGAGCGGATTCCTGAAATTGCAAGCACAGGCAGTCCACCATCTTTCACAGGTGCAGGAGAAAGACAGAGACCACCAGCCGGGTGGGAGAACCAGAACGCAGCCGGCTGCGGGCACCGAGCACCATCACCTTGGTGTACCAGAGACTCGTGTGTGTTTCTAATAGTGAGTACATCAGCACCCTGCGGTCGCTCATCTCCCTGCATCGCCAGCCTCCCCAACAGGTCCCGGGGCCACCATCCCTGCCCATAGAGGGGTTAACAACTTGCTGCACAACATCTTCCCCGAGTGCCCCGTAACTGCAGCGGTGGTGTCCACCATCACCACACACCGTGGGTGGCGTCACGCACTCCGTACGGCTCTGCCCATACATTTACGTCCCACATCCACCATCCCATCACTACCCCTTTTCATTTGAAGTGACTGTGAGGCTCCCGGGTCCGGCGACCCTCGAGCCACTCACAGAAGGGCCGGATCTGAGCAGCTCGGCTGCTGAGAGCAGGGTGGTACATATATCATCTGTATTGTTTATGTGATACACATACGTATAAAATGGAGTAGCTTATGGAAGGATTGTTCTTTGGCTTATCTCCCCAGTTTGTCCTAAAAAAAACCATATAATTATTTTTTTTTAAAATATTTTTCAATAAAAATTATTTATCAATTTCTATAATTTTGGCTATCTACTCTGGTTATTTTGTTGTAATTCCCAGGGGCCAGGAGTAAGTTTGGACAGTGGTCACCATCTTCCCTTTTCCTTGACACTGGGTTTGCCTTCCCTTCTCTTTTGTTGGGCGTTTGGTACTTCCCCGTGCCTAGCGTAACGTTTTCTTGGCTCAATCAAGTAGACCAGGTGTTTGGTGGTGACCTGTTCTATCAACAGGTGAATAGTAATTTAAAATTGAACAAAGCTTTTTCTGAAATTGAAAGACTATTAGTCAGACGCACATGACTTTGGTGGGGTCGTGCGTTACTGCAATAATATAGTATGTAACCAAGCAACTTATTGTCATGTCCCCACCAGAGTCTGCTCCTGCAACTTCTGCTCCGATCGCCAGGCTACGCCGTTTTCTCACAATGGATAGTGTTGGTGATGGGAGAGGAGTCGGTGCTCGTGGCTCTGCTGAGCACAGGCTCCGCTCATCCACTAGGCTGGGTTTCCCTAGAACCTGCAGTACCACTGGCTGACTGTAGGTGGCGTGTGTCTTCCAGTTGAAGTTGCCATCATTCACTTGCAGCCAATGGGAAGACACCACACCCTTGTTATTCCCCCTCCTAAGTAAATGTAAAAAAAAAAAAAATATATATATATTATATATATATATATATATATATATATATATATATATATATATATATATATATATATATACTGTGTGTATAAATCTGAGTGTATGTGTTTGTATGTGTCTATAACCACTAAAGAGTCCGCACCGTCACATTTACAATTCCGAAATTTTGAACAGACACCTTATGTGACTCAGGAAACATCATAGACTATGTTTTGAAGGGAAAATTTAACCCTGCGCTTTACAGTTATTCAACAAAAAGCCTGTTTACATTAAAGTCAATGGAGCTGGGAGCTACGGGTCATTATTAGGATCTCTGATTGGTTGATATAGGCAACAAAGGATATTCTTAGTATAAGAAGCTTATGTGTGAGGTAATATGATATCAGTAGAGACAGAGACACACAGAGACACAAACACACACATACAGAGACACATACACACAGAGACACACAGAGATAGAGACATACAGAGATAGAAACACAGAGACAAAGAGACCGAAACACACACAGACACAGAGAAAGAGACACGCAGACACACACAGAAGCAGACATACAGAAACACACACAGACCCTGAGACAGGGGCACACAGAGACAGTTAGACACAGAGACATACAGAGAGACACACAGAGACACACAGAGACAGAGACACACAGAGACAGACAGAAACCCACAGAAACAGAGAGACACACACAGATACAGAGACACACAGAGACTGAAAAACACAGAAACAAGCACACAGACACACAGAAACTGAAACAGAGACACATAGAGACACACAGAGACACAGACAAACAGACACACAGAGACACAGAAACACACAGAGAAAGAGACACAGACATATGTGATGCCCTGGCCAGCCAGGTAGTCACAGATAGGGCCTCGCACTACACCGTTCCCTAAAAAGGTGACGGCAGCCAAACATATAAAACCCTAGTCACCCCCCTCAGTGCTTGATGGACACATCGTGGACACACCAGGGGGCGGAACCAGGCTGTTGGAAGACGCCTACCAAGGAGTCTTAGACAGCCTGGGGCGGGAAAGTTTAGTCTCGTCATGAAGTTCAAGTCTAGAGGTCATGAGGAGAGGTGTGTGGGCTGGAGCTGTGTGCAGCCCCAGCACAAGAGTGACCCAAACTGAACCGGTGCCAGGGTAGGAGCCCTGGTATTGCTGGCTAGGAGGCAGACGGAGGCCTTTGTCTGCAGGAGCTGGGAAGACGGCTCGGTGGAACCGAGGTGGACCGAGACAGGGTAGTGGCCCACCGGTACCGACCCAGGGAACCGACCCGGAAACCGGAGCACAAAGGGGGGGTACTCCGACCCTGAAGCTAGGTCCAGAAGCTACTGGGGGCTAGCTAATTAACTGATTGCGGCCAGGACTAGAGGGTCCTGTCCCACCCAAAGTTCCGACTGTAGACAACAGCCCAACGAGGGGGATAGAAATCCACCGCCACGGCAGAGAGATCCCACGGGCCAGCGTCTGCGGGCAAAGGGCTCCTAAGACAACCACAAGCCGGGAGCGGACTCCTGAAGTTGCAAGCGCAGGTAGTCCCCCATCACAAACAGGTGCAGGAGAAAGACAGAGACCACCAGCCGGGTGGGGAACCAGACTGCAGCCGGCTTCGGGCACCGACCACCATCACCTTGGTTTACCAAAGACTCGTGTGTGTTTACTAATCGTGAGTACAACTGTGCCCTCCGACCGCCCTTCTCCTTGCACCGCCAACAACCCCCCAACGGCTCCCAGGGCCACCATCCCTGCCCACGGAGGGGTTAACAACTTGCTGCGCAACATCTCCCCAGGGTGCCCCGTAACTGCAGCGGTAGTGTCCACATTCACCACATCCCGTGGGTGGCGTCACGAACTTAAAACACGGCTTCGGCCGTACACCTACATCCCCAAACCGCCAACCCCCTTTTTTTTTGATTGACGTGACCGCAGGACCCCCGAGTCCGGAGACCCTCGAGCCACCCACTGAAGGTCCGGATCCGATCGGCTCGGCTGCTGAGCCCGGGGCAGCACACCTCGATTTCTGGCATCACGAACAGGATACTTACCCATCCACTTACCTTGTGGAAGTGCGCCTTGAAGTGAAGTCAGCGGTGATCCATTGTAAAGTTTTCAAAATCCGCCATCTTTCCGACATCTTTTGGCGCGAAGATTCCCGCCAGAGTCTTTTTCCCCGCGAAAAGAGCGCGAATACTGAGGCCCCGCCCCCTGGGAACACGGCCGTAAAGCAAAGCCGGAAGTCGCAAAACGAAACTTACCGGCCGGCGAGAGGAGTGCCGCGAAAAGACCAAGGGGGATAAGCGGGAAGAGCTGATGTAGCGGCTTATAAGTGCAGGGACACCAGGACTCTGCAGACACACTTTGCTGGACCCAGCGGCAAGATGTGCCAGAAGTTCCAGGCCAAGGTCCGCTTCGTGTTGGCGGAGTGGACATCGGAGATGAAGTGCCTGGTGGCAGCCGTTCGGGTATGCGAAGTGGAGGTGGTCACAGATGAGCAGGTAAGACACCACACCCTTCTTATTCCCCCTCCTGTCATGTGACTACTGCCAGAGATAATTCTGTACTCCTGGTTCATATGCTGTTTGTATTTTGAGTCCTGTGCGCTGACCTTTGCTTGTTTATTGACTACCCTCCTGCCTGTCATTTTTGTACCTTCCTGCCAGTTTCAGATTTGACCTCTGCTTTGTCTCCTCACTACTCCCTTTCCTGCCGATTCTGTTCCTGTTTAGTATTTCCTGGTTTTTGACCCTGCCTGACCACCACGGATTACAGTCTACCACAAGTAGTGATCTCTGGGGCTCTGTGTAATTCCAAATCCTTGTATAGGGGTTAAAGGGTTGCGGAGTTCTCGGGGTCCTGCTTTGTGAGCGGCTTTTCTCTAGACTCCCCTTACAGCCAGTCTGAGTCTGTGGCTCCAGGCAGGTGTCACTTATACCAAGAGGGCTCCGGGTTTGAGTGACCCCTATATTTCCTGTTGAAGACGAGAGTATGAGATGAAGATGGGAGGAGGCGTACAATATCTGCTCACCCACACTCGTGCAGGGCCGCAATCACTGCATGACAACAAAGACTGGTGTATGGGACCCAGTGAAGATGGGGGCCCGGTAGGGCCCGGTGTAATCTTTTAACTTTTTTAAGTTCTGGGCCTTGCCGGGCCCCCTCTTCGCCAGACATCAGTCACAGCCACAGCAGAGGGACCCAACCATGTCGCTTCAGCCACTATACATGGCTTATCTGCATGCGAAGGGGCGGCACATACAAATTAGCCATGTGCTGGAGGCAAACTTAGTGGAGCAGAACAGGGCACCGGTACGTCATCCCACAGTGCAGCGTGCAGCAGCATGATGAAGTGATCACTCTGTGACCTTATCACACTGCTTCAGGTAACAGAGCTGCAGAAGTGGCGAGGACGTGGCAGCTGGTGGGGAAAAATAAGCACTCGGTGAGCTGAAGACAGGGGTAGAATGATCGATGGGGGGCCCTCTGACCCCAGCCTTGCTCAGCTGAATGTGGGAGCCAGGTACAGTGAATAAAATGTTTATTTTTTTTCTTTTTACGGCGTAAAAATATACCAGGAGGAGCCCAGTAAGGGGACATATATACTAGCAGGAGGGCAAATATACCAGAAGGGGATAAATTAACTAGAATGTGCACAGGAGGTGGTTATGTATACCAGGAGGCCCGGAAGATGAGACATATATACCAGGATGGGGACAAATAAACCAGTATGGGGACATATATACCAGAATGTGCCCAGGAGGTCCCCAAGATGCGACATATATACCTGGATGCGGACATAAAAAACAGGATGGGGACATATATACCAGAATATGCCTAGGAGGGCAATATTAATACTAGAAGGGGCCCAGGATAGGACATATATATCAGGATTTGGACAAATAAACCAGGATGGGGACAGAAACCAAGATGAGGATATATATACCAGAATGTGCCCAGGAGAGGGCTATATATACCAGGAGGAGCACAGGAAGGGGACATATACACCAGGGTGAGGACATATATACCATGAAAGGGACAGAAATCAGGATGGGGACATATATACCATAATGTGCCCAGGAGGAGTATATATGTATCAGGAGGCCCCAAGATGGGACATATATACTAGGATGAGGACAAATAAACCAGGATGGAGGCATATATACCAGAATGTGCCCAGGAGGGGTAAATAAAGTGTGTGTATAGGGGAATATTACACAGAGGAGCAGAGTGTGAGGGATATTATGCAGAAGAACAGTGTAGGGATATTATACAGAGAGGCAGTGTGTGGGAGTGATATTATACATAGGGTAATTGTGTGAGGGTATATTATACAGCGGGGCAGTGTGTGGAGGGATATTATACAAAGTGGTAGTGTGGGTGAGATATTATGGAGAAGGTGGTATAGAGGGTGTATTATGGTGAGAGGCGATGTAGAAGTTGTATTATGGAGAGGGGTGCTATAGGGGGTGTATTATTAATTTTCTGAAGGAAATACTTTATTTTCTGGAACAACTTCAGGGGTGCTAACACTTTTGGCATGACTGTATGAAAAAATAAATAAATAAATATAAATATATATAAATATATATATATATATATATATATATATACTGTATGTATAAATCTGAGTGTATGTGTTTGTATGTGTCTATAACCACTAAAGGAATCCGCACCGTCACATTTACAATTCCGAAATTTTGAACAGACACCTTATGTGATTCAGGAAACATCATAGACTATGTTTTGAAGGGGAAATTTAACCCTGCGCTTTACAGTTATTCAACAAAAAGCCTGTTTACATTAAAGTCAATGGAGCTGGGAGCTACGGGTCATTATTAGGATCTCTCATTGGTTGATATAGGCAACAAAGGATACTCTTAGTATAAGAAGCTTATGTGTGAGGTAATATGATATCAGTAGAGACAGAGACACACAGAGACACAAACACACACATACAGAGACACATACACACAGAGACACACAGAGATAGAGACATACAGAGATAGAAACACGGAGACAAAGAGACCGAAACACACACAGACACAGAGAAAGAGACACACAGACACACACAGAAGAAGACATACAGAGACACACACAGACCCTGAGACAGGGGCACACAGAGACAGTTAGACACAGAGACATACAGAGAGAGACACACAGAGACACAGACAGAAACCCACAGAAACAGAGACACACACACAGATACAGAGACACACAGAGACTGAAACACACAGAAACAAGCACACAGACACACAGAAACTGAAACAGAGACACATAGAGACACACAGAGACACAGACAAACAGACACACAGAGACACAGAAACACACAGAGAAAGAGACACAGACATATGTGATGCCCTGGCCAGCGAGGTAGTCAGATAGGGCCCCGCACTACACCATTCCCTAACAAGGTGACAGCAGCCAAACATATAAAACCCTAGTCACCCCCCTCAGTGCTTGATGGACACACCAGGGGGCGGAACCAGGGTGTTGGAAGACGCCCACCAAGGAGTCTCAGACAGTCTGGGGCGGGAAAGTTTAGTCTCGTCCTGAAGTTCAAGTCTAGAGGTCATGAGGAGAGGTGTGTGGGCTGGAGCTGTGTGCAGCCCCAGCACAAGAGTGACCCAAACTGAATCGGTGCCAGGGTAGGAGCCATGGTATTGCTGGCTAGGAGGCAGACGGAGGCCTCTGTCTGCAGGAGCTGGGAAGACGACTCGGTGGAACCGAGGTGGACCGGGACAGGGTAGTGGCCCACCGGTACCGACCCAGGGAACCGACCTGGAAACCGGAGCACAAAGGGGGGGTAGTCAGACCCTGAAGCTAGGTCCAGAAACTACTGGGGGGCTAGCTAATTAACTGATTGCGGCCAGGACTAGAGATCCTGTCCCACCCAAAGTCCCGACTGTAGACAACAGCCCAACGAGGGGGATAGAAATCCACCGCCACGGCAGAGAGATCCCACGGGCCAGCGTCTGTGGGCAAAGGGCTCCTAAGACAACCACAAGCTGGGAGCGGACTCCTGAAATTGCAAGCGCAGGTAGTCCCCCATCACAAACAGGTGTGGGAGAAAGACAGAGACCACCAGCCGGGTCGGGAACCAGACTGCAGCCGGCTGCGGGCACCAACCACCATCACCTTGGTTTACCAAAGACTTGTGTGTGTTTACGAATAGCGAGTACAACTGTGCCCTCCGACCGCCCTTCTCCCTGAACCTCCAACTACCCCCCCAGCGGGTCCCAGGGCCACCATCCCTGCCCACGGAGGGGTTAACAACTTGCTGCGCAACATCTCTCCCAGGTGCCCCGTAACTGCAGCGGTGGTGTCCACCTTCACCACATCCCGTGGGTGGCGTCACGAACTTAAAACACGGCTCTGGCCGTATACCTACTTCCCCAAACGACCAACCCCCTTTTTTTGATCGATGTGACCTCAGGACCCCCCGGGTCCAGAGATCCTCGAGCCACCCACTGAAGGTCCGGATCCGAGCGGCTCGGCTGCCGAGCTCGGGGCGGCACACACACACAAAAGCAGACACACAGAGACACACACACAGACCCTAAGACAGGGGGACACAGAGACAGTTAGACACAAAGACACACAGAGAGAGACACAGAGAGAGAGACACACAGAAACAGAGACACACAGATACAGAGAGACTTAGAGATTGAAACACGCAGAAACAAACACTCACAGAGACTGAAACAGAGACACACAGAGACACAGACACACAGAGACAAAGACACACAGAGACCGAGACACACACACACACAGAGACACACAGGGGCACACATAGAGAGACACACAGAGACAGAGACACAAAGACACCGAGAGAGAGAAGCAGACAGAGAGGGAGACAGACATACAGAGAGGGAGACAAATAGACATAAATACTTTTTCTAAAGATCTAAAAATCTTTTTATAAAGATATCTATGCTAGTGCATACAGCAAGGGTGGGGAACCTTTTTTGTGCCAGGGGCCATTTGGAAATTTCTACCAACCTTCGGGGGCTGCACAAAACTTTCAACTTGACAATTACCCTGCTATATTTGCTCAATTAACTCACTGTGGTGGCTGGAGCTGTTTGGTGCAGCTGTAATATTAGGCAATACTGATCTTGTTGCTTTTCACAACTGCTTTTCCAGGTTTGAGGAGGGCTGGGACTGCTGTATATACATCACGGGGGAGGGTTGGGAGGAATATAGATCACTGGGGAGGCTGGGGGGCATAGACATGACTAGGGAGGCTGGAGGCATAGACATCAAAAGGAGATGCTGAGGTCAAATACATCACTTGGGAGGAGTATATATCACTAGAAAAGCTGCGGGACATAGACATGGCTGTGGGCATAGACATCACTGGGGGGTACATACATCACTGGAGGTATATACATCATTGATGGGGCGTACAGACATAGCTGGGGGGCATAAACATTGCTGGGGAGGGCTGGGAGGAATATACATTACTAGGGAAGCAGCGGGGCATAGACATCACTGGGAGTACATTCATCACTGGGCAGCACAGACATAGCTGGGGGCACAAACATTGCTGGGGGTATATATATAGCTGGGGGCACAGACAGCCCTGGGGGATGCCAGAGGGGCACTGACAACCCTGGGGACGCAGAGAATAATTGGAGAGGCTGGAGGCACAGAGATCACTGGGGAGACTGGGGGGCACAGATCACTGGGGAGACTGGGGGGCACAGATCAATTGGGAGACTGGGGGGCACAGATCACTGGGGATACTGGGGGGGGCACAAATCACTGGGGAGACAGGGGGGCACAGATCACTGGGGAGACTGGGGGGCACAGATCACTAGGGAGACTGGGGGGGCACAGATCACTAGGGAGACTGGGGGGGCACAGATCACTGGGAAGACTGGGGGGGCACAGATCACTGGAGAGACTGGGGGGGCACAGATCACTGGAGAGACTGGGGGGGGGCACAGATCACTGGAGAGACTGGGGGGCACAGATCACTGGGGAGTCTGGATGTGCACAGATGACTGGGGATACTGGGGGGCACAGATCACTGGGGAGACTGGGGGGCACAGATCACTGGGGAGACTGGGGGGCACAGATCACTGGGGAGACTGGGGGGCACAGATCACTGGGGATACTGGGGGGCACAGATCACTGGGGAGACTGGGGGGCACAGATCACTGGGGAGACTGGAGGGCACAGATCACTGGGGAGACTGGGGGGCACAGATCACTGGGGAGACTGGGGGGCAATGATCACTGAGGAGACTGGGGGGCACAGATCACTGGGGGGGCACAGATCACTGGAGAGACTGGGGGCACAGATCACTGGGGAGACTGGGGGGGCACAGATCACTGGGGAGACTGGGGGGCACAGATCACTGGGGAGACTGGGGGGGGGGGGGGGCACAGATCACTGGGGAGACTGGGGGGGGCACAGATCACTGGGGAGACTGGGGGGGCACAGATCACTGGGGAGACTGGGGGGGGCACAGATCACTGGGGAGACTGGGGGGGCACAGATCACTGGGGAGTCTGGATATGCACAGATGACTGGGGATACTGGGGGGCACAGATCACTGGGGAGTCTGGATATGCACAGATGACTGGGGATACTGGGGGGCACAGATCACTGGGGCAACTGGGGGGCATAGATCACTGGGGAGACGGGTGCATAGATCACTGGGGAGAAAGCGGGGCACAAAGAGCTCTGGGGGTACCGAGAGCGCTGGGGGACAGACAGACCTGGGGGAGCTTGGAGGCAGTTAGAGAACTGGGGTAGGCGGGGATCATAGAGAGCACTGGGGGAGGCTGGGATCACAGAGAGCGCCGTCGCCAGGCACAGAGAACAGCCACCGCCAGGCACACACAGAGCCGCCACCGGGCATACACAGAGCTACCGCCGGGCACACACAGAGCCGCCGTCAGGCACACACAGAGCCGCCACCGGGCACACAGAGAGCTGCCGCCGGGCACACAGAGAGCCGCCGCCGGGCACACAGAGAGCCGCCGCCACAGGACACAGAGGGAGACGCCGCCACAGGGCACAGAGAGAACTGCCGCTAGGCACACAGAGAGCCGCCGCCGGGCACACAGAGAGCCACCGCCGCCTGGCACACAGAGAGCCACTGCCTGGCACAGTAAGACCTGGGGGATGATGGGGAAGTCGCTCCTCTTCTGCTGGATTGTAGCGCACCTTGCACCTACCTCACCTACAAAGTACGTACTCATGTAGCCAGTGCCAGCGTGGGGACGTAGTCCTTCAGGTGTAGGAATTGCAGCGTTCAGCATTGAACGCATCGTGCGAGGTTTTAAAAGGGTGGTTCACCCTATTTTTTATTGTCTAGATCGATATTATATTGAGAAACAATGTTTCTCTCAAATACCTTATGTTTGCAATACTGCCTGTGAGAGGCGCTATGGCAGACCGATGTTCCCCTCTCCGTGACGCCTGGGCTCCATGACATCGAGGATCTGGTGACGTCACGTCAAGTTCCTGACACCGCGGCCGGCCCCACTCTTCCTGAGTCACTGTGCTGTGGGCGGTGTTTCACCACTTGTCACAGCACAGCGCGTCTCCTACTTGCAGCATTCTGCTGTGAAGGAGAAGGGAGGAGGGAGCAGATGGGCTATGACGAGCGGTGAAATACCGCCCACAGCCCATCACTCACGGACACTGAGGCCGGCCGCGGTGTCAGTAACTTGACGTGACGTCACCGGATCCCTGAAGTCACGGAGCTTGGGGGTCACGGAGCGGGGGTCATCAGTCCGCAATAGCGCCTCTCACAGGCACTATTGCCAACATAAGGTATTTGAGAGAAACATTGTTTCTCAATATAATATTGATTTAGACAAAAAATATGAATTAACCACCCCTTTAAAGGGCCAGCAGCCAGCAAAATGCGGCTGCCGCCCCGGCACTGCAGTCCCTGGGAATTGGCCCTCAGGCCGCAGAAAAAGCCCGGAGGTTCCCCACTCCTGGTATACAGGGACAGTTAACCGGGATTTGCAATATGCACCTAGAATTGCTTGTGGTTCTGGGTGCATATTGCACCTGACAGGTTCACTTTAAGACAGTATCCATGGCAAAATTAGATGCACTGTTAGATGAGAAACAAGCAATTTTTGCTCAATACTCTGATGATCAACTTTTCTTTAGTGGATAGATTTGACTTGTTCCCTGCTGTCAAGGATCTGTATATTTTTGCATGATCCTTGATTTTCAAGAAACATTTTTTTGATGAATCACTACATACTTTGTTTCCTGCAGAGGAGGAACAAATAGCACTAAGAACTAGAGATGAGCGATGTTCGAGGTTTGCCAATTTCATGTTCGAGTGATTTTGGGGGGTGCTCGAACTCGAACGCGAGGTTTTTTGCTAAAAGCTCGACAGCTCGAGTTACGTTCGATAACGGTTCAATCAGCAAAAAGCCTAGCTAGTTACTAGCTGGGTTTTCATTGTAATAGTGTGAGTCACTCTGTGATTCACACTATTATCAAATTTCAGCGTATAGTGTGCGGGGGGGGGGGGGCGCGTTTAGATCTGTGCTGCTGGGAGAATGGAGATCGTATTTTTTTTTTTTTCCTAAGCGCGCGTGCAGTGGGGCGGGCCAGCATGTCAGCCAATCTCAGACAGACACACAGCTAAGTGGACTTTTTGCCAGACAAGCAAGGGCATGTGTCATAGGCTGTGAATGTCACTTGTCCTTGCATTATAAATACGGCCATTTTCCCTCACGGCGCCATTATCTGACTTCTGCGTGTGGGTGACAGTCACCGCTCACGCAGCTCCTGTCGCCTCTCCTACTGTGTACGCTACACACACAGCGCTGTACAGATTAGGGACAGAAGTTTATTTCAGCCTTTTTCAGGGCTGATTTCCTGGGGCTCAAAGCCATAGCTGACAGGTAGGTCCGTGGAAACGCTGTATACAGCTTTAGATAGCGTCTGTGTACCTAAGCTCAGGGAATTCCTTGCTGCATTTCATCATTAGGAGGGATAGAAAGAGAGGCTTCCTTTCCTGTCCACTGACCCACAGAACCCGGCCACTGTTCCCACCTGCCCACTTTTGCCACGCTATTTTTATAGTAAACAGTGCTGAAACTTAGTTGCATCCAAAAAGTGGCTGCTATACTCCATTGTTGTCCCACTGGTGCCAAGCAATTTCCAGCAACTCTGCATTCTATCCTCCTGCCCATGTTTGCTATGCTATTTTAATAGCAAACAGGGCTGAAACTTAGTGGCATTCACAAAGTGTCTCCTATACTCCATTAGCATACCTCCCAAATTCAATTTTAGAGGTGTGTCCCGCACTCCCGCGGCTCACAGCTGATGTCCCGGCTCCTCCCCTCAGTGCAGTGAATAAATTAAATTAAATTATCATCGGCTCTGGATTTTCAGGGCAGCCAGGACTCGAACCTGTGGAACTGTGAGTTCATTGTTTCAAAGGCAGCAGCTTTACCACTGAGCTACTGCCTGTAATGATTTTGTTATATTGACCTCTATACTGCAGGTGAGACACCAGAAGCAGATTATTCAGCTGCAAAGATGGATGGAGGGATGGACGAATGGAGGGATGAATGGAGGGATAGAGGGAGGGATGGATGGATGATAGAGGGATGAATGGGGGATGAATGGAGGGATAGAGGGAGGGATGGATGGATGTTAGGGGGATGAATGGAAGGATGAATGAAGGTATTATTATTATTATTATTATTATAGGTATAGAGGGAGGGATAGAGGGAGGGGGATGGATGGATGATAGAGGGATGAATGGAGGGATGAATGGAGGGATAGAGGGAGGGATGGATGGAGGGATGAATGGAGGGATAGAGGGAGGGATGGATGGATGATAGAGGGATGAATGGAGGGATGAATGGAGGGATAGAGAGAGGGATGATGGATGATAGAAAGATGAATGGAGGGATGAATGGAGGGATAGAAGGAGGGATGGATAGATGGATGGATGAATGGAGGGATAAATGGAGGGATGAATGGAGGGATAGAGGGAGGGATGGATGGATGATAGAGGGATGAATGGAGGGATAGAGGGAGGGATAGAGGGAGGGATGGATGGATGATAGAGGGATGAATGGAGGGATAGAGAGGGGGATAGAGGGAGGGATGGATGATAGAGGGATGAATGGAGGGATGAATGGAGGAATGAATGGAGGGATAGAGGGAGGGATGGTTGCTAGAGGGATGAATGGAGGGATAGAGGGAGGGATGGATGGATGATAGAGGGATGAATGGAGGGATAGAGGGAGGGAGGTATGGATGATAGAGGGGTGAATGGAGGGATAGAGGGAGGGAGGGATGGATGGATGGATGATAGAGGGATGAATGGAGGAATAGAGGGAGGGATGGATGGATGAATGGAGGGATGAATGGAGGGATAGAGGGAGGGATGGATGGATGAATGGAGCGATGAATGGAGGGATAGAGGGAGGGATAGAGGGAGGGATAGAGGGAGGGATGGATGATAGAGGGATGACTGGAGGGATGAATGGAGGGATAGAGGGATGAATGGAGGGATAGAGGGAGGGATGGATGAATGGAGGGATGAATGGAGGGATAGAGGGAGGGATGGATGATAGAGGGATGAATGGAGGGATGAATGGAGGGATAGAGGGAGGGATGGATGGATGATAGAGGGATAAATGGAGGGATAGAGGGAGGGAGGGATGGATGATAGAGAGATGAATGGAGCGATAAAGGGAGGGATGGATGGATGATAGAGGGATGAATGGAGGGATAGAGGGAGGGATGGATGGATGATAGAGGGATGAATGGAGGGATGAATGGAGGGATAGAGGGAGGGATGGATGGATGATAGTGGGATGGATGGAAGATAGAGGGATGGATGATAGAGGGATATATAGATACACGACAGATAATAGATAGAGATAGAATCATAGATAAAATCATAGATAGAATTATAGATAGATAGAATCATAGATAGATAGATAGAATCATAGATAGAGAGATAGAATCATAGATAGATAGAATCATAGATAGATAGAATCATAGATAGAATCATAGATAGATAAACTCATAGATAGAATCATAGATAGATAGAATCATAGATAGAATCATAGATAGATAGATAGATAGAATCATAGATAGAGAGATAGATAGAATCATAGATAGATGGATAGATAGAATCATAGATAGAGAGATAGATAGAATCATAGATAGATAGAATCATAGATAGATAGAATCAAAGATTGATAGAATCATGGATAGATAGAGGGATAGAGATAGATAGATAGATAGAGGGATAGATATAGATAGATAGAGGGATAGATATAGATAGATAGATAAATACTGTATCTCAATGTAGGTGAAGGAAAGAGTCAGATTTATTTGTTCCCATAAAACTACTATAAAGAAATGAGGAAAAAAATACAAATACAATTTTTTTTTGTTATCTTCACCACCTTGGATTCAAACCAGCAACGTTCAAACCTTGTGTCCAGCAGCCTGCTAGCTTTCCTAGCTGCTCTAGCTGTTGACCCACTAGGATTGATGATGTCAGAGGGAGGATTTTATATAAATGAACCTACAATGCAGCCTCTTACACAGCAGATTACACAGGACACAGCTCCATTGTACACAGCAGTGTCTCTATCTCCTGTATTCTAGAGAGAGAGGAAAAGAGGATTTTTTTTTCTTCTAATAAAGTTACTAAAATTAATAAAAAAAATAGAATAATGTAATTTCATTACACTTTTTTATAAAATAATAAACATCACAAATCAGCAAATAACATGGACATATTTGGTGTCCCTGTAATCGTAATGACCTGAACAACACAGAGATCAGGTTATTTATGGGGATCGGTAAATGGCGGGAAAAAAATGGCGCAATTTATTATTTTTCTTTATTAAAACTCATAAAAAATGTAATAAAAATGGATTACTAAGGCCGTGTTCACACATAGCATAAATGCTGCATTTTTTCTGCAGGTGTCCGTGCCACGAGTGCAATAACAATGTTCTCTGATTATTGCGTGTTTGCGGTATTTTTTATACATTGTCCCCCTTATTTGATACATGTTTGGTGCTGATGTGAATCCTGAAGCTTATAAAGAAAGAAACACCAAATCCGCACAGTTCAGCGGCGTCTTTCCACGCACCAGGGGCGGAGATTTCATGACGTCTCATCCACTTTGCTTGGACAATTAGTCCATATTCACATGTAGTGTAAATGCTGCATTTTTTTCTGCAGTTTTTTTTGCACAGTTATTCTGCTGTGTTTAATTGTCCAAGTAAAGTGGATGTGATTCCATGAAAAGACGCCGCTGAATTCTGCAGATTTTGGGGGGGTTTTTCGCTGGAGGTTTCTATGAGGAGCTTAAAAAAATGCAGGAAAAAGCTTCTCAGTACAATAAAAACACTTAAAAATGCAGATTCACATCTGAACCAAAAACACATTAAATAATGGAGAAAAGGCAGAAAAAATGCAGCAAAAATGGAAAAAACAGAGAAGATTGTTATTGTGTAGTTTGGTGCAGACAGAAACAAAAAGAAACCGAATTTATGTGAACACGGCCTTATAGGCACAAATAAGCAACATGTCATATAGTAACACATAGAAATATAAAAGAATTCTGACTGCTATAAATATGATTGAACAGGTTGGGACATCTGCTGAATGACCCTTACTGCCAAATAGGTGTGGCTAGGGGTGTGGCTAGGGGCGTGGCCAAAATTTGCCGCGGCGAGCTGCGCGAGCCGCATACTTTGTCCCTCTTTCCTTTCTTGAAAAGTTGGGAGGTATGCCATTAGTGTCCCACTGGTGCCAAGCAAGTTCCAGCACCTCTGCATTCTATCCTCCTGCCCATGTTTGCTGTGCTATTTTAATAGCAAACAGTGCTGAAAGTTAGTGGCCTTCACAAAGTGTCTCCTATACATCATTAGTGTCCCACTGGTGCCAAGCAAGTTCCAGCATTCTACCCTCCTGCCCATGTTTGCTACGCTATTTTAACAGCAAACAGTGCTGAAACTTAGTGGCATCCACAAAGTGTCTGCTATACTAATTTAGTGTCCCACTTCTGCCAATCAAGTCCCACCACCTCTGCATTCTACCCTCATGCACATTTTGCTCTGCTATTTTTATAGCAAACAGTGCTGAAAATTAGTGGCATCCACAAAGTGTCTGCTATACTAATTTAGTGTCCCACTTGTGCCAAGCAAGTCCCACAACCTCTTCAATCTACCCTCATGCACATTTTGCTACGCTATTTTTATAGCAAACAGTGCTGAAACTTAGTGGCATTCACAAAGTGTCTCCTATACTCCATTAGTGTCCCACTGGTGCCAAGCAAGTTCCAGCACCTCTGCATTCTACTCTCCTGCCCATGTTTGCTACGCTATTTTAATAGCAAACAGTGCTGAAAGTTAGTGGCATTTACAAAGTGTCTGCTAAACTCCATTAGTGTCCCACTGGTGCCAAGCAAGTTCCAGCACCTCTGCATTCTACCCTCCTGTCCATTTTTGCTACGCTATTTTTATAGCAAAAAGTGCTAAAACTTAGTGGCATCCACAAAGTGTCTGCTATACTAATTTAGTGTCCCACTTGTGCCAAGCAAGTCCCACAACCTCTGCATTCTACCCTCATGCACATTTTGCTACGCTATTTTTATAGCAAAAAGTGCTGAAACTTAGTGGCATCCACAAAGTGTCTGCTATACTAATTTAGTGTCCGACTTGTGTCAAGCAAGTCCCACCACCTCTGCATTCTACCCTTATGCACATTTTGCTACGCTATTTTTATAGCAAACAGTGCTGAAAATTAGTTGCATCCACAAAGTGTCTGCTATACTACTTTAGTGTCCCACTTGTGCCAAGCAAGTCCCACCACCTCTGCATTCTACCCTCATGCACATTTTGCTACGCTATTTTTATAGCAAAAAGTGCTAAAACTTAGTGGCATCTACAAAGTGTCTGCTATACTAATTTAGTGTCCCACTTGTGCCAAGCAAGTCCCACCACCTCTGCATTCTACCCTCATGCACATTTTGCTACGCTATTTTTATAGAAAAAGTGCTGAAACTTAGTGGCATCCACAAAGTGTCTTCTATACTAATTTAGTGTCCCACTTGTGCCAAGCAAGTCCCACCACCTCTGTATTCTACCCTCATGCACATTTTGCTACGCTATTTTTATAGCAAACAGTGCTGAAAATTAGTGGCATCCACAAAATGTCTCCTATATACCATTAGTGTCCCACTGGTGCTAAGCAAGTTCCAGCACCTCTGCATTCTACCCTCCTGCCCATGTTTGCTACGCTATTTTAACAGCAAACCGTGCTGAAACTTAGTGGCATCCACAAAGTGTCTGCTATACCAATTTAGTGTCCCACTTCTGCCAAGCAAGTCCCAACACCTCTGCATTCTACCCTCCTGCACATTTTGCTATGCTATTATTAAAGGAAACAGTGCTGAAACTTAGTGGCATTCACAAAGTGTCTCCTATACTCCATTAGTGTCCCACTGGTGCCAAGCAAGTTCCAGCACCTCTGCATTCTACTCTCCTGCCCATGTTTGCTACGCTATTTTAATAGCAAACAGTGCTGAAACTTAGTGACATTTACAAAGTGTCTGCTATACTCCATTAGTGCCCCACTGGTGCCAAGCAAGTTCCAGCACCTCTGCATTCTACCCTCCTGTCCATTTTTGCTACGCTATTTTTATAGCAAAAAGTGCTAAAACTTAGTGGCATCTAAAAAGTGTCTGCTATACAAATTTAGTGTCCCACTTGTGCCAAGCAAGTCCCACCACCTCTGCATTCTACCCTCATGCACATTTTGCTACGCTATTTTTATAGCAAAAAGTGCTGAAACTTAGTGGCATCCACAAAGTGTCTGCTTTACTAATTTAGTGTCCGACTTGTGTCAAGCAAGTCCCACCACCTCTGCATTCTACCCTTATGCACATTTTGCTACGCTATTTTTACAGCAAACAGTGCTGAAAATTAGTTGCATCCACAAAGTGTCTGCTATACTACTTTAGTGTCCCACTTGTGCCAAGCAAGTCCCACCACCTCTGCATTCTACCCTCATGCACATTTTGCTACGCTATTTTTATAGAAAAAGTGCTGAAACTTAGTGGCATCCACAAAGTGTCTTCTATACTAATTTAGTGTCCCACTTGTGCCAAGCAAGTCGCACCACCTCTGTATTCTACCCTCATGCACATTTTGCTACGCTATTTTTATAGCAAACAGTGCTGAAAATTAGTGGCATCCACAAAGTGTTTCCTATATACCATTAGTGTCCCACTGGTGCCAAGCAAGTTCCAGCACCTCTGCATTCTACCCTCCTGCCCATGTTTGCTACGCTATTTTAACAGCAAACAGTGCTGAAACTTAGTGGCATCCACAAAGTGTCTGCTATACTAATTTAGTGTCCCACTTCTGCCAAGCAAGTCCCACCACCTCTGCATTCTACCCTCATGCACATTTTGCTATGCTATTTTTATAGCAAACAGTGCTGAAAATTAGTGGCATCCACAAAGTGTCTGCTATACTAATTTAGTGTCCCACTTGTGCCAAGCAAGTCCCACAACCTCTGTATTCTACCCTCATGCACATTTTGCTACGCTATTTTTATAGCAAACAGTGCTGAAAGTTAGTGGCATTTACAAAGTGTCTGCTATACTCCATTAGTGTCCCACTGGTGCCAAGCAAGTTCCAGCACCTCTGCATTCTACCCTCCTGTCCATGTTTGCTACGCTATTTTAATAGCAAACAGTGCAGAAACTTAGTGGCATCCAAAAAGTGGCTGCTATACTCCATTAGTGTCCCACTGGTGAAAAGCAATGATCCAGCACCTCTGCATTCTACCCTCATGCCCATGTTTGCTACGCTATTTTAATAGCAAACAGTGCTGAAAGTTAGTGGCATCCAAACAGTGTCTGCTATACTAATTTAGTGTCCCACTGGTGCCAAGCAATTTCCAATACCTCTGCATTCTACTCTCCTGCACATTTTGCTACGCAATTTTTATAGCAAACAGTGCTGAAACTTAGTGGCATCCAAACAGTGTCTGCTATACTAAATTAGTGTCCCACTGGTGCCAAACAAGTCGCACCACCTCTGCATTCTACCCTCATGCACATTTTGCTACGCTATTTTTATAGCAAACAGTGCTGAAACTTAGTGGCATCCACAAAGTGTCTGCTATACTAATTTAGTGTCCCACTTGTGTCAAGCAAGTCCCACCACCTCTGCATTCTACCCTCATGCACATTTTGCTACGCTATTTTTATAGCAAACAGTGCTGAATATTGGTGGCATGCACAAAGTGTCTGCTATACTAATTTAGTGTCCCACTTGTGCCAAGCAAGTCCCACCATCTCTGTATTCTACCCTCATGCACATTTTGCTACGCTATTTTTATAGCAAACAGTGCTGAAAATTAGTGGCATCTACAAAGTGTCTCCTATATTCCATTAGTGTCCCACTGGTGCCAAGCAAGTTCCAGCACCTCTGCATTTTACCCTCCTGCCCATGTTTGCTACGCTATTTTAATAGCAAACAGTGCTGAAAGTTAGTGGCATCCAAAAAGTGGCTGCTATACTCCATTAGTGTACCACTGGTGCCAAGCAAGTTCCAGCACCTCTGCATTCTACCCTCCTGCCCATGTTTGCTACGCTATTTTAATAGCAAACAGTGCTGAAACTTAGTGGCATCCAAAAAGTGGCTGCTATACTCCATTAATGTATCACTGGTGCCAAGCAAGTTCCAGCACCTCTGCATTCTACCCTCGTGCCCATGTTTGCTGCGCTATTTTAATAGGAAACAGTGCAGAAACTTAGTGGCAAATTTCAAAGTGTCTCCTATACTCCATTAGTGTCCCACTGGTGAAAAGCAAAGATCCAGCACCTCTGCATTCTACCCTCATGCCCATGTTTGCTACACTATTTTAATAGCAAACAGTTCTGAAACTTAGTGGCATTCACAAAGTGTCTGCTATACTAAATTACTGTCCAACTGGTGCCAAGCAAGTTCCAGCACCTCTGCATTCTACTCTCCTGCCCATTTTTGCTAAGCTATTTTTATAGCAAACAGTGCTGAAACTTAGTGGCATCCAAACAGTGTCTGCTATACTAAATTAGTGTCCCACTGGTGCCAAGCAAGTTCCTCTTCCTCTGCATTCTACCCTCCTGCGCATTTTGCTATGCAATTTTTATAGCAAACATTGCTAAAACTTAGTGGCATCCAAACAGTGTCTGCTATACTAAATTAGTGTCCCACTGGTGCCAAGCAATTTCCAATACCTCTGCATTCTACCCTCCTGCACATTTTGCTAAGCAATTTTTATAGCAAACAGTGCTGAAACTTAGTGGCATCCAAACAGTGTCTGCTATACTAAATTAGTGTCCCACTGGTGCCAAGCAAGTTTCACCACCTCTGCATTCTACCCTCATGCACATTTTGCTACGCTATTTTAATAGCAAACAGTGCTGCCAGTTTTAGGACCATAGTTGCATTGTCAGGGACAGTCAGTTTTGGTTCTTCAGCTGTCAATAAGGCTAGACCACTTTTGCAATCTACACCACCTCTCCAGTTTTGCTACCACATTTACATTTACATTTACAAGTAACTAATCTTGTCGCTAACAAAATGAGTGGCAAAAGGACAGATGCTGGTGGAAAGGGGAACAGGCGGGTTGGAAAAGGAAAAAAAGGGTTTGTCCCTGGGGAAGGTGGCAAACCTACATTAACATCTGCTGAAGATAGGCCATCTTCCAGCAAAAGTAAGATGTCTTTTACTTTCCGTGGACAATCCTATGTGCTCCCTTTTTTACGGACCCGAACAACTGTAAGAAAGGTAGATGATGCACAAAAAAAGAACATGCTTGAATGGATCTCAAGTGCTCCAACAATGCCCTCTCCTCCACCTCAACTACCACATAAAAAAAACAGTCCTCTGAGTTGTCATCCCAATCACACTTGCTTTCTCCCAGCTCTCAAGTCTCCACCCGCCCTGCACAGTATGGTGTAACAGAGATGGCTGAGTCTGCAGAGCTGTTCAGTCACACTATAGCCTGGGAATCAGAGGTCTGCTCCCAAGCTACAGTGAGTACAGACCAGGAAATGGTCTGCAGTGATGCCCAGAAGCTTTGTGACTCAGATTCAGGCCCTGATGACCAAGTTTCTGAGCATAATGTAGACCCTCATTCACAAACTGTAACACCTGTTGGTGGAGACAATGAGGAACATACTGATGACGATGAGACGCAGATACCAGATTGGGATGACAACTTAAATATTCGGTCAGGGCAGGAAGAGGCTAGGTCTTAGGGTGAGGGGAGTGCAAACACAATGCTTGATGATGAAGTTCTAGATCCCACTTGCTGTCAACCCACAGTCAGGCACTTGAGGAGGTCAACAGAGGCGGTGGAGGAGAATGCAACTGACGACGAAGTTACCTTGCGTCTTCCTGGACAGAGTCGGAGTACTGGTAGCACGTCTACAACTGCATCCTCAGCCACCACTGTGCCTCTGAGCACAAGTCGGGGTGGCTCTGCAGGTCGCATGTCCTCTAAGCCTTGCCTAGCCTGGTCCTTTTTTGACCTTGCAAAGGATCTCCCAAATCATATGATCTGTAAAATTTGTCAGGAATCTATAAGTAGAGGCAAAAAGCTCACCAGTTTGTCTTCTTCCATGAATCGTCACATGAATACCAAGCATAATTCCCAGTGAGAAGCTCACTGTGCTGCAATGCGGCCTAGCGTAGCGGGCCAACCACCGCCAGCCCCTTCCAGTGCATCCGCGTGCTCTTCATCTTCTATGACTGTGGAGACAGCTGTCACACCTGGTTTTCCACACACACCTACCACCACTGTAACCGCAACAGGCAGTTTGCTTGGTAGGTCGTCAGTTGGTTTGGAAGGTGAAACAGGTGCGGGTGTACAGCTCTCTCAGACATCGATAGCACTAACTTTGAATGAAGGCAACATCATGTCTACGCCTGCACTTTCCTCACAAACCTGCATTTTTCCAAGGACACACTACTCACCACCATTTCCACACAGCAGCCAGATCTCTGTCCCTCAGATGTGGACAAATAAAAGGCCATTTCCTGCGACCCATGACAAAGCTAAGAGGTTGACTTTATCCCTCTGTAAGCTCTTGGCTACCGAAATGCTGCCTTTCCGCCTCGTGGATACACAGGATTTTCGAGACCTTATGTCCGTCGCTGTGCCCCAGTACCAGATGCCCAGTCGCCACTACTTCTCAAAAGAAAGGTGTGCAGGCGCTACACTAGCATGTCGCACACAACATCACCGCTTCCTTGAGAAACTCTGTGTGTGAACGGGTGCATTTCACCATTGATACTTGGACCAGTAAGCATGGACAGGGGCGTTACATGTCGCTGACTGGGCACTGGGTAACTATGGTGATAGATGGAGAAGGGTCTGCTGAACAAGTCTTGCCGTCCTCACGACTTGTGCGTCAATCCTCTGTCTGTCGAAGTTCTTACACTGCTTCTGCCTCCTCAACCTCGTCTGGGTTCTCCCCCTCCGCCCCAAGCCTGCCTGGTCAGGCCACCAGTGTTGTAACTGTGCTCAAGGAATCACGCACACCTCCTTGCAACAAAGCGCAACGGCATCAGGCGGTCTTTAGCTTGAAATGTCTTGGAAATAAGAGTCACACAGAGGCTGAGTTGTGGGCAGCTCTGCGGTCTGAGTTTCGTAGATGGTTGTCTCCACTCAACCTGCAGCCAGGTAAGGCCATGTGCGACAATGCTGCAAACCTGGGTGCGGCCCTTCACCTGGGCAAGGTGACACACGTGCCTTGTATGGCTCATGTGTTGAACCTTGTTGTCCAGCAATTTTTAACACACCATCCCGGCCTAGATGGCCTTCTGCACAGGGCACGAAAACTGTCTGCTCACTTCTGCCGTTCAACCGCCGCAGCTGACTGACTTGCATCGCTCCAGAAGTCTTTCGGCCTGCCGGTTCAACACCTGAAATGTGATGTGCCGACACGCTAGAATACGACTCTCCAGATGTTACAGTGACTGTGGCAGCACCGCCGAGCACTGGTGCAATACGTCATGACGTATATCCTGGGCCAACGAGATGCAGAGGTGGGGCAGATCACCTTGATGGAGTGGTCTCAGATCAAGGACCTATGCACCCTTCTGCACAGTTTCGACATGGCGACGAATATGTTTAGCACTGACAATGCCATTATCAGCATGACAATTCCAGTCATTTACATGCTGGAGCACACGCTAAACACTATTCGGAGTCAGGGGGTGGGACAACAGGCAGGGGAGGAAGTACAGGAAGATTCAAATGCGCAAGGGATAACAACATCACCAAGGTCCAGACGTTCATCATCACCAAGGTGGCAGGCATGGGACAATGTGGTAGAGGGATTAACAAGGGCGCATGGTAGCAGGAAAAATGTTGAGGAAGGTGCAGGAGAACATGAAGAAATGGAGGACGAACTGTCCATGGACATGGAAGACTCAGCAGATGAGGGAGACCTTGGTCAAATTTCAGATGAAAGAGGTTGGGGGGAGATGTCAGAGGAAGAAAGAATGGTTAGCACCTCTATGCCACAAACACAGCAAGGACTTGGTCCGCATTGATGCGCAAGACACATGAGCGTCTTCTTGCTGCACTACCTACAATATGACCCTCGGATTGTCAAAATTAGAAGTAATGATGACTACTTGGTTGCCACACTATTAGATCCCCGGTACAAGTCCAAATTTTGTGAAATAATTCCAGCCATAGAAAGGGACGCACGTATGCAAGAGTATCAGCAGAAGCTGTTACACAATCTTAGCTCGGCTTTTCCACCAAACACCAGTGGTGCACGGAGTGAATTTCCCAATTGTAACTTGACAAACATGGGACTGTCTCGTCATCAACAGTCTAACCGTACCATCAGCACCGTATCTGTTGCTGGTAACAGCAATTTTATTGAATCGTTTCATAATTTTTTTAGACCATCCTTTGCAAGGCCAACAGAGACAAGAAGTCTGACACATAGTCAACGGCTGCAGAGGATGATACAGCAGTATCTCCAAATGAACATCAATGCCATGACTTTGCAACTGCAGCCTTGCTCATTTTGGGCTTCAAATCTTGAAAAATGGCCTGAGCTCTCCACATACGCCTTGGAGATCTTGTCGTGTCCAGCTGCCAGCGTTGTCTCAGAACGTGTCTTCAGTGCTGCTGGGTGTGTGCTGACAGATAAGCGCACACGTCTGTCCAGTGGCAATGTGGACAGACTAACGTTCATCAAGATGAACAAGTCATGGATCCACAAGGACTTTACTACCCCTGTGTCATCCTGTGGAGAGTAAAGGCTTGTAGAATTGGAACGTGCTTGATGCAAATGTACCTGTCAAGTTTGCAACTGGGGCACAAGTGATGCCACTGAAGGGGTGTCTGTGGGGCCCAATTTTTGGAAATAAAGGAAACTGTGCTTGGAGTCCGCTTGCTTGCATTACTTTTAAAAATGATCCAAGATGAACAGATCTGGGATCAGCAAAGACTTTGCTACCTACCCCTGTGTCATCCTGGGGAGAGTAAAGGCTTGTGGATTTGGAATGTGCTTGACGCAAATGTATCTGTCAAGTTTGCAACTGGGGCACAAGTGATGCCACTGAAAGGGTGTCTGTGTGGCTCAATTTTTGGAAAAAAGGGCGACTCTGCTTTGTGTCCCCCTGCTGTGTTTTTAAAAACGAGCCAAGATGAACAAGTCACAGTTCAGCAAAGCCTTTGCTAGCTAGGCCGGTGTCATCCTGCTGACAGCTAAGGTTGGCATATTTTTGAATGTGCTTGATGCAAATCTACTTGTCAAGTTTGCAAATGGGGCACAAGTGATGCCACTGAAGTGGTGTCTGTGAGGCCCAATTTTTGGAAATAAAGGAAACAGTGCTTGGAGTCCGCTTGCATTGCTTTTAAAAATGATCCAAGATGAACAGATCTGGGATCAGCAAAGACTTTGCTACCTACCCCTGTGTCATCCTGGGGAGAGTAAAGGCTTGTGGATTTGGAATGTGCTTGATGCAAATGTACCTGTAAAGTTTGCAACTGGGGCACAAGTGATGCCACTGAAAGGGTGTCTGTGTGGCCCAATTTTTGGAAAAAACGGCGACTCTGCTTGGAGTCCCCCTGCTGTGTTTTTAAAAACGAGCCAAGATGAACAAGTCATGGTTCAGCAAAGACTTTGCTACCTAGCCCTGTGTCATCCTGGGGACAGCTAAGGCTGGCATATTTTTGAATGTGCTTGATGCAAATCTACCTGTGAAGTGTACAACAGGGGCACAAGTGCTGCCACTGAAGGGGTGTCTGCAGGGCCAGATTAAGGTTGGTGGGGGCCCCTGGGCAGAAAATCTGGTGGGGGCCCCATAACGTTAACAGTTTTAGCCGTAACAGTAGAGCACGTACTGTAGCATTTAGATATAAATCCACTGAGCATGGATCGTATCCTGTTCTGCCACATTCAGATTTACACTTATACACAGAAAATAAAGTTACTCACATTTTTTTATTGATCCCAATGTTAAGACAGCCAAGTAATAGTAAAAATAAAGAAAGGGAAAGTTCTCACTGGCAGCAATGGTTGCTGAAAATCACAATGTGCTCTCTATTGTATTGTCTCCGGAGTAGTACATAGCAGCTGATGTCTGTACACGGTATGCCATACACTGTATCAGAGGTGGATCTAGGTTTTCCTGTCCATGGAGTAGGAGTTCAGTTTGGCGCCCCCTTCTATACATGGCTTATGCGGTTTGAGTAGTTGTCATGTGACCGCTCATACGCCATTTTCACACGTGCCAATGAGCTGCTCTTCCTAATTCTCTCAATGTTCAGTCAAATACTACAGCCCATAAAGAGAAGCAGGAAGAGAAGCTAATTGTGACTCAAAGTATTAAAATGACCTGCAAGTGGTCATGTGACCACTTCTAAAATTAGCAAGCAGAGCTGAATCCTTACATTGAGTATATTACAGGTTGTTGGATTGGGCATGCTACGGGGCTTACTTTTATTATTAAAGGGGTTGTCCAGCTCGACAAGGAAAATTTGTAGTTATATGACTGCAGACTTCTGAATTCTCACAGCTTGCGGACTGCACACTGTCATGATTTTCCCGTGCCATGAGCAAGTAGTCATGAGACTGCAAGTATGCGATTTGCTTACTTCCGGACACATTAAAATTAGACGTCTGCAGCCTCACTCAATAGTTACATGCCCTCAAGCTCTCACTGCTGGCATCGGAGAGTCCTGACAGTGTGCAGTGTGCACACTGAGGATTCAGAAGTCTGCAGTCACATAGAAACTTTCATCACAAATCTGGACAACCCCTTTAATGCTACTAACATAATGTAGAAACCCTTGCGGTCATGTAATTTTACAAATCATGGCTTGCTACATGTGTACAGGATCAGAATCAGTAAAATGTACATAAATACACTGTGTGCAGAATTATTAGACAAATGAGTATTTTGTTCACATGATACTTTTTATACATGTTGTCCTACTCCAAGCTGTATAGGCTGAGAGCCAACTACCAATTAAGTAAATCCGGTGATGTGCATCTCTGTAATGAGGAGGGGTGCGGTGTAATGACATCAACCCCCTATATAAGGGGTGCTTAATTATTAGGCAACTTCTTTTTCCTTTGGCAGAATGGGTCAAAAGAGAGATGTGACGGGCTCTGAAAAGTCCAAAATTGTGCGATGTCTTGCAGAGGATGCAGCAGTCTTGAAATTGCCAAACTTTTGAAGCATGATCACCGAACAATCAAGCGTTTCATGGCAAATAGCCAACAGGGTTGCAAGAAGCGTGTTGGGCAAAAAAGGCGCAAAATAACTGCCCATAAACTGAGAAAAATCAAGCATGAAGCTGCCAAGATGCCATTTGCCACCAGTTTGGCCATATTTCAGAGCTGCAACATTACTAGAGTATCAAAAAGCACAAGGTGTGCCATACTCAGGGACATGGCCAAGGTAAGGAAGGCTGAAAAGCCACCACCTTTCAACAAAAAACATAAGATAAAACGTCAAGACTGGGCCAAGAAATATCTGAAGACTGATGTTTCAAAGGTTTTATGGACTGATGAAATGAGAGTGACTCTTGATGGGCCAGATGGATGGGCCAGAGGCTGGATCAGTAAAGGGCAGAGAGCTCTACTCCGACTCAGACGCCAGCAAGGTGGAGGTGGGCACTGGTATGGGCTGGGATCAGCAAAGATCAACTTGTGGGACCTTTTCTGGTTGAGGATGGAGTGAAGCTCAACTCCCAGACCTACTGCCAGTTTCTGGAAGACAACTTCTTCAAGCAGTGGTACAGGAAGAAGTCGGTATCGTTCAAGAAAAACATGGTTTTCATGCAGGACAATGCTCCATCACATTAATCCAACTACTCCACAGCGTGGCTGGCCAGTAAAGGTCTAAAAGATGAAAAAATAATGACATGGCCCCCTTGTTCACCTGATCTGAACCCCATAGAGAACCTGTGGTCCCTAATAAAATGTGAGATCTACAGGGAGGGAAAACAGTCCACCTCTGGGAGCAGTGTCTGGAGGCTGTGGTGGCTGCTGCACGCAATGTTGATCGTAAACAGATCAAGCACTGACAGAATCTATGGATGGTCGGCTGTTGAGTGTCATCAGAAAGAAAGGGGGCGATATTGGGCACTCATTTTTTGGGGTTTTGTTTTTGCATGTCAGAAATGTTTATTTCTAAATTTTGTGCAGTTATATTGGTTTACCTGGTGAAAATAAACAAGTGAGATGGGAATATATTTGCTTTTTATTAAGTTGCCAAATAATTCTGCACAGTAATAGTTACCTGCACAGACAGATATCCTCCTAAGATAGCCAAATCTAAAAAAAAACCACTTCAACTTCCAAAAATATTAAGATTTGATATTTATGAGTCTTTTGGGCTAATTGAGAACATAGTTGTTGATCAATAATAAAAAAAATCCTCTAAAATACAAAATGCCTAATAATTCTGCACACGGTGTACAGCACCAGAACCAAAAGCAATACCAAAATACATCACTAGCACCCTCATCAGTAAACCAATATATCACCAGAACCACCAATACATGACTACAGTACCAAATTTACTACAACAATATATTGTAATGTCACATCCCCATATACATTTGTATCACATGAATTAACAACTCCCAGTATGTCCTTAACAATTGTAAGAAAATGATGAGAGTTGTTATCAGTATTCATCAGACTTTGGACCATACAGGAGCCACAGTCCTGATGAGAAGCTTTGAGTATCACACACATACAGTCACATCCAGGTACCTTGTAGGTGACATCTTCCCTGATCGGAGTCATCTTATTCTTTCTTCTCCATCTTGTCCAGACGTCATGATGACTATTCACATCCACAGCTCCTCTCTCCAGACCTCCCGGGCCTTCTGCAGCACATCTCAACATTATGCCCTTAAAATAAATAGCAGAATGATTATAATGCTCCTAAATATAAATATATGACCTACGCTGTGCGTCTGAATAAATAATTGGCCCTCACTGTGCTCCCTGCACAAAATGACCCTCACAATGTCATTCTTATGGTACATGGCCTCTTCTTTCAGTACTGGGCCCCCTCTTCACACCGTCCTCTACATTGTGTACCCACTATACTTCCAAATGTCTATACTGTGCCCCCTCCTCACACTCCCCCTCCTGAGCTGTGCCCTCACAATGTCCCCCATGCTATCCCCTCTCTATACTGCCCTCACCCTCAGTACCAAAATCACTGAAAGTGCAACTCAATCTCACATTCCCCCTCTTCAGCATACTGTGGCCTCCATACTGTGCCCTCACACTGGCCACCATGCTGCCCCTTCTCTATACTGCCTACCTCCTTCACTATACAGTCACTATACCGCACCTCAGTCTCACATTCCCTCTCCTCAGCATACTGTGCCTCCATACTGTGCCCTCACACTGGCCACCATGCTGCCCCTTCTCTATACTGCCTACCTCCTTCACTATACAGTCACTATACCGCACCTCAGTCTCACATTCCCCCTCCTCAGCATACTGTGCCCTCCATACTGTGCCCTCACACTGGCCACCATGCTGCCCCTTCTCTATACTGCCTACCTCCTTCACTATACAGTCACTATACCGCACCTCAGTCTCACATTCCCCCTCCTCAGCATACTGTGCCCTCCATACTGTGCCCTCACACTGGCCACCATGCTGCCCCTTCTCTATACTGTCTACCTCCTTCACTATACAGTCACTATACCGCACCTCAGTCTCACATTCCCCCTCCTCAGCATACTGTGCCCTCCATACTGTGCCCTCACACTGGCCACCATGCTGCCCCTTCTCTATACTGCCTACCTCCTTCACTATACAGTCACTATACCGCACCTCAGTCTCACATTCCCTCTCCTCAGCATACTGTGCCTCCATACTGTGCCCTCACACTGGCCACCATGCTGCCCCTTCTCTATACTGCCTACCTCCTTCACTATACAGTCACTATACCGCACCTCAGTCTCACATTCCCCCTCCTCAGCATACTGTTCCCTCCATACTGTGCCCTCACACTGGCCACCATGCTGCCCCTTCTCTATACTGTCTACCTCCTTCACTATACAGTCACTATACCGCACCTCAGTCTCACATTCCCCCTCCTCAGCATACTGTGCCCTCCATACTGTGCCCTCACACTGGCCACCATGCCGCCCCTTCTCTATACTGCCTACCTCCTTCACTATACAGTCACTATACCGCACCTCAGTCTCACATTCCCCCTCCTCAGCATACTGTGCCCTCCATACTGTGCCCTCACACTGGCCACCATGCTGCCCCTTCTCTATACTGTCTACCTCCTTCACTATACAGTCACTATACCGCACCTCAGTCTCACATTCCCCCTCCTCAGCATACTGTGCCCTCCATACTGTGCCCTCACACTGGCCACCATGCCGCCCCTTCTCTATACTGTCTACCTCCTTCACTATACAGTCACTATACTGCACCTCAGTCTCACATTCCCCCTCCTCCATACTGTGTTCTCACACTGGCCACCATGCTGCCCCTTCTCTATACTGCTTATGTTCCCCACTACCCAGGCTCTATACTATGCCCCTCACACTTTTCTCCACCAATACTCTCCACTTACAATTTTCTCCCACCATACTGCTGCCTCACACTTTTTAATGGTGCCCCCCTGATTGCCGTGCAGGGGAACATATGCCGCATGCCCCCCAAAGGTACGCCCCTGTACAGTGTACAGGAGAATACATGACTGTTACACAATATACTGTGATACAGACATCAGAGGTTATACAATATACACATTATTATATACCATCTGATGTGTGTACACAGTATATCACACTGCTCTGTACACTGGATGTGGTATACCATGTGCACAGATATACCATGCCCTGCACTGATCACACCTGGGCCTACAGGACAGGATGTAACATATTCTATATGTAATATGGGTCATATAGTATAATGTGTGCTGCAGGCTCAGATGTGATCAGTGCAGGATCTGTGTAGTGATGTTTGTGCTGGAGATCAGTGTGTGTTATTGCAGGGGAGGGATGAGGCCGATGACCCGGCACTGACAGCCCGACCTGATCTGCAGCAGCTCACACTCCTGCAATAACTCACACTCATCCCGGGCAGAGCTGCCGCTGACACTATGGAACCGGTCTGGAGTTATCAGCGGCGTCCTGCTCCCTCCTCACTGCAGTCTCCTGCCCGGCCGGCACCATGATTAATGACCTCATACTTACCGGGATCCACTGAGACCTCCGGTCCTCCCACAAGCTCCTCTACGGCAGGAAGAAACAGCAGCGCGGTGACGTCATCCTGGCAGACGCAGCCCACACAGCGTGCAGTGGGCGTGTCTGCAGAAAAGTGATGGCCGGGATTGAAATACCTTAAAGGTACAGTGCGGTCCTGAACCACTGCGACATTAATAAAATGGCGGACACACAGATGGTGGTGGGGGCCCCCTCAGAGGCTCTTGTGGTGGGGGCCCCTGGGCTGAAGCCCCGTCTGCCCCGCCTATAATCCGGCCCTGGGTGTCTGTGTGGCCCAATTTTTGGAATAAAAAGGGAGACTCTGCTTGGAGTCCGCTTGCTGTGTTTTACATGATTTTAGAAGGACATGCCATGCCTATATCTGTGCCTCATCCTCTTTTTCCTCGTCCAGCTGTTTTGTTTTTGCAGGAGTATATGTCCTTGTCACTTTCCCATGTGTTTGTGTTGTCTTGGGAGTTGTTTGTCACCTTTTGGACACCTTTGAGGGTGTTTTCCAGGTGTTGTTAGGTGTTTGTGATTGCCTCCCATTGTTTCCTATGGGGTTTGAGAGGTTCGTCGAACGGTTCGTCGAACGGTTAGTCGAACGGGGCACCATTCGACGAACCAAACCGAACTCGAACTCTAGGGGGGGTGGCTCATCTCTACTAAGAACACCACAAGAACTTTCAGTCGAACATTCTAAAACACCAGAGTGCATGCCTGGACATCATCTCACTTGATCCACCCATGATTTGGCATCAGGTCAACAGTCCACAGGGCGCATGCTTGGACATCAATTCACCTGATCAACGAACAATTGGGCATCAGGTAATAGTCCATAACTTCTATCATCCTTCTTCACTTTGGTGAACACATAATAATGCAAGCTATCTAATTACACCTATTGACAATTAGAAAGCCATGGAAACCATAGGGTGTAGGGGCAACATGACAGACTGAAGGGAAGGGAGTTGATGGGGTTAAATGGTGATAGCTATTATAGGAATGAGGAAGAATAAGGTGATTGGTTACGGGGTGGAGTGCTGTGGTAGGAAAGGGGGGAGCTTCATGGGGTATATAGGAGGAGGTGGGGGTCAGTTACCTCCTCTTGAACTTCCTGGACGACAGCTTGGGGAGCCTCCATCATGTCGTCCAGACGACTCCAACAGCTTGATGGATCCGGACATCACTGATCTGGTCAGCATGACGGTGCAGGGTGCCCAGGCAGCGCAGTACCACATCCGGGCTGCCTGGGTGTCTCCTCGGCACCATCACCTCTCCCGCCACCCTTCTGAGCTGCAGTGCTGGCGATTTTTCAGACGCAGCTGGTGGTCTTTTCGGGGTGGTAAGGGCGAGGAGGCAGACTTGACAGCCCCCCTCCGTGGGGACCCTCCGCGGCAGGGCGGGCAGCAATAGCCTGCTGCGCCCACGCACGCTGCCGGGAAGAATCTCCTGCAGGGCCGTATCAGCCAAAAAGGGGGCGTGTCCAGCCTGGGGGCCTACTTCCAGTTTGAGGCCTCGGGCTGGATGTAGGAGCGATGCAGCGGCTCCCGGCCAGGAGCGCGCTCTGCGGTGGAGATGGCTATTCATACCCCCCCTCGCCGTTGGCGAGGGGGCTGCTGATTGCAGGGACACCCGTGTTGGGAACATGGCTGTCTGGAGGACTGGGCACAGCAGGCGGCGGGAGGAGGAGAGACAGGAGGCCTGCTGTTTTCTCCTGGAGCAGGCTCTGGGTTGGCAGGGCAGCTCCCAGCGGCAGCGGTTTCCCCCAGAAGGGGGGAGAACCCAGCATGGTGGAGGTGTACCGCCCCGCGGCCTCGGCTGCGGCCGCCTAGCCGCTTGGATCCATGCTCGCGTTCTACGGGTGGTGGCTCGAGCCTCTCACGGACCCGGGGGTCATGTCGCTCTGCAAGGGAGGTTGGCGCTACGCGCGGGGGATACGGGTATTCGGTTTTAGGATGATTATTCGTGACGCCAGCCACGGGTTGTGGTGATGGTGGACACCACCGCTACGGTGAAGGTACGGGGACTCCCAGGAGCGGTGTAGTGGCGCAGCTAGGTGTTGACCCCTCCATGGGTAGGGGCGGTTGGTCCGGGGCCCGATCGGGGAGATGTAGGGCGCAGTGTTGTGGCGCGGTGCGGTGCCCGAGGGCACAGGTGTACTCACGATTGAATCACACAGAGTCACTGGTAAACCAAACGAAGTGATGAACGGGGCCCGCAGCCGGCTGCAGCTTACTAGTCGAGTTGGCAATGTCCGCCTTTCTCCTGCACCTGTGTTTGTAGTTTGACCACTGTGCCTGAGCACTGGTAGTCCGCTCCCCGGCGTGTATATGTCGTAGGAGCCCCTTTGCCCGCAGACGCTGGCCCTTGGATTTCTGGCCTTTGGCGGTGGCTACTACCCGGATGGGTTGGGCTGTTGCCTTCAATCGGGACATTGGTGGGAATGAATCCCTGAGGTCCAGACCGCAATCAGTTAATTCGACTATGGTGGTGGCATATAGCCTAGTTCGGGGTCTGAGTACCCTGCCTGGTGCTCCGGTATCCTGTTGGCTCCCCGGTTCGGTTCCGGCGGGCCGCTACCCGGTCCCGGTCCCTTATGGTTCCACTGGTCGTGTTCCCGGTCTACTGCAGGCAGCCACTGCTGTCTGCCTGCCTGACTGTTCGGGGGTCCTAGGCTCTAACCCAAGCCCCGTGCAGAACTGTACTTCACTACTCTCCACTCCACTGTTCTTACTGTTCTAACTGTTCTAACTGCTGTTTTCCTGCCTCAGGCCAGCAGACTCCTCGGAGGGCGTGTTTTTCCACCTGACTCCGCCCACCTGGTGTGCCTTTCTGACTCTGAGGGAGGCAATCAGGTCTTTGTGGTTGACGGGTGGTACCTTCCTACTGTCGGGGGGTGTATGCGGTGAATGTAGTGACCTGTGACCCCTGGGTACCCAGGACGTCACACTCCCCCTTGGTTTAATGCAGACCGTCCACGGGCTGCCCGTCCACACCGGTTTATTTTGTTGTTAACTGCAAAAAGATAAATAACAAGTAAACATTCAAAAAGCATTTTCATTTCTTCCCTTACGGGAGGCACATTACTTGAACCGTTACAAGCGGGAACATTTTTATTAACATTCGGGAACGGGTCCATCCGCTTTCCCACCCAAGCAACCTAGACCTTGATGCTGCCCCTAAGAAACAGGCAGCACCCCTCTTCCTCAGTCCGGAAAACGGGAACTGGCCCATGTCACCCAAGCGAGAACTGGTACGGTGATACGCACCATGGAGTCATTCAGAGGCCCCACGTCCAAGGGGACCCCTGACCCGGAGGATGGTCACCGGTTCTGATGGTGACCGGACCCCAGCCTGCTCTGCTGCGGGTCCACATTCCAACCAGCCTCTCCGGAGACTGACAATTGCGGGAATGGGCAGTTGGGGACTATTTACAAGCCCAATAGTTTTTGGGTGGCTTGCAAGTTCTCAGCCTTGTCTTTAGGGAAAAGGGGACAACATCAGTCCCAACAGGGATGGGCGCTTCAGCAGCCAACGGGCTACCACCAAAACTGCAGGTCCCAATGGGGACTTTAACTTTTTGGACAACGGGAATCCGCTGCCTTACTCTTCATCGTGAGTAGGCAGCGGGAGTCTCGGACATGCAGCTGAGCACCCATGCACGCCTTCCTTACACTCAAGGCTTGCACAGTGACTTGGGACATCTGGGATTCACGGGTCTCACCGTGAACGGGTCCTGCCTCCTGACGGGCCGGCGGGTCTGGGAAGGTCTGATGCTGCAGGGGTGTTTTCCCCGAGGCGGGCTTCTCGTTCGCCTGCACCACGGCTGCCATCTCTTGTAGACCCTGCTTCCAGTCCTGAGTCTGCTGCATCGACTCAACCTGTACCTGGATACAGAACTGCACCAACTTTCTTTCCAGCCACGTCGCCGTCCCTGGCGGCCACTGGCCCCAGGCCGCCTAAGCTTCAGCGTCTTGGGCGGGTGCCGCTCCCGCGGCCCACACGGGAACTGTAGCTTCTCCTTTTCCGCTGGCGGTCTTCTCTGCAGGCGGATCTCCTCTGGCCAGGACCGCGGCCTCCACTGCCGGTGAAGACGTCAGCGGGCCGGGTGGAGGGGTGGCGGCAGCCAGCACGGGCAACAGGAGAGGCCGTATAAGGGCCGGGGGCAGACCGGGTCCCTCAGCCACAGCGGCCGATCCCTCAGGGACATAGGGGCGTGGGTCACCTACCCGCTTTTAAAGAATAGCCTACAACTTCGTACAACTGCGCGGTTGTAACCAGCTTCTCCACCTCGGCCGTCCATCGGTCCATCAGGCAGCGCATTTCCACTTGGTTGCGACGACACAGCAGCATCGTCTGGGCCTCCAGCCACGCCGATGTTCCCGGCGCGGGCTCCGGGGCTTTGGGCTTGCTGGACAGGGCAGACATGCTTCTTGCTCGGGGTCTAGGAACAAGACGGGTGCAGGGTCCTGGCGTCCCTGCTTCTTATCCCCGGGATCACATGGAGCCAGCTCTTCAACCGACCCCCCCACCTTGGTTTTTCTACGGCACTTCTCTCTTTTTGGGGCGGGGCTTCACTTTCGCGCCTTCACTGCTCGGGGAAGATGGCTCGAGGGGGAAACTTTCGCGCCCAAGATGGCGGATCTTCAGATTTTTCAGCGGGACGCCGCTGACGGGAACCACAAGGCGCACTTCTACAGGTAAGCAGCCTGGGTCGATCCTGTTCATGACGCCAGAAGAGTTGATGTGTACCGCCCCGCGGCCTCGGATGCGGCCACCGTGCCACTCGGATCCGTGCTCGCGTGCACGGGTGGTGGCTCGAGCCTCTCATGGACCCGGGGGTCACGTCGCTCTGCAGGGGAGGATGGCGCTACGCGCGGGGGATGCGGGTATTCGGTTTTAGGATGATTATTCATGACGCCACCCACGGGTTGTGGTGATGGTGGACACCACCGCTGCAATGAAGGTACGGGGCCTCCCGGGAGAGGTGTAGTGGCGCAGCTAGGTGTTGACCCCTCTGTGGGTAGGGGCGGTTGGTCCCGGGGCCCGTTCGGGGAGATGCAGGACGCAGTGTTGCGGCGCAGTGCGGTGCCCGAGGGCACAGGTGTACTCACAATTGAATCACACAGAGTCACTGGTAAACCAAACGAAGTGATGAACGGGGCCCGCAGCCGGCTGCAGCTTCCTAGTCGGGTTGGCAATGCACATGTTTCTCCTGCACCTGTGTTTGTAGTTTGACCACTGTGCCTGAGCACTGGTAGTCCGCTCCCCGACGTGTATATGTCGTACGAGCCCCTTTGCCTGCAGACGCTGGCCCTTGGATCTCTGTCCTTTGGCGGTGGCTACTATCCGGCTGTTGCCTTCAATCGGAACTTTGGTGGGAGTGAACCCCTGACCGCAATCAGTTAATTCGACTATGGTGGTGGCAAATAGCCTAGTTCGGGGTCTGAGTACCCTGCCTGGTGCTCCGGTATCCTGTTGGCTCCCTGGTTCGGTTCCGGCGGGCCGCTACCCGGTCCTGGTCCCTTACGGTTCCACTGGTCATATTCCCAGTCTCCTGCAGGCAGCCACTGCCGTCTGCCTGCCTGACTGTTCGGGGGTCCTAGGCTCCAACCCAGGCCCCGCGCAGAACTGTACTTCACTGCTCTCCATTCCACTGCATTCCACTGTTCTTACTGTTCTGACTGTTCTCGCGGTTCTAACTGTTCTAACTGCTGGTGTCCTGCCTCAGGCCAGCAGACTCCTTGGAGGGCGTGTCTTTCCGCCTGACTCCGCCCACCTGGTGTGCCTGTCTGACTATGAGGGAGGCAATCAGGTCTTTGTGGTTGACGGGTGGTACCTTCCTACTGTCGGGGGGGTGTATGTGGTGAATGTAGTGACCTGTGACCCCTGGGTGCCCAGGGCGTTACAAAGGTGATGATCGGCCCAGAACAGGGCGATGGATGCGGTGCTCCTGGTTTCAGGATGCGAACCCGGCGGGCATCGGTGGCGGCAGCTGAACAGTCAGGTGTCCTGGAAAAAACCTGGCAAAGACTGGATGGTGGCGGATGATCAGAGGGCATCCTCTGGAGGCAGCCGGGTGAGGTGACCAATCTGAGTATTTATCCTGTTCTCTTTTTAGTAGCAGGGAGGGTCGCTATAGGGTAGAAGGGCCTAGTGATCTGTGAAGTGTGCAGCTAATTCTTAGGGCTGCTGGAGTCTTGGTCTCCAGGGGGAATATGGGTCATGCGGTGGAGGCCAGGGGGCAGATTTTGTTCATGGCAGTGTTATGGCAGTATAACTGTGAGGGCACAGGGGGCGTCAGGTCTGGTGGTCACGGTTTCAGGTTGGGGGATGGTGAGGTCAAGTTTACGCCTCATTTTAGGTCATTTGAGTAGAGATGAGCGAACTGGCTGTGGTTCGGCTCGAGTTCGGTTCGTCGAACGGAGGTCTCGTTCGAGTTCAGTTCGGCAAACGTTCAACGAACCAAACTCAAACCAATAGGAAATAATGGGAGGCAATCACAAACACATAAAAACGCATTATAAATGTACACATACAGTTAATAAACATTGCCATAACACTTACCGGTCCCCGCGATCCCTCCTGCACACTGTCTCCTGCCGCTATTCCATCCGATGATCGCTGAATCCTCCCGGTGACCAGCACTGCCAGCAGTGATGCAGGAACTATCGTGACGTCAAAATAGCCATGTGCCCAGTCACGTGGCTATTATCTCATTGGCTACAGACTGGTCACATGGCTTTGACGTCATGTCCTGTCCTAGGTCCTGTCATTGCACTCTCCGGTACACGGTGCACATTTGCGTATCGCCGTGTACCGGCGACATGCTCTAGCACACGGTCGACTCCCTGTTCCGTTAGGGACCGGCTGACACAGCTGGTCATTAATGGAGATCACCATTGCCATAGCAACGCAGTTAGCGGTGACGTCACCGCTAACCGCGGCTCCGGGAATTACATGATCGGAGCACCGTTGCTATTGTAACGCGTCTGTCAGCGTTACCGCTGTTACCGCTGACAGCCAGCAGCACTGATCACTCACGGAGTGAAGGCTGCACGCTGCTTCCCGTGCAGCTTTCATGGTGTGAAGGCTGCACGGGAAGCAGCGTCTTCCCCCATGCAGCAGTGATGGAGCAGAGCTGCATTTGTTGAACGAGAAAGACAGAAGACCATCGTGGATCGTGGAAGGCTGACAGGGGGTAATAAAGATGGAGTCTCTAATGTGTCTGTGTATTTATTTCTATTAAAGTATTTTTTCTCTGTGTGGTGTCTTTTTTTTAACCCTTTATTGGAGATTCTTAATGGCCGGGTCAAACAAGCCTGACATTAAGAATCTCTGGCTTAATACTAGCTAGTAAAACAAAGCTAGTATTAACTCATTATTACCCAACAAGCCACCCGGCTTCAGGGCTGTTGGAAGAGTTGGATACAGCGCCAGATGATGGCGCTTCTATGAAAGTGCCATTTTCTGGGGCGGCTGCGGACTGCAATTCGCAGCAGAGGCGCCCAGAATCCTCGGGCTAACCTGTGCTGTGGATTCCAATCCCCAGCTGCCTAGATGTACCTGGCTGGACACAAAAATGGGGCGAAGCCCACGTCATTTGTTTTTTTGATTATATCATGAAATAAGTGAAATAATTGAAAAAAACGGGCTTCCCTATATTTTTGGTTCCCAGCCGGGTACAAATAGGCAACTGGGGGTTGGAGGCAGCCCGTGGCTGCCTGCTGTACCTGGCTAGCATACAAAAATATGGCGAAGCCCACGTCATTTTTTTGGTGGGCAAAAAAATTCTGCATACAGTCCTGGATGGAGTATGCTGAGCCTTGTAGTTCTGCAGCTGCTGTCTGCTCTTCTCCATACAGACAGACAGCAGCTGCAGAACTACAAGACTCAGCATACTCCATCCAGGACTGTATGCAGAAGTTTTTTGCCCCCTGAAAAAATTATGTGGGCTTCGCCATATTTTTGTATGCTAGCCAAGTACAGCAGGCAGGTACGGCTGCCCCCAACCCCCAGTTGCCTATTTGTACCCGGCTGGGAACCAAAAATAAAGGGAAGCCCTTTTTTTATTATTTCATGCATTTCATGAAATAATTAGAAAACAAATGACGTAGGCTTCGCCCCATTTTTGTGTCCAGCCAGGTACAACTAGGCAGCTGGGGATTGGAATCCGCAACACAGGTTGGCCCGAGCTTTCTGGGCCCCACTGCTGCGAATTGCAGTCTGCAGCTGCCCCAGAAAATGGCACTTTCATAGAAGCGCCATCTTCTGGCGCTGTATCCAACTCTTCCAGCACCTGCCTGCTATACCTGGCTAGCATACAAAAATATGGCGAAGCTCACGTCCTTTTTTTGAAGTTTTTTGGCAAAAAAAATAAAAAATGCTTCCCTGGATTTTCCATTGCCAGTGAAGGTAACACCAAGCAGTGGGGGTTAGCAGCCAGTAGCTGCTTGGATTACCCTTAGCTAGCAATACAAAAAATGCAGCGGGAGCCCATATATATTTTTTTTAATAATTTATTTAAATAACTAAAAACAAAATGGGCTTCCCTGTATTTTGATTGCTGGACATCACAGTGCTGTAAAAATAAATCTTTAAAAAAAATGACGTAGTGCTCCGCGGTATTTTTGATTCTCAGCGCAGATAAAGCAGACAGCTATGGGTTGCCACCCCCATCTGCCTGCCGTTACCTTGGTTGGCAATCAAAATACAGGGAAGCCCATTAATTTTTTCTATTTAAAAAATAGTTAAAAAAAAAATGACGTCGGGTCCCCCCATTTTTGAAAGCCAGCTAGGGTAAAGCAGACGGCTGTAGCCTGAAAACCACAGCTGGCAGCTTTACCGTGGTTGGGGATCCAATGTGGAGGACCCCCCAGGCTCTTTTTTTATAATTATTTTATAAATATTAATAATTACACAAAAAAAGTAGGGTCCCCCCAATCTGGATCACCAGCCAAGGTAAAGCGGACAGCTGTGGTCTGGTATTCTCAGGGTGGGAAGGTCCATAGTTATTGGGCCTTCACAGCCTAAAAATAGCAGGCCGCAGGCACCCCAGACGTGGCGCATCCACTAGATGCGCCAATCCTGGCGCTTCACCCCAGCTCATCCCGTGCCCTGGTGCAGTGGCAAATGGGGTAATAAATTGGGTTGATACTAGCTGTAAAGTCACCTGAGATCAAGCCCAGCAGTTTGTGATGTCATGGCGTCTATTAGATACCCAACATCATAAACTGTCAGTACTAACAAAAAAAAATCGACAAAAGAAATTTATTTGAAAAAACAGTCCCCAAAACATTTCCTCTTTCACCAATTTATTGTAAGAAAAAAAAAGGGGGTCCCACGACGACTCTGGACCGTCTAGAATATGGGGGGGAGACACTCAGGGAACGTATCCCCCATTTTCTAGGAGTGCAGACCCTTCATGTGAGGAGTGTGGGTGCAATGAATCTGCACTCACTCTCCCCGGGTCCACAGCAGCAGAGTCCATGTCGTAATGGTTGCTACCAAAGCTGCAATACCCTGCTCATGAGGGAAGGGCATGCCTAATCAGGAGAACTATTCTACATTTCCAAATATTGGTATTTGCTGATATTATTGCTATTCTACCTACTATATATTGGGGATAGGATCTTGGAGATGGAATACCCCTTTAAGTCCAGTTATCCAGCTGAATGAATACTTAACAACAGAGCTCGCTATTTAGATGTGTTTTCTTGTGGCGTATAACGGACTCTCATGTTTGGTAGTCGTTCAGCAGGGAAACTATAAAAGCAAATCCCTCCATTTGGAAATGTAGTATATAGCTCTCCTGATCAATTATGTTCCTTACCTCATGAGCAGGGCATTGCAGTAATAATAATAATTTATTCATTTATATAGCGTTATTAATTCCATAGCGCTGTATGTCTTTGGAGTGTGGGAGGAAACCGGAGTACCCGGAAGAAACCCACGCAAACACGGGGAGAACATACAAACTTCTTGCAGATGGTGTCCTTGGTGAGAATTGAACCCAAGACCTCAGCGCTGCAAGACTGCAGTGCTAACCACTGAGCCACCGTGCCACCCACTTAGCTTACAGATGCATAACCACCACTCACTGTGTCTGAACACAGGAAGCTGAGCTGACAGCCGCTCTGTGCATGCGGCAGCGTCTATTGTGAAGGAGAGGGCCGTGGGGGGATCAACGCTGCACAGGTACCGTGGGACACCGTGGAACACCGGTGGGGTTATAGACGGTGACCTGGCAGGGCCTGGGGAGGAGTTTTCTGTCGCATGTGTCATGGCACATGCGACAGAAATCAGAGGAGTAGGGTGAATGCGGCCGGCGCGCTGCTGTGCGCGCGGCCATCTTGGATTTCTGGGAGGGCATCAGGGGGGGCACTTTGGCGACACCGGGGGACCGGAGGGGACCGGGGAGGAGATTTATCATGTTTGTTCATGCCAGATGGGAGATAAATAATTTTTTACCGGCGCTGTCATTTACTGTAACGTGATCATCGGTGTACGGTGTATACCTGTGATCACATGAGCGGGGACCGGAAAAACCGTCCTGAATCATGATCTCCAGGGTCTCAGCTAGCCCTGAAACCCCGGAGATTTTCTGACGCGGGGGGCGCTATTCACTTATTTCTGCCTGTTGTTTATAAACGATAAGAAAAATCTGTGGAAAGAGAAGCGCAATAGGGTCTTACCCCGGTATATAAGGGGTCTGAGATGAGCAATCCTACTCACCAAAGATGGTTGTGACAGTCACAACTCCTATACAAGCATGTAGCTCCAATCACGGCAGCGGTCCCCAAAATGGCAGACAACAGAGAACAGTAGAGAAGGGTTTCAATACCGCGCCAATGATCGACAATCCGGGAGTGTCAGATTAATGTTTCTTTATTTCATGCACAGGTCAGGTCAACGCGTTGCAAGAGGCTCCGCTTTCTTCATCAGGACAAGCTGGCTAAAAACATCAAATCTGCTGCAAGGAGCCCTATACAGCATTATATACCTTGGAGGTGAAGTCCCGGTCCACCCCTTTTTTAAAAAAATCGGCGGGAATCTATACATTTAAAACAGCATGACATCATACATTGTAATAAAGGAATTATCCAACTTATATCTTTATATACACTTGTTCTTATTCCCAGAATATTATTGATGCTGATAAAAAGTGATATTTGAACAAAAAATAAAATTGTGTAATAAAATTTACTTATGTGCAGTTGTAGTCCTTGCGTTTCAAAAACGTTTCTTTGAATACCAAGACACATGATCCTCCTGATATTCCATATCTCACCTAAACTGCCTTGAACCCCAATACAAGTATTCAGGCAGTAAATGTTCCAAGTGCCAGGAACCACGAACACTCAGCCCCCTGTGCTAAGTATTCACATGATTTGATTTGTTCTAAACAAACACATTGAGGGTAAATATTCACCTTAATCAAAAGAAAAAACGGGGAATGGGGGTGTTTCCCTAATAATTATATATACTTTATACATATATGTACTTCATTTTAAAGAAAAAAATGGGGATGGAAAATATATTATTTGGTCATATCGTGGTGAATTCAAACAAACAAGTCAAAGTGGACATTGCTGGATACAGTGAAAACTCGCCCCACCTGCGGTTCCACCCCGAGGAATCGCAGATGCGCAAGGGAAAAGGAACAGATTAATATCATTAAACTATTCTCCATTGGAGCTAAAAGAAAACTCCCCAAAAATTCGGTAATCTATCATGCCATAATCTATGTTATTTTTAGAAATTTAGCGAAACCGCCCTAAATTAGCGGTGTATATAAAAAACTAGTGTTAACCGTGCGAAGAGAACCCGGGATTATAACAACAATATATTGTTCTAGAAGTGAAAGTTATATCAGAGTCATGTGCCACTGATATATGTGAAAAAAACAACTAAGAATTGTCATTGACTAATTGAAAAGCAAAAGGGAAAAAAGATTATATATAATGTGAGATAGAAATCATTCCATATACTCATTACGGTCTGAAATAGACCAATATGTGTCCTATAAAAAACTAATATACTGCGTTCCTGACATAATTACTAATAGGAACAATAAGCGGCTATGTGATGGGGTGAACAAAGTTCAAGATCGTGGGAAAACGTGCAGTGCGCATGCTCCCCAAAAGATCCATAGCTAGTGCTTCATAGAGAATTTCTCAGGTGGAAGCCAAGGTGAAAAGAGTTCAAAACCGTGGGAAAGTTCCTAGTGCGCATGCCCCATTCTGATCATAACATATGAGTCTTCTTATCAACTGAATTTCAGGAAAAACAGACAAGAGCTCTGAATACAAAACCTCCGAATGGAGTAACCAGACAAGTAGTCCCCCAAGAGAACGGGGATCACGGACATCCTGCCCAATGAACCAATTCATATTAGTTAAATTGATCCTACATGAATAAATCCATGTGATAAAGAAATATAGTTGCGTGTATTAAAATCTGCGAGCAAAATGACCTGGCATTATAAAACTTGAATTTAAAAGAAGTTAAAATATAAAATTATTAAATTCGTACATAGGGATACATATAAATATCTATACAGTGCAACAATCCTCATACATTGTATAAAAAATGAACAATAAAAATAATAATAATTATTAATCTACTGTATCACAGAGATATATGATGGTGGTCACATATAAATAAAAATTGCATGCAAGATCTACACTCAGGATCTGACAGGGAGTAGGGATATTGATGCCTATGTTGTTTATAAACGGCAGATCAGAATAAGGCTACATTAACACGACCGATCCATTATTGCGGTCTGCAAAAAACAGTCAGTTTTTTTCACGGGTACATCCGTGTGGCATCCGTTTCCGTTCCGTAGACGGTCCGTATGTCATCTGTTTGTCATCCGTGTGCCTTCCGTTTTTTTTGTGTACTGCAAAAAAACTGAAGGAGGGTAAATGCATAAATTAACCCAGGATCCATAGCTTCATCCTACATGAGGCGGTCACATGTTCACTCCAGTGCCATTTTCTACTGCTTTTCACAGCGTAGAGCGCTCTGGTGATTTCCTTGTGCTTGTGCACTTCATATCAGTCTTTTCTGTCATTATAATGGCAGAAAGACAGATAATGTCCCACTCTCCTGCATTTTGTAATTTTGCACCCTTTGGTGCCTTTCATGTGGCAGTAAGGGGTGCTTAGCTTTGTATTTAGCCAAAAAAATGAAAAAAAAAATGACGTAGGGTTCCCCCTATTTTTGTAGCCAGCTAGGGTAAAGCAGACGGCTGCAGCCTGCAGACCACAGCTGGCAACCTCACCTTGGCTGGTAATCCAAAACTAAGGGCACCCCACGCTGTTATTTTAAATTAAATAAATAATTAAAAAAAACACGTAGTGGTCCCCCCAAAATTGGATCACCAGCCAAGGTAAAGCAGACAGCTGGGGTCTGATATTCTCAGACTAGGGAGGTCCATGGTTATTGGACTCTCCCCAGCCTAAAAATAGCAGGCCGCAGCCGCCCCAGAAGTGTCGCATCCATTAGATGTGCCAATCCTGGTGCTTCGCCCCAGCTCATCCCGCGCCCTGGTGCGGTGGCAAACGGGGTAATATATGGGGTTAATACCAGATGTGTAATGTCACCTGGCATCAAGCCCTGGGGTTGGTGAGGTCAGGCGTCTATCAGATACCCGACATCACCAACCCAGTCAGTAATAAAAAAAAATAGACGACAAACACATTTTTATTTGAAAAAATACTCCCCAATACATTCCCTCTTTAACCAATTTATTAGAAAGAAAAACAAATCCAGGTCTGGTGTAATCCAAGGGGTTGCCATGACGATCCACACTGTCCCAGTCAATGAAGAGCAGGATGTTCCCCATTGGCTGGGAGAGCAGTGCAGTGACCTGAGCTAACATCAATGGGTCAGCCCAGGTCACTGCAGGGGATGACAAGTGCTGCTGTCAGCGAGGTACATTACCTGCGCTGATCTCCTGCACTGCTGACAGCACCTGTCACTGAGTTCAATGACCTTCACAGCCAAGTATCGCGAGAGGCCCGTGACGTCACCGCTAGTCAGTCTCGGGTCGGAAGCGAGAGAAGGTGATGTGACAAGCGGCGGCCATGGAGGATAGTGACAGCGCTGAGGTCGGGACTTCATCACCGCAGGTAAGCCGAGCGGGACCATGTGTGCAGAGTGCCAGGAGGACGTCAGTGTCATGGACTGCATGGCTGGGGACGTGTGTGTGTGTGTGTGTATGTATGTGTACATGCCGCGTGCAGGAGGGGGCGGTGCGAGCTGAGCGAGCTGAGCGGGGAAGTGTGGGCTTCCTGCACGTGACTAGGATAAACATCGGGTTACTAACCAAAGCGCTTTGCTTGGATACCCGATGTTTATCTTGGTTACCAGCTTCTGGCAGGCTGCCAGCGATGGCTCCTGCACACTGTAGCTGCAAAAAGCCCTGCTTTTTGCTGCTAAAATTCTCGAACGTATCTAGAACTATCGAACTTTAGCAAAAAGCTAGAGTTCTAGTTCTATCTAGAACAGCCCCCAAAAATCACTCGAACCGCGAACTGGAGAACCTCGAACCGCGAACCGCGCTCAACTCTAGTCATAATACAACCATGATTCAACATCAGATTTTAAATACATTATTAGCATAACCGAATAATAAGAACAGTCATGCCTATGATATGCAGTAAATACAGAGCTAGTGCTCTACAGGGTGCAAATACTAAAGTTATATAAATACATCTTGACAGGCAGCAAAAATAGTACAGTTCAGTGGTACAGACTATTATAACCCAATATGAAAGGGGGCAATATTTTGCCTCATGGATATAGTCTGTCCAGCTAAATATAGTAATTGCACAGGTAGCCAAAATTGCAGCCAAAGTAACAGGCAGTCAGCATTGCATAGTCAGAGATTAAATTTAAAGATGACCAGCACCAAACATAAGGTTTTTAACCACAGACTCGAGATCAGGGGAATACGTTAGAATAAAGACAGCACCCTGTGTTTTTTTTCAGGGAATGGAAGTTGTAATCAAATAATACAAACCCGCTGCCATTATGTTTGTCCCGACCACACTGCCCTGCACCTCGACGCGTTTTGCAAGAAAGTTTCGTCCAGGAGGTGCAGAGGCTGTGGAGAAGGCACTTTTTAAGGACAGCAGAATGTGACGCACCTGTGAATGTTGACGCACGTCCTCCGATCACTCCATCCCCCACCGCAGCACCCGGCGTCCTGGAAACCACTCTGCGCATGCGCGCTTTGTGTGGATCCGATAGGACGCCAGGAGGCATGGGGAGGGAGAGATCCGGTCTGCGCGTGCGCTCACAGTGCTGCTGTTTTAGACATATTGCAAGTGGGCAATGTGAGGGCAATACCGCTCCAATTAGATGTATATTGCAAACCATTAGTCCGCACAGGAATGGGGCAAAAAATTGATTTATTTGTTTGTAGCTACTCCATTAGCACTGATATATATAGATGTATATGGCACTTAAATATTAAGAAAAATAGCCATTATTATATGTAGATATCTCAAATTCACATATAATTCCAGAGTCAAATCATCACATTTAACCCATTGCCGCATGGATCAATGCAGTGCTCACATAACATAGTGACAATTAGTATATTTATAAGTCATCATTGCTTGGTCTCAGATGTCCTTAGATATTCAAATTAATGAAAAGATGATGGTGCCATCAATACAGCCCTGTAAAATAATCAAACATAATACACATATTAAAAAACAATAGCGGGGATAGACTAAAACGATCACTATCATCTGCAGTGTTTCTCAGAGAACTACAAGAAAGGTTTAAAACTAATTGCATCATTCAGCCCTTTAGGTTTTATTGTGTCTAACAAGGTAATCCACTTGGTTTCTTTTTGAGCAAGAATATTTTTAAAGTTACCTCCTCTCACTCCTGGGTATACCCTATCGATTCCTCTAAATTTGAGGAGTATCCAGTTATTTGCATGGAATTCCCTGAAGTGCTTGTGAATATTTTTTAAGGCTTCCACATCTTCCCTATTGATTGCTTTGTTGGCATTTTTGATATCTCTAATGTGTTCCATAATTCTGACCCTTAGATCTCTAGATGTCAATCCCACGTATATGAGCCCACATGGACAATTAGCCCAATAGATGACACCTGTCGTGCGACAGTTTATATGATGTAGGATCCTATACGTGGTTCTGCCATCATTATTGAAAAAATCACTAGCTCTCACAAATTGTGAACAGGCGCCACAGTCACCACAGAGGTAGGACCCCCATTTTGGACCCCTTGTATTACCCAGAAAATTTCTCGGAGGAGGAACATAGTGACTGCGGACAACTAAATCTTTGATGGTTTTTGATTTTTTGGGGAGTAAAGCGGGATTTACACGCTGCGACATCGCTAATGCGGAGTCGTTGGGGTTTGTGACGCACATCCGGCCGCATTAGCGATGCCGTTGCGTGTGACACCGATAAGCGATTTTGCATCGTTGCAAAAACATGCAAAATCGCTAAACGGCGACATGGGGGTCCATTCTTAAAAATCGTTACTGCAGCAGTAACGAAGTTGTTCCTCGTTCCTGCGGCAGCACACATCGCTGCGTGTGACGCCGCAGGAACGAGGAAGCTGCCCTTACCTGCCTCCCGGCCGCTATGAGGAAGGAAAGAGGTGGGCGGGATGTTACGTCCCGCTCAGCTCCGCCCCTCCGCTGCTATTGGGCGTTCAGTGACGCTTCAGTGACGTCGCTGTGACGCCGAACGGACCGCCCCCTTAGAAAGGAGGCGGTTCGCCCGTCACAGCGACGTCGCCGGACAGGTAAGTATGTGTGACGGCTGTTGTGCGGCACGGGCAGCGATTTGCCCGTGTCGCGCAACAGATGGGGGCGGGTACCCACACTAGCGATATCGGGACCGATATCGCAGTGTGTAAAGTAGCCTTTATAGCTGGTCTAGATGTCAGGACTCGCGCTAAGTCATTATCTGACAAGAGAATGGACCAGTATTTGCCTATGATCTTTGTCATCTCGCGCCATTGGGCATGATATGGAGTGATGTATCTTACCTTGTGATCTTGATCTCTAATGCTCGTCTTGAGGAGCTGGGATCGTGGTGTTTCTTTTGCCCACATGTATCCTTTGTTTATGGAATCATCCCTGTAGTGACAAATCCACTTGGATAATTATTTGTGGTTGTCATTGGTAATCAGTGATCAAATGTAGGTTTACAAAAGTTTGGACACACCTTCTCATTCAAAGAGTTTACTTTATTTTCAGGACTCTAAAAATTGTAGATTCACATTGAAGACATAAAAACTATGAATTAAAACATGTGGAATGAAATACTTAAAAAAGTGTGAAACAACTGAAAATATGTCTTATATTCTAGGTTCTTCAAAGTAGCCACCTTTTGCTTTCATTACTACTTTCACACTCTTGGCATTCTCTTGATGAGCTTCAAGAGGTAGTCACCAGAAATAGTTTTCCAACAGTCTTGAAGGAGTTCCCAGAGATGCTTAGCACTTGTTGGCCCTTTTGCCTTCACTCTGCGGTCCAGCTCACCCCAAACCATCTTGATTGGGTTCGGGTCTGGTGACTGTGGAGACCAGGTCATCTGGCGTAGCACCCCATCACTCTCCTTCTTAGTCAAATAGCCCTTACACAGCCTGGAGGTGTGTTTGGGGTCATTGTCCTGTTGAAAAATAAATGTTCGCCCAAATAAACACAAACCGGATGGAATAGCACGCCGCTGCAAGATGCTGTGGTAGGCATGCTGGTTCTGTATGCCTTCAATTTTCAATAAATCCCCAACAGTGTCACCAGCAAAGCACCCCCACACCATCACACCTCCTCTTCCATGCTTCACGGTGGGAACCAGCCATGTAGAGTCCATCCGTTCACCTTTTCTACAAAGACACGGTAGTTGGATCCAAAGAACTCAAATTTGGACTCATCAGACCAAAGCACAGATTTCCACTGGTCTAATGTCCATTCCTTGTGTTCTTTAGCCCAAACAAGTCTCATCTGCTTGTTGCCTGTCCTTAGCAGTGGTTTCCTAGTAGAGATTTTACCATGAAGGTGTGGCGCCCTGGACAAGCCAGGGGCCACAGAGCACAACATCAACACACCCCAGACTCCCAGCAGGCACACCAAAGCCAGAACACAAAACCCTTGTTGCCTTCCTCCAGGGGCTGATGATCACACCAGGGGGTGGGCCAGGTGGTTGGCCCCGCCCACCGAGGAGTTCACAGTCCTGGAGGCGGGAAAACCAGTCAGTCTAGTTTTGACAGTTGAGAAGTGAAAGTGAGAGAGGAGAAAAGTGACAGCTAAGCAGCCTGAAGTTGGTCCGGGTGTGTGGCCCGGACAGATCAGCAAGGTTGGCAGACGGTGGTGACCGTCTGCAGGAGTGGCCGATTGGAGTCTACCGTGAGGACCGTGGACGGGCGGTGGCCCGGCGGTACCGGACCGGTACACAAAGAGAAGCCAGCACCATCTGGCAGGGGCTTTTCGGACCCCGGCAAGGCTAGGAGTCGCCGTGAATTTGCCAAATCCGTTAGTGAAGGGGACCTCCTGGGTTTCCAAACAGTCAAGTCCCGACAGAAGGCAACAGTCCAACCGAGTGAGAGAGACACCGCCACCGCCAAGGCAACCGTTTCTCAGGGCTAGCGCCTGCGGGCAAAAGGGGCTCCTCCGGCCCATATCCAAGCCGGGGAGCGGGTTACCGGTGGGAACCCATTGGAACCGTACAGACATCTTAGGTGCAGGGAAAGGCAGTTGCCACCAACCTGCCGGGAGCAACAACACCGCAGCCGTCTGTGGGACCCGTCCATCCAGCCATGTGTTTTACCGAGAACTGTGTCTTCATCATTGGGCTGAGTGAGTACCACCGTGCCGTGCGGCACAGCGCTGCCCCCGCGACCCTGCACCTCCCCAGGCCCCGTAACCTGCCTGCCATTCATCCCTACCCCATCACCGGGCCCCGGGACAACCAACCCCCTACCCACGGAGGGGAGAACTAACAACCAAGCTGCTCCCAGTCACCGCCCCCGGGATCCCCGTCTAGAGCAGCGGTGGTGTCACCAAAACCACCACAACCGTGGGTGGCGTTACGGACAATATCCATTTTCAAAACCCCCACAACCAATCACCCCCTTTTCACTCACGGGCGAGGAGCGCCGCTCGAGTCCCCGGGATCCGGCCCACCGCTCGAGCCACCACCAAGCAGCAGCAGCAGCCGCAGCAGCAGCGGCAGCCGGACCCGAGCAGTGGGAGAGCGCAGCGTCCCCTCCTCCGCCCGCGACAACTTGGCGTCACGAACAGGATCCTACTGTTCTACCGATTGGTGGAAGTGCGCCTTGTGTGACCGCCGGAGGTGTCCGGCCGGAAAATTTGAAAAGCCGCCATCTTGGGCGCGAAGAGTTCCGCTCGAGCGTCTCCTCGAGTAGTGGAGGCGCGAAGGCCTAAACCCCGCACCGATAGAGGAGAAGCCGGAAAGAGGCTAAGGGGGACGGAAACAAGATGTCTGCGCCCGACGAAGCCGCTGGAGGAGCGGCGGACGCAGCCGCGGAAGCACCCGTAAATGGAAATGGGCCTGCCCAGGTCCCGGCCGCGCTGGCGGGGGGCGCCGCGGCCCCAGCTCTCGCTCAGGTGATGCCGTTCTCTTTGCCCTATGTGCCCGGAGCTGCCTGGCTACCGCAGTACGATGGGAAACCTGATGCCTTGCAGGTTTTCCGGAAAAAACTTAGTCCGCTGCTAGAATTGTACCCCCTGACTGATAAGCAACGTGCAGCGCTAGTGCTGGGGCAGCTAACCGGCGCGGCTGAGCAAGAGGCGGAGACCTGGGCCGAGGGGGACCGGTCCTCTGTAGCCACCATCTTTGAAAAGCTGCAGACTGCATTTGAGACCCGTACCGAGGCAGAGTTACGGATGCAGTTCTATCAATGCCGACAACGGCCCGCAGATAGCATCCGGGACTATGCTCTGCGCCTGCAAACCGCACTCCGCACACTGAAACGGGTGGACACCATCAGCAGTGTGGACAGTAAAAAAATGTTGAGTGAGCAGTTTGTGCAGGGGATGAGGTCCTCCGAAGACCGTAAGCAGCTTCGGCTGTGGGCCCTAGAACACCCTGACGTGGACTTTACCGTATTAAAGGAACGAGCCATCAAAGCTCTGCAACCCCCTGCATTGGAAGCTCCGGAGCCAACCCTGTGGCCAGTTGAGACTGCTCCTGTTGTGGTGGCTCCTACCATACCGGCACCTCCAGTGCCTGCAGCCCCAAGCGGGGCGATGGAAGAGCTCGCTGCTCGAGTTCGCCGCATGGATGGGGTCCTTGTTAAGATTCTCGCTGCACTCCAGCCTCCAACCAGATCCCAGGCACCGGTGGAGATGCAGCTCGCCGACAGCCCGGAGGACGTCCCCTGGATGCAGCGGAGAAGGGCCAATGGCTCACGGAACGGGCCCTCAATCTGTTACAGGTGCAGCAAACCCGGCCACTACGCCCGACGGTGTCCGTTAAACGAGAAACCCCTGGGGCCACGGGCCAATCCTCAGGAGTAGAACCCCATGGCCCCCCACACTGGCGGGACTGGTACATCGGGGCCCGGCCTATCATCCCCGTGGCTGTGGACGGCATACCGGTGATGGCTCTTCTGGACACTGGATCACAGGTAACCACTATACCATACACACTGTATCAACAGTATTGGGGAAAAGACGAGCTGGCTCCCCCAGATGCCAGCATAACAATGATTGCTGCTGATGGACTCCCATTGACTCAAGTGGGGTACAAGCAAGTGGCCATGACTGTGGGACGAGCTGAACTGCAACACCAGGGTATGATTGTGATAATGAATGAACCTAGTGATCATAACCCGAAGATAGTGCTAGGAACTAATGTGATGGAGCACTGTATGAGTGATGTGCTGACCCTATTGCAGCAGCTGGCTGCCACGGCGGCGGGGAGCCGACAGAGAGCTGTGCAGCGTGAGATCCGAGCCTTGATGTACCGCCAGCATGTGAACTCGACGGGAGGAGAGATTGGTGGGGTGAGAGTGATGGATGTTGCCCCGTTGATCGTGCCCCCTAGGAGTGAGATGATGATTTGGTGTAGGGCAGCAGTAGGGCCTCAGGGGCGTGACTACCCTGCCATGATACAGCCCATGCCCTCCGAGCACTGGCCCACAGTAATGGCCGCCCGAGGGGTGGTAGATGTAAGGAATAGAGATGAGCGAACCGGTCGTGGTTCGGCTCGAGTTCGGTTCGTCGAACGGAGGTCTCGTTCGAGTTCAGTTCGTCGAACGTTCGACGAACCGAACTCGAACCGCATAGGAAACAATGGCAGGCAATCACAAACACATAAAAACACCTAGAAAACACCCTCAAAGGTGTCCAAAAGGTGACAAACAACTCACAACACAACACAAACACATGGGAAAGTGACAAGGACATATACTCTTGCGAAAACAAAAGAGCTGGAAAAAAAAAGAGGAGGAGACACAGATATAGGCATGGCACGCCCTTCTAAAATCATGTAAAACACTGCAAGGTGACTCCAAGCGGAGTCTCTCTTTTTTCCAAAAATTGGGCCACACACACACCCACCCCTTCAGTGGCAGCAGTTGTGCCCCAGTTGTACACTTCACAGCTACATTTGCATCAAGCACATTCAAAAATACGCCATACTTAACCGTTCCCAGGATGACCCCGGGGTAGGTAGCAAAGTCTTTGCTGAACCATGACTTGTTCATCTTGGCTCCTTTTAAAAAACACGGCAAGCAAGGGTTACTCCAAGCGGAGTCTCTCTTTTTTCCAAAAATTGGGCCCCACACACACCCCCCCCTTCAGTGGCAGCACTTGTGCCACAGTTGTACACTTCACAGCTAGATTTGCATCAAGCACATTCAAAAATATGCCATTCTTAACCGTCCCCAGGATGACACCGGGGTAGGTAGCAAAGGCTTTCCTGATCCCAGCTCTGTTCATCTTGGCTCCTTTTTAAAAACACTGTAAGCAAAGGTTACTCCAAGCGGAGTCTCCCTTTTTTCCAAAAATTGGGCCCCACAGACACCAGATCAGTGGCAGCACTTGTGCCCTAGTTGCAAACAGGATGTTTTGATTTCCATCAAGCACATTCAAAAATACGCCATCCTTAACCATCCCCAGGATGACACCGGGGTAGGTAGCTAAGTCTTTCCTGATCCCAGCTCTGTTCATCTTGGCTCCTTTTTAAAAACACGGCAAGCAAGGGTTACTCCAAGCGGAGTCTCCCTTTTTTCCAAAAATTGGGCCCCACACACACTCACCCCTTCAGTGGCAGCAGTTGTGCCCCAGTTGTACACTTCACAGCTAGATATGCATCAAGCACATTCAAAAATACGCCATTCTTAACCGTCCCCAGGATGACACCGGGGTAGGTAGCAAAGTCTTTGCTGAACCATGACTTGTTCATCTTGGCTCCTTTTAAAAAACACAGCAAGCAAGGGTTACTCCAAGCGGAGTCTCCTTTTTTTCCAAAAATTGGGCCACACAGACACCCCATCACTGGCAGCAATTGTGCCCTAGTTGCAAACAGGATGTTTTGATTTGCATCAAGCACATTCCAAATCCACAAGCATTTACTCTCCCCAGGATGACACCGGGGTAGTAAATTCCTTGTGGATCCATGACTTGTTCATTTTGATGAACGTTAGTCTGTCCACATTGTCACTGGACAGACGCGTGCGCTTATCTGTCAGCACACACCCAGCAGCACTGAAGACACGTTCAGAGACAACGCTGGCAGCTGGACACGACAAAATCTCCAAGGCGTAAGTTGAGAGCTCTGGCCATTTTTCAAGATTTGAAGCCCAAAATGAGCAAGGCTCCATTTGCAAAGTCATGGCATCAATGTTCATTTGGAGATACTCCTGTATCATCCTCTCCAGCCGTTGACTATGTGTCAGACTTGTTGTCTCTGCTTGCCTTGCAAAGGACGGTCCAAAAAAATTATGAAAAGATTCCATAAAATTGCTGTTACCAGCACCAGATACGGTGCTACTGGTACGGGTAGACTGTTGAAGATGACGAGACCGTCCCATGTTTGTCAAGTTACAACTGGGAGATTCACTCCCTGCACCTGCACGGTTGTTTGGTGGAAAGGCCGAGCTAAGATCGAGTAACAGCTTCTGCTGATACTCCTGCATACGTGCGTCCCTTTCTATAGCTGGAATTATGTCACAAAATTTGGACTTGTACCGGGGATCTAATAGTGTGGCAAGCCAGTAGTCATCATCACTTCTAATTTTGACAATACGAAGGTCATGTTGGAGGTAGTGCAGCAAGAAGGCGCTCATGTGTCTTGCGCAGCCATGCGGACCAAGTCCACGCTGTGTTTGTGGCATAGAGGTGCTAACCGTTCTTTCTTCCTCTGACATCTCCCCCCAACCTCTTTCAACAGAAATTTGACCAAGGTCTCCCTCATCCGCTGAGTCTTCCATGTCCATGGACAGTTCGTCCTCCATTTCTTCATGTTCTCTTGCACCTTCCTTAACATTTCGCCTGCTACCATGCGCCCTTGTTGATCCCTGTCCCCCATGGTCCCATGCCTGCCGCGTTGGTGATGATGAACGTCTGGACCTTGGTGATGTTGTTGTGTCTTGCGCATATGAATCCTCCTGTTGTCTCACACCCTGACTCCGAATAGTGTTTAGCGTGTGCTCCAGCATGTAAATGACTGGAATTGTCATGCTGATAATGGCATTGTCAGCGCTAAACATATTCGTCGCCATGTCGAAACTGTGCAGAAGGGTGCATAGGTCCTTGATCTGAGACCACTCCATCAGGGTGATCTTCCCCACCTCTGCATCTCGTTGGCCCAGGCTATACGTCATGACGTATTGCACCAGGGCTCGGCGGTGCTGCCACAGTCACTGTAACATGTGGAGAGTCGAATTCCAGCGTGTCGTCACATCACCTTTCAGGCGATGAACCGGCAGGCCGAAAGACGTCTGGAGCGATGCAAGTCGCTCAGCTGCGGCGGTTGAACGGCGGAAGTGAGCAGACAGTTTTCGTGCCCTGGTCAGAAGGCCATCTAGGCCGGGATAGTGTGTTAAAAATTGCTGGACAACAAGGTTCAACACGTGAGCCATACAAGGCACGTGTGTCACCTTGCCCAGGTGAAGGGCCGCACCCAGGTTTGCAGCATTGTCGCACACGGCCTTACCAGGCTGCAGGTTGAGTGGAGACAACCATTTATTAAACTCAGTCTCCAGAGCTGCCCACAACTCAGCCGCTGTGTGACTCCTATTTCCAAGACATGTCAAGCTAAAGACCGCCTGATGCCGTTGTGATCTGCTGACAGCATAGTAATGAGGGGTGCGTGATTCCTTCTGCGCAGTGCAAAAGCTGGTGGCCTGACCAGGCAGGCTTGGGGCGGAGGTGGAGGACCCAGATGAGGTGGAGGAGGCAGAAGCAGTGGCGGAACTTGGACAGACAGAGGATTGACACACAAGTCGTGGGGACGGCAAGACTTGTGCAGCAGACCCTTCACCATCTATCACCATAGTTACCCAGTGCCCAGTCAGCGACATGTAACGTCCCTGTCCATGCTTACTGGTCCAAGTATCGGTGGTGAAATGCACCCATTGACACACAGAGTTTCTCAAGGAAGCGGTGATGTTGTTTGCGACATGCGGGTGTAGCGCGGGCACACCTTTTTTTAGAGAAGTAGTGGCGACTGGGCATCTGGTACTGGGGCACAGCGACAGACATAAGGTCTCTAAAATCCTGTGTGTCCACCAGGCAGAAAGGCAGCATTTCGGTAGCCAAGAGCTTACAGAGGGATAAAATCAACCTCTCAGCTTTGTCATGGGTCGCAGGAAATGGCCTTTTATTTGTCCACATCTAAGGGACAGAGATCTGGCTGCTGTGTGTAGACAGTGGTAAGTAGGGTGTCCCTGGAAAAATGCAGGTTTGTGAGGTTTCATCGAGGGCCTGACTGTGGGTTGACAGTAGGTGGGATCTAGAACTTCCTCATCAATTGTTGTGTTTGCACTCCCCTCACCCTCAGACTGAGCCTCTTCTTGCCCTGACCGAATATTTAAGTTGTCATCCCAATCTGGTATCTGCGTCTTATCGTCATCAGTATGTTCCTCATTGTCTATAACAACAGGTGTTACAGTTTGTGAAAGAGGGTCAACATTATGCTCAGAAACTTGGTCCTCACGGCCTGAATCAGAGTCACAAAGGTTCTGGGCATCACTGCAGACCATTTCCTGGTCTGTACTCACTGTAGCTTGGGAGCAAACCTCTGATTCCCAGGCTATAGTGTGACTGAACAGCTCTGCAGACTCAGCCATCTCAGTTCCACCATACTGTGCAGGGCGGATGGAGACTTCAGAGCTGGGAGAAAGCAAGTTTGATTTGGATGACAACTCAGAGGACTGGTGTTCTTTGGATGCAGTAGTTGAGGTGGCGGAGAGGGCACTTGTTGGACCACTTGAGATCCATTCAAGCATTTTCCTTTTTTGGCCATCATCTACCTTTGTTCCAGTTGTTCGTGTCCGTAAAAAAGGGAGCACATCGGATTCTCCACGGTAAGTAGTAGACATCTTACTTTTGCTGGAAGATGGTCTATCTTCAGCAGATGTTAATGGAGCTTTGCCACCTTCCCCACGGACAAACCCTTTTTTTCCTTTTCCAACACGCCTCGTCCCCTTTTCACCAGCATCTGTCATTTTGCCACTCATTTTGATTGCGACAAGATTGTGCGCTTAAAATGTGGTAGTAAAAATTGAGAGGTGGTGTAGATTTCAGCGGTGGTCTAGCTTTATTAACAGCAGAATAAACAACAATAATTATCCCTGACAATGCAACTACGGCCCTTAAACTGGCAGCAGTGTTTGCTAGTATAATGGCTTAGTAACAATGAGTTTGAGTGTGCAATGCAGGCAAACGTGCTGCAAATATCTTTGCACTAGTGGGACAATACAGAAGTCCAACAGCCACTTTTATGATGCCACTAAGTTCACTCAGTGTTTGCTAGTATAATGGCTTAGTAACAATGAGTTTGAGTGTGCAATGCAGGCAGACGTGCTGCAAATATCTTTGCACTAGTGGGACAATACAGAAGTCCAACAGCCACTTTTATGATGCCACTAAGTTCACTCAGTGTTTGCTAGTATAATGGCTTAGTAACAATGAGTTTGAGCGTGCAATGCAGGCAGACGTGCTGCAAATATCTTTGCACTAGTGGGACAATACAAAAGTCCAACAGCCACGTTTAGGATGCCACTAAGTTCACTCAGTGTTTGCTAGTATAATGGCTTAGTAACAATGAGTTTGAGTGTGCAAAGGGCAGGAGGGTACAGTGGTAGGGTTGTGGGTCTCTGGGTAGAGGAAAGGAAGCCTGCCTTTCTATCCCTCCTAATGGGGAAATGCAGCGAGGAAATCCCTGACCTTAGCTACACAGATGCTGTCATCTTGTGTAGCTGTTAAACTCTGTTTTCACGGACCTGTCACCTATGGCTCTGACCCAGCCGGTATTAGCCCTTAAAAGGACTGATAGAAAGTGCTATCCCTATTCTGTACAGCGCTGTGTATAGAGCGTACACAGCAGTATCGAAGATAGGCGCTGCACCAGCGGTGACTGACACCAAGGACGCAGAAGAGATAATGGCGTCTGGACGGGCAGATACTCGTTTTTATAATGCAGGGACATGTGACATGGACATCCTATCACACATGCCGTTGCTTCTCTGGCTAAAAGTACACTTAGCTGTGTGTGTGTCTGGGATTGGCTGACATGCTGGCCCGCCCCACTACACACGCGCTCTTAGGGAAGGAAGACAAGGAAAAAAAAAAAAATGGCCATTATCCATACAGCATTGATCTGAATGCGCTGTTCCCGCACACTATACACTGAACTTTCATAATAGTGTGAGTGACAGAGTGACTTACACTATTACAGCGGAAAGCCAGCTAGTAATTAGCTGGTCTTTTTGCTGCTAGAACCGTTCTCGAACGTATCTAGAACTATCGAGCTTTAGCAAAAAGCTCGAGTTCTAGTTCTATCTAGAACAGCCCCCAAAATCACTCGAGCCGCGAACTGGAGAACCTCGAACCGCGCTCAACTCTAGTAAGGAAGGGGAGAGTGCCTGTGAGGGTGCTGAACTGTGGGGAGGAAGAAGTCAGGCTTCCCCGGTATGCTACACTTGCCAAGTTGCTCACTCTGGATCCCCACACCATCCGCGAGGCAGTTCCCCCAACCTCACCACCGACTGCCAGCACTCACCCGCCCCAAGGGGAGTCAGATGAGTGGCACCGACAGTTACACGTAGGCACTGACGATACCCCTACACATCACAAAGAAGGGGTATACCGGGTGGTACGGGAGTATGAGCAAGTTTTTAGCAAACATCCCCTAGACTTTGGGCAGATCAAAGGGGTCCAACACCATATCTCCACCGGTGAACACCCCCCTATCAAAGAGAGATACAGGCCTATTCCCCCTGCACACTACCAATGTGCCAAGGACATGTTGAAGAACATGAGGGAGGCAGGGGTTATCAGGGACAGCTGTAGTCCCTGGGCCGCCCCGTTGGTACTGGTTAAGAGGAAGGACGGTACCATGCGGATGTGTGTGGATTACCGGAAGATTAACCAGATAACGCATAAAGATGCTTACCCACTGCCCTGTATTGAAGAGTCCTTGGCCGCACTGAGAACCGCGAACTACTTCTCTACCCTTGACCTCACCAGCGGGTACTGGCAAGTGGCTGTGGCACCTGAGGACCGGGAGAAAACTGCCTTCACCACCCCAATGGGGCTCTGTGAATTCAATAGTATGCCGTTCGGGCTGTGTAACGCCCCTGGAACCTTCCAACGGCTGATGGAATGCTGTCTGGGGCATCTAAATTTCGAGACCGTCCTGTTATACCTGGATGATGTGATTGTGTACTCCCAGACGTATGAAGCCCACCCGGAGCACCTAGCCGAGGTGTTCGCGTCCCTTGCCAAATATGGGATGAAGTTGAAGCCCTCCAAGTGTCACCTGCTGAAACCCAGAGTGCAGTACCTGGGGCATGTGGTGGGTGCAGAAGGTGTCGCCCCCGACCCAGAGAAGATCACTGCCATCCAAGACTGGCCGAGGCCAACCACAGTGAGGGAAGTAAGGCAGTTTCTGGGTCTGGTGGGGTACTACCGTCGCTTCATCAAGGGGTACACGAAGATGGCTGCCCCCATGCAAGACCTCCTCGTGGGATAGACCAAAGGTGGTAGACCCCTCGGAGCCCCACTGGTGTGGGAAGAGAGGCATGAGGGATCCTTCCGCCAGCTGAAAGCGGCCTTGACCGGAGAGGAGATCCTAGCGTATCCCGATTACAGCCACCCGTTCATCCTCTACACCGATGCCAGCAATGTGGGCTTGGGGGCAGTCTTATCCCAGGTCCAAGACGGGAAAGAAAAAGTGATTGCTTATGCTAGCCGAAAACTCCAACCGACTGAAAGGAATCCTGAGAACTACAGCTCTTTCAAGCTCGAGCTCCTGGCGCTGGTGTGGGCTATCACCGAGCAGTTTCGCCATTACCTGGCCGCAGCAAAGTTCACCGCTTTCACGGATAACAATCCACTGACCCACCTGGACACGGCCAAGTTGGGCGCGTTGGAACAGCGGTGGGTGGCCAGGCTAGCCAACTACGATTTCACCATCAAATACAGGGCCGGTCATGCCCACGTTAATGCTGATGCACTCTCTCGGATGCCCCACCTGTCGGAAGAAGGGTGCGAGGATGATGACCTCGAAGAGATCGAGTTGCCTGCATTTCACCAGCCACCAGCTGAGAAGGTGCATGTCTACCAACAACGGGTGAACCTGAACCCGCTGCCCAGTCAGGAGTGGCATTATGCTCAAAACCAGGCGCCCGCTGTCCGCCTAGTCAAGGTCCTGGTGGAGCAAGGTGCTTTTGGAATAGACCCTGCCGCCCCAGCTGAGGCCCAACGCCTGTGGCGAGAACGGACCCGGTTGTATCTACACCAGGGGAAGTTGTACCGTGAGCTGATTAACCCAAAGACTCATGAGAAAATACGCCAGTTGGTGATTCCCCAAGCTAATGTGCCCACTGTTCTACAAGCGTACCATGATGGTGCCGGACACTTCGGATGGAAGAAGCTGGAAATGCTGTTGAGAGAGCGGTTCTATTGAAGCGGGATGCGGGAGTCTGTAGAGGCCTGGTGCCGAGAATGAGGCCCTTGCACGCTGAGAAGGAAGGACGAGGCCAGCCAGAAGGTGCCCCTACACCTGATTGTTACACATCAACCGCTGGACCTGGTCGCCCTGGACCATGTAAAGCTCACCCCCAGCCGAAGTGGGTACACCTACGCTCTAACCATAGTAGACCACTATTCAAGGTTCATGGTGGTTGTCCCAGTCAAAGACCTAACTGGCCGTACCGCCGCTAGAGCGTTCGAGGCTTATTTCTGTCGACCACATGGATACCCTGAGAAGATGCTTACTGACCAAGGCCCGGCCTTTGAAGCGGAGGTGTTCCATGAGTTCTGTCAGTTGTACGGCTGCAAGAAGATCCGGACCATGCCTTACCATGCCCAGACCAACGGCATGTGTGAGAAGATGAATCACTTGGTCCTGGGCCTCCTCAAGACGTTGCCGCTAGAAGAGCAGAACCTGTGGCCGGAGAAGCTACCTGACTTGGTCGATATGTAAAATAATATTCCTTCCAGCTCGACGAAGTGCACCCCAGCATACCTGATGAGGGCTCGCCCCGGCCGGCTACCGGTGGATCTGGACATGGGATTGGAAGTCCCAGAGGCACTCCCTTCAACAGCTGAATGGGAAACTCGACGGAGGGTGCAATACCGACAGATTCAGGAATATGTTGAGAAGAACTTGAGTCGAAGTCGGGAACAGCAGGAGCAGCGCTTCAACCAGAGGGCGAATGCTGCCCCTTTCCAGCCTGGAGATGTAGTGCTGAAGCGGAAAAGGAGGACCCACAAGCTGGATGATCAATGGGAACAAACCCCATACGTCATACAGCCCACAGGCTGGGAAGATGGGAAGGCCTACCAGATCAGTCGTGACCAAGGGGGCACCTTGGCCACGGTTTCCCGGGACCATCTAAAGAAGTGCCCACCAGCATTGAGAGCAGCGGCTGAAGTTCCAGTTCCTCCACCAGTGGAGAAGGCAAAAGAGGTAATCCACACAGTGATGGGTGACTTCCCAGCGGACTGGCCTACACAGAACGGCGCGGTGATTCTTCCAGTGATACTGTTCCCACAACCCGTGGATGAATAAGTGATGGAGGCGGTCAACCGTGAGCCAGTGCCAGTGCCCAGGGATGAACCTGTGCCCAACTCCCCTATGCCTCCGCCTGCCCCACACGATAGCAGGGAAGAGGAACTGATTATTCCCTCTGCCCCACTGCCTATCCCCACTGACACTGGACCCCGGAGGTCCACTCGTCCCAACCTAGGTAGACCCCCACTTAGGTACAGGGAAACTACTCTTTAAAGGGGAGAGGCCACCAGCAAGATGTATATGCCGTCCCGAAGCACCGTAGCCCCCGCGCCTGGAACAGTGTGCGTGGGTGGAGATCCGGACCGCGCAGCTCTATCAGAGGCTGCAGGTCAAGATGCAGTTCCTCTTAGAGGAGTGGGAGACCGACATGACGGAGGTCATAGCGACCGTGCGGAGACGCGAGGAGGAAGTTGTGGAAGGGAGGGTGAGTGACCCACGCCCCGGTACCCCTAGTGGGCCGTTCATCGTGGCTGCGGGACCCGGTCTGAACCCCCTCGCCCTACTGCCTCCCTCGCCATCCGTCCTGGCTGCCGTGACCCCGCCACTAGGCCCGCTATAACCGCAACCGGTAGCGATACCCAGCATGTCCGCCCCGGCGGACCGACCTGTAGCCAGAGCCCGTAGCCGACCGGAGGTGCTACCTTGGAAAGCCCCGAAACCCGAACCGGAGGCATCCCCCGAGAGATTCCCCGAGCCGGAGCCGACAGACCGCTCCGTGCCGAAGGCCCAGCGGAAGAAAGCCCCTGTGCCCATCCCCTACATCTCGGCTGAGGTTGCGCCGGGTTGCCGCTGCAAGGCGGCGCCCAAGGCCAAGTCACCGCGGGACCTTCCGCCCAGATCACCAGCAGTGGGCAGTGTTCAACAGGTCTCGCGGGGCCCGACCCGTGCGCCGGTGCTCGCAGCAGCACCGTACTGGGATAGGGAGCCGGTACCGTTGGGCCCAGAAATCGAGGAGAGGGAAAGGAAGAAGGCGGAGTTGGTGGCCCGTGCAATCCGGGAGAAAGAGAGCCTGAGACAAGCGACCTTCCGTGTCCGGGGCCCGCTGTATGAAGGGCAGGTGAGGCGGTTTGATGTCCGCCGGGGCTATGGTTTCATCTATGAACCGGGCCTGGAGGCCGAAGTCTTTATAGCCCGGCGAGATGTTAATGCCCACCTGCCAGAAGAGCACCCAGGCCGTAACCTGATGCCGGGCAACCTGGTGCAGTACACCCGGCACTGTGGGGAAAGGGGGTGGTTTGTGCTGGATGCCAAGCTGAAGGGCAGTCAGGAAGCCCGGGTGTCCGCCGCACCCTCTCCCCCAGCAGACACCGAAGAGTCGGAGTAAGGGCAGTGGAATGCCGTTGTCACCGTCCCCATTGGGACCACATGTGTGTTTTAAAGTTTAAAAGTTTTTGTGAAAATGATAAGTGAATGAAACAGAAGAAAGTTGCCTGATTGTCAACTGTGATTTGGAACCGGTCATAGCCGGCAGCTGGTCCCCGTTGGGACCCCCTTCACCACTTTACATGAGAAACTACTTATGAACAAGCCCGAGAACTAGCAGGGCAACCACAAACTTGTGGCATGTAAATAAAATGTTTGTTGTGGCTTCTACCGTAACTGCCTCCGGAGAGGCAGTTTGGAGGAAGGGCCCACAGTGGAGTAGGCTGGGGCCCAGCCACCACCGGAACCGGTGGCAATCCTCTGGGGGTTTCAGGGGTTCCCCATGGACGTGGGTCCCCTGAAAAGGACAGAACCCGCTCGGGCAACTTGTGCAGGACTGGGGTCAAGGGGTGTTGCCTGTTTGCTTAGGGGCAGCATCAGGGCCAGGTTGCTTGGGTGGGAGAGATAGGAAGCCGTAACCGTTTGCAACCGTTAGTAACGTTTAAGTAAGAATACCTCCCGATGTTGGAAGAAGTTATTATAATTGTATGTCTGTTACCGTTTTTCTATCTATTTTTCAGTTGGTGAAAATAAAACCGGTGATGGACGGGCAGCCTGCGGACGGTCTGCATTTAACTAAGGGGGAATGTGGCGCCCTGGACAAGCCAGGGGCCACAGAGCACAACATCAACACACCCCAGACTCCCAGCAGGCACACCAAAGCCAGAACACAAAACCCTTGTTGCCTTCCTCCAGGGGCTGATGATCACACCAGGGGGTGGGCCAGGTGGTTGGCCCCACCCACCGAGGAGTTCACAGTCCTGGAGGCGGGAAAACCAGTCAGTCTAGTTTTGACAGTTGAGAAGTGAAAGTGAGAGAGGAGAAAAGTGACAGCTAAGCAGCCTGAAGTTGGTCCGGGTGTGTGGCCCGGACAGATCAGCAAGGTTAGCAGACGGTGGTGACCGTCTGCAGGAGTTGCCGATTGGAGTCTACCGTGAGGACCGTGGACGGGTGGTGGCCCGGCGGTACCGGACCGGTACACAAAGAGAAGCCAGCACCATCTGGCAGGGGCTTTTCGGACCCCGGCAAGGGTAGGAGTCACCGTGAATTTGCCGAATCCGTTAGTGAAGGGGACCTCCTGGGTTTCCAAACAGTCAAGTCCCGACAGAAGGCAACAGTCCAACCGAGTGAGAGAGAAACCGCCACCGCCAAGGCAACCGTTTCTCAGGGCCAGCGCCTGCAGGCAAAAGGGGCTCCTCCGGCCCATATCCAAGCCGGGGAGCGGGTTACCGGTGGGAACCCATTGGAACCGTACAGACATCTTAGGTGCAGGGAAAGGCAGTTGCCACCAACCTGCCGGGAGCAACAACACCGCAGCCGTCTGTGGGACCCGTCCATCCAGCCGTGTGTTTTACCGAGAACTGTGTCTTCATCATTGGGCTGAGTGAGTACCACCGTGCCGTGCGGCACAGCGCTGCCCCCGCGACCCTGCACCTCCCCAAGCCCCGTAACCTGCCTGCCATTCATCCCTACCCCATCACCGGGCCCCGGGACAACCAACCCCCTACCCACGGAGGGGAGAACTAACAACCAAGCTTCTCCCAGTCACCGCCCCCGGGATCCCCGTCTAGAGCAGCGGTGGTGTCACCAAAATCACCACAACCGTGGGTGGCGTCACGGACAATATCCATAATCAAAACCCCCACAACCAATCACCCCCTTTTCACTCACGGGCGAGGAGCGCCGCTCGAGTCCTCGGGATCCGGCCCACCGCTCGAGCCACCACCAAGCAGCAGCAGCAGCCGCAGCAGCAGCGGCAGCCGGACCCGAGCAGTGGGAGAGCGCAGCGTCCCCTCCTCCGCCCGCGACAAAGGCCTCCTGCACAAAGTCTCCTCTTAAGGCCGGTTTCACACATCCGGCTTTTCTCCACTTTGTCGGATCCGGCGCGCTCCCGTACAGTGTATACGAGAAGGTGTGTCCAAACTTTTGGTTTGTACTCTATGGTATATGGACATACATATATTAAAGAAAAAAAAAGAATGAAGTGAATAAGTGGCCCGAAGGTAGGTTGTGGTGTTTGGGAGGGGTTCTCCTAGGGAGTTGTGTTGCTCTGGTTTTCTCTACCAGTGCAAGGGTATTTGGGTTCATGGATGCAAGGTATTCTACGGGGAACAGTTGTGCACTTTACGGTGGTTCGGATTTGAGTGGATACTCTGGTGTGCCCAGTTTTGTTATGTCTTTTGGGGGGTACTCTGAGTGCTAAAAAAGGGGATTGTGTGTTACAGGTTTTTTTCCCTTTATTATTTTCATAATGCCCGGACGGAGTGTTTGGTGAAGTTTGTGTATCCTGATGCCCATAGCTGCATATGGAGTCTATCAGACTGGTGGTGTAGAGGCAAGGTTCCAGGGGGCAGTGTTGGGCAGGGAACTTGTTGTCCTTGGTGAGGTGTTGTTGTGAACCTTGGACTCGAAAGCAATGCTGTGGTAGGCATATTTGCTTCAGCAAAGGGTGCAGGGTGAAGGCGTGGTGATTGTGTAAGTTGGAAGTTTGGTGGTGGTGTTTGACATTGTTGAACCTATGCTGCTTTAGAGGGGTTTACGACCGAATACATCGGTTGGGGGAGACCGGTAGTGATTTATTGCTCTGGGGGAGCAGTATGTTTAACGCATGGGTTAGGGAATCTGACAGAGGGGCAAGGATGGTACCTCCCTTTCCCCCTCTTCTCTTGTTTATGTGGCAAGGATGGTTTTGGTGCGATTGGGAAGCTATGGATCGCAGTTCTTACCAAGTGGTGGGGGGGAGCATTTTAGCCGTGTCCCAGGTAGAACTTGGTTTCAAGGTACGAGGTGGTCCGGTCGAGTAGGCAATGCGAGTGTAATTTTTGTTTGTGGCAACTCCTGTGGTGGTTGAGTCCTGCTGGGGATAGGAGGGGGGTCATGGTTAAGAAACGGCAGTTATTGGGTTCCTAAGGGGGAGGCCGATGGTACAGTCAGTATTCAAGTTAATGGGCTAAACTGCTGCTACTGGGGCATGATGTGGGCTCAGAAACTGTTTTGGAGCTTGTGGCATTAGGTGCTGAGGGTGCCTGATGTAGCCGTTAGTTGTAGCCGGTGAGGACATGGGTTATCGTGACATGGCTGGGCTCCTGTGAAACAGGAGATGGGATTATTTAGAAGTGGTTTATTATTACGGGGTGGTACCAGCTTCTAAGTGTAATGGTGTGGAACGCAACAAGGTGGTTTCAGAAGCGTAGTTTTGTTTTGGGAGCTGAATCGTAGTGTTAAAGGTGATTTGGTAGGTTGTGGTGGCCATGCTATGAGGGTGGTCATGGTGTGTCGTTCGGTGTGGCCCGTAGTGATGGGCGTTTTGTTTTTTTTGTAAAAACCCAACAAATATAAATAAATAATTTTGTGGTACAAATCGGTTCCTAAGGACTTTGAGGTAGAGTGTGCTGCTACCAAAAATGAAGTCAGTGCGGTGCTGAACGGTGAACTGGTAATGTTGGCTAGGGCATGTATGGGATGCTCAGTGTTTAATTTGATGGATGATGGACTAACAGTTATTTCAGGTTGGAGGAGCAAGCGTTTGGGGGTTTGGGGGGTCAAGGCCACACAAGGTGTCACGTGGCCTGTCCTGTGGCGGGGGTAGGTCTGGTCCAGAGGCGGTTTAACGGATAATGTTATTTGATTGGAGAGTCACTTGTAGGATATAGTGGCTCCGGTTACAGGGATATTGCAGGCATGGGGTCCTGCAAGGTGGGGGGTATTGATCCGTAGGTGATTAATACCTCATCGGTGTGTGTTGCGGCCAGGGATCAGGTTTTGGTGGTGGAAGGTGGTTTCTGGACCGGGCCTACCCAGAGTTACATATTGTATTACGTACTGCATTATTATTTTGGTATTACCTTTTGTTAAATGTTGGGGATGCCTGTTGGATGGCGCCCCGCCTTGTGTAAGTTTGTAAACAATAGGCAATAAAGGGCTGCTGTGGCCAATTTTTTACCAAGTCACAAGCAGTGTCCGTGTATTATTGATACTGGGTAAGGGTAATTGGGAATAATATAAGAATCAACGACCGGAAAATCCCTCCTCGAATGTCAAGAAAGCCATGGAACCCATAGGGTATAGAGGCGACAGGACAGACTGGAGGGAAGGGAGTTGATGGGGTTAAATGGTGATAGTTATTATAGGAATGCGGAAGAATAAGGTGATTGGTTAGGGGGTGGAGTACTGTGGTAGGAAAGGGGGGAGCTTCATGTGGTATATAGGAGGAGGTGGGGGTCAGTTACCTCCTCTTGCACTCCCTGGACGACAGCTTCCCACCCACCCTTCTATTGTGTATTGTTATTATTGTTGTGTTTATATGCATGTATAATTATTAAATTTTAAAAGAGGCATTATGTAAAAAAAAAAAAAGAGAGAAAAGAAAGGAGTGGAGAAAGTGTGTTGTATAAAAAAAAAAAAAAAAACCCAGGAGAAAAGAAAAGAGAGAGTATTTATTTGTGGATTGTGATGTATACTGTTAGTTGGGGATTCTTGTAAGTGGGGTGAATAAGTTGGGTGGTAAAGTGGGAGTATATGTGTATTTATATGATGTATATGTGAATAGTCAACATAAATAATGGGGATTATGTCCTTTGTCACAGCGGCGGGGTAGGTCTGGTCCAGAGGAGCTCTAATGGTTACTGGTGTTTGGATGGAGAGCCACTGGGGAAGGTACAGTGGCTCCGGTTACTGATGACTTGCAGGTACAAGGTTGTCTGCAGGGTGGAGGTATTTCTCCGTTGGTGATCAATGCCTCATATATGGGTCAGGGTTGTTGCCAAGGGTTATATATTAAATAGTTGATGGTTGCTGGGGAGTCACAGGTGGGTACAGTGGCTCAGGTGACAGGTAATCGGAAGCACAGGTTTTTTTTCATTGGGATAAGGGATTTCTCCTTTGGTGAGTAATACCTCATTCATATATATAAATAGGCAGATAGATGGGACTTTTTGGTGACATGGTAATCGCAGGATGAGTTGGGTTATGGGGGTTTTGATCCATAGGTGATTAATACCTCTTATCTCTGGGCTGGTGGTTGCGGCCGGGGATGTTGTTATATTAAAGTCGCTAACGGGCTTTAAGGTTATGAGTTCACAGTTACTGTTATGCACATGGGGATTGATCCGTAGGTGATTCATGCCTCATATCTCTGGGCTGGAGGTGTGCGGCCGGGGATGAGATGGGGTTGGAGGTAAAGAGTAAGGCTGGGTTCACACATAGCGACAGCGACAACGACGTCGCTGTTACGTCACCATTTTCTGTGACGTAACAGCGACCTAGTAAGTTGCTGTTATGATCGCTGCTTAGCTCTCAAACACAGCGACGCAGCAGCGATCATAACGTCGCTACATGTGCAGAGAGCAGGGAGCTGCGCACACTGCTTAGCGCCGGCTCCCTGCTCTCCTAGCTACAGTACACATCGGGTTAATTAACCCGATGTGTACTGCAGCTACATGTGCAGAGAGCAGGGAGCCGCGCACACTGCTTAGCGCTGGCTCCCTGCTCTCTTAGCTACAGTACACATCGGGTTAATTACACGATGTGTACTGCAGCTACATGTGCAGAGAGCAGCGCACACTGCTTAGCGCTGGCTTCCTGCTCTCCTAGCTACAGTACACATCGGGTTAATTAACCTAACATGTGCAGAGAGCTGGAGACGGCACTGGCAGCGTGAGAGTGGCGGTGGCTGGTAACGAAGGTAAATATCGGGTAACCACCTTGGTTACCCGATGTTTACCCTGGTTACAGCTTACCGCAGCTGCCAGATGCCGGCTCCTGCTCTCTGCTCGCTTCATTTCATCGCTCTCTCGCTGTCACACACAGCGATCTGTGCGTCACAGCGGGAGAGCGACGACTAAAAAAACGAACCAGGGCTATGTGTAACGAGCAGCGATCTCACAGCAGGGGCCAGATCGCTGCTCAGTGTCGCACACAGCGAGATCGCTAATGAGGTCACTGTTGCGTCACCAAAACCGTGACGTAGCAGCGATTTCGGTAGCGATCTCGCTATGTGTGAAGCACCCCTTAGGTGTAGGATTTGAGGCACAGTTAATAATTGATGCTAATTGGGGGTTTAATCCGTAGGTGATTAATGCCTCCGATCTCTTGTCGCGGGCGGGGAGGGCGCTGCGCTCACCACGCTTGGGTCCGGCGCTGCTGCTGCTGCTCGGTGGCTCGAGCGGTGGGCCGGATCCGGGGACTCGAGCGGCGCTCCTCGCCCGTGAGTGAAAGGGGTGGTTTGGTTTGGGGATGTAGTCCGTGACGCCACCCACGGTTTGTGGTGATAACGGGACACCACCGCTGCTCTGGACGGGGATCCCAGGAGCGATGACAGGGAGCAGCCGAGATGTTTCTGTCCTCTCCGTGGGTAGGGGGTTTGGTGGTCCCGGTGATAGCGACTGGAGGGGTGGATGGCAGGAGTTGGGGAGATGCAGGGTCGCGGGGGCAGCGCAGTGCCAGACGGCATGGTAGTACTCACTCAGCCAATAACGTACACGGAGTCTCTGGTAAAACAAACGGCTGGATGGACGGGTCCCGCAGCCAGCTGCTGTAGTTTCTCCCCTGATTCCAGGCTAATAGTGTGCGTCCTTCCCTACACTTTCTTTATATGCTCCTCCTGTGCTCCGGTTTCCAGCTGGCTCCCCGGTTCGGTACCAGACGGGCCACCACCCTGTCCCGGCTACTTACGGTTCCACCAGGACTGTCTTTCCGGCCCCTGCAGATGGCCACTACCGTCTGCCTGACTGACTACAAGAGGGTCCTAGGCTCCAACCTAGACCCCTGTCTGCTTTTGCCACTCTGCACACCTCCTCTCCCTTCCTCTGCCTGGACTTGTCTCCGTTGTTTCCTGCCTCAGGCAAGCTAGACTCCTCGGTGGGCGTGTCCATCTGCCTGACTCCGCCCACCTGGTGTGTCTGTCTGAACCCGAGGGAGGAAATCAGGTCTCACTGGAGATGACTGCTGTGACCTGCAGGGGGTGGGGGTGTGTGTGTGTTGTTACCTGTGGCCCCTGGCTAGTCCAGGGCGCCACATTCCCCCTTGGTTAAATGCAGACCGTCCGCGGGCTGCCCGTCCATCACCGGTTTTATTTTCACAACTGAAAAAGAAAATAAACAAGCATGTTCAGAAATCTTCCCTTACGGGAGGCATATCACTTCAACCGTTGCAACAACAATAAAACACTTTTAATAATAACAACGGAACGGGTCCTTCAGTCACCCACCCAAACAACCTGGCCCTGATGCTGCCCCTAAGAAGTGTGCAGCACCCCTTGACCCCAGTCCAGGAACGGGCCCAGATTTGTTAACGGGACGGGTACTTCGCTGCCGTTGCGGCCGGGCGGACTGCCGGAGCCGTCGTCATCTCCGTTGCGGCCAGGCGGACTGCCGGGGCCGTCGTCATCAGCGGTGTGGCCGGGATGGAAGCCGGGGCCGGTGGCAGGGCGGTGACAAAGGTAAGGCCTGGGGACCCCAGGTCTGGGCCCTCCCTCACAGACGCTGCGAGCTCCGCTACCGGTGACAGGGGTAACGGGTCGGTCGGGGCATTGGCCGCGGGCATGGGCATTGAGGTTTCAGCGGTGCAAGACGGACGGGACATCTCGTGCAGCGGTGCTCCAGGAACCAAATACTTGCAGAGTCCTGGCATCCCTGCTTCCGCAGCCGCGGTTCACATGCGGCCGGACGCCATCCGTGCCCCCTTGGTTTCTTTCCGGCACCTCCTCTTCAGGGGCGGAGCTTCGGCTTTCGCGCCTCCACTGCTCGGAAAGACGCTCGAGCGGGGAACTTTTCGCGCCCAAGATGGCAGCTTCTGAAAATTTTCAGCCGGACACCTCCGGCGGGACACAAGGCGCACCTCTACCAGACGGCAGAGCGGTACGATCCTGTTCGTGACGCCAAGTTGTCGCGGGCGGGGAGGGCGCTGCGCTCACCACGCTCGGGTCCAGCGCTGCTGCTGCTGCTCGGTGGCTCGAGCGGTGGGCCGGATCCGGGGACTTGAGCGGCGCTCGCCCGTGAGTGAAAGGGGTGGTTTGGTTTGGGGATGTAGTCCGTGACGCCACTCACGGTTTGTGGTGATAATGGGACACCACCGCTGCTCTGGACGGGGATCCCGGGAGCGATGACAGGGAGCAGCCGAGATGTTTCTCTCCCCTCCGTGGGTAGGGGGTTTGGTGGTCCCGGGGCCCGGTGATAGCGACTGGAGGGGTGGATGGCAGGAGTTGGGGAGGTGCAGTGTCGCGGGGGCAGCATAGTGCCAGACGGCACGGTAGTACTCACTCAGCCAATAACGTACACGGAGTCTCTGGTAAAACAAACGGCTGGATGGACGGGTCCCGCAGCCGGCTGCTGTAGTTTCTCCCCTGACTCCAGGCTAATAGTGTGCGTCCTTCCCTGCACTTTCTTTATATGCTCCTCCTGTGCTCCGATTTCCAGCTGGCTCCCCAGTTCGGTACCGGATGGGCCACCACCCTGTCCCGGCTACCTACGGTTCCACCAGGACTGTCTTCCCGGCCCCTGCAGATGGCCACTACCGTTTGCCTGACTGACTACAAGAGGGTCCTAGGCTCCAACCTAGGCCCCTGTCTGCTTCTGCCAATCTGCACACCTCCTCTCCCTTCCTCTGCCTGGACTTGTCTCCGTTGTTTCCTGCCTCAGACCAGCTAGACTCCTCGGTGGGCGTGTCCATCTGCCTGACTCCGCCCACCTGGTGTGTCTGTCTGAACCCGAGGGAGGAAATCAGGTCTCACTGGAGATGACTGCTGTGACCTGCTGGGGGTGGGGGTGGGGGTGTGTTGTTACCTGTGGCCCCTGGCTAGTCCAGGGCGCCACACTCTGGGTCAGTGTGTTGCGGCAAGTGATCGTGTTCTGGTGGTGGAATATGGCTTCTGAACCGTATTTACCGCAGGAATAGGTTTGGTCTAGAGGCGGTTTAATGGGTAATGTTATTTGATTGAAGAGTCACTTCTGGGATACAATGGCTTCGGTTACAGGGATCTTGCAGGCATGGGGTCCTGTAAGGTTGGGGTATTGATCCGTAGGTGATTAATGCCTCGTATCTCTGGGTCGGTGTGTTGCGGCCAGAGATTGTGTTCTGGTGGTGGAGTATGGCTTCTGGACCGGACTTATGGCGGGGGTAGGTCTGGTCCAGAGGCAGTTTAACGGATAATGGTATTTGATTGGAGAGTCACTTGTAGGATATAGTGGCTGCGGTTACAGAGATATTGCAGTTATGGGGTCTTGCAAGGTGGGGGATATTGATCCGTAGGTGATTAATACCTCATTTCCGGCCCGGTGTGTGTTGCGGCCAGGGATCAGGTTTTGGTGGTGGAAGGTGGTTTCTGGACCGGGCCTACCCAGGGTTACGTATTGTATTATGTACTGCATTATTATTTTGGTATTACCTATTGTTAAATGTTGGGGATGCCTGTTGGACGGTGCCCCCTTCTTGTGTTAGTCTGTAAACAATAGGCAATAAAGGGCTGCTGTGACCAATTTTTTACCAAGTTGCAAGCAGTGTCCGTGTATTATTGATAACGGGTAAGGGTAATTGGGAAAAATATAAGAATCAACGACCGGAAAATCCCTCCTCGAATGTCATGCACACAGCAGCTAGGTGGTGTATTTGCACACAGGATGGTGTGTGGTTGCCATCTATTGACAGTTTTCAATTATGCTTGACTTAGGAACATCTGACTGGCAGCCCTATCTTGCCGTACTGACCCAAGCCAGTTATCCACCTTTTACCGCTTCTCAACCAAAATAAGACACAGACTGCGTGACATTGGATGTAAAAGGCCACAGCAGCCTCGTTTATTTTCATCAAAATAATCAATAACATTTTATTCATAAATATAATAATCACCCATAAAACATAACCACCAGCAAAGGAGGGGGGGTAAGTGAAGAGTCCCGTTATATATGATTGCAACACCAGCTCCACCATGTGCCCTCAGCCGCTCCACACCGGCTCGAGGACACCCAGCCGAGTGTTGCTCCACCATGTGCCCTCAGCCGCACCACACCGGCTCGAGGACACCCAGCACATTAACATGCCCTGCTGTGACCCAGCACAGCAGGGTCCCACGTTAACATGTCCCGCTGTGACCGAGCACAGCAGGGACCCACCAACCATACCATTGCACCACCAGGGGTAACCCGTTCCTGCACTGGGTTCGCCCCCGCTCTTTGTGCAATCCACCAACTTCAAATACCCCCCTCCTTTACGCCACAGCGAGCACGTATGACACCTTGTACGTGCGAGCCCCACCACCAAAACCAACCAGAGCCACCTCAAAGGCTTTAGTAACCAACGCTCTGACATCGATACCCAACAGGCGAAAACAAACCCCCATTAGCCTTGCAACTCACCTGCACCAAAACCACCTTCCCCACACAGCCAGCCGCACATAAAACTGTAACTAGCCGACTTCACCTTCCAATCCAATGCACCGCCTGCGCGACTAGTCCCCAACGAGCCGCCTGCATCGCCGCCCCCCCGAAGGGATGGCATACGACTCGTTAGGACCGCAACACTGCAGGCGCCTCCGAAAATTATACCAACTATTAATTCAACAAAGTCAACCATTCTAATTGTAAGCAAAGACCTGCACCGGCTCCCCTAACCTGTGACAGTACCCTGCAAACATGCCCTGACGATCTAGTTATGCCTCCAAACACCGGAGCCCCTATAACCGATCGCACGACACACATCAGGGCACCGTTCGAGCACCACAACTGGTCAGGAAGACAAGGCCCAAAGCATTCAGGCCAGATGCCATGGATCAAGCCTCTGGATGCCCCAGCGACCACGCCTTCTCCACCCGTGTGTAGTACCAAAACCTCTGGTGGTCCCGTCAGCTTGTATAATAGCCCCAATCTTCAAAACTCACCAAGAGCCATCAGACCCAAACTAAGATTTTACCACATCCCAATGACACCAAACTACGATCGTCAAGCTGACCACTGGCCTGCAGACCAAAACCGCACCATTAACAATGTATCCATGAGTTCCAGCCACCCCGCCAAAGGCAGTCCCAACCATCCATGTAGGAGTACACCCCTCGAACAACCGCATCATAACCCGAGGCCCATATAAGGGTTGAACTCACCCTAGTAAGTGGCCAGACGAGCACCATTAACAGTGCCCCTCTCCCGAGCACAACCCAGAATCAACCACCGCTGCTTTTGTGACACACTTAACAAAATGCACTACCCACGCAATCCGCTGAAATGGGTCCACCAAACACTCAGACTGAAATATAGGCAACGCCCCCCCATCCCAAAGTCTAGAAAGAACTCAGACACACAGTGTTGGCGCCATGACCCAGCCTACTGTCAAAACTGCACGCCAATCAGGTGCCCATTGCCCACTACATGTCCCCCTCAGCTGAAAACACCGCCAGCAACATAAGACCCTATTAACCTGAAATGTTGCCTGCCGTTTTGTAACCCCGAGATCGGCCTGAGGCCACTGCCACCATCTTAGAGGTCCACTACTGGATGGAGGAGGGGCCACGGCCGATGCTACCTTGAGCATATACCAATATCAAGCAGTCCCAACGCGACAAAATAACTCTTCCGACGCCCCAAAACGGGGCCCAACCCCCCGTCAATTACCGTGTGCCTGCGCACCACTCAGCCGATGAACTTTCAACGCACAGCGCCTAAAGTCCAGTTCCATGGCATACCACCCGCCGCCTATCTGCTTCTCATGCGCCACTGCCAACTGTTCCTCTACCAGGCTGCACTGTGAACAGTTATGTTCACGCAATCCCGGGCAGGACTCACAGATACGTGGAAACAGTTGGCCCTCGAGGCTCTACGGTGCCACAGGGGCTTCCACCAAGTAAGACCAAAACACGCGTACAACTAGACAAACGACACTCCACACTCTAAATAACAGTCCCAACAAATGGAACCTGCCTTAAAACCACAACGGTCAGTCAGGCAAAACCATACACCAACAGCAGCGGCCACCCGATCCCAATTGTCAACATAAAAGGCCGCTTGCCCCAAACTGTCCCCCCATTCCTTAACCAACACCTACCTCGGGCCCGGGTTATCTAGGAGGCCAAAAGAGGAAATCCAACTGACCAAACCTACCGAGATAACCTGGGCCAATAAAACCTTTGGAAAGCAGAACAAGCTGCCCCCCACCAAACCCTCTGTCCGTCGTGACCGCAAAAACCGCCTCCACCCTGTACCAACCTCCTGCAGGGCCCATGACCAACTGCCAGGAACGAATACCACCCAATACAGTCCTCCGATTGCACTGACTGCAACCATACTAAATGCCGTGAGAACATACCCGTCCCCGCGTGCAAACCATTGAAAATACCATGATATAGGTACTCCCCGCAGCCTCTAGAACCCCCCCGAAGTAACTGTCCATCCAACAGTTTGATTTAGCAAATGCCCCAAGCAACATATGACCCCAGACCGATCAACCAACTGGACCACTAAAACACCCATCTGATATAATGCTGAAATCAAACATTTACCTGTGACCGTACCCAGACATCGAGCCCCCAGATGAATAATGGCCGTTGGACTGTCAAAACACACGCAGGCCAACAAAACACTTTGGATGTTAAAAAAAAACAAAAAACCTCTTAGCACCCTTCGCTGGCCCATGTACTAGAAACTAAGCCAGAGACCCCCCCCGGTACCGAACTGTCGATCGCTTCCTAATAGTGCTGCAAACGGCCGCCCCGACGGCCACAAACAGCCAACCAAAAGCCACCCCGTCAATTGAGCTACCACAAAGTGCCCAGCCCCGCAGTCTGCATATGCGCACCCGACAAATTGTCATCAAAATGTAATCTTCCGCTACGAAAGAATGGCCCTCAATCTCCAACAAAGGAACTACCGTACCACCTTGAAAACCACCAACGTACCTCTCAAAAACCGACCTGGACCCCAAATCCAGTAAATGTCTTAATCCAAGGCCCAAAGGGAGATATCCTCTCACTGCAATTCAGGAAGGAGCCCACAAAACCTGCTGTCCAAAGCAGCTCGACCTCGTCTGACCTCAACAAACCACGCCGTACCTGCCAAGTGGACCTAAAACTCCCCAGGAAACACCCATGACTCTTGCAGCCCCCTTTTTGGAAGTTCCTGTCATGGACATAGGCATAAAATTCGCACCCTCATAAAACGACAGCAACAGTCACGCCGAAGCTGACCAAATGCACCCCCCCAGAACAGATCTTCATGTCACTAAACTACCATCGAAATCCTTATCCAATCCGAGGAAGCAGTGGAAACCCCCCACCGACAGCCCCCCAGTACCACCAAAACAAACCCCAGAACTCCGTCTTCACGGCTATCTTCCGCCGCGTCGCCAATGTCCCTCACCCCGCCTCAGGCTCCGCCCCACCACCAACGTCCACATGAGCGACTCGCGAAGCGCCGTTAACACTACCACAAGTATGCATAATCCTCTAAAGAGCCTGAGGAACATTACGCTGACCAAAACAACTCGTTCTCCTTATAAACATATGCAACAGTATGAAAAACGAAACACCCAGGAAACGCATATTGCAAAAAAGAATAGTACCTGCCATCTTGTCTGGACTCCCTTCCAGCTGCCCAAAATGCAGCTAAATTCTAATGTCCGCCACAGGGCCACTACCCTCCTGACCAGCCAGCTGCCGGTCCCAGATCCCCTGACAAGACACACCACCACCTTAGCACACCCAAAAGCCATCCATAATAACACCCCTACCAACCCCTATAACCAAAGCATTACATGAGGTATAAGTGAACCTTTATCTTACCAGGCTGACTCCGAGGTATCCCACGGAACAGCCGTCACGTGTCCTCCGCGACGAGCGCTGCCATCTTCTTCGTGAACGACCCAAGCTGCAATCCTCCTGGGTCATAGAGTCGTCACTCCAGACCCGTTGGTCAGCCTGGGATGCTGCCCGCGATGATCACTGACCCGGAGCCGCCACTGGAGGGGGTGAGCACTCCGGTCGCACCGCCGCCAACAGGAATCCACACATAGCGCCGAGGGCACGTAATGCAGTGCCGGACCGCGTGACCGCACCGCGGGTCACGTGGCCGCACCACCTGTGTCGTCACGCCAACCCCACGCGCCGCTATCCAACCGAGGCAGGGATGATTCACGTCGCCGCTGCTGCCCAACCGTTGCCTAGGCCCTGCGGCTGCGCAGGCCGCGCTGTCTGGCAGATGTAGCCGCTCATCTCATGTGACCGTGACGCTGGGGGCGCGTAATTGCGATGCCGGACCCCATAACCTGCGCCTCCGGCCACAGGGCCGCGCCGCCCACTTTGTTACGCTGACCCCCGCACCGCACTGGATGGAAGGAGAAGGGGCGGAGATATCACTCACCCCCGACCACAGTGCTGAACGACTGCCGCGATGCCAGTCCGTTGCCCAGGCCCTGCATGGATATGCCGGCCGCTCCTCCTGGTTGCTGCCGGGAAATCACGTAACCGCGATGCTGGCCATGCGACCACGCACCAGGTCACATGGCCGTGCCGTCCTCACCCCTATCCGGTAATGTCCGCTGCTACCCGGGATCCCGTACAGTCCCTGCACGGCTGCACAGGCCGCACTTCCGGGTTCAACGCCCGGTCACATGACCGCACCGCAGGGCCATGTGACCATGACATCAGGACGCCGGGGCCATGTGACCGCGATGCCGGACCACGTGACTGCGCCCCATGTCACGTGATCGCGCAGTCCACATCACTATGCCGACCCCGCGCCGCAACACCACAGAAGAAGGAGGCCGGTGACGTCACTCACCGCCCCGCTGCTGCTGAGATCTCCGTCGCTTCCCCCGACGTCCTACGATGCTGCTGCCAGCGCCGAAGGGGTCCCGGGGCCCATCTGGATCCAACTCCTGCGAGGGCCTCGATCCCCTCCCGGAGGCACCGGGAGCTCTGCCACCTCTGCCGCCTGATCATCCGCCGTCCACCGCCGCTGCGTCCCCTGGAGCCAGCGCTACCCACGCCGCTCCGCCATAGACGACCTCCTTTGGGACAGGAACTTCTTCTCCGGACCGTCCTGGGGACAACGACAATTCTGGACGTCTTCCAGGTAGGGAATGACCTCCCACCTCATAATTCGGCCCTATATATACTATCCTACAACTGACAACCCCTTGACCAATTACATGACCCCACAGCACTTAACTCCACCTTCCATTTTTCCCCGCACAAAATGCCCTACACTTTAACCCCTTGCTAACCCTCAGGCCTAGCATCCCTCCTCAGTCATGTTGCCCTCCCTTGAGCCCCTTCAGGGCAGGCGTCCGGGCTTTTCTTTCATCAATTATGAATGAGTTGTGTGCAATAATAATTTAAGATTCTTCACTTACTTGACATCCTTCTGTATTATGGGCTATTTGGATGTAATAATTGATATATACAGCACAGGGTATTTTCTATAATAATTTTTTTGTGTGCTGTTGTCACTAGTATTGGTGGAGGACATTGTTACTAATACTATCACCTTACTGTTTTGTGGGGATTTTTTGGGCATATCATTTGCCCAATGTAAGTTTCTAACTCTCCATCCACCTGGTTTTGTATACACCATGTAATAAATAAAAAAAAATATGATGAATTTTGGACACGATTGTTTTTTTACTTCTTTTTTTGTCCCATATATTTTCGATTTGTCCTTATATATTAGTCCATCTATCCTAATTATTTTTTTCTAGTTCAAGTTATATGACTATTATCACATCTACAGTATGTGGTTATATAGGACGCATATGCTTTCACTTTTGCATATTTTGTTTCACATTGTTTCCACTGTGTTTTGTACAGATCTTACTTCAGTGACTATAGACTACAAGACTAAGGACAGGGTCTGCAACTGTGACCGGGCCCGGAGGTACAGGAGGCCCGTCGTTCCCAGTGCCTCTTTCAGTTGGATGTGCGTCCGAGTGCACGCATCCAGTTAAAATACATTGCTGCATGGAGACTCATTGGGTCCCTGCACTGTGATGTGCCGGCCATAGGTTAAGGCTATGAATATTCACTGCTCCCCACGCTCATAATCCAGAAGGGACGGAGGATTGCCCCCCCCCTCCCCCCGGGGCATTTGCGGAGGCCCTCATGACACTTGGTGGGGAGGTCAAGGTGTCATGAGGGGAGGGGGAGAGTGAGCCCGTTTTTTAAAATAAAACAATGATCAGGGGGAGGAGCGGCACATTTCCCGCTCTTGGGGACAGAAGTGACAGTTGTACCCCTACCTCACCTGCTATGGCATCGGTGGATCAGCTCCTGGAGCAGCTTAGAGCGGCGGCCGGCGATCATCCCCCTGGCTGGATGCAGGATACTGTGGCAGGGATCATCGGTGGGAGGCTGGAGGCGGCAGGGTCTTCCCCCCTGCAGGAGTGGCGCTCCCGTAGGTCTAAACCGCCGCAGCGGTTTTCTCCTGACATGCCTCCCCGGGCCCAGCGTCGCTACAGAAGCCCCTCCAGGGACCCTCCAGGCCGGGCACCGCGAGCAAAGAAGTCCAGTGCGCCCCGGCCTGGGAGGACTTCTACTGTGCGGCTGGGCCCAGCGGCGGTCAGCAGGCCTCTGCTGGAGCTGGAGGTGGGGTCTGCTACCGCCCGGTCAGCGATGGATGTCGGCGCTGCGGCGGGGCGTGTGGGCGATGTGCCTGCCATGCGCCCTGAGCCCTGTCAGCAGGACAGAATGGAGGAGCGGGCGGGCCCCAGCAGAGGGGGCGGAGCGCGGATGCTGGGATCTGTGGTGCACCGGGCCTGGAGTGCAGGGCCTACAGCAGCAGAGGCCCGGATTGAAGATGGGGCCCCCTGGAGGAGCACTGGAGAGCTGCACTGGCAAGGTGTGGAGGAACGCAGGCAGCTCTCTGGGGCGGACGGCTGGCAGGACAGACGTCAGGCCCATATTACAGGGTCGGAGGTGTCTTCCGGCCTTGCGGCGGCAAGAGCTAACAGTGGGGAATCCGGTGGGAGGAGCCAAGAAGCTGCGGATTGTGTGGATGGACGTCAGGAATCAGGCGGTCCGGCTGGCGGGGCCTCTTCAATAGTGCAGCCCGGTGAGTATGCTTCTGTGTCGTGTCTGTCTCCTCAGCTTAACCGGGATCGGAACGAAGGGGGAGGGGTAGATCAGACGGGGTTAAGTCCAGGGGTACCGTTCGGTGTTGGTGGGTATGCGTCGGGGGGTGGGGAGCTGGGAGAGCTGTTAGGTTGTGTGCGTTCGTTGCTGGAGCGAATTGGGGGTCCAAGGGAACCCCCGGCGCCGGTGGGGGCGTGGGTTAATCCGCCCATTCTGGGGGTTAGTGAGTCCGTGGTTGCGGGTATTTCTTCCCCGGTTTCGGTGTCGGTCCAGACGGAAAAGAATAAGGAGGACAAGATTCATTTAGATGATAGGGCGCGTGGGGAGGTTTATGTATGCTTTGAGGGCCCCTTAGGTTCGCACCTTAAGAAGGAGGTGAGGGAAAAGATCTGGAAGGACGAATATGTCGAGATCTTCTCCCTCCTTCCTTTGGCAAAATTTAATTTGGATAAAGGAAAAAAGGAGGATAGTAAGAAAGAGGATGAGGAAAAGCGGCAGTGGCGCTTGATCCCTCAGACGTTTACCAATTGGTTGCAAGCCTTCGCTATTTTGGCGAGTGTGATAGGCGAAAAGGCGCCGGAGAATTGTTCTCATCTATTTTGTTACATGGATTCGATAGGTGAGGCCTACAGGGTGTACGGGGGGCAGACGTGGCTTCGGTATGATGAACAATTTCGTCAGAGGAAGGCCGTACGCCCATCTATACGATGGGATCAAAAAGATATAGGGTTATGGTTGCGGGTCATGGCACCGGCTAGGTATGGCCAGCCCTTTCAAGGCGGGGCCGGGACTTCCGGCCAGTCGGGAAATCAAGGGACCAGTGGTCAGCAGGGTCAGGCGGGATCGCAGAAGCCAGGTATATGCTGGCAATTCAACGACGGGCAGTGTAAGTTTGGGGCCACGTGCCGTTTTAAGCACCTATGCACCCATTGTAACGGGACATCCCACGGAGCGTCAAAATGCTTCAGGAAGGGGAAACCCAAGCCCGGCGGCTCTCATACCCAAGGGTCTGACGCCAGTGAAGTTACTCGCGATGCTTCCGTACCTAAATAGGTACCCAGATCGGGAAAAGGCGGAAGTTTTGCGGTTGGGTTTTGGGGAGGGTTTCAGGATTCCTGCCCCCGTTTTTGAGCTTCCGGGGGCAACCAGGAATCTCGTTTCTGCATACCAGCATGCGGCGGTTGTGGCGGAAAAATTAAGGAAGGAGGTGGCGTTGGGGAGAATGGCGGGCCCGTTCCGGGCCCTTCCTTTTCCCGACTTGGTGGTGTCGCCGTTGGGGGTGGTGCCGAAAAAGGAACCAGGGAAATTCCGGCTTATTCACCATTTGTCTTATCCAAGAGGCAGGTCGGTGAATGATGGAATACCCGCTGAGCTGTGCTCAGTGGTATATACGTCATTCGATGAGGCTACAAAGTGGGTAAAGAGATGTGGGAGGGGGGCGCTGTTGGCTAAGACTGATATTGAATCAGCTTTTCGGCTATTGCCGGTGCATCCGGATTGTGTTAGGCTGCTGGGTTGTTGTTGGGAGGGTGGCTATTTTGTAGATCGTTGTTTGCCCATGGGGTGTTCGATTTCGTGCGCATTTTTCGAGACTTTTAGTTCGTTTTTGGAATGGGTTGTTTGGGACGTTTCGGGTTGGTCATCAGTGGTACATTACCTGGATGATTTTTTGTGTGTAGGTCCGGCTGACTCGGCGCAGTGTGCCGGGATTTTAGCGGCAATGGAGTGGGTTTCGGCTTATTTTGGGGTGCCTTTAGCACCTGAGAAAACGACGGGGCCGACGACTTGCGTAAGTTTTCTTGGTATTGTGATTGATTCCGTGGCTTGGGAAGTTCGGCTTCCTGAGGAAAAGGTCAACGGGCTAAAAGACGAAGTGGCAAGGGCACGGCGTTTGAAGAAATTGCAATTAAGGGAGGTTCAGACTTTATTGGGAAAGCTTAACTTTGCGTGTCGGGTAATGACAATGGGGCGAATTTTTTCGCGCCGACTTGCTGGTGCCACGGCGGGGGTGCTTGCTCCGCACCATTCCGTTCGTTTATCGGCGGAACACAGAGCGGACTTAGCAGTTTGGGGACAGTTTTTGGAGCATTACAACGGTGGTTCGCTGCTGATGGAGGACGTAAAGGACAATTTTGATTTGGAGCTGTTTACTGATGCGGCGGGCAGCTCAGGTTTTGGAGCTTTCTTTCAGGGTCAGTGGTGTGCGGAACGGTGGCCTGATAGGTGGGTTGATGAAGGCTTGACGAGGAACGTGGCGCTTTTGGAAATTTTTCCGATATTGGTGGCACTTCATCTGTGGAGGGAACAGTTGGCGAACAAGAAGATTCGCTTTAATTGTGACAATATGGGGGTAGTGCTGGTCATTAACAAGTTTTCAGCATCATCTCCTCCAGTTATTCGGGTGTTACGGGAGCTGGTTCTGGTTTGCTTGAAAATCAATGCGTACGTTACGGCAGCTCATGTGCCAGGTGTTCAGAACCTAATAGCCGATTCCCTCTCTCGTTTTCAGTGGGATCGGTTCCGGGTTTGCGCGCCAGAGGCAGAGGCCAGCGGCTTGGAGTGTCCGGTACAGCTTTGGAACGTGGTCTTCAGGCAGTAGGACCACTGATTCGGGCGTCCCTGTCGGGTACCACATGGACGGCGTATCAGGCAGCGTGGAGTCTGTGGGAGCAGTGGTTGCAGGGTTGTGGGTCTGCTGAGGGAGATCAGTTGGGAGTACTGTTGGAAAGGTTGGGGGAGGCAGCGGTTACAGGATGGTCATTGGCGAAGGTGAATCGCTTTATGGCGGGATTAGCATTTGGTTTTCGGTTGCGGGGTTTACAGGATTTGACTAAGAGTTTTTGGGTGGTTCAGGCTTTGAAGGGATTTCGGAAACAATGCAAGCCGCTGGATGGTAGACGGCCTGTATCATTTAGCTTATTGGAGCAGTTGGGTAGGGCATTGCGGGGGGTTTGTATATCGCAGTTTGAGGTGAGTTTGTTCCGGTTAGCGTTTTCCTTGGCGTTTTTTGGGGCGTTGCGGATTGGGGAATTGGTATCGCCCAGTAAGACTTCTCCCAGGGGCCTGAGTCGTGGTGATATTATCGCCGTGGAAGGCGGGATCGAATTCTGGATTCGGAGATCGAAGACAGATCAAAGAGGTGTGGGTAGGCGAGTTCGCTTGGGTGTGGTTATGGCATCGGAGATGTGCACGCTCAAGTGTTTCGGGAACTTTGGACGGATTCGCCCGCAGGTCAATGGCCCCTTGTTGTGTCATGAGGACGGGTCTTTTTTATCTAGATACCAATTTGTAAGTGTTTTTAGGGCATGTTTGAAGTCTTTGGGGTTAGATCCGAGGTCGTTTGCGTCACATTCTTTTCGCATTGGGGCAGCGACAGAGGCCACTATGTGTGGTTTGCCGGAAGAGACTGTGAAGCGGACTGGTAGGTGGAAGTCGCAGCGTTTTATGTTGTATGTAGGTTTTGAAAGGGATATGGCTCTTGTACGTTGGTTTGGGGTTAGGGGTTTGGGGTGGAACAGGGTATTGCAAGAGGTGAATAGGTATGCCCGTTTAGACAGGCCTCCCGACGTTTTGGTCTTACATGTCGGGGGATAGGATCTGGGGGGCGTCCTTTTCGAATTTTGATAAAAGACATCAAGCATGATTTATTGCGGTTATGGGTGTCATTTCCACGGCTAACTATAGTTTGGTCCGAGATGGTGGCGAGAAGGTGTTGGCGAAAAGCGCGGTCGGTCGATAGGTTGAACAAGGCGCGGGCAAAAGTGAATAGGGCGATTTCGAAGTTTGTTACTCGTAATGGGGGAGTTGCGATAAGGCACGTTGAGTTGGAAAGGACGGATGAGGAATTCTGGTTGGCAGACGGGGTGCACTTAAATGCGGTGGGGATTGATTTATGGGCCCTCGGCCTGCAAGGAGGTATCGAGAGGGCGCTGCGGTTGCGGGGGGTCTCAGGCACTTGAAGGTTATCAAGGTGCCCTCGTTGTGGCGGTTTTTATTGGTGGGTCCTTGAAGTTGGTTAAAAAATTGGTTCGGGGAGTCCATCTGGGTATGGATCCCCTCATTGGCAGAATGGCTGGTCACCTGTTGATTTTGTGGGGATTCCCGACGGGGTATGTCGGGGTCCCTGTGGGTGATTTGGGTTAACAGAGGATTAACCCTTACCATTTGGTGCTCCTGAGCCAGTGTGGGTAACGGCTGGGGGCAAGTTGGTGTTTATGGTTCGGTTGGTAGGAATCACCAGGGTTTGTAGCTTCAAGGACCCTACCATATTGCAATGTTTTTATTTGTTATATATTTCTGTTTAATAAATGGCTGCTATGGCCAAAATTATCCAAAGAAAAATTGGTGTCTGTGCAGTCATTTTAGATAAGAATTGGGAAAGGAGGGGTGGAGTATGGAAAGACCGGAGTCAACAATTCCAGGGTCAAGAAGGGACGGAGCATTGCCCCCCACTCCCCCCGGGGCATTTGCGGAGGCCCTCATGACACTTGATTGGTGGGGAGGTCAAGGTGTCATGAGGGGAGGGGGAGAGCGAGCCCGTTTTTTAAAATAAAACAATGATCAGGGGGAGGAGCGGCACATTTCCCGCTCTTGGGGACAGAAGTGACAGTCCCACCCGCCCTCCCTCATATTTTGGGGTATGTTTGGTATGTTCAAGGGGTGGGGTGCGGGGTTATTTACGGGTCGTAGTGGCTGGGTGGCGGTTTTTATTGGTGGGTCCTTGAAGTTGGTTAAAAAATTGGTTCGGGGAATCCATCTGGGTATGGATCCCCTCATTGGCAGAATGGCTGGTCACCTGGTGATTTTGTGGGGATTCCCGACGGGGTATGTCGGGGTCCCTGTGGGTGGTTTGGGTTAACAGAGGATTAACCCTAACCGTTTGGTGCTCCTGAGCCAGTGTGGGTAACGGCTGGGGGCAAGTTGGTGTTTATGGTTCGGTTGGTAGGAATCACCAGGGTTTGTAGCTTCAAGGACCCTACCATATTGCAATCTTTTTATTTGTTATATATTTCTGTTTAATAAATGGCTGCTATGGCCAAAATTATCCAAAGAAAAATTGGTGTCTGTGCAGTCATTTTAGATAAGAATTGGGAAAGGAGGGGTGGAGTATGGAAAGACCAGAGTCAACAATTCCAGGGTCAAGGGTGTGGGGAGTAGAGAATATGCTGACAACCAGCAGCTGACTATGCTGTAATTGGGTGCACACTGACATTATTCGCTGCGCCTCTTACACACTGGTCAGTTGCGGTATGCTATCATCGGAGGACATCAGGGGAGTGGGGAAATGTGTATATAATAGTTTATTTTTTTACTGTGTATGGCACCCGGGGGTATCATATGTGCCAGGATGCCACCAGGATGGAGACAAAAAAAAGGCTGGGGCCATTATGGGGACATATATACCAGGATGGGGCCATTACAGGAACATTTATACCGGGATGGGGCCACGATAGGGACATGTATACCAGGATGGGGCCATGATGGAGCCATCTATACCAGGATGAGGCCATCTATACCAGGATGGGCCACAAATTCTTCCATGACATCAGTCAGCGAGTAATCCAATGTGTCCACATCATCTAGGACCACGAGGTCTGGAACGAAGTTTGGTGAAATGAGGGATCTTGAACGCCAGTCGTGTATGCCTCATACCTATAAGACATCTGGTTTTCAATTAATTTCAGTTATAAATTATCTACCGAGGGGCTTGGCCTAGCAGAGCATGGTGCTGGTCACATAATCCAGGAGCTCTGACGACTTCAGGCAGTGAAGCGGCTCACACATCTTATCAGCAGTTCCTTCAGCGGTGAATCTTTACCCAGGCACTCAGTATCACCCTGGGATCAGATGAGGCGGTCCAAAACCGGGCTCCGGAGCTCCGCCAGAAAGGTATTTGACTTCTTTGCCAGAGGCTCCGGACTGGAGAGGATTTCTAAGATGGCTGCTGCCTCCCCTCATGCTGCAAAGCCTGCAAGGCCTGCATGCTCTGCTACTTCCTCTACCTCAAGCAGAAGAAACTCCATGGAGACTGCGGGCACTATGGAAATGGTAAGCCCTGATAACCAGCCTGTCATAAAGGAGGAGATGAAATCCCTCTTTGCAGCTTTCAGGAAATCAATGCAAAATGATATAAAGAGCAAGCTGGCAGAGCTGAAGGGGGATGTTGGAGCCATAGGGAACCGCACAGATCATTTGGAGAACAACATGGAGGAGTTAACAGGGTCCCACAATGCCCTGATAGATGAGCATTAGGAGCTTAAAGCTGAAATCCGCAAGTTAACATCTAAAATGCTGGACCTGGAGGACAGATCCAGGAGAAACAATGTTAGAATAAGAGGAATACCAGAAGAAGTACATGATAAAGATTTGCTCCCCCTGTTACAGGACTTTATTCAAGCTGTTGTGTCTGAAGCAGAAGGGAGAGATATTTTAGTGGACTGGATCCATAGAATCCCTAAGCCTCAAGGACTTAACCGTTCGATTCCCAGAGATACTATTGCCCGCATTCACTTCTATAAAACAAAGGAGGCCTTCCTGCTTGGTTTAAAGAAGAAACCTTCATTGCCAGACAGATTTGCTCGCCTTTCGGTGTTCCCATATCTCTCAGCTGGCACGCTTGCGAGGAGGAGAGAATTCACCCCTTTTACAAAGATTCTACGGGATAAAGGCATTATATATTGTTGGGGTTTTATTTCAACCACAATTGATATTACCAGAGGTATATCGTTAGAACAACCACCATGTATAATTACCTCTAAAATTTACTTTATTATTAATTTAATTAAAATAGACACAAAGCATCCTTTCAGACAACATATAACATAAGAAAATATGCCGGTGAGTGCTGGACAGATATAGGTTCAACGTAGCAGGGAGTAATAAGATATCAATAATTCTGGTATATGTTTAAGGATACCAGGATGCTCCCTGACTTATCCTTCCTACCGACGGAGGATGTCATAATTTTTTGGGCATCCCCCATTCCAGGTGGCTGACCCTAAAGGCTGCTTTACACGAGTCGATATATTGTGCGATGCATCGTTGGGGTCACGGATTTTGTGAAACACTTCCGTCATTCGTAACGACATCTCCTCATGTGACAGCTCCTTGCGAGTCCAACCGATGCCTAATCGTTTGAAATTCTGCCATCGTGTACTCATCGTTTAATTCCATAAAATCGTTCAGTTTAGTCTTAATGAACGACACATTGCAAAGTGTGACACCGTGTAATCGGCCATCCTCGTAGTTGTTTGTGACGTCAGTAAACGTTCAGGGCGTATTTGTGGTTTTAAATAATCACGCCTAATCTAATCGGATTGGTTGTAGCAGATGCGTTTTGATTGGTTATTACTGTTATAAAATACGGAGCTGTAGTCATGATGTGTGAACATTCAGCCTTGGCGTCATGCACAGTGTTTCATAGTGCATTATTCCTAATTTTTCTTACGTTTGTTTGTTCGCTGAATTTTCCGCCCTCACTCCTTGTTATCCCTTATTTGTGGTAAGTTGTTACAGTTAGGTCCAGAAATATTTGGACAGTGACAGAATTTTTGCGAGTTGGGCTCTGCATGCCACTACATTGGATTTGAAATGAAACGTCTACAACAGAATTCAAGTGCAGATTGTAACGTTTAATTTGAAGGTTTGAACAAAAATATCTGATAGAAATTGTAGGAATTGTACACATTTCTTTACAAACACTCCACATTTTAGGAGGTCAAAAGTAATTGGACAAATAAACCAAACCCAAACAAAATATTTTTATTTTCAATATTTTGTTGCGAATCCTTTGGAGGCAATCACTGCCTTAAGTCTGGAACCCATGGACATCACCAAACGCTGGGTTTCCTCCTTCTTAATGCTTTGCCAGGCCTTTACAGCCGCAGCCTTCAGGTCTTGCTTGTTTGTGGGTCTTTCCGTCTTAAGTCTGGATTTGAGCAAGTGAAATGCATGCTCAATTGGGTTAAGATCTGGTGATTGACTTGGCCATTGCAGAATGTTCCACTTTTTTGCACTCATGAACTCCTGGGTAGCTTTGGCTGTATGCTTGGAGTCATTGTCCATCTGTACTATGAAGCGCCGTCCGATCAACTTTGCGGCATTTGGCTGAATCTGGGCTGAAAGTATATCCCGGTACACTTCAGAATTCATCCGGCTACTCTTGTCTGCTGTTATGTCATCAATAAACACAAGTGACCCAGTGCCATTGAAAGCCATGCATGCCCATGCCATCACGTTGCCTCCACCATGTTTTACAGAGGATGTGGTGTGCCTTGGATCATGTGCCGTTCCCTTTCTTCTCCAAACTTTTTTCTTCCCATCATTCTGGTACAGGTTGATCTTTGTCTCATCTGTCCATAGAATACTTTTCCAGAACTGAGCTGGCTTCATGAGGTGTTTTTCAGCAAATTTAACTCTGGCCTGTCTATTTTTGGAATTGATGAATGGTTTGCATCTGGATGTGAACCCTTTGTATTTACTTTCATGGAGTCTTCTCTTTACTGTTGACTTAGAGACAGATACACCTACTTCACTGAGAGTGTTCTGGACTTCAGTTGATGTTGTGAACGGGTTCTTCTTCACCAAAGAAAGTATGCGGCGATCATCCACCACTGTTGTCATCCGTGTATGCCCCGGCCTTTTTGAGTTCCCAAGCTCACCAGTCAATTCCTTTTTTCTCAGAATGTACCCGACTGTTGATTTTGCTACTCCAAGCATGTCTGCTATCTCTCTGATGGATTTTTTCTTTTTTTTCAGTCTCAGGATGTTCTGCTTCACCTCAATTGAGAGTTCCTTAGACCGCATGTTGTCTGGTCACAGCAACAGCTTCCAAATACAAAACCACACACCTGTAATCAGCCCCAGACCTTTTAACTACTTCATTGATTACAGGTTAACGAGGGAGACGCCTTCAGAGTTAATTGCAGGCCTTAGAGTCCTTTGTCCAATTACTTTTGGTCCCTTGAAAAAGAGGAGGCTATGCATTACAGAGCTATGATTCCTAAACCCTTTCTCCGATTTGGATGTAAAAACTCTCATATTGCAGCTGGGAGTGTGCACTTTCAGCCCATATTATATATATAATTGTATTTCTGAACATGTTTTTGTAAACAGCTAAAATAACAAAACTTGTGTCACTGTCCAAATATTTCTGGACCTAACTGTATATGCCAATCTTTCCTTTTTGGATCAAAATCGACATTTGGCGTCATTATAATGTTTTTGTTTTATATATTTTAAGGTAACAGGATGTTCAGCAATGTCGAAACTGACATTTTATCTGTGGGTCTCCTTATGACCGAGATATTGCAGGAGGAGGAGGAAATGGACCAAAATACACGTATGAATCCTCGGCCCAAAAGATTATGGTCACGGAAATGGCTGCTTCGAAGGGATGAGATATCCCACGTGCGTCTAGTGCATGATTTACAGGAACGCAATCCGCATGATTACCGCAACTATCTACGTATGTCGGAAGAATCTTTCTCATTAGTCCTGACGCGTATCAGCCCATACATAAAGCGCAGAGATACTTTAATGCGTAAGGCTGTTCCTGCGGAAGAAAGGTTGCTGGTGACATTGCGCTATCTTGCCACAGGCCGTAGCCTCACTGATTTACAATATTCTGCCGGTATTTCAAGATCCCTATTAAGTTCATTAATTCCGGAGACTTGTCAGGCAATAATACATGCGTTAGCAGATTTCATGCCTTTCCCCAAGACAACTTCAGAATGGTCTGATATAGCTCATAATTTTGCGACGAGGTGGCAATTTCCCTGCTGTGGTGGTGCGATTGATGGCAAGCACATAAAAATAATTAAACCCCCAAATAGTGGTTCTTTTTTTTATAACTATAAAGGTTTCTTTAGTATAATTTTATTTGCAGTTGTTATGCAAATTATGAATATTTAACAGTGGATGTAGGAATAAATGGCCGTGTTTCTGATGGTGGCGTTTTAGAACAAACTGATTTTGGAAAGCGTTTATTTAGTTCACAATTACCTTTGCCTCCAAATTCAGAAAATGAAAATAATTTAAATTTTGTTTTTTTAGGGGATGAGGCGTTTCCTCTTCAAAGCCATCTCCTGCGTCCTTATCCCCATATATATTACTACTTTGAGTCCCGAGCGTCAAAATTTCAATTACCGTCTCTCAAGGGCACGTTTGGTTGTTGAGAATACGTTTGGAATTATGGCAAGTCGGTTTCGTGTGTTCTCATCACCAATAAATCTCAAACTCGAATCCATTGATAGTGTAGTTCTTGCCAGCTGTGTTCTACATAATTTTTTACGCAAAAAGGATGCAGCAGCCTACATGCCCCCGGGGTATGTAGACAACATTGGCAGTGATGATTCCGATGTTGTCCCTGGAGTTTGGCGTTTTAGTGATCCACATTTGCCATCCCTGCCGACACCTCAATCTTTTGGTCGTGTCCGGCATGATGCCATAATCAATCGGGATCGTTTTTGTGATTATTTGAATGCGTCATAATTTTTTTTTTTTTTTTATTATTTGACCAAAATATATATATATTATTTTTTTATTTTATAATAGAAAAAGCATTACTAAACATTATAGTGTGTTAACAAAGTCGGAGACCATTACCTTTTTTTTAAAAAAGTTTTATTTTTTAAACAATGAAACAAACATAATTAAATGAAAACTTGAAGTAAAGTAAGAAATAACTATCAACAAACAAATTCCCTTTGTTAGAAATATATGAATACAAATATATTTCTAAAATACATATATGACATGATTTCAAAGCATAACAACTTTCATAGTTTCATAGTTTCATAGTTTTTTAAGGTTGAAGGGAGACTCTAAGTCTATCTAGTTCAACCCGTAGCCTAACATGTAACTTTATTCTATGTTTGAAAAATAAACACTGCCATCACTTCCTTTCACTACAAGGCAGGCAGGAATTTTCACTTCCGGTTTAAAAATCGCATACACAAACATGTCTGCAAACTTGCGAGCAACTGTCTGGGGAGATGCAGAAATCCATCTTCTTGACAGCGAAATGGATGAAAGAGATTATGATTGTCTACTTATATCTGAACGTCCAAGGGAGCATAAAAAAAAAGTTCTACGCAAGATTAAGAAAGCTCTTCGGAAAAAATGTGGCCTCCACCGCTCAAAAGCGCACATCAGGAAGAAAATGGCTGATCTGAAATATCGTGGCAAGGAACAGCTAGCAGAAATTAGAGCACAAAATGCCACTACTCGAGGTATATTTTATCAATACATGAGTGTTTTTTTTTTTTTTTTGGCCCTTTAAAAAAAAAAAAAACAGGTGTATAATATGAATCATACATGTGTTTACATAATATGCCATGTTAGTCATGTGTTTTTTGCTAAATACATTTTTAGTTTTATCTCATTTTTGAAAGGATCATCACATGTAGCGGACCAAGGGAGCGCAATAATCAATAATCCAGGAACTTCATCAGAACCAATTCCTGTTTTGGTTCAAAATGAGGTTTCAGAGCAAGGTTTGTTTTATTTTTTACTTGCCAGTTTATCTTTTTTTTTTAAAAAAAAAATTTCTTAAACTATTATGTCACTCCCTAGATAACATTGAAGATCATCCTCCTATTGCTGCAAGACGTGTTCATGCTGTTGGTTGGACACTCAGCTCTGATTCAGATTCTGCGTCTGTGCAAGTTAGAGCAGGTTATTATAGTTGTATTTTAAAATTTTGATGATAAAATGATTTCACCTAAAAATGTATGTGTTTTTTTTTTAAATTTTTTTTTTTTTTCTTTAACCAGATGATCGACCAAAGCTTGAAGAAGTGTATCAGTCAGCATGCAGATTATCCCAGACAGCACAAGATCATGTTAAATTGTTAAAAACATACATGGATGATAATGCATAATTTTGTTCTGTTATTTTATTTTTAAACAAAACGTTTGCAGTCAAAACATGTAATGATGTTTTGACCATGTTATTTTGGTGTACATAAGGCCTAAAAATATTATCTGAATGGGTATTTAAATCACTATATAATAAATATCTTATAAATAAAATATCTTATAAAATATCTTATAAATAAAAAGGCGTCGGTAATATTTTTTTCATTAGGTTTTTTTTTTTTTAATTTAGATACGCAATTCGCATTCAAAATAAGACAAAGAAAATATTTGTCTACAATCTTTAACTTTTTTGCATTTTCAGACTCACATAATTTTTGATGTATATATTTCACAATAAATGTTAGGTTGAGAACACAATTATTGTCATGTTTTTTTCTATGAAAAAAAAAAAAAATTAAAAAAAAAATAGTACAAGGCAAACAAAATCCAAATTTTTTTTTTTAATTTTTTTTTTTTTGATAGAAAAAAACATGACAATAATTGTGTTCTCAACCTAACATTTATTGTGAAATATATACATCAAAAATTATGTGAGTCTGAAAATGCAAAAAAGTTAAAGATTGTAGACAAATATTTTCTTTGTCTTATTTTGAATGCGAATTGCGTATCTAAATTAAAAAAAAAAACCTAATGAAAAAAAAATTACCGACGCCTTTTGCTTTTAACTTTTCGAGGTGGTGACAATGCAACAGATTCCCCAAGGGTTGCCACATCAGCAACAACAGATGTATTTTCTGGCAATAAATCTTCTTTTAATACTGTTGCAGATGTAAGGCGATTTTCTTGTGCCGCATGTAGGACTTGGGCGATGATTCTTTCTGCATGTAATTTTTGATTCTTTTCCAGTATTTTGCAAACATCATCAACATAATGCGCAAATCCAGATACAGGTGGACGGTCATGTTTCTCAAGTATTGACCGACAAATAGACGCCAACTCGTTTCCACGTGCCAATAAAGTTGGTCTTCTCATTCTCCTTGGTAATTGCCTTAACAAAGGTCTTGATGTGGCAGGTGTTTGTTCACACGATGTTAAAGATGGATTCTGTGAGCTATTTGGAGTTTCCTGCTCTTGAGAAGTGCTTTCAATAGCATAATCCTACATTTGTAACAAGAAAAAAAAAAATTAATTAAAACCAATTAGAATGATGTGTGAACACATTAGAGAGAAGATACAACATATTTTGGAACTACAATAATGGAAAATAAAAATTCATGTAACCCTTTTGTGTTTACAATATTTTCTGTTGGTTATTTCTTTTGGTACATAAAAAATATTTTAAAAAACCACAAGCAGATCATACAACACCTTAAAAAAAAAAAAAAGAAAACAAAAGAAAAAAAAAAGAGGATCATAGTGTGTAAAGATAAATTTATATTTACTTAAATTTATATTTTTAAATTTATATTTATTTAAATTTATATTTTTAAATATACCAATTGTGTCGCTGACTCGCTGCCAATCGCCCCATTTTGTGACTCCTGAATGGAAAGCATACTTGTTGATGACCTTGGAATCTCTTGATCTCTTGTGAAGTCAAGTAGATCAAAATACCACAGCCGTGGGACATAAAGATCGGCAGTCGCAGCCCCTGAACGTCGTGACTCCTCGACTTTATTGAGTTCCTTTTTATATACAGTGCGTATTCCCTGTATTTTTTTCTTGATAAGATTTACATCCACAGGCTCATTAGGAAAATGTTTTTTATAGATAGTAATCAGATCCGCATAAGCTGCTTGTTTGATGCGTTTGTTACTATATTCAGGCGATTTAATTTTCCAAAGACAGGTTAATGTGCGATATTTTTCAATGAAATCACGCAAAAATAATTCGTTTTGATGAGCCGTCATCTGGGAATGAATATATGAGAACATTTTATTTTACACTGTTATAATAAACATGTAATCTTTTTTCTGTTTAAAAGAACAAAAAAGCAAAAAAAAAAAAAACAACAACAAAAACATTATTATGTTTTAAAAAAACATAATACACGATAAAACCTACACAAATAGAAATAAAAAATAAAAAAAAAAAAACAAATTGTGAACGGCTAAATGACACAATAAATAAACCATACAAAACCAAATTTAACCGACCTTTGGAAGATAGATACTCTGAAATCGACATAAACCAGACCACAAACAACAAACAAGATTGATGCTAAGGACACACGAGGCAACAAAGACAGACGCAGAAGAGAAACAATATATATGGGATCTAACCAATCAACCACATTAGCAGAACTGGATTGAGCAGGTCAGAAGAATTCAGGGCGTGCAACAATCCAGACAACGTCACGGAGGGCTGTATAGTTTGCCTAATTACGCCCATACAAAAGACAGATTGACCAAAGGAAAACATGTGTGAAGCCTTTTGGACGTCCGCCATGGCCAATCAATATATCGATGAGCGCTTTGTGGTCGTTTGACAACACTCAACGTGTGACACATGGACAACTACCTATCAGCGATACAAAAAAAAAAAAAAAGACTTTGCCAAATAAATCGCACGATGGATTGACTAGTGTAAAGCAGCCTTTACTCTCCCTATGGGGAAATAAGGTATGCACACCAGTGACTATGTAAGGGGAATACATGAAATAGCAGAAACTGCTGTGTGAATACTGACTTGAAAAATCCAATAGCTATATGCAAGAGTGAAAATGTGAAAAATAGAATCTACATTACTGCCATGAACATATGAATCAAGAGAAATTTAGCTACTGAATTGATCAATGCAATAGAGCCCCAACACTACGCCAAAGTATTTCTGTACGTTGGGGTCCCTAGCTTGTGTGTGTCCTCTCATGCAGTTAAAAAACTTACCGTGTATGGGAAGCTGAGACCCAGGCTATTTATGCGTATGATATGGATTGGCAATAGGTGTGGTTGGGGAGGGTTCACAAACGAAAAAATACTAACAAATAGGAATAACGTTTGGAACACCATTCTAAGTCCGAACTGGGTGCAAAAACCTAAAAAAACATCACTATGGGGAAATAAGGTATGCACACCAGTGACTATGTAAGGGGAATACATGAAATAGCAGAAACTGCTGTGTGAATACTGACTTGAAAAATCCAATAGCTATATGCAAGAGTGAAAATGTGAAAAATGGAATCTGCATTACTGCCATGAACATATGAATCAAGAGAAATTTAGCTACTGAATTGATCAATGCAATAGAACCCCAACACTACGCCAAAGTATTTCTGTACGTTGGGGTCCCTAGCTTGTGTGTGTCCTCTCATGCAGTTAAAAAACTTACCGTGTATGGGAAGCTGAGACCCAGGCTATTTATGCGTATGATATGGATTGGCAATAGGTGTGGTTGGGGAGGGTTCACAAACGAAAAAATACTAACAAATAGGAATAACGTTTGGAACACCATTCTAAGTCCGAACTGGGTGCAAAAACCTAAAAAAACATCACTATGGGGAAATAAGGTATGCACACCAGTGACTATGTAAGGGGAATACATGAAATAGCAGAAACTGCTGTGTGAATACTGACTTGAAAAATCCAATAGCTATATGCAAGAGTGAAAATGTGAAAAATGGAATCTGCATTACTGCCATGAACATATGAATCAAGAGAAATTTAGCTACTGAATTGATCAATGCAATAGAGCCCCAACACTACGCCAAAGTATTTCTCTACGTTGGGGTCCCTAGCTTGTGTGTGACTTAGAATGGTGTTCCAAACGTTATTCCTATTTGTTAGTATTTTTTCGTTTCGAGGACACACACAAGCTAGGGACCCCAACGTAGAGAAATACTTTGGCGTAGTGTTGGGGCTCTATTGCATTGATCAATTCAGTAGCTAAATTTCTCTTGATTCATATGTTCATGGCAGTAATGCAGATTCCATTTTTCACATTTTCACTCTTGCATATAGCTATTGGATTTTTCAAGTCAGTATTCACACAGCAGTTTCTGCTATTTCATGTATTCCCCTTACATAGTCACTGGTGTGCATACCTTATTTCCCCATAGTGATGTTTTTTTAGGTTTTTGCACCCAGTTCGGACTTAGAATGGTGTTCCAAACGTTATTCCTATTTGTTAGTATTTTTTCGTTTGTGAACCCTCCCCAACCACACCTATTGCCAATCCATATCATACGCATAAATAGCCTGGGTCTCAGCTTCCCATACACGGTAAGTTTTTTAACTGCATGAGAGGACACACATTTACTCTCCTTATAGCTGACTAGCACGGTAACCACCACCAAACAGGTGCAAGAAAAAGTGAGGGACAAACCACATACACACAATACAACAATTGCATTAAATATAATATGGTTTTCTAGCTGGGATAAAATTCCAGTCAGAGCATTCAGCTATTTTTAGGAATGAAGTCAAAGGGTCCACTTAGCCAAATAGACACCCTTGACTCTCCCGACGTGTTCCCCCCCCCCCTCTTAACGCAATGAAAAGGGGATCATCAGGGGATATATAAAGATGAAACAAACAAATCTTGCCAATATATGAATAGCCAATAGGAACAGAGGACTTTTATAGCCTATGGTAGGGCCACTTAGTTTGATATCCCTCCTATAATGTATTGGAGATTCAAGGACCAATCCAACCCAAGATGAGCTCTTATTCTAGTTGCATCCTAGTTCAATATATCCTTGCTTTAAAGAAATAATATTCTCTGATATATCCAAAGGATGGCAGACCCTTATCAATGCTAAATAAAGGACCCAGAAAAAGTGTTCATAAATTAAACAGCACTTCATCAGACAATCCTGTGAAGGAAAAAATTCCATAAACCACTCCTGGTCCACATCAAATAGAAAAAAGATTGTAATGTTACCACTCTCACTCATCAAATGTAACTCAACCTGCAAGGACACATAGGTCCCGAGCGCAACTGCACATCTAAAGCGCAGGGAGCAATAACAGAGTGTCCTAGGTCCTGGGTTCCCACCATATAAGTAGTAGAAAAAGGTTTTTTTTCCGCTCACCCACATGATTATTCCATCTGGCTCCAGACTTCAGGACTGTGCAAGGACATAAACTCCGTGTTCAGAGAAGTAGGATAGATAGCAATGGAAATTCCTTTCCTAATCCAGCAACAACGTCCAAAAAGTGTAATAATTTAAATTATTACACTTTTTGGACGTTGTTGCTGGATTAGGAAAGGAATTTCCATTGCTATCGTTCCCATCATATAGACAAGGCTCACTGTGTCTCCATCCTCCGTATCAAATATTATATTTAACGCAATTGTTGTATTGTGTGTATGTGGTTTGTCCTTCACTTTTTCTTGCACCTGTTTGGTGGTGGTTACCGTGCTAGTCAGCTATAGGGAGAGTAAGGGTCACCCACCTGGAATGGGGGATGCCCAAAAAATTATGACATCCTCTGTCGGGGCATCCTAGTATCCTTAAACATATACCGGAATTATTGATATCTTATTACTCCCTGCTACGTTGAACCTATATCTGTCCAACACTCACCGGCACATTTTCTTATGTTATATGTTGTCTGAAAGGACGCTTTGTGTCTATTTTAATTAAATTAATAATAAAGTAAATTTTAGAGGTAATTATACATGGTGGTTGTTATATCGTTGGGGTTTCCCTATCAAGCTCATTGTCATTAAAGATGGTAATACTCGGGTTTGCTTCTCTACTGTGCAACTTGGGAAAGTGTTTGAGGACTGGGATATTCCACCCCCTCCGCCATCTACCTTGGATAAAGATTCACCCCAAACCCCAAAACAGGAGAATTAACCCTGAATGGTTTAAAGCTTGAAGTTCCCATAACTTTCGCCTTTTGAGGTCGTGGTCTCCATTTTTCTGGATTCTTTTTTTTTGTTTCTGCTGAGGGTGCTGGCTACTAAATTTTGTGGCCGCATCCAGCCTACCCGCAGTTCCTGCCCCACGAGCGTCTTTTTTTGCTCTTACTGTGTGACTGCTTGTCAGTCCTTGTGTAGCTCCAACATGTTGTTATGTGAGGCGCAACTTGTTTCTCAGTTTTTCTTTAATTGTTTTGTCATGTTATATGTTGATAGGTCTTGCCTGTTTGTACCGTTTCTTTCTGCAGGGTTAATACTCCAAAGGAAGCAGATTCTCGGCTATCACAGCCACTTCTGGCCATTTATACCATGGGTTTAAAGGTATTGTCTCTAAATGTAAAGGGATTAAATTCTCCGCATAAAAGGTCGTGGGTTCTGGAAAGAGGCAAGGAAGGCGAGTAGTGATGTTTTGTGCATTCAAGAATCACATTTATTAGCCCAGGATAATGGAATTAATGGAGTTAATTATCCTCATCAGTTTTTTGCCAATAATGTCCACAAATGGGCTGGTGTGGGAATCCTCATTAAAAGCTCTGTAGCCTTCCAGCTTGAGAGGGAGGTGGGGGACTTTGAGGGGAGATATGTCATTTTAATTGGTCTACTAAACAATGTGCAATTCACTATTGCTTCAGTGTATGCTCCCAATGTGGGCCAATTAAAATTCATACGTACATTTTTGGAGACTTTTAGGGGAGTGGCAAAAGGTTCCTCGGTGATATGCGGAGACTTTAATGTCCCTATGTGTAAATCCCTAGATTGTTCCCACCAAGCCCCAGCCAGAAAAGAGTTGGCCCACCTGATCCGTGAGTTTTATTTTCATGATATATGGCGATATGCTCATGCAGGAGAGAGACTACTCTTTTCACTCCCTAAGGTTTAATACCTACTCTAGAATAGATTATATCTTAGTAGATGATTCGTTACTGTTGGGTTGTGACCAGATTAACATTGGCCCAATTACGTGGTCAGACCACGCTCCCGTTATGTTAACAATTTCAGATGAGGATCCTACCCGGTCTCCTTCCAAATGGAAACTGAATGATTATATCCTCACTAACCAAGATACCAGCGATGAAATCGCTCAGCAATTAAAATAATTTTTTGCCATCAATGATAATCAAATGGTCTCGGATGAAACTCTTTGGGCGGCCCATAAGGCCTTTGCTAGAGGTATCCTCATCAAAATTGCAGCAATGGAGAAAAGGAAAAGGTTAAAAGCATTTAATGATATTTTGTCTAAACTTCAGCTCCTGGAAAGGGCAAACAAGGCCCACCCCTCTGACATTTTCCTTGACTCTTTTAGAGGTCTGAGAGATCAGCTGAGATCATTTATGCTGTATTCCTATGAAAAAAAATCTAAAAAAGCTTAAATCCAAATTCTATAGCTTGGGTGATAGAGCCGGTAGGATCCTAGCAAGTTGTGTGAAGAAAAGGGAGGCTCAGATGGCCATTCCCTTTTTGATTAACCCTGCTGTACTGTTCGGGTCAATATGACCCGAAATGATTTTTGAGACCCTGCAGATTTTTTTTAATGATGATTTGAAACTATTGGTTCCTTGACTTCTCCTCATTTGTGGAGCTCTACATCTTTTTTTGTTTTTGTTTACTTTTTGCTACACGCTGATTGTTACACTTATACTGTTCGGGTCAATATGACCCGATAGCATTTTATACTGTTCTACAGGTCTCTGATTATTTCTGACTGCAAAAGTTATGATTTTTTATGTGTACTTCACCTCAAAATGGTGTATACAGGAAAAACCCCTGATGAAAGACCTGAAAAGAATCAGGGTATGCGTGTTGTTCTAGATTTGACTCATGGACTAAAAGGACAAAATGTCACATGTGACAACTTTTTTTCATCATATCAACTAGGCCAGTTGTTGAAGAAAAAACAACTTACCATGCTGGGTACTATGAGAAAAAACAAACCTGAACTACCGCAAGGTATCCTTAGCAAGAGAGAGGTGTACAGTTCTACTTTTTATTTTTCTGGAAATACAACTGTTGTTTCTTATGTTCCAAAAAAAAACAAAACAGGTAATTCTAATGAGCACAATGCACCATGACAATGCCGTAAGTGATAGAGAAGACAGAAAGCCTGACATCATTTTGGATTATAATGCCACAAAGGGAGCAATATCAACATATACATGCAAACGCAAAACCAATCGGTGGCCAATGATTTTATTTTATAACATACTGGACGTTTCTGCATACAATGCATTTATCTTATGGAGAGAAATCGACCCCGATTGGAACCGGAATAAGCTGCATAAAAGAAGATTATTTCTTGAGGAATTGGGAAAATTCCTGGTGAGGCCATATATTGAGAGCAGAAAAGTGACCCCCAGAAGTGATGGAGCAATAGGCATTGTAAAAAGTGTCCAGCATGTTCAAGAAAGAGACTCCACATCCACGGCCTCCACCAGCACAGCTACCAGTAAAAAAAAAGGAAGAGATGTAGCTTCTGTCCATCTTCCTGTGACAATAAGACTAATCTGACATGTGCTGGATGTTCAAAATATCTGTGTAAAGGACATGTGTCTTATTATTGTGTTCAGTGTAAAAACGGATGAACATGTTCAGTTTATTCTTTTTTCTTTCTAAAAAGGTTGAAGTTTTTATGATTTCTCATTTGTTGATTTATAAAATTTGTTTTCAAAAAGTTAAATTTCATGTTTTAGTAATAGTAATGTAAAGCTTCTTTATTATTTGTGTGTAGAATGTCAACAATCGAAGATAATTGCAAAAAGCCTGTGTAACCTTTTTATGAAAAAAAAAAATAATTAAGTATGAATTTAAATTTTTCATTTGTTTATGATCAACCATGTTCACATACAGTATTTCAATGAAAAAAGTATTCAAACAAAACAATTAAAGTAGCTAAAAATCAAGAATTAATAGGTCGGGTCATATTGACCCGGGAACAGTACAAGTGTATAGCAAATGCGAACAGAACAGCAGGGTTAAGCACGATGGGTCCAAAGTTTTAAACCCTACTCATATAGCTAGTGAGTTTAAAGAATACTATTCCCAACTATATAATCTCAAGTCAGATCCTAAAACACACCAGCCCACGAAGGGTGAAATTTCTTCTTTCCTTGCTAAACTAAATTTTCCCAAACTTTCCCCCACGGCTCTGGCTGCTCTTAATGCCCCCCTCTAATTCTTACTACTGCCAGTTTGCACATATCTTGGCTCCATTTTTGGTTAGAACGTTCTCACTATGGAGGGACTCATCTGATATCCAATCTGAAAGCATGGCTGCGACAATCACTACTATTCCTAAACCGGGGAAGCCTCCAACCTCTCCTGGTAACTTCAGACCTATCTCTCTTTTGAATTGAATTGTGATGTGAAGTTATATGCAAAAGTCTGGGCTAATAGACTCCTCTCAGTTTTGCCGGCCCTGGTCTCCCCTGACCAAGTGGGATTTGTCCCAGGGAGGCAGGCTAGAGAAGGCACTAGAAGAGTGATTGATTTGATGGATTTTCTTGAGTCCAGTGCTACCTGTCTCTAGATGTGGAAAAAGCGTTTGACAGGGTACACTGGGGCTATGTGGACGTAGTTTTGGACACATTTGGTTTCTCTGGTAATATACAGTCAGGGCCAGAAATATTTGGACAGTGACACAAGTTTTGTTATTTTAGCTGTTTACAAAAACATGTTCAGAAATACAATTATATATAATATGGGCTGAAAGTGCACACTCCCAGCTGCGATATGAGAGTTTTCACATCCAAATCGGAGAAAGGGTTTAGGAATCATAGCTCTGTAATGCATAGCCTCCTCTTTTTCAAGGGACCAAAAGTAATTGGACAAGGGACTCTAAGGGCTGCAATTAACTCTGAAGGCGTCTCCCTCGTTAACCTGTAATCAATGAAGTAGTTAAAAGGTCTGGGGTTGATTACAGGTGTGTGGTTTTGCATTTGGAAGCTGTTGCTGTGACCAGACAACATGCGGTCTAAGGAACTCTCAATTGAGGTGAAGCAGAACATCCTGAGGCTGAAAAAAAAGAAAAAATCCATCAGAGAGATAGCAGACATGCTTGGAGTAGCAAAATCAACAGTCGGGTACATTCTGAGAAAAAAGGAATTGACTGGTGAGCTTGGGAACTCAAAAAGGCCTGGGCGTCCACTTATGACAACAGTGGTGGATGATCGCCGCATACTTTCTTTGGTGAAGAAGAACCCGTTCACAACATCAACTGAAGTCCAGAACACTCTCAGTGAAGTAGGTGTATCTGTCTCTAAGTCAACAGTAAAGAGAAGACTCCATGAAAGTAAATACAAAGGGTTCACATCTAGATGCAAACCATTCATCAATTCCAAAAATAGACAGGCCAGAGTTAAATTTGCTGAAAAACCCCTCATGAAGCCAGCTCAGTTCTGGAAAAGTATTCTTTGGACAGATGAGACAAAGATCAACCTGTACCAGAATGATGGGAAGAAAAAAGTTTGGAGAAGAAAGGGAACGACACATGATCCAAGGCACACCACATCCTCTGTAAAACATGGTGGAGGCAACGTGATGGCATGGGCATGCATGGCTTTCAATGGCACTGGGTCACTTGTGTTTATTGATGACATGACAGCAGACAAGAGTAGCCGGATGAATTCTGAAGTGTACCGGGATATACTTTCAGCCCAGATTCAGCCAAATGCCGCAAAGTTGATTGGACGGCGCTTCATAGTACAGATGGACAATGACCCCAAGCATACAGCAAAAGCTACCCAGGAGTTCATGAGTGCATAAAAGTGGAACATTCTGCAATGGCCAAGTCAATCACCAGATCTTAACCCAATTGAGCATGCATTTCACTTGCTCAAATCCAGACTTAAGACAGAAAGACCCACAAACAAGCAAGACCTGAAGGCTGCGGCTGTAAAGGCCTGGCAAAGCATTAAGAAGGAGGAAACCCAGCGTTTGGTGATGTCCATGGGTTCCAGTCTTAAGGCAGTGATTGCCTCCAAAGGATTCGCAAAAAAATATTGAAAATAAAAATATTTTGTTTGGGTTTGGTTTATTTGTCCAATTACTTTTGACCTCCTAAAATGTGGAGTGTTTGTAAAGAAATGTGTACAATTCCTACAATTTCTATCAGATATTTTTGTTCAAACCTTCAAATTAAACGTTACAATCTGCACTTGAATTCTGTTGTAGAGGTTTCATTTCAAATCCAATGTGGTGGCATGCAGAGCCCAACTCGCGAAAATTGTGTCACTGTCCAAATATTTCTGGACCTAACTGTAAAGGATGCTATTATGGCCTTATACAAAAAACCAAATGCTTCGGTCTGTGCAGCAGGATTCTATTCTGATAGATTTGACCTGACTAATGGGACCCGCCAGGGTTGCCCCCTTTCTCCTAATTTTTGCTTTAGTCATGGAACCCCTGGCGGAGTCCATTAGGCTCAACCCGGAAATCTCTGGAGTTAGAATAGGCCCTGTAGAACATAAGATCGGTCTATATGCAGACGATGTAATACTCTCTTGCGCTGATAGTGAAAGATCATTGATAGGGATCAAAAACGCTCTCCTTGAATTTTCTAAAATTTCATATTACAAGCTAAATGAAGGAAAATCGGTTCTCTTCTCAGTTAATGTTCCACCATCTGTTAGAGATAGAATCTCCTCACTTGTCCCACATACTTGGGCCCAGGACGGCTTTTCGTACCTAGGGCTAAGGATTTGTAAACTTTCCAATATTGTCAAACAGAATTTTAATACTTTGCTTGATTCCATTCGAAAGGACAGACAATCAAATACATTTACCCCTTTCCTGGATGGCGCGCATTCAGATAGTTAAGATGAGGTTTCTCTCTCTCCTGCAGGCAGTTGTGAGCAGATTTATTTGGGCAGGAAAGAAACCTAGGTTGGTATGTCTACCTTATTTTATAGTTATTCACATGGTGGTCTAGGGGTCCCGAATTTTTATTTGTACCATAAAGCAGCGGTTCTAGAGGCGTTAAGGGAGTGGTATGATGATTCTAGTACTCACAAATGGGTGCTTGTGGAGAAATACTTGGCCCCGCGTGGGACTTTGAGATTTCTACTGGAGGCGCGAGTACTTAGTTCCTTTGCCCCCTCTCTTCCCCTGCAGACAATAAAAGTGGCATTTTCTTACTGGTCTGATCTGGTCTCTACTTGTCAGATGATTAAATTTGAGTCTATCTCTATTAGAGCCTTGGAGCTTCATGTGGATGGCCTCACGTTAGGCAATTGGGTGAGGAATGGTATTATGGTCATGAAAGATATCCTCTTAATTCAGGAGTTGAAACCTTTCTCTGTCCTAATGGATGAATTTGGCCTTCACAGAAATAACTTCTACCAGTATCTGCAAATTCAGCATTTTTTAAATTAATGTGTATTTCCCTTATCCTGCCATAATGCTGTTTGCTCACCAATACAGCGATTTCTTTAGTTCCTCCTCCTCTCAAAAACACGGCCTCTCAGTAGTATATAAAGTGTTTCATTCCCCCGGTAATGGTCCTAAACAAGCGTATATGAGGCGCTGGGAAGGAGCTCTTGCTTTCTCCTCAAGCCCAGACCAATGGTGGTCCGCATCTGGCGTCCTGCAGAAATATTCCTCCTATATCAATCATCTTGATCAGCTTAAGGAAGTTCACTTTGACTGGTACCCCGCTGAATATTTCCAAATTCCGTGGTTCTTATCCCCCAATCCTGCTGGAAGGGCTGCTCGGGTGTTGGTTCCCTAGTGCATGTGTGGTGGGATTGCCCGCTCATCCGGCCTTTTTGGGAAGAAGTGTCTAACATTATTACCAAAGTTACAGGCCTGGCTGGAAGTTTGAGTGGTCTGCTAAAAGGTTTTGGGGATTGGTTTACTTATATTCCCTGGTGATTTCAGACCAATTGTATCACACATTCTAATAGCAGCACGTATGTGCCTGGCAGACCACTGGAGAGAAATAACTATCCCCTCTAAATTGGAAATTATCCAAAAAATTAATAAACATTACCAATACGAGCTCCTTCTGACCTCAGATCTGTTTACCAAAAAAAAAATAAGGAATCGTTGGTCCCCCTGGGTAGTGTCCAAATTCTCATCCTTCCAGTCCTGATTGGTGGACCTATTATCTTATTACCTATCATCCCTACCCTTGCTTCCTATGTTGCAAATTGTATTCCCTAACCCTACTATGCAGAATTTTCAGCTATCTGTCTTTACTTTGAATTTTATTGTCCTGCTGTTATAGGACAAATTTTTCAACTGTGCGCATGTTTGTTGCGGTGTATAACCTGTAGTATGTAAAACCTTAAAAAAAAGTATTGAAATAAAAAAAAATTATCTACCACTGATATTTCTTTGTGAGAAAAAGGTTTTTCTTTTTCTCCAGTGGCTAGATTTAATTTGTTCTCTGCTATCAAGGATCTGCACATTTTTGCACGAATCTTGATATTCAAGAAACATTTCTTTGACTAATCACTGCATACTTTGTTTCCTGCAGAGGAGGAGCAAATAGCACTAAGATCACTACATAACTTTCAGACTAACATTCTACAACACTGGGGCGCACGCCTGGACACCATCCCACTTGATGAAAACACAATTTGGCATCATGTCAACAATCGACAGGGCGCACGCTTAGACATTATTTCATTTGATCCACCAATGATTAGGCATCAGTTAATAGCCTATACAGGGTCGGACTGGCCCATTGGGCTGTTGGGGATACGCCGGTTGGCCCTGGGTTCTTAGTAGACCCCCTTGCGGTTCATATAGGGCTGGTTAAGCCCAGCTTGAGGACAGTAGGCTGGGATAGGGCAGGGGGTAGAGATGAGCGAACCGGTCGCGGTTCGGCACGAGGTCGGTTCGCCGAACGGAGATCCCGTTCAAGTTCGGTTCGTTGAACGTTCGACAAACCGAACTCGAACTGCATAGGAAACAATGGCAGGCATTCACAAACACATAAAAACACCTAGAAAACACCCTCAAAGGTGTCCAAAAGGTGACAAACAACTCACAACACAACACAAACACATGGGAAAGTGACAAGGACATATACTCATGCGAAAACAAAAGAGCTGGACAAGGAAAAAGAGGAGGACACACAGATATATCAGTATATGCAAGGAAACATCGATGCCATTACTGTGCAACTTGAGCCCTGCTCATTTTAGGCTTCCAATCTGGATAAATTGCCTGAGATTGCCACGTACGCCTTGGGGATCTTGTCGTGTCCTGCAGCCAGCGTTCTCTCAGAACCTGTCTTCAGTGCTGCTGGGGGTCTGCTGGCAGATAAGCACACGCGTCTGTCCACTGACAATGTGGACAAGGCTCTCAGAGGACTTTTCTTCCCCTGGGTCAGCCAGGGGACGGGAAAGGCACGCGTATTTGTGAGAGTGCTTCATGCAAAGCATCTTTTTCTTTTTCAAAAGGGGGGTCAACTGATGCCAGTCAAGTGGGGTGTGTGTGGCCCAATTAGTGGCAACGAGGGAGACTGTGATTGGAGTCCCCTTGCTGTGTTTCTAAAAGAACCAAGATGAACAAGTCATGGCTCTCAGAGGACTTTTCTTCCCCTGGGTCAGCCAGGGGACGGGAAAGGCACGCGTATTTTTGAGAGTGCTTCATGCAAAGCATCTTTTTCTTTTTCAAAAGGGGGGTCAACTGATGCCAGTCAAGTGGGGTGTGTGTGGCCCAATTAGTGGCAATGAGGGAGACTGTGGTTGGAGTCCCCTCGCTGTGTTTCTAAAAGAACCAAGATGAACAAGTCATGGCTCTCAGAGGACTTTTCTTCCCCTGGGTCAGCCAGGGGACGGGAAAGGCACGCGTATTTTTGAGAGTGCTTCATGCAAAGCATCTTTTTCTTTTTCAAAAGGGGGGTCAACTGATGCCAGTCAAGTGGGGTGTTTGTGGCCCAATTAGTGGCAACGAGGGAGACTGTGGTTGGAGTCCCCTCGCTGTGTTTGTAAAAGAACCAAGATGAACAAGTCATGGCTCTCAGAGGACTTTTCTTCCCCAGGGTCAGCCAGGGGACGGGAAAGGCACGCATATTTTTGAGAGTGCTTCATGCAAAGCATCTTTCTCTTTTTCAAAAGGGGGGTCAACTGATGCCAGTCAAGTGGGGTGTGTGTGGCCCAATTAGTGGCAACAAGGGAGACTGTGGTTGGAGTCCCCTCGCTGTGTTTCTAAAAGAACCAAGATGAACAAGTCATGGCTCTCAGAGGACTTTTCTTCCCCTGGGTCAGCCAGGGGACGGGAAAGGCACGCGTATTTTTGAGAGTGCTTCATGCAAAGCATCTTTTTCTTTTTCAAAAGGGGGGTCAACTGATGCCAGTCAAGTGGGGTGTGTGTGGCCCAATTAGTGGCAACGAGGGAGACTGTGGTTGGAGTCCCCTCGCTGTGTTTCTAAAAGAACCAAGATGAACAAGTCATGGCTCTCAGAGGACTTTTCTTCCCCTGGGTCAGCCAGGGGACGGGAAAGGCACGCGAATTTTTGAGAGTGCTTCATGCAAAGCATCTTTTTCTTTTTCAAAAGGGGGGTCAACTGATGCCAGTCAAGTGGGGTGTGTGTGGCCCAATTAGTGGCAACGAGGGAGACTGTGGTTGGAGTCCCCTCGCTGTGTTTCTAAAAGAACCAAGATGAACAAGTCATGGCTCTCAGAGGACTTTTCTTCCCCTGGGTCAGCCAGGGGACGGGAAAGGCACGCGTATTTTTGAGAGTGCTTCATGCAAAGCATCTTTTTCTTTTTCAAAAAGGGGGTCAACTGATGCCAGTCAAGTGGGGTGTGTGTGGCCCAATTAGTGGCAACGAGGGAGACTGTGGTTGGAGTCCCCTAGCTGTGCTTCTAAAAGAACCAAGATGAACAAGTCATGGCTCTCAGAGGACTTTTCTTCCCCTGGGTCAGCCAGGGGACGGGAAAGGCACGCGTATTTTTGAGAGTGCTTCATGCAAAGCATCTTTTTCTTTTTCAAAAGGGGGTCAACTGATGCCAGTCAAGTGGGGTGTGTGTGGCCCAATTAGTGGCAACGAGGGAGACTGTGATTGGAGTCCCCTCGCTGTGTTTCTAAAAGAACCAAGATGAACAAGTCATGGCTCTCAGAGGACTTTTCTTCCCCTGGGTCAGCCAGGGGACGGGAAAGGCACGCGTATTTTTGAGAGTGCTTCATGCAAAGCATCTTTTTCTTTTTCAAAAAGGGGGTCAACTGATGCCAGTCAAGTGGGGTGTGTGTGGCCCAATTAGTGGCAACGAGGGAGACTGTGGTTGGAGTCCCCTAGCTGTGCTTCTAAAAGAACCAAGATGAACAAGTCATGGCTCTCAGAGGACTTTTCTTCCCCTGGGTCAGCCAGGGGACGGGAAAGGCACGCGTATTTTTGAGAGTGCTTCATGCAAAGCATCTTTTTCTTTTTCAAAAGGGGGTCAACTGATGCCAGTCAAGTGGGGTGTGTGTGGCCCAATTAGTGGCAACGAGGGAGACTGTGATTGGAGTCCCCTCGCTGTGTTTCTAAAAGAACCAAGATGAACAAGTCATGGCTCTCAGAGGACTTTTCTTCCCCAGGGTCAGCCAGGGGACGGGAAAGGCACGCATATTTTTGAGGGTGCTTCATGCAAAGCATCTTTATCTTTTTCAAAAGGGGGGTCAACTGATGCCAGACAAGTGGGGTGTGTGTGGCCCAATTAGTGGCAACGAGGGAGACTGTGGTTGGAGTCCCCTTGCTGTGTTTCTAAAAGAACCAAGATGAACAAGTCATGGCTCTCAGAGGACTTTTCTTCCCCTGGGTCAGCCAGGGGACGGGAAAGGCACGCGTATTTTTGAGAGTGCTTCATGCAAAGCATCTTTTTCTTTTTCAAAAGGGGGGTCAACTGATGCCAGTCAAGTGGGGTGTGTGTGGCCCAATTAGTGGCAACGAGGGAGACTGTGGTTGGAGTCCCCTCGCTGTGTTTCTAAAAGAACCAAGATGAACAAGTCATGGCTCTCAGAGGACTTTTCTTCCCCTGGGTCAGCCAGGGGACGGGAAAGGCACGCGTATTTGTGAGAGTGCTTCATGCAAAGCATCTTTTTCTTTTTCAAAAGGGGGGTCAACTGATGCCAGTCAAGTGGGGTGTGTGTGGCCCAATTAGTGGCAACGAGGGAGACTGTGGTTGGAGTCCCCTCGCTGTGTTTCTAAAAGAACCAAGATGAACAAGTCATGGCTCTCAGAGGACTTTTCTTCCCCTGGGTCAGCCAGGGGACGGGAAAGGCACGCGTATTTTTGAGAGTGCTTCATGCAAAGCATCTTTTTCTTTTTCAAAAGGGGGGTCAACTGATGCCAGTCAAGTGGGGTGTGTGTGGCCCAATTAGTGGCAACGAGGGAGACTGTGGTTGGAGTCCCCTCGCTGTGTTTCTAAAAGAACCAAGATGAACAAGTCATGGCTCTCAGAGGACTTTTCTTCCCCTGGGTCAGCCAGGGGACGGGAAAGGCACGCGTATTTTTGAGAGTGCTTCATGCAAAGCATCTTTTTCTTTTTCAAAAGGGGGTCAACTGATGCCAGTCAAGTGGGGTGTGTGTGGCCCAATTAGTGGCAACGAGGGAGACTGTGATTGGAGTCCCCTCGCTGTGTTTCTAAAAGAACCAAGATGAACAAGTCATGGCTCTCAGAGGACTTTTCTTCCCCAGGGTCAGCCAGGGGACGGGAAAGGCACGCATATTTTTGAGGGTGCTTCATGCAAAGCATCTTTATCTTTTTCAAAAGGGGGGTCAACTGATGCCAGACAAGTGGGGTGTGTGTGGCCCAATTAGTGGCAACGAGGGAGACTGTGGTTGGAGTCCCCTCGCTGTGTTTCTAAAAGAACCAAGATGAACAAGTCATGGCTCTCAGAGGACTTTTCTTCCCCTGGGTCAGCCAGGGGACGGGAAAGGCACGCGTATTTTTGAGAGTGCTTCATGCAAAGCATCTTTTTCTTTTTCAAAAGGGGGGTCAACTGATGCCAGTCAAGTGGGGTGTGTGTGGCCCAATTAGTGGAAACGAGGGCGACTGTGGTTGGAGTCCCCTCGCTGTGTTTCTAAAAGAACCAAGATGAACAAGTCATGGCTCTCAGAGGACTTTTCTTCCCCTGGGTCAGCCAGGGGACGGGAAAGACACGCGTATTTTTGAGAGTGCTTCATGCAAAGCATCTTTTTCTTATTCAAAAGGGGGCTCAACTGATGCCAGTCAAGTGGGGTGTGTGTGGCCCAATTAGTGGCAACGAGGGAGACTGTGGTTGGAGTCCCCTCGCTGTGTTTCTAAAAGAACCAAGATGAACAAGTCATGGCTCTCAGAGGACTTTTCTTCCCCTGGGTCAGCCAGGGGACGGGAAAGGCACGCGTATTTTTGAGAGTGCTTCATGCAAAGCATCTTTTTCTTTTTCAAAAGGGGGTCAACTGATGTCAGTCAAGTGGGGTGTGTGTGGCCCAATTAGTGGCAACGAGGGAGACTGTGATTGGAGTCCCCTCGCTGTGTTTCTAAAAGAACCAAGATGAACAAGTCATGGCTCTCAGAGGACTTTTCTTCCCCTGGGTCAGCCAGGGGACGGGAAAGGCACGCGTATTTTTGAGAGTGCTTCATGCAAAGCATCTTTTTCTTTTTCAAAAGGGGGGTCAACTGATGCCAGTCAAGTGGGGTGTGTGTGGCTCAATTAGTGGCAACGAGGGAGACTGTGGTTGGAGTCCCCTCGCTGTGTTTCTAAAAGAACCAAGATGAACAAGTCATGGCTCTCAGAGGACTTTTCTTCCCCTGGGTCAGCCAGGGGACGGGAAAGGCACGCGTATTTTTGAGAGTGCTTCATGCAAAGCATCTTTTTCTTTTTCAAAAGGGGGGTCAACTGATGCCAGTCAAGTGGGGTGTGTGTGGCCCAATTAGTGGCAACGAGGGAGACTGTGGTTGGAGTCCCCTCGCTGTGTTTCTAAAAGAACTAAGATGAACAAGTCATGGCTCTCAGAGGACTTTTCTTCCCCTGGGTCAGCCAGGGGACGGGAAAGACACGCGTATTTTTGAGAGTGCTTCATGCAAAGCATCTTTTTCTTATTCAAAAGGGGGCTCAACTGATGCCAGTCAAGTGGGGTGTGTGTGGCCCAATTAGTGGCAACGAGGGAGACTGTGGTTGGAGTCCCCTCGCTGTGTTTCTAAAAGAACCAAGATGAACAAGTCATGGCTCTCAGAGGACTTTTCTTCCCCTGGGTCAGCCAGGGGACGGGAAAGGCACGCGTATTTTTGAGAGTGCTTCATGCAAAGCATCTTTTTCTTTTTCAAAAGGGGGGTCAACTGATGCCAGTCAAGTGGGGTGTGTGTGGCCCAATTAGTGGCAACGAGGGAGACTGTGGTTGGAGTCCCCTCGCTGTGTTTCTAAAATAACCAGGATGAACAAGTCATGGCTCTCAGAGGACTTTTCTTCCCCTGGGTCAGCCAGGGGACGGGAAAGGCACGCGTATTTTTGAGAGTGCTTCATGCAAAGCATCTTTTTCTTTTTCAAAAGGGGGGTCAACTGATGCCAGTCAAGTGGGGTGTGTGTGGCCCAATTAGTGGCAACGAGGGAGACTGTGGTTGGAGTCCCCTCGCTGTGTTTCTAAAAGAACCAAGATGAACAAGTCATGGCTCTCAGAGGACTTTTCTTCCCCTGGGTCAGCCAGGGGACGGGAAAGGCACGCGTATTTTTGAGAGTGCTTCATGCAAAGCATCTTTTTCTTTTTCAAAAGGGGGGTCAACTGATGCCAGTCAAGTGGGGTGTGTGTGGCCCAATTAGTGGCAACGAGGGAGACTGTGGTTGGAGTCCCCTCGCTGTGTTTCTAAAAGAACCAAGATGAACAAGTCATGGCTCTCAGAGGACTTTTCTTCCCCTGGGTCAGCCAGGGGACGGGAAAGACACGCGTATTTTTGAGAGTGCTTCATGCAAAGCATCTTTTTCTTATTCAAAAGGGGGCTCAACTGATGCCAGTCAAGTGGGGTGTGTGTGGCCCAATTAGTGGCAACGAGGGAGACTGTGGTTGGAGTCCCCTCGCTGTGTTTCTAAAAGAACCAAGATGAACAAGTCATGGCTCTCAGAGGACTTTTCTTCCCCTGGGTCAGCCAGGGGACGGGAAAGGCACGCGTATTTTTGAGAGTGCTTCATGCAAAGCATCTTTTTCTTTTTCAAAAGGGGGGTCAACTGATGCCAGTCAAGTGGGGTGTGTGTGGCCCAATTAGTGGCAACGAGGGAGACTGTGGTTGGAGTCCCCTCGCTGTGTTTCTAAAAGAACCAAGATGAACAAGTCATGGCTCTCAGAGGACTTTTCTTCCCCTGGGTCAGCCAGGGGACGGGAAAGGCACGCGTATTTTTGAGAGTGCTTCATGCAAAGCATCTTTTTCTTTTTCAAAAGGGGGGTCAACTGATGCCAGTCAAGTGGGGTGTGTGTGGCCCAATTAGTGGCAACGAGGGAGACTGTGGTTGGAGTCCCCTCGCTGTGTTTCTAAAAGAACCAAGATGAACAAGTCATGGCTCTCAGAGGACTTTTCTTCCCCTGGGTCAGCCAGGGGACGGGAAAGGCACGCGTATTTTTGAGAGTGCTTCATGCAAAGCATCTTTTTCTTTTTCAAAAGGGGGTCAACTGATGCCAGTCAAGTGGGGTGTGTGTGGCCCAATTAGTGGCAACGAGGGAGACTGTGGTTGGAGTCCCCTCGCTGTGTTTTACATGATTTTCGAAGGGCATGACATGCCTAAGAGGTTGAGTTTCATCATCTACAACTTGTTGGCAACAGAAAGGCTGCCTTTACACCCTTTTGAGACTGAGGTTTTTCGAGACCTTATGCCCCAAGAGCCGATGGCCAGTCGTCGTCACTCCTTCTCCAAGAAAGGCTACCACAGTAGGTCGCACACAACCTCACCGATTCCTTGAGAAACTCTGTGTGTGACAGGGTGCATTTCACCACAGATACTTGGACCAGTAAGCATGGACAGGGGAGTTGCATGTTGCTGACTGGGCACTGGGTAACTATGGTGAGAGATGGAGAAGAGTTTGCTGTACAAGTATTGCCGTCCCCACTACTTGTGTGTCAATCCTTCCTCTGTATGTACAAGTTCCTCCACTGCTTCTGCCTCATCAACCTCGTGTGGGTCCTCCACCTCGGCCCAAACCCTGTGTGGTCAGTCCACCCTTCCTTGTAACTGCGCCCAAGGAATCCCACACACCTCCTTACTATGCTGGCAGCAGAGCTCAAGGCCATCAGGCGGTCAAATGTTTACTTTGAAATGTGGGGGAAATGTGAGACACCGCTGAGGAATTGTGGACGGTTAGCTCTGGAGAGTGAGACCGAGTTTCACTAATGGTTGTCTCCACTCAACCAGCAGCCAGGGAAGGTCGGGTGCGACAATGATGCAAACCAGTCTGCGACCCTTCTTCAGGGCAATGTGGCACACGTGCCTTGTATGGCTCACGTGTTGAACCTGGTTGTCCAGCAATTTTTAAAACACTATCCCGGCCTACATGGCCTTCTGCAGAGGGCACGGTGTAACGCCTGCCTGGATCGACACACTCATATGGGCTGTAAAGGATAGGCTAGAGGCAAGCCACTCACCAAGCTGGACACCCATAACCCTGAAACCCTTTAACCCCTATACAGTGATTTGGAATTACACAGGGCCCAAGTTGATCAATACCTGTGGAAGGCTGCAGTTCCAGAGAATAGTAGTCATGCAGGGTCAAAAACATTAATTGAGGAAGAGGAACAGAATGGGATGGCCAGGACTTAATCAGAAAACAAGCAGAGGTGAAATGCGGATCGGCCAACGAGGTACATAAACAGCAAGCAGGAAAAGTAGTCAGGTAACAAGCACACAAACTCATAAAACTGAACTGGGGGTAACAGTAACAAAAGGTTCATAGCTTTGTCTGGCAGTGGTCTGCAGACAGGAGGGGCCTAAAAAAGGGTGTGGTGTCTTCCCATTGGTTGTAGCTGAATGATGGTACTTCATCTGTGAGATACCTACCACCTACATTCAGCCTGTGGTTCTGTATCTGTCAAGGTAACGCAACCCAGTGGGTGACCATAACCTGCGTCCACCTGCGCCGCAGGCATCGACTCATTTCCCATCATCAGCACTATGCACGAAAGGAACACGTTGTCACCTGGCGACCGGAGTACAAATTGATTGAGTGGACTACGTTGGTGACTTAACAGTCGTGTGCGGCAATGATGCAAACCTGTCTGCGGCCATCGTCAGGGCAATGTGACACACGTGCCTTGTATGGCTCACGTGTTGAATCTGATTCTCCAGCAATTTTTAAAATACCATCCCGGCCTACATGGCCTTGTGCAGCGGGCACGCTGCTATGTGCTCACTTTCATCCTTCGCACCCAGCAGCTCAACAACTTTCATCGCTCCTGAAGTCTTAGGGTCTGGCGGTTAAACGCCGGAAATGCGATGTTCCGACACGCAGGAATTTGAATCTGCACATGTTTCAGCGTCTGTGGCAGCACCGCAGAGCCCTGCTGAAATACGGTATGACGTATACACTGGGCTAACTTGATCCAGAGGTGGTGCGGATCACGCTGCTGGAGTGGTGTCAGATCAAGGACCTATGCACCCTTCTACACAGTTTACAAATATCGACGAAGATCTTTAGCACTGGCGATGCCATTCTCAGCGTGACAATTCTGGTCATCTACAAGATAGAGCACACTGTATGCATTATTCGGAGTCAGTTGTTGGTCCAAGAGGAAGGGGAGGAAGTACAGGAGGAGTCATATGCAGAAGGGATAATAAGATCTACAAGGTCCAGACGGTGAGCGGCACCTAGGCGGAAGTCAAGGGACGGTGGGGGAGAGGGATTAACAAGGGCGCATAGTATCAGCAAAAATTGTTGAGGAAGGTGCAGGAGCCCATGAAGAAATGGAGAACGAACTGGCGATGGGCATGGAAGACTCGGCAGATGAGTGAGAGCTTGCTCACATTTCGGTTGTGCGAGGTTGGGGGGAGAGGACAGAGGAAGGAGGCACGATTCTCACCTCTCTGCCACCAACAAACCAAGGACTTTGTCCTCATTGATGCACAAGACACATGAGCGCCTTCTTGCTGCACTACCTACAACATGACCCTCGGATTGTACGAATTCGAAGTAATGCTAACTACTGGGTTGCCACACTGTTAGATCCCCGGTACAAGACAAAATTTGGCGAAATAATTCCAGCCATAGAAAGGGACGCACCTATACAGGATTATCTGCGGAAGGTGGTACGGATTCTTAGATCTGCTTTTCCAGTAAACACCAGTGCTGCACAGAGTGAATCTCAACGCTTTGTCATGGATAGGAGGAAATGGGCTTTTACTTGTCCACATCTGAGAGACCGAGGGCTGGCTGCTGGGCTGAGATGGCATTGAGTACGGTGTCCCTGCAGAGTTGCACTTTTGGTCATATACCAAATGAGTTGAAAAAGGACAAATGCTGGTGGAAAGGGGAACAGGTGTGTTGGAAAGGGGAAAAAAGTTTTTGTCCGTGGGTTTGGTGGTTAAGCAAAAGTAACATTTGATGAAGAAACTCCATCTGTTACGGTGGGACTGGCAGATTTGGATAAGGTGGTATATACTATGTTACCGCTATATAACGAAAATTAATAAGAAAAGAAAGAGAAAGGTATATATCCCCATCAGCAGTCAATGTCCACCATGCTCCCAGATGGAAAAGGAGAGGTTGACAACTGGAAGGTTAGATGGAGGATACAGATCTGTGTGGCTATGAAACTAATAGTTGCCTGAACCGAGTTAGACGCCACTCAGATCTGGAGACTGGGAGCCCTGTTAGCGTCACAGGGTCCACACGCCCACCCAGCCCAGGAACTCCCTGTTAACATCACAGGGGCCATTGAGTACGCTGACCGTGTGCATTGGGGCCACACCTGTGGACAGCAGGTGCATCAGCAGCAGCAGGCCTGTTAATGCCACTGGGCTGCACAAGCAGGACTTGAAGGACAAAGGCAAAAAGAACCTGTGGAAAAGAAAGCGCATAGGGTCTTACCCTGACAAACAGGGGGTAAAGAAGAGTAATCCTACTCACCAATCAGGGTTGTGACAGGCACAACTCCTGTAGCAGCATGTGTGTGGATCGCGGCAGCAGTACCCCAAGCGGCAGATAACAGAGAGAGGTAGTGGAACGGGGCTTTAAAAACCGCGCCAAAGATCCCAGATGTAATCTTGAATTAATGTATTTTTATTTTGGCATAGGTCTACGCGTTTCAGGAGGCTCAGCTCCCTTCCTCAGGACCAGCAAGCACAAGATACATCAAGATTTGATGCCAAAATAAAAATACATTAATTCAAGGTTACATCTGGGATCTTTGGCGCGGTTTTTAAAGCCCCGTTCCACTACTTCTCTCTGTTATCAGGACTTGAAGGACAGGAGCTGGTCTTAACCGTTCTGCGTTACCAACTGTGGTGGCGGCCTGTATCGACGCCCTATCCCTGCCTACCTCTGGCCTAAAGCCGCAATGGGTTCAACACATGGAGGTGTGCTCTTTCGGAGCATAATAGAAGACTGCGCACCTCCTTGTTGGCTCCAGCCCGTTTTATAACCTGGGTCCGCCCCAAACCAGGGTGGACCACAATGCACCTCCTGGAGACAAAAGCAGAGTGACACGTCATGAGTGGCATAACTAGCGTCCTATTTGGAACCGCAACTTCAATAATGACCTCATGGCTGCCACGACACAAACACCTCACCAGTCATCGTCTGACCATCAATAATGAGGTGACAAGTCATAGGGGCGGGCCTCTGCAAGCCATTTGGGAGTGGCCTGGCCACATCGTCAGGACACCTGATGCCCTGTGATCTATATGGGCCCCCCCACATCAGGGGCAGGGCCAAAGAGTTCATTACCGGACCTAGTTTCTGATGCAGTAAGTGCCTGAGCATGGTCAGTTGCATGAAATAGAGTCTCTGAAAAAAGACTATCAGCTTTAGCATGGTGTCTCGGCACAAAACAGGACTTAGACCCGGCACGGAATGCAAGTACCTGTGCAAAGAGGCTTTTCACACTAAGTGTGGGAGCATGCGCTGTATCCCAAAATGAAGACTTAGCGTCAGGAATGGCACAGTCAAGCTGAGCATACTCACTAGGCGGAACACTGTAGTTGGGCTGCAGCTGGGGTAAATCGGCACACGCATGCGCACTAGCTGCCTCTCCACACTTACACGTGGAGGAGAAATTGCTCTTCGGGTGTGGAATTGGAGATGCTGTCTATGAACAGAAGGAAAAGCTAAAGAAAGCCTCACTTTCTATCCCTCCGAATTATCAAATGCAGCAATGAATTCCCTGAGTTTGCTATAACATTAGCGTAGCAAAATGTGCATGAGGGTGTCCTGCACAGGTGCTAGAAATAGCTTGGCACCAGTGGGACAATAATGAAATACAACATCCAGTTCTATGATGCCACTAAATGGCAGTATTTTTTGCTATCATTATAGCTTATTAAAAACAGAACAGGAGGGTGTCCTGCACAGGTGCTAGAAATAGGTTGGCACCAGTGGGACAATAATGGAATACAACATCCAGTTCTATGATGCCACTAAATGGCAGTATTTTTTGCTATCAATATAACTTTTTAAAAACAGAGCAGGAGGGTGTCCTGCACAGGTGCTGCACATAGATTTGCACCAGTGGGGCACTAATGGAGTACAACAGCCACTTCTTGTATGCCACTAAGTTTACTCAATTTTTGGTATTAGTCTTTTGGTATTTGGTCTTAGTAAGTAACAATGAGTTTGAGTGTGCAATGCAGGCAGAGGTGCTGCAAATATCTTTGCACTAGTGGGACTATACAGAAGTCCAATAGCCACGTTTAGGATGCCACAAAGTTTCCTCAGTGTTTGCTAGTATAATGGCTTAGTAACAATGAGTTTGAGTGTGCAATGCAGGCAGAGGTGCTGCAAATATCTTTGCACTAGTGGGACTATACAGAAGTCCAATAGCCACGTTTAGGATGCCACTAAGTTTCCTCAGTGTTTGCTAGTATAATGGCTTAGTATCAATGAGTTTGAGTGTGCAATGCAGGCAGAGGTGCTGCAAATATCTTTGCACTAGTGGGACTATACAGAAGTCCAATAGCCACGTTTAGGATGCCAATAAGTTTCCTCAGTGTTTGCTAGTATAATGGCTTAGTAACAATGAGTTTGAGTGTGCAATGCAGGCAGAGGTGCTGCAAATATCTTTGCACTAGTGGGACTATACAGAAGTCCAATAGCCACGTTTAGGATGCCACTAAGTTTCCTCAGTGTTTGCTAGTATAATGGCTTAGTAACAATGAGATTGAGTGTGCAATGCAGGCAGAGGTGCTGCAAATATCTTTGCACTAGTGGGACTATACAGAAGTCCAATAGCCACGTTTAGGATGCCACTAAGTTTCCTCAGTGTTTGCTAGTATAATGGCTTAGTAACAATGAGTTTCAGTGTGCAATGCAGGCAGAGGTGCTGCAAATATCTTTGCACTAGTGGGACTATACAGAAGCCCAATAGCCACGTTTAGGATGCCACTAAGTTTCCTCAGTGTTTGCTAGTATAATGGCTTAGTAACAATGAGTTTGAGTGTGCAATGCAGGCAGACGTGCTGCAAATATCTTTGCACTAGTGGGACAATACAGAAGTCCAACAGCCACTTTTAGGATGCCACTAAGTTTCCTCAGTGTTTGCTAGTATAATGGCTTAGTAACAATGAGTTTGAGTGTGCAATGCAGTCAGACGTGCTGCAAATATCTTTGCACTAGTGGGACTATACAGAAGTCCAATAGCCACGTTTAGGATGCCACTAAGTTTCCTCAGTGTTTGCTAGTATAATGGCTTAGTAACAATGAGTTTGAGTGTGCAATGCAGGCAGAGGTGCTGCAAATATCTTTGCACTAATGGGACTATACAGAAGTCCAATAGCCACGTTTAGGATGCCACTAAGTTTCCTCAGTGTTTGCTAGTATAATGGCTTAGTAACAATGAGTTTGAGTGTGCAATGCAGGCAGAGGTGCTGCAAATATCTTTGCACTAGTGGGACTATACAGAAGTCCAGTAGCCACGTTTAGGATGCCACTAAGTTTCCTCAGTGTTTGCTAGTATAATGGCTTAGTAACAATAAGTTTCAGTGTGCAATGCAGGCAGAGGTGCTGCAAATATCTTTGCACTAGTGGGAGTATACAGAAGTCCAATAGCCACGTTTAGGATGTTACTAAGTTCACTCAGTGTTTGCTAGTATAATGGCTTAGAAACAATGAGTTTGAGTGTGCAATGCAGGCAGATGTGCTGCAAATATCTTTGCACTAGTGGGACAATACAGAAGTCCAACAGCCACTTTTAGGATGCCACTAAGTTTCCTCAGTGTTTGCTAGTATAATGGCTTAGTAACAATGAGTTTGAGTGTGCAATCCAGTCAGACGTGCTGCAAATATCTTTGCACTAGTGGGACTATACAGAAGTCCAATAGCCACGTTTAGGATGCCACTAAGTTTCCTCAGTGTTTGCTAGTATAATGGCTTAGTAACAATGAGTTTGAGTGTGCAATGCAGGCAGAGGTGCTGCAAATATCTTTGCACTATTGGGACTATACAGAAGTCCAATAGCCACGTTTAGGATGCCACTAAGTTTCCTCAGTGTTTGCTAGTATAATGGCTTAGTAACAATGAGTTTGAGTGTGCAATGCAGGCAGAGGTGCTGCAAATATCTTTGCACTAGTGGGACTATACAGCAGTCCAATAGCCACGTTTAGGATGCCACTAAGTTCACTCAGTGTTTGCTAGTATAATGGCTTAGTAACAATGAGTTTGAGTGTGCAATGCAGGCAGACGTGCTGCAAATATCTTTGCACTAGTGGGACAATACAGAAGTCCAACAGCCACTTTTAGGATGCCACTAAGTTTCCTCAGTGTTTGCTAGTATAATGGCTTAGTAACAATGAGTTTGAGTGTGCAATGCAGGAAGAGGTGCTGCAAATATCTGTGCACTAGTGGGACTATACAGAAGTCCAATAGCCACGTTTAGGATGCCACTAAGTTCACTCAGTGTTTGCTAGTATAATGGCTTAGTAACAATGAGTTTGAGTGTGCAATGCAGGCAGAGGTGCTGCAAATATCTGTGCACTAGTAGGACTATACAGAAGTCTAATAGCCACGTTTAGGATGCCACTAAGTTTCCTCAGTGTTTGCTAGTATAATGGCTTAGTAACAATGAGTTTGAGTGTGCAATGCAGGCAGAGGTGCTGCAAATATCTGTGCACTACTGGGACTATACAGAAGTCCAATAGCCACGTTTAGGATGCCACTAAGTTCACTCAGTGTTTGCTAGTATAATGGCTTAGTAACAATGAGTTGGAGTGTGCAAAGGGCAGGAGGGTACAGTTGCAGGGTTGTGGGTCTCTGGGTAGAGGAAAGGAAGCCTGCCTTTCTATCCCTCCTAATGGGGAAATGCAGCGAGGAAAACCCTGGCCTTAGCTACACAGACGCTGTCATATTGTGTAGCTGTTAAACTCTGTTTTTAGGACCTGTCACCTATGGCTCTGACCCTGCCGGTATGAGCCCTTAAAAGGACAGATAGAAAGTGCTATCCCTATGCTGTCCAGCGCTGTGTATGGAGCGTATACAACTGTATCGGCGATAGGAGCTGCACCAGTGATGTCTGACACCAAGGACGCAGAAGAGATAATGGCGTCCGGACGGGCAGATACTCGTTTTTATAATGCAGGGACATGTGACATGGACATCCTATCATACATGCCGTTGCTTCTCTGGCTAAAAGTCCACTTAGCTGTGTGTGTGTCTGGGATTGGCTGACATGCTGGCCCTCCCCACTATGCGCGCGCGCTTAGGGAAGGAAGACAAGGAAAAAAAAAAAAATGGCGATCGCCATTATACATACAGCAGTGATCTGAATGCGCTGTTCCCGCACACTATACACTGAAATGTCATAATAGTGTGAGTCCCAGAGTGACTTACACTATTACAGCGAAAAGCCAGCTAGGAATTAGCTGGTTTTCTTGCTGCTAGAACCGTTCTCTACCGTATCTAGAACTATTGAGCTTTTGCAAAAAAGCTCGAGTTCTAGTTCGATCTAGAACAGCCCCCAAAATCACTCGAGCCGCGAACTGGAGAACCACGAACCGCGCTCAACTCTAGCAGGGGGGCTCCAAACAGCTCCACCAAGAGTTGTGCCAAGGTCGCAGAGGCGCCTTTTTCTATGTTGGTCGGGGCCCCACTGTGCCTTCAATTGCATGTGTGCCACCCCAGCCTTGCCACAGTTAACAGATGTGACCATGTTTTCTAACTGTGATGTCACGCAGCTACAATGCACTGCTATTTCACACCAGAGAGTATCTTCAATGGATCTTGTAGGCCAGACCGGAGACAAGCCGGGGTAAGGTAAAAGCTCTCCTAGTATGTGTGTATGTTTGTGTATATTTATATTTCTGTTTATATGACTTTTTTGTATGAATGAGTATAATCTGTGTACATCTGTTTGTATGTATGTATGTCTGTAAATTATTGCGTATGCCTGTCTGCACTCTTGTGCATGTAACTTTCTGCGTTTTTGTGCATGTCTGTGCATGTGTGTGCCTGTGTGTCTATGTATTTGTCTATGTATGGGTGTATATGTATTTGTGCTTGTCTGATCATATGCCTGACTGTGTTCTGTGGCATGTATGTGCCTATATGTTTGTGCATGCTTGTGTCTGTGCATGTGTGCATTCTTGCACATGTGTTTGCATGTCTACATATGTGTATGTCTGTGTGCATGCATGTGCCTCGCTGTATTCTTGTGTATTTATATATGTGTGCATCCATCTGCCTGAGTGGTTGCGTATGTGTGCGTGTATGTGTTCATGCGCGTGTCTGAATATATGCATGTGACTGTCTACGTGCATCTGTCTGCATGTGTGTAGCGTGTGTGCATGTTTGGCGCCTGTAAAATAGTGAGTTTATGGAGATTGATTCATAGACTGGATTACATATATTCATAAATATATGTATATTATCGCCCATCCCTTTAAGGATGCCTGTGTGTTGGAAAATGCTAAACCAAGAGTTTGAAATGGTAAGACCAAACTCATCTGTTAGTCGTCCATCAAAGCCATCTGACATTGTTTGTCAAAGTTGTCAAAGTAGTGCTATATATTGTTTAGAATGTTGGGCTATGAGCTGAAATAGCCATGAGAAACTTCTTTCTGTAAGTTACTGTTACACTGAGGTCAAAGCTCAGCGAGCCTCAAAGGGTTTCTATATATATATATATAGATTGAAGTAGGTCTTGTCACAGGTCTCTAGTGCGCAAGTACACTTATTTCGCGGGTAAAATGTACCACGTGACATGATGTAATGCTCAAACTAAAATAAGGATAGTTAGTTTTTGTGTTACCATGTAAAGAGATAAGGACAATCAGGAGGAGGGGTTTTGGGTTATAAAAGAAGCCCACACTTCAAAGGTAGTGAAGAAGGAGGGAGGAGAAAGACGGACTCACCAACCCGACCAGACGATCTACAGACAGAGAGACGGCTTACTACATCACAGCTATGTAAGGCATATGAACTGTTATTTTTTTCTATCTGTCTCCATCTATTAACTCAAGCCAAGACAGTTATTTTTCTCTAATGACTGTAACCCTCCAATTCTTATCTGAATAAATTCATAATATGTTTTTGACCTATCTTCGCTCCAATCATTATATACTGGCTATGCAGTTGTCGCCGTAAACCCATTATTTAACATTTGGCGAGCACCAGCCTGAATGATTGTGAACCACAGCTGTTTTCTGTGAAAGGTGATTTTTTTCACGCTGCCTATTATTGCAGAAGGACTTTTTTTTTTTTCTCTTTCTCACGTCATTCCCTGCCCTTTGTCCAAGAAGGGGGGTCTGTGAGTTTGGGAGTAATCTTTCTGTCCAAAGTGCTGCAGGCAAAGACGATACACTGTGTCCACATCACGAGCCTAAGAGAGGGTTAACGTGACAAGCTGCAAGGAGGTCGTATGTGTCAAGCCTTGACGGTTGGAGCCATTCTCAGGACCATCCATCCAGTCGGTTGAAGCCATCTGAAGCCATTCCATCCAACAGACGGTTGAAGCCATTCCAGGACAAGCATCACATATTGGTGAGAAATGGAGTTTATTCATGATTATTTTAGTAACTGTCATGTAGAGTATTTATTTGATCATACACATAGTGACGCACAGTTATGGTCAAATCTGTACCGGCAATGTGAACTTGAGAATCTTAAGCTAGATAAAAAGTTTTTTATTGTGAATCGGTTACAGAAAAAGATACAGAATGTATTGGGTATGGTATACACTTACAACTCCATGGTGGGTGGGGCACAGCCATATGCACACACTATCTGCATGGTGACTGACACACCCATAACAACAGGCACGTCCAATACAACAGACACACACGTCACAGATTCAGAGACAACAGATTGTCCAAATTGTTCGATATTAGCAGAACATATCGAACATCTGGAGGATCAGTTGGAAACAAGAGCAGATTTAATATCAAAACTACGGAAAGATATTAAATATGTATCTGTTAATACGAGACAGAACAAGACAGAAGCTTTAGGTTCAGACGTACCGGACGGGCTGAATACGGCCGAGGACGAGAGTCTGAATGAGGGGGAACTTCGGAAAAAGAAGTTACATGATAAGGCCGCCCGTCTTAACATTAAAATCCATGACCAATTAATGAAAATCATTAAGGACATACCGAAATATGATGATAAAATGGACGCCTTCCATAATGCGGACATTTTTGAGTCACATTCCGATAAATATAATCTAACAAATGAACAGAGAAACAAGATTTATAGGGTATGGCTTCCCTCCCACATGGCAAAAAGGTTACAAGCAACACCTAGGACTGACGAACACAATGACCTGATCCATGACACAAAGGAAGATAGGCTGAGACAGTTGATTCTCTTTACCACAGGAGAGTCTACCCCAACAGTCGAATTGTTAGAAAACCTTAAGACACACATACAGGAGGATCCGTTTGTCTTCCTAGTCAAATTCGAGCAAGGATATCGTTTGATAATGGAAATCGGATCTGATCAAGAACCGCCTTCCATGATCAAGGCCTTTGTTAAAAAGTTTAAATATTTGGACCCTGCTTCATTCGAAATAGCTTCTAGAATGGAAAGTCTACAAGAGGTCACGTCATTTATTGATAGAATACGTAGACGAATGAAGCAAAATCAGGTAAAATCAAAAATAGCCATGATAGAAGGGACCACTGACACATTAGTATCCCAGGAAAAACAGATCAAAAACAACAAAAGACCGGTGTTGAATTCTAAAAACAAGAATTCAGGGGGGGGTAACAGGAAAAGCACAATTCATTGCTTTTTTTGCGGCCTACCCGGACACCTGAAGTGGGAATGCAAGAAATTCCTGAGGGCGGGAGTTGAGGAAAGGCTGGGTAAGGAGAATGGACTGATGCCAAACACATCCAGTGCCCCTCCCCCATCTTCAGCACCTCCACCATTATACACGCCCACTCGTACTGACAACAGAAATAACCAATCACCATATACGCCCACTCATACTGACAACAGAAATAACCAATCACCATATGCACCTCTGACCAGACAGATAAGGGAAATGTCCATACAGGGATTGGATGGAAGGGGCAAGACACCTGCTGCTCTTCTCCCTTCTCCATCCTCCTGACTGGCAAAGCCGGTCCCCAGGCTGCATCCACTGGAATTCGTCACTCGAGTTTCAATGGATAGCTGTGGTCGACCATTTTTAAAGGTAAATCTTGAAGGTCAGGAAGTAACATTTCTCCTTGATACAGGTGCGCAATTGAGTGTCACAAATGTTGATTTACATTTAAAGCCAGATTCCCCTGTATGCACAATTGTTGGTTTCAGTGGTAAAAATGGAACAAAGGTGACTTTAGCGCAGGATGTTTCTTTGGAAATACCTGGTTTTTTGAAAACGAAAATGGATATTTGGTGTTGTCAGGATACTGAGAATATAATTGGCACTGATTTTATGGAAAAGCATGGCTGGATTATTGATTTGGGTAATAAAACAGTTTGGAAAGACTCTAACGGTTGTAAGGCGGTAGTTATTGATCCAGATGAATATAGTCATGTCGGGACCATTTGTTTGACCGATGTAGTGTCAGCAGATCATTTGTGGCCTGAAACTGGTGGTAATGAAGTATTGACTGAGTTAGTACAGCGGTTTCCTTCTTTATGGGCTCAGTACAGGAATGAGGTTGGAACAATGAAGGATGTAATTGTCAAAATTGAAGGCCGAGACCCACCTCCTCAGCGTCAGTATAAGTTGCCTCCGGAGTCAGTTGCTCCGATGTCGAAGATTATACAGGAATTGTTGGCTCAAGGTGTCATACGTAAGGCAAATTCGGTTTGTAACAATCCATTGTGGTGTGTTCTGAAAAGCGATGGTAGCTATAGGATGTTGTTGGACTTGAGGATGTTCAATAAGTGTACTCCCAATGTAGCACCGATTGTAGCTGATACACATGACATGATGTCGAGATTGGATGCTAAGGCAAGGTATTTCTCAGTATTGGATATCAGTAATGGTTTTTTCAGTATACCGATTGAGCAAAGTTGCCAATATCGATTTGCATTCAACCACCTCGATCAGCAATATGTATGCTGTAGGCTTCCTCAGGGGGCTAGTATGTCGCCAAGCATTTTTCATCAGGCGCTAGCGAACGTTTTGTCGAAATTTTCTCGTCCGGAATGTTTATTGCAATATGTGGACGATATCTTGTTGAGTACGGAGGACAAGGAGATGCACGTGATCCTACTGGCAGAATTGTTTGAGCTGCTGCATGATGCAGGTTTAAAACTGAATACCAAAAAGGTCAAGCTGATGCAGACTGAGGTCAGGTTTTTAGGAGTTCTGCTAAATCCAGGTACACGGCGACCCCTACAGGACAGAATAGAGGCAATTGCATCTCTTCCAATTCCAACATCACACAAGGCACTAAGACATTTTTTAGGGCTTGTAAATTACTCAAGGGATTTCATTGAAAATTTTGCTGACAAAGCCAGACCTTTGTATGATCTTTTAAAAGGTGACAATGATGATTATTTTGGTCCCTGGAGTGTTGAACAGGAAAAAGCCTTCACACAATTGAAACATGATCTACAACACGCACCTGCGTTAAGTATGGTGGAAAAGAACGCACCTTTTGCGCTTCAAGCACACACTTCAGAGACAAGTATCTCTGTGGTTTTGCTGCAGCTGCAAGGGGGGGAATGGAGAATCTTGGGGTACTTCTCTAAGCTTCTCTCACCTGTTGAGAGGGGGTTTGAGGTGTGCGCAAGACACCTGGTGGGAGTGTATTTTGCAATAAAAATCACTCAACACATCATCGGGTTCCAAAAGGTTATTCTCCAAACGCCACATTCCACACTGAAACTTCTCTTTGAGAAAAACATCCCAGGTGTGTCAAATCAGAGATTTGCCCATTGGTTGCTCTCATTGTCTCCAAATCAAATTGAGGTAGATTATAAGGCCAAGTATGTTCTTCCTCAATTGATGCAGTATGAAGGACAAACCCATGATTGCATAGAAACGTTCCATGAACCAAGTCCATCTCTCTTCAGACGACAGTCGGAAGACGCAGATGAACCTGTGTTTGTAGACGGTTCTAGATTTTTTCTGGAAGGACATTATCACACAGGATATGGAATTTTCTATTCCAAGCGAGGACAAGTGGTAAAACACAAGTTACCGAGTCATTTCTCAGCTCAAAGGGCAGAGATAGAAGCGGTAAGAATGGTCCTACAGCTGAATGAAGCTGATGATCAAACTCCAATGGTAATCTACAGTGATAGCTCCTATGTTGTCAGATCCCTAACCGATTACCTGCCTGTTTGGGAAAGGAGAGGCTACGTGGACTCGTCCAACAAAGCCTTGTTGCACCGCGAAACTCTAGAATCAATTTTTGAGATGGCATCTAGGGCCCCAAATAGATTTGCTATAGTGAAAGTCGCTGCACATCAAAGATCTGATGATGAGTTATCTGTAGGAAATGCAACCGCAGATGCTCTAGCCAAAGAAGCTGCCCTGACAGGAGAGGAAGTGTTTGACTCTGAACCTTCTGAGATTTCAGCGGTTCAAAGAGCAGACACGTACATACCTTCATTTGCAGAAGAACAGAGAAAAGATCCTTCTCTTGTTACTTTTCTGAATGATCCAAAGCCTCCTTTCATCTGTGAAAATGGGGTTTTGTGTCACAGTTCAAATGAAGAATTGCGTCCAGTTGTACCAAAACATCTACAGGTAGAATTCACTCGATACAACCATGAGAGTTTAGGTCACTTGGGACAACAGAAATTGTTAGTCATTCTCAAGGAGAAATTTTATTGGGAAAAAATGGACGAAACAGTTCAAAGTGTTGTACTATCATGTCTCATTTGTGCCCAAATAAATCCAAGACCTAAAGGACAGAAGCCACCACTTCTACGGATCGCACCTGCAGATGGTCCATGGTCTACACTGCAGATAGACTATATTGGTCCTTTACCCTCAGGTAAACATGGTCTCAGGTATGCATTGATTGTGGTAGATGTGTTCTCAAAATGGGTAGAAATATTACCTGTTAGGAAAGATGATGCTTTGTCCACAGCAAGGGAATTGGTACAACATGTCTTTTGTACTTGGGGGATCCCAAGGATGATTACCTCCGATCGAGGTAGCCACTTCACAGGTAAAATCATGCAAACTGCTTGTGCTATTCTAGGGGCGCGACAGCAATTTCATGTCCCCTATCATCCACAATCTGCGGGAATTGTGGAAAGAATGAATAGGACAATCAAGTCCAGAATTGCAAAGATGCTTTTGGACAAAGGTAACACTTGGGTTGACAAGGTTCCTTTCATACTGATGAGTATAAGAGGTTCAATCTCTTCTACAACTCAATTCACTCCGTTTGAGTTGATGACGGGAAGAAAAATGCCATTGTGGTTTCCACATGAGCCATTTTTATCCACTCCACAAAAAGATGCTATCTCAAGGTCCCAATGGTTGAGATCGCTGCAGGAGAACCTGAAAGCGATTCTGCCATATGCGGCATCGAGAATGCAGAAAATGGAGCCACCCTATGAGTCCAAATTCAAGAAAGGTGCTCTAGTGATGATCAAAACCTTTCGCAAGAGTGGACCATGGGAGTGTAATTGGGAAGGTCCTTTTGAAGTCCTTGAGACTATGGGACAAGTCATGATTCTTGTGCACCGAGTGTCAAATGTGGTAAAAAAGACCCGGAAAACACAAAAAGTGTGGGTTCACGTTGACCAGTGCAAAATATTTGTGACAAAATAATGATACTGCATTTCTTTCCAGGAAGAAATGGATTCCTATACGAACTGGAATAAAGAACTTAAAGACTGTGAAGGAAAGATGACATCAAGCCTTCTGGAGAAAGAACATCTTCCCAAGCTCAAGACAAGCTTCTACGTGATGGGATCTACGTTCCTGCTGCTTTGCTTTATTTTCGTCATTGTTTACATGTTACATCAAGGAACAATCGCCAATGATGTGAATGAACAGACTAGAGAGATTCAACATTCTCGAAGACCAAGAGGATCAGATACACGGAACTTACTGACAGAGGACATCACGGACAATTCTGTGGAGATAACAGGAAATATCTGCATGGGATATGGAACAAAATGTTGCATTGAATTACATTTCATACACGACACAGACATAATATTACATGCTATTGCAGGACCTAAAACTAGATTCACACAATTACAAGGAGAATATGTACACAATAATAAAACTGGTACATGGGAATGTTCTCCTACAGATGTACTATACTGGAACATAGAGATCAGAGGTGATGAACCTGCTGTATGGTCCGGTGATATTACAAATGACATGATTGCAAGGGGAAAGTTTGGAAGATCCAAAACAGAAATTTTGTTAAAAACTCAGGTTTTTGGGAAAATTCTGGATCCTTCTTTACTCTCCATTACAGAAGGAGATAAAGATTGGGTCAAAACATGGAATTTCCAGATAACACGGGAACCTGTGCAAGTTCAGGTATCTGTAGTGTTTACCGCTACTAACACTATAGTTCCGGAAATAAGGGTTTCACCACAGACAGTACATAATAAAGTAAATACATTGCCCATAATGTTAAAATGTGACACAAGGTTGAAATTGCCTTCTGAGTCTTTGTTGACATGGACCAAAAATTCATCGTTTTTGGGAAGTTTTTTAAACAGTCCAACTAATGTCATTCACAGAGGTCAGATTGGTAATATCAGGTGGATGGATGATACGTTCATTTTTTCCATAGAAAATCCATCTTCCAGGGACTCTGGAATTTACCAGTGTTGCGTTGAAACAAAGACACATTACAGACATTGTAAAGACGTTAGTGTGAATATTTGGTCAGCAGCAGATAGTGCATGCACAGACACGAGGTTCATGCCGTCTACTCCTTTCCAAATTAATCAATTTCAGTCCAAGTCCTTATTAAGGGATGGAGAATTTATGACAATGGTGTGGACTTTCAATATGTCTCATTGGAAGATCTCTACCAGGTTTCCTCAGTGTCAATCACATCTCATGAACATGGAGATGGGGATAGAACAGTGGTTTGGGAAAAGAACTACTCAGACTAGGAGTAAGAGAGGAGTGTTAGAAGGAATTCTGGGAGGAATTGGGACAGTGGGAAGTCTGACTAATGCCATGAATATACAGACACTTAAGTCAGATTTGGATAATATTGGTTTTATTGGAGGAAAAGGTGTAAAGGTTCAGAAGAGTCTGAATCAACTTCTGGAAAAGATGGTAATGAATACAGCTGCTGTACTAGGCTCTTCCGTGTCACATCTACAGGATGCTACATTAGCTCTCGTGGAAAGCACACACGAAACACAAGTGGCTAAAGCGTGCCTGGAGATACAGGTAGAGTACTCTTCTAATTTGAAGCTGATTGCACAGGCTTTACAGAGTGGAATTACTCCACTGGGAATACTGCGAAATTTACCTGTAGAGTATGATTTTGCATTGAATCATACGGATTTGTGGGTAAATAAGTGGTTAGGATGTGAACGAAACATTTGTGTTGGCACATCGCTAATCCCGGTGATTGGAAGAGAGGGGACTATTGTTCCTGTTACAGTTTTGGGTATACCTGTGAGCAACACACAACAAGTGTTCTATCAACTGCAGTACACAGATTTTGCATTTGATGGAGTGAACACTGAACAAGTAGACATTTCTTCATGTTTGCATTTTGTTTCTAAAGTGATGTGTTTACCTGGACAGGATAAGGTGATTTATCATTCATGTTTTCATAATCATTCTTCTTGTCATGCGAGAATAGAGACTGTACAGACACTACATGATCTGGTGACTCCAGTAAGTCCAACTAAGATATGTTTTCAGGTCATGTCTGAGACAGAGGTGGTTTCTGTTTTCTATCCTGCTTGTGTACATAAGGAAAACCTACCTATGGGTTTGTATTGTATAGAAGGAGATGTGAGATCTCTTTCAAAGAAGGAAGGAAGTTTTAATATCACTTCTATAGGAAAGAGAAATTTAACGGCATTTCCGATACAATTCAATTTATCACAGATAAATGATTTTCCTTGGGATATGTGGACAAGTGAAATAAAGAAAGATAAGGGTTTGTTAGATTTATTAACGAAACAGTTAAAGGAAGCAGAAATTATATTCAGACATGAACAAGGTGAATTAAGTGATATTGAACACGAATGGAATGGAATGTCAGGTAGAACTTGGTGGAAGAGTTTTAGTACATCTGTACATTCCTGGTCTCAGTCATCTTTTCGGTCAGCGGTTGGTAATGTTTTATTTAATCCCATCATAATCATATTTTTATTAGTTTTGATGTGTATTATATATCAAGTTTTTGTGATGTGTAGAATTCAGAAGATATATAGGAACATAAAAATAGAAATGAAAAAGGAAGATAACATTCTTAGAGGAATGTTAAATCGCAAGATGACTTTTTGACAGAAAGTTGCAGATTGGTTTATCAAGTCAAATATTGGTCTAGAATTTCCAACAAGAATGTATGTGATACGAATGATGACACGATTGAGTTAGGGTTTCCCGGGGTTCATCAAACTTCCATATTAGGGGGGACTGTAAAATAGTGAGTTTATGGAGATTGATTCATAGACTGGATTACATATATTCATAAATATATGTATATTATCGCCCATCCCTTTAAGGATGCCTGTGTGTTGGAAAATGCTAAACCAAGAGTTTGAAATGGTAAGACCAAACTCATCTGTTAGTCGTCCATCAAAGCCATCTGACATTGTTTGTCAAAGTTGTCAAAGTAGTGCTATATATTGTTTAGAATGTTGGGCTATGAGCTGAAATAGCCATGAGAAACTTCTTTCTGTAAGTTACTGTTACACTGAGGTCAAAGCTCAGCGAGCCTCAAAGGGTTTCTATATATATATATATAGATTGAAGTAGGTCTTGTTACAGGTCTCTAGTGCGCAAGTACACTTATTTCGCGGGTAAAATGTACCACGTGACATGATGTAATGCTCAAACTAAAATAAGGATAGTTAGTTTTTGTGTTACCATGTAAAGAGATAAGGACAATCAGGAGGAGGGGTTTTGGGTTATAAAAGAAGCCCACACTTCAAAGGTAGTGAAGAAGGAGGGAGGAGAAAGACGGACTCACCAACCCGACCAGACGATCTACAGACAGAGAGACGGCTTACTACATCACAGCTATGTAAGGCATATGAACTGTTATTTTTTTCTATCTGTCTCCATCTATTAACTCAAGCCAAGACAGTTATTTTTCTCTAATGACTGTAACCCTCCAATTCTTATCTGAATAAATTCATAATATGTTTTTGACCTATCTTCGCTCCAATCATTATATACTGGCTATGCAGTTGTCGCCGTAAACCCATTATTTAACAGCGCCCCTGCGGCTTCAGGTGCCACAGGCTACTGCACCCCTATTAGGATGTAGAACTCATCCTGGGTCCAAGGAAGGTCGAGGCCGGTTTATACTTACACAAACATACAGTCAGTGGGTTGCCCTCCCAAGTGGGACTGGGCCCAGGGTCGGATCACAGTAGGGGGTCACTACAGCGGTGGGTTACAGGATGCCACTGTGGCGCCCTGGACAAGCCAGGGGCCACAGGTAATTACACCACCACACCCTACACCCCGGTTAGGCACATCAAAGCCAGAACACAAAACCCTTGTTGCCTTCCTCTAGGGGCTGATGTCCACACCAGGGGGCGGAGCCAGGCGGTTGGTCTCCGCCCACCGAGGAGTTCACAGTCCTGGAGGCAGGAAAAGGAAGTTCAGTTAAGCTAGGGAAGTGAAGGAGTAAGCAGATTAGTTGTGGAGGAGCAAGTGTGATGAGCAAAGTGGTAGTTGAGCGATCTGAAGTTAGTCCGGGTGTGTGGACCGGACGGAGCAGCAAGGTTGGCAGACGGTGGTGACCATCTGCAGGAGTGGCCTATCGGAGTTTACCGTAAGGACCGTGGACGGGCGGTGGCCCGGCGGTACCAGACCGGTACACAAGGAGAAGCCAGCACCATTGGCAGGGGCTTTTCGGACCCCGGCAAGGCTAGGAGTAGCCGTGAATTTGCCGAATCCGTTAGTGAAGAGGACCTCCTGAGTTTCCAAACAGTCAAGTCCCGACAGAAGGCAACAGTCCAACCTAGTGAGAGAGACACCGCCACCGCCAGGGCAACCGTTTCTCCGGGCCAGCGCCTGCGGGCAAAAGGGGCTCCTCCGGCCCATATCCAAGCCGGGGAGCGGGTTACCGGTGGGAACCCATTGGAACCGTCAGAAGTACAGAGGTGCAGGGAAAGACAGTCACCGTCAACCTGCCGGGGAAAAGCAACAGCAGCCGTCCGTGGGACCCGTCTTTCCAGCCGTGTGTTTTACCGAGAACTGTGTCATCGTCTCAGGCTGAGTGAGTACCACCGTGCCGTGTGGCACAGCGCTGCCCCCGCGACCCTGCACCTCACAAGGCCCCGCAACCCGCCTGCCATCCATCATCCATCCCTACCCCATCACCGGGCCCCGGGACAACCAAAACCCCCTACTCACGGAGGGGAGAACTAACAACTCAGCTGCTCCCTGTCACCGCTCCCGGGATCCCCGTCCAGAGCAGCGGTGGTGTCACCAAGATCACCACAACCGTGGGTGGCGTCACGGACAATATCCAAATATCCATAATCAAAACCCCCACAACCAGTCATCCCCCTTTTCACTCACGGGCGAGGAGTGCCGCTCGAGTCCCCGGGATCCGGCTCACCGCTCGAGCCACCACCGAGCAGCAGCAGCGGCCGCAGCAGCGGCAGCCGGACCCGAGCAGTGGGAGAGCGCAGCGTCCCCTCCTCCGCCCGCGACAACTTGGCGCTGTGAACAGGACCTTACCGCTCTGCCGTCTGGTAGAGGTGCGCCTTGTTACCGTCGGAGGTGTCCGGCCGAAAAATTTCAGAAGCCGCCATCTTTGGCGCGAAAAGTTCCCGCTCGAGCGTCTCCTCGAGTAGTGGAGGCGCGAAGGCCAAAACCCCGCCCCTGTAGAGGAGGAGCCGGAAAGAGGCTAAGGGGGACGGAAACAAGATGTTTGCGCCCGACGGAGCCGCTGGCGGAGCGGCGGACGCAGCCGTGGGAGCACCCGCAGATGGGAACGGGCCTGCCCAGGTCCCGGCCGCGCTGGCGGGGGGCGCTGCGGTCCCGGCTCTCGCTCAGGTGATGCCGTTCTCTTTGCCCTATGTGCCCAGAGCTGCCTGGCTACCACAGTACGATGGGAAACCTGATGCCTTGCAGGTTTTCCGAAAGAAGCTTAGTCCGCTACTGGAGCTGTACCCCCTGACTGATAAGCAACGTGCAGCGCTAGTGCTGGGGCAGCTAACCGGCGCAGCTGAGCAAGAGGCGGAGACCTGGGCCGAGGGGGACCGGTCCTCTGTAGCCACCATCTTTGAAAAGTTACAGGCTGCCTTTGAGACCCGTACTGAAGCCGAGTTGCGGATGCAGTTCTATCAATGCCAACAACGGCCCGCATATAGCATTCGGGACTATGCCCTGCGCCTGCAAACCGCACTCCGCACACTGAAGCGGGTGGATACCATCAACAGTGTGGACAGTAACAAGAAGTTAAGTGAGCAGTTTGTGCAGGGGATGAGGTCCTCGGAGGACCGCAAACAACTCCGGCTGTGGTCCCTAGAGCATCCCGATGTGGACTTTGCTGTGTTAAAGGAACGGGCCATCAAAGCTCTGCAGCCCCCTGCATCTGAACCTCATGAGCCCGCCCCATGGCCGGTTGAGACTGCTCCTGTTGTGGTGACCTCTACCCTAACAACACCTCCAGGGCCTGCAGCCCCAAGTGGAACGATGGAAGAACTGGCTGCCCAGGTCCGCCGCATGGATGGAGACCTCGCCAAGATCCTCGCCGCACTCCAGCCTCCAACCGGATCCCAGGCTCCGGTGAAGATGCAGCTCGCCGACAGCCGTGAGGACGTCCCCTGGATGCAGCGGAGAAGGGCCAATGACTCACGGTATGGACCCCCAATCAGGTGCCGCAAACCCGGCCACTAGTCCCGACGGTGTCAGTTAAACGAGCAACCCCTGGGGCCAGCCTCACTCACGGGAGGCCACACCATCCGACTGCAGACCCCATCAACCCCAGAAGCTCATTAAACCTGCAGTGGCGGTCACCCATAACCCTGACTGCAAACCGTGAGTGGCATTATGACAAATACAGTTAGGTCCAGAAATATTTGGACAGTGACACAAGTTTTGTTATTTTAGCTGTTTACAAAAACATGTTCAGAAATACAATTATATATATATAATATGGGCTGAAAGTGCACACTTCCAGCTGCAATATGAGAGTTTTCACATCCAAATCGGAGAAAGGGTTTAGGAATCATAGCTCTGTAATGCATAGCCTCCTCCTTTTCAAGGGACCAAAAGTAATTGGACAAGGAACTCTAAGGGCTGCAATTAACTCTGAAGGCGTCTCCCTCGTTAACCTGTAATCAATGAAGTAGTTAAAAGGTCTGGGGTTGATTACAGGTGTGTGGTTTTGCATTTGGAAGCTGTTGCTGTGACCAGACAACATGCGGTCTAAGGAACTTTCAATTGAGGTGAAGCAGAACATCCTGAGGCTGAAAAAAAAGAAAAAATCCATCAGAGAGATAGCAGACATGCTTGGAGTAGCAAAATCAACAGTCGGGTACATTCTGAGAAAAAAGGAATTGACTGGTGAGCTTGGGAACTCAAAAAGGCCTGGGCGTCCACGGATGACAACAGTGGTAGATGATCGCCGCATACTTTCTTTGGTGAAGAAGAACCCATTCACAACATCAACTGAAGTCCAGAACACTCTCAGTGAAGTAGGTGTATCTGTCTCTAAGTCAACAGTAAAGAGAAGACTCCATGAAAGTAAATACAAAGGGTTCACATCTAGATGCAAACCATTAATCAATTCCAAAATTAGACAGGCCAGAGTTAAATTTGCTGAAAAACACCTCATGAAGCCAGCTCAGTTCTGGAAAAGTATTCTATGGACAGATGAGACAAAGATCAACCTGTACCAGAATGATGGGAAGAAAAAAGTTTGGAGAAGAAAGGGAACGGCACATGATCCAAGGCACACCACATCCTCTGTAAAACATGGTGGAGGCAACGTGATGGCATGGGCATGCATGGCTTTCAATGGCACTGGGTCACTTGTGTTTATTGATGACATAACAGCAGACAAGAGTAGCCGGATGAATTCTGAAGTATACCGGGATATACTTTCAGCCCAGATTCAGCCAAATGCCACAAAGTTGATCGGACGGCGCTTCATAGTACAGATGGACAATGACCCCAAGCATACAGCCAAAGCTACCCAGGAGTTCATGAGTGCAAAAAAGTGGAACATTCTGCAATGGCCAAGTCAATCACCAGATCTTAACCCAATTGAGCATGCATTTCACTTGCTCAAATCCAGACTTAAGACGGAAAGACCCACAAACAAGCAAGACCTGAAGGCTGCGGCTGTAAAGGCCTGGCAAAGCATTAAGAAGGAGGAAACCCAGCGTTTGGTGATGTCCATGGGTTCCAGATTTAAGGCAGTGATTGCCTCCAAAGGATTCGCAACAAAATATTGAAAATAAAAATATTTTGTTTGGGTTTGGTTTATTTGTCCAATTACTTTTGACCTCCTAAAATGTGGAGTGTTTGTAAAGAAATGTGTACAATTCCTACAATTTCTATCAGATATTTTTGTTCAAACCTTCAAATTAAACGTTAGAATCTGCACTTGAATTCTGTTGTAGAGATTTCATTTCAAATCCAATGTGGTGGCATGCAGAGCCCAACTCGCGAAAATTGTGTCACTGTCCAAATATTTCTGGACCTAACTGTATATACAAAACTGACATACCTGTTGCCATATACAGAAGAAGACTCTGTGGCGTCCCTGAAGCTGGAGCGACATCCCTGGGGTGACACATATATCGCCCCACACACACTGCCACTCTCTATACTATCTCCCAGCACACACACACACACACACACACACACACACTGCACCTCTGTATAATATCCTCCTTATTTATATGTCCCCCTCATTATATATATGTCCCCCTCCTGGGCCCATCCAGGTAATATATGTCCCCATCCTGGTTTGTTTGTTCTTTTCCTAGCATATATATCCTCCTCCTGGTATATATGCTCCCATCCTGAGCCTCTCCTGGTATATATGTTCCCATCCTGATTTATTTGTCTACATCTTGGTATATATGTCCCATCCTGGGTCCCTCCTGGTATGTATATCCCTGTCCTAGGCACATTCTAGTATATATGTCCCTATCCTGTTTTTTCTCCCCTTCCTGGTATACATGTCGTCTTCTTGGTATATATGCCCCCTTCCTGGGCTCTTCGTGGTATATTTGTATGCCACGAATAGAAAAAAAAAGAAAAACATTTTACTTACCCTCCCTGGCTCCCACGTCACACGGTGTCCTCTTTGAGCCACAATGCATTTCAGCTGGATATGCGCCCTCCGACGGGCATCAAGCTGGAGCAAGGCAGGGGCTGGGGTTGGCAGGCCCCAACCACCCTCAGCTCTTGTCTTCAGCTCACTGAGTGCTTATCTGTAGTGATAATGAATAGAATATGGTACATTAATGAAGGTAATAAGATACTCAAAGATAGGGACTATTATGAACCGCTAGAACAGGACCCCTCTACCTCAATCCTATATAGGTATAATATGATCATCCAGGAAGCATCCCAGAAAGAATTATTAAATCACAAGAAGAAAAAGTTTTTGAATGTTACATATCACACAATGCCATACTTTTATTTTTTACCTAAAATACATAAGGACTAGAGATGAGCGAACCGGTCGCGGTTCGGCTCGAGGTCGGTTCGCCGAACGGACGTCCCGTTCGAGTTCGGCTCGTCGAACGTTCGACGAACTGAACTCGAACTGCATAGGAAACAATGGCAGGCAATCACAAACACATAAAAACACCTAGAAAACACCCTCAAAGGTGTCCAAAAGGTGACAAACAACTCACAACACAACACAAACACATGGGAAAGTGACAAGGACATATACTCATGCGAAAACAAAAGAGCTTGACAAGGAAAAAGAGGAGGACACACAGATATAGGCATGGCACGCCCTTCTAAAATCATGTAAAACACCGCAAGGTGACTCCAAGCGGAGTGTCCCTTTTTTTCCAAAAATTGGGCCCCACACAGACACCTTATCAGTGGCAGCACTTGTGCCCTAGTTGCAAACAGGATGTTTTGATTTGCATCAAGCACATTCAAAAATACGCTATTCTTAACCGTCCCCAGGATGACACCGGGGTTGGTAGCAAAGTCTTTCCTGATCCCAGCTCTGTTCATCTTGGATCATTTTTAAAAAACACAGCAAGCAAGGGTTACTCCAAGCGGAGTCTCCCTTTTTTTCCAAAAATTGGGCCCCACACAGACACCTTATCAGTGGCAGCACTTGTGCCCTAGTTGCAAACAGGATGTTTTGATTAGCATCAAGCACATTCAAAAATACGCTATTCTTAACCGTCCCCAGGATGACACCGGGGTTGGTAGCAAAGTCTTTCCTGATCCCAGCTCTGTTCATCTTGGATCATTTTTAAAAAACACAGCAAGCAAGGGTTACTCCAAGCGGAGTCTCCCTTTTTTTCCAAAAATTGGGCCCCACACAGACACCTTATCAGTGGCAGCACTTGTGCCCTAGTTGCAAACAGGATGTTTTGATTTGCATCAAGCACATTCAAAAATACGCTATTCTTAACCGTCCCCAGGATGACACCGGGGTTAGTAGCAAAGTCTTTCCTGATCCCAGCTCTGCTCATTTTGGATCATTTTTAAAAAACACAGCAAGCAAGGGTTACTCCAAGCGGAGTCTCCCTTTTTTTCCAAAAATTGGGCCCCACACAGACACCTTATCAGTGGCAGCACTTGTGCCCTAGTTGCAAACAGGATGTTTTGATTTGCATCAAGCACATTCAAAAATACGCTATTCTTAACCGTCCCCAGGATGACACCGGGGTTGGTAGCAAAGTCTTTCCTGATCCCAGGTCTGTTCATCTTGGATCATTTTTAAAAAACACAGCAAGCAAGGGTTACTCCAAGCGGAGTCTCCCTTTTTTTCCAAAAATTGGGCCCCACACAGACACCTTATCAGTGGCAGCACTTGTGCCCTAGTTGCAAACAGGATGTTTTGATTAGCATCAAGCACATTCAAAAATACGCTATTCTTAACCGTCCCCAGGATGACACCGGGGTTGGTAGCAAAGTCTTTCCTGATCCCAGCTCTGTTCATCTTGGATCATTTTTAAAAAACACAGCAAGCAAGGGTTACTCCAAGCGGAGTCTCCCTTTTTTTCCAAAAATTGGGCCCCACACAGACACCTTATGAGTGGCAGCACTTGTGCCCTAGTTGCAAACAGGATGTTTTGATTTGCATCAAGCACATTCAAAAATACGCTATTCTTAACCGTCCCCAGGATGACACCGGGGTTAGTAGCAAAGTCTTTCCTGATCCCAGCTCTGTTCATCTTGGATCATTTTTAAAAAACACAGCAAGCAAGGGTTACTCCAAGCAGAGTCTCCCTTTTTTTCCAAAAATTGGGCCCCACACAGACACCTTATCAGTGGCAGCACTTGTGCCCTAGTTGCAAACAGGATGTTTTGATTTGCATCAAGCACATTCCAAATCCACAAGCATTTACTCTCCCCAGGATGACACAGGGGTAGTAAATTCCTTCTGGATCCATGACTTGTTCATTTTGATGAACGTCAGTCTGTCCACATTGTCACTGGACAGACGCGTGCGCTTATCTGTCAGCACACACCCAGCAGCACTGAAGACACGTTCAGAGACAACGCTGGCAGCTGGACACGACAAAATCTCCAAGGCGTAACTGGAGAGCTCTGGCCATTTTTCTAGATTTGAAGCCCAAAAGGAGCAAGGCTCCATTTGCAAAGTCATGGCATCGATGTTCATTTGGAGATACTCCTGTATCATCCTCTCCAGCCGTTGACTATGTGTCAGACTTGTTGTCTCTGGTGGCCTTGCAAAGGATGGTCTAAAAAATGTTTGTCAAGTTACAACTGGGAGATTCACTCCCTGCACCTGCACGGTTGTTTGGTGGAAAAGCCGAGCTAAGATCGAGTAACAGCTTCTGCTGATACTCCTGCATACGTGCGTCCCTTTCTATGGCTGGAATTATGTCACAAAATTTGGACTTGTACCGGGGATCTAATAGTGTGGCAATCCAGTAGTCATCATCACTTCTAATTTTGACAATACGAGGGTCATGTTGGAGGTAGTGCAACAAGAAGGCACTCATGTGTCTTGCGCAGCCATGCGGACCAAGTCCACGCTGTGTTTGTGGCATAGAGGTGCTAACCGTTCTTTCTTCCTCTGACATCTCCCCCCAACCTCTTTCAACAGAAATTTGACCAAGGTCTCCCTCATCTGCTGAGTCTTCCATGTCCATGGACAGTTCATCCTCCATTTCTTCATGTTCTCCTGCACCTTCCTCAACATTTAGCCTGCTACTATGCGCCCTTGTTGATCCCTGAACCCCATGGTCCCATGCCTGCTGCGTTGGTGATGATGAACGTCTGGACCTTGGTGATGTTGTTGTCCCTTGCGCATATGAATCCTCCTGTAGTTCCTCCCCTTCCTGTTGTCCCACCCCCTGACTCCGAATAGTGTTTAGCGTGCGCTCCAGCATGTAAATGACTGGAATTGTCATGCTGATAATGGCATTGTCAGCGCTAAACATATTCGTCGACATGTCGAAACTGTGCAGAAGGGTGCATAGGTCCTTGATCTGAGACCACTCCATCAGGGTGATCTGCCCCACCTCTGCATCTCGTTGGCCCAGGCTATACGTCATGACGTATTGCACCAGGGCTCGGCGGTGCTGCCACAGTCGCTGTAACATGTGGAGAGTTGAATTCCAGCGTGTCGCCACATCGCATTTCAGGCGATGAACCGGCAGGCCGAAAGACTTCTGGAGCGATGCAAGTCGCTCAGCTGCGGCGCTTGAACAGTGGAAGTGAGCAGACAGTTTTCGTGCCCTGGTCAGAAGGCCATCTAGGCCGGGATAGTGTGTTAAAAATTGCTGGACGACAAGGTTCAACACGTGAGCCATACAAGGTACGTGTGTCACCTTGCCCAGGCGAAGGGCCGCACCCAGGTTTGCAGCATTGTCGCACACGGCCTTACCAGGCTGCAGGTTGAGTGGAGACAACCATTTATCAAACTCGGACCATAGAGCTGACCACAACTCCTCAGCTGTGTGACTCTTATTCCCAAGACATGTCAAGCTAAAGACCGCCTGATGCCGTTGCGCTCTGCTGCCAGCATAGTAATGAGGGGTGCGTGATTCCTTCTGCGCAGTGAGAACGCTGGTGGCCTGACCAGGCAGGCTTGGGGCAGAAGTGGAGGACCTAGATGAGGTGGAGGAGGCAGAAGCAGTGTCGGAACTTGGACAGACAGAGGATTGACACACAAGTCGTGGGGACGGCAAGACTTCTGCAGCAGACCCTTCACCATCTATCACCATAGTTACCCAGTGCCCAGTCAGCGACATGTAACGTCCCTGTCCATGCTTACTGGTCCAAGTATCGGTGGTGAAATGCACCCGTTCACACACAGAGTTTCTCAAGGAAGCGGTGATGTTTTGTGCGACATGCTGGTGTAGCGTGGGCACACCTTTCTTAGAGAAGTAGTGGTGACTAGGCATCTGGTACTGGGGCACAGCGACAGACATAAGGTCTCTAAAATCCTGTGTGTCCACTAGGCGGAAAGGCAGCATTTCGGTAGCCAAGAGCTTACAGAGGGATAGAGTCAACCTCTTAGCTTTGTCATGGGTCGCAGGAAATGGCCTTTTATTTGACCACATCTGAGGGACAGAGATCTGGCTGCTGTGTGTAGACGGTGGTGAGTAGGGTGTCCCTGGAAAAATGCAGGTTTGTGAGGAAAGTGCAGGCGGAGACATGATGTTGCCTTCATCCAACGTTGGTGCTATCGATGTCTGAGAGAGCTGTACACACTCACTTGTTTCCCCTTCCAAACCAACTGACGACCTACAAAGTGCCTGTTGCGGTTACAGTGGTGGAAGTTGTGCGTGGAAAAACAGGTGTGACAGCTGTCCCCACAGTCCTAGAAGATGAAGAGCGCGCGGATGCACTGGAAGGGGCAGGCGGTGGATGGTTCGCTCCGCTAGGCCGCATTGCAGCACAGTGAGCTTCCCACCGGGACATATGATATTTATTCATGTGACAATTCATGGAAGAAGTTGTCAAACTGCTGAGGTTTTGACCTCTACTAAGAGAACCATGACAAATTTTACAGATCACATAATTTGGGCGATCTTTTGCTATGTCAAAAAAGGACCAGGCTAGGCAAGGCTTAGAGGGCATGCGACCTGTTGATCCACCCCGACTAGTGTTCAGAGGCAGAGTGGTGGCTGAGGATGCAGTTGTAGACGTGCTACCAGTACTCCGACTCTGTCCAGGAAGGCGCAAGGTAACTTTGTCATCAGTTGCATCCTCCTCCACCACCTCTGTTGACCTCCTCGAGTGCCTGACTGTGGGTTGACAGTAGGTGGGATCTAGAACTTCATCATCAATTGTTGTGTTTGCACTCCCCTCCCCCTCAGACCGAGCCTCTTCTTGCCCTCACCGAATATTTAAGTTGTCATCCCAATCGGGTATCTGCATCTCATCTTCATCAGTATGTTCCTCATTGTCTATAACCACAGGTGTTACAGTTTGTGACAAAGGGTCAACATTATGCTCAGAAACTTGGTCCTCACGGCCTGAATCAGAGTCACAAAGGTTCTGGTCATCACTGCAGACCATTTCCTGTTCTGTACTCACTGTAGCTTGGGAGCAGACCTCTGATTCCCAGACTATAGTGTGACTGAACAGCTCGGCAGACTCAGCCATCTCAGTTCCATCATACTGTGCAGGGCTGATGGAGACTTCAGAGCTGGGAGAAAGCAAGTTTGATTGGGATGACAACTCAGAGGACTGGTGTTTTTTGGATGCGATACTTGAAGTGGCTGAGAGGCCACTTGTTGGACCACTTGAGATCCATTCAAGCATTTTCCTTTTTTGGCCATCATCTACCTTTGTTCCTGTTGTTCGTGTCCGTAAAAAAGGGAGCACATCGGATTGTCCACGGTAAGTAGTAGACATCTTACTTTTTGTTACGGGGGACCGGCAGATTAGGACCAGGGGGTATATATCCTAATCGCCAGTCGGGGCCCACCGTGCTCCAGATGACAAAGGAGCTGCTGGCACCTGAGGGTTAGGCGGAGACTATAGAGCTGGATGGCTCTGAGATAACCCAGGAACTCTGGGAATCGGTCACGTGTGTTGGGACACGTCAGACCGGACGACAACCCGATTAGCGTTTTGGTGCACCTAGCGCTACACCAACCATGTGGGCAGGAAACACGTCAGGCCGGGTGGTAACCAGGTAGCGTTGACCGGAAGACCGCCACTAAAGCGCCCTGTCGGCCACGTGTGTAGGACACGTCAGGCCGAGCGGTCCTCCGATTAGCGTTTCTGGCCACCTCTCGACTGGCCACGTGTGTGTAGGACACGTCCGGCCAGATGGGTACACCAGTAGCGTTGACCGGGAAGCCGAGGAGGATAAGGAACACCCTGTTAACTCCACAGTGGTCCTGGGGTACGCTGTCCGTGCGCGTAGGGGGCACAACCGGACAGGTGGCGCAGCAGGTGCGTTGTCCGTGTGCGTAGGGGGCACAATCGGACAGGTGGCGCAGCAGGTGCGTTGTCCGTGTGCGTAGGAGACACAATCGGACAGGTGGCGCAGCAGGTGCGTTGTCCGTGTGCGTAGGGGGCACAATCGGACAGGAAGCACAGCAGCCGCAACCCAGTTTATGCCACTGGGCTGCTATAGCAAGACTGGAATGGCAGGAGGGAAGCACGGCGCCTGACCCTGATGTGCCGAGCCACGAATCTTGGCGTGACAGGCACCGTTCGCCTAACCCTACCTACCGCTTCCCAACATAGGCTTATGCCGCAATGAGGCTCTAACATGGAGGTGTGCTCTGACTGAGCAAAAGTGAAGACTGCGCACCTCCATGTTGTCTCCAGCCCCTTTTATAACCTGGGTCCGCCCCAAACCCAGGGTGGAACCACCAAGGTCCAATAGCAGAGTGCCATGTCATCAGTGACGTCACATGCGACCTATCCGGAACCGCCACGTCATTGATGACCTCATGGCAGCCACGCCCCAAACACTTCACCAGTCATCGTCTGACGACCAATACTGAGGTGCCAGATCATAGGGGCGGGCCTCTGCGAGCCAGTCCGGAGTTGCCACGTCATCAGGACACCTGACACCCTCTGCCCTATCAGGGCCTGCCACCTCACGGACATGCTCAGTGAGGTCCTTACCGGACCTAGCCTCTGGTGCACTAAGTGCCTGAGCATGCCCAGTAGCCTGAGCAACAGGCTCAGAAAGCAGACTATCAGTTTGAGCATGCTCAGTAGGCACATCCCAGAACTTGGACACAGCACGAAGTCCAAGTACCTGTGCAAAGAGGCTGTTAGCGTTAATTGTGGGAGCATGCTCAGTAGCCTGAACTGAGGACTTAGTCTCAGACATAACACAATCAGGCTGAGCATGCTCACTAGGCAAAACACCGGGCTTAAACTCTGGCTGGGGTAAATCGGCGCACGCATGCGCACTAGCCGCCTCTCCACACTTAGACATGGTGGAAGGAACAGCCAACTGGACGACCCGAGGCACGGCCAAGAACGGCAGCCGGCGCCTGGGCGCAACAGGAACCGCAGCAGGCTGCTTGCGGCTATGGCGGCGCCGGTTCGTAACACTTTTGCTGGTAGATGGTCTATCTTCAGCAGATGATAATGGAGCTGTGCCACCTTCCCCACGGACAAACCCTTTTTTTCCTTTTCCACCACGCCTCTTCCCCTTTCCACCAGTATCTGTCATTTTGCCATGTTGACTGCGACAAGATAAGACCGAAGGAAGGAAGATAAAATAGGATTAATTGTCTACTGGCAAATGCAAGAAGTCTTGCAAACAAAATGAATGAATTGGAGACTCTTATGTCAACCATGGATTATGATGTGGTGGGCATTACAGAAACCTGGCTGGATGAAAGCCATGACTGGGTGACACACATACAGGGTTATAGTACATTTAGGAAGGACAGGAAAGGCCAAAAAGGTGGTGGGGTGTGTATATTTATTAAATCTAACCTAAAACCTGTGTTGTATGATGACATTGAGGGGAACAGCAACAATGTAGAGTCAGTATGGGTAAATGTACATGGGGAGGGGAATAATGGAAAAATGCTAATTGGAGTTTGCTATAAGCCTCCTAACATACCTCAACAAATAGAGGGTGAAATGCTGGAACAAATTGAAAAGGCAGCTAATAATAATAATCGGGTTCTTATTATGGGGGATTTCAACTATCCAGACATACAGTGGGACATAGAATCTTCTGGTTCTGCTAAAAGCTGTAAGTTCTTATCTACTATTCAAGACAATTTCCTCTCTCAGATGGTAGGTGAACTGACCAGGGGAGATAATTTGCTAGATCTGGTCCTGTCAAATAGACCGGATACAATTTCAGATCTACAGGTCCGGGAGCACTTGGGCACCAGCGATCATAATATGGTAATCTTCAACATAATATTCAATAGAACATTTCAAAGGGGGAATGCTAAAACCTGGAATTTTAGGAAAGCTGATTTCAACAAATTAAGGGAAGAGCTTAAATGTGTAGATTGGGACAAAGTCATAATAACTGGGGATACCGAACATAAATGGGGTAAGTTTAAGGATATACTACTAGAGTCCTGTAAAAAACGTATACCCTCTGGTAATAAAATGTCCAGGAATAAAGAGAAACCACTATGGATAAATAAGACTGTACAAAGTATAATAAAACAAAAACAAAGGGCATTTAAAATCTTAAAGGCTGAGAATACAGAAATAGCATTTCAGAAGTATAAAGATATCAATAGGAAATGTAAAAAAGAAATCAAACAAGCAAAATTAGCTACTGAAACAAAAATCGCCAATGACATTAAAATAAATCCCAAAATCTTTTATAAATACATTAATGCCAAAAGGAAAACAAAGGATAGTATCGGCCCCTTAAAATATAATAACAAGTTAGTTATAAAGGACAAACAAAAGACTGAGATATTAAATAGGCATTTCTCATCTGTATTCACCAAGGAACTGACTGTACCAGGGATCATTCAACAAGTGAAAAATCAAAGTTCACCACCCGATATAATTAATTTAACACAAGATGAAGTACGCCTACGTCTGAGTAAATTAAACATTGACAAATCCCCAGGGCCAGATGGCATTCATCCACGAATATTGAGGGAATTGAGCTCCGTAATCGACAGACCGCTGTATCTCATCTTTTTAGACTCACTTGTAACAGGGTTGGTGCCTCAGGATTGGAGGATTGCTGATGTGGTACCGATATTTAAGAAAGGTAAGAGGGTAGATCCAGGCAACTACCGTCCAGTAAGCCTGACATCAGTAGTATGCAAAGTTTTTGAGGGCATTTTAAGGGATGACATGCAAAAATATATTGCAGAAAATAATATGATAACTGACAAACAGCATGGATTCATGAAAGATAAGTCGTGTCTAACCAACCTGTTGGGGTTCTATGAGGGGGTAAGTTCAAACCTGGATATTGGTAATGCAGCTGATGTGATTTATTTGGACTTTGCAAAGGCATTTGATACTGTATCACATAATAGCCTTATACTAAAGCTCCAGAAGCAAGGACTAGGGGACACAATATGCAACTGGGTAAGGAATTGGCTAAAAGATAGGAAACAAAGAGTAGTCATAAATGGTACATTCTCTAAATGGGCCATAGTCAGCAGTGGGGTGCCGCAGGGATCTGTGCTTGGACCGATTCTTTTTAATCTCTTTATTAATGACCTTGTGGATGGGATTGATAGTACAGTGTCACTCTTTGCCGATGACACCAAACTATGTAGGATATTAAAAACTGACCTTGATAGTACAATATTACAAAAAGATCTGGATAAGATGTCAGAATGGGCAGATACTTGGCAAATGAGATTTAATGTTGATAAATGTAAAGTAATGCACCTAGGACGGAGTAATCCTATAGCTGCGTATACATTAAATGGAAGTAAACTCGGGACTACAGAACAGGAGAAGGACTTGGGTATTCTCATTACAAATAAGCTGAGCAGCAGCACTCAATGTCAAGCAGCAGCTGCTAAAGCAAACAAGATTTTAGGGTGTATAAAAAGAGAGATTAGATCCCGTGATCCCAACGTATTGTTACCCCTCTATAAATCACTTGTAAGGCCACATCTGGAATACGGGATCCAGTTTTGGGCTCCACATTTTAAAAAGGACATTCAGAAGTTAGAGTCAGTTCAAAGGCGGGCAACTAGACTATTACAAGGAATGGAAGGCCTCCCATATGATGACAGGTTAAAAAAGTTAGATATGTTTAGCTTAGAAAAAAGACGTCTCAGAGGAGATCTCATTTATATGTATAAATACATGTGTGGTCAATATAAAGGACTGGCACATGACTTATTTCTTCCAAAGACAGTACTAAGGACCAGGGGGCACTCACTGCGAGTGGAAGAAAAGCGATTCCAACAACTAAATAGGAAAGGGTTCTTTACAGTTAGAGCAGTCAGACTGTGGAATGCCCTACCACAAGAGGTAGTAATGGCAGATACTATAACAGCTTTTAAAAAATAGAATGTAAATCCAGCGCAATCACATGAATTTTTTAAAAAAGTTATCTTCTTTATTAATGATTTTCCATAAAATCCAAGCAGGTACATGCAGCATAAAAAATATAAATGTGCCCAGGTCAGAGCGACGCGTTTCAACAAACTGTCTTAATCATGGTCCATGGAGACCATGTGGTAGTAAAAATTGAGAGGTGGTGTAGATTGCAGCGGTGGTCTAGCTTTATTAACAGCAGAATAATAAAGAATAAATATCCCTGACAATGCAACTACGGCCCTTAAACTGGCAGCATAAATTGCTAGTATAATGGCTTAGTAACTATCAGTTTGAGTGTGCAATGCAGGCAGACGTGCTGCAAATATCTGTGCACTACTGGGACTATACAGAAGTCCAACAGCCACGTTTAGGATGCCACTAGGTACACTCAGTGTTTGCTAGTATAATGGCTTAGTTATAATGAGTTGGAGTGTGCAATGCAGGCAGACGTGCTGCAAATATCTGTGGACTACTGGGACTATACAGAAGTCCAACAGCCACGTTTAGGATGACACTAAGTTCACTCAGTGTTTGCTAGTATAATGGCTTAGTAACTATCAGTTTGAGTGTGCAATGCAGGCAGACGTGCTGCAAATATCTGTGCACTACTGGGACTATACAGAAGTCCAATAGCCATGTTTAGGATGCCACTAGGTACACTCAGTGTTTGCTAGTATAATGGCTTAGTAACTATCAGTTTGAGTGTGCAATGCAGGCAGACGTGCTGCAAATATCTGTACACTACTGGGACTATACAGAAGTCCAACAGACACGTTTAGGATGCCACTAGGTACACTCAGTGTTTGCTAGTATAATGGCTTAGTTATAATGAGTTGGAGTGTGCAATGCAGGCAGACGTGCTGCAAATATCTGTGGACTACTGGGACTATACAGAAGTCCAACAGCCACGTTTAGGATGCCACTAGGTACACTCAGTGTTTGCTAGTATAATGGCTTAGTTATAATGAGTTGGAGTGTGCAATGCAGGCAGACGTGCTGCAAATATCTGTGGACTACTGGGACTATACAGAAGTCCAACAGCCACGTTTAGGATGACACTAAGTTCACTCAGTGTTTGCTAGTATAATGGCTTAGTAACTATCAGTTTGAGTGTGCAATGCAGGCAGACGTGCTGCAAATATCTGTGCACTACTGGGACTATACAGAAGTCCAATAGCCATGTTTAGGATGCCACTAGGTACACTCAGTGTTTGCTAGTATAATGGCTTAGTAACTATCAGTTTGAGTGTGCAATGCAGGCAGACGTGCTGCAAATATCTGTACACTACTGGGACTATACAGAAGTCCAACAGACACGTTTAGGATGCCACTAGGTACACTCAGTGTTTGCTAGTATAATGGCTTAGTTATAATGAGTTGGAGTGTGCAATGCAGGCAGACGTGCTGCAAATATCTGTGGACTACTGGGACTATACAGAAGTCCAATAGCCACGTTTAGGATGACACTAGGTACACTCAGTGTTTGCTAGTATAATGGCTTAGTAACTATCAGTTTGAGTGTGCAATGCAGGCAGACGTGCTGCAAATATCTGTGCACTACTGGGACTATACAGAAGTCCAATAGCCACGTTTAGGATGCCACTAGGTACACTCAGTGTTTGCTAGTATAATGGCTTAGTAACTATCAGTTTGAGTGTGCAATGCAGGCAGACGTGCTGCAAATATCTGTGCACTACTGGGACTATACAGAAGTCCAACAGCCACGTTTAGGATGACACTAGGTACACTCAGTGTTTGCTAGTATAATGGCTTAGTTATAATGAGTTGGAGTGTGCAATGCAGGCAGACGTGCTGCAAATATCTGTGCACTACTGGGACTATACAGAAGTCCAATAGCCACGTTTAGGATGCCACTAGGTACACTCAGTGTTTGCTAGTATAATGGCTTAGTAACTATCAGTTTGAGTGTGCAATGCAGGCAGACGTGCTGCAAATATCTGTGCACTACTGGGACTATACAGAAGTCCAACAGCCACGTTTAGGATGACACTAAGTTTACTCAGTGTTTGCTAGTATAATGGCTTAGTAACTATCAGTTTGAGTGTGCAATGCAGGCAGACGTGCTGCAAATATCTGTGCACTACTGGGACTATACAGAAGTCCAATAGCCACGTTTAGGATGCCACTAGGTACACTCAGTGTTTGCTAGAATAATGGCTTAGTTATAATGAGTTGGAGTGTGCAGAGGACAGGAGGGTACAGTGCCAGGATTGTGGGGCTCTGGGTAGAGGAAAGGATGCCTGCCTTTCTATTCCCTCCTAATGGGGAAATGCAGCGAGGAAATCCCTGACCTTAGCTACACAGACGCTGTCTCTGTTTTCAGGACCTGTCACCTATGGCTCTGACCCTGCCGGTACGAGCCCTTAAAAGGACTGATAGAAAGTGCTATCCCTAAGCTGTCCAGCGCTGTGTATGGAAGCGCATACAGCAGTATCGGCGATAGGACAAAGGACGGAGCTGCGCCAGTGATGTCTGACACCAAGGACGCAGAAGAGATAATGGCGTCCGGACGGGCAGATACTCATTTTTATAATGCAGGGACATGTGACATGGACATCCTATCACACATGCCGTTGCTTCTCTGGCTAAAAGTCCACTTAGCTGTGTGTGTGTCTGGGATTGGCTGACATGCTGGCCCTCCCCACTACACGCGCGCGCTTAGGGAAGGAAGACAAGAAAAAAAAAAAAAATTATCCATTATCCATACAGCAGTGATCTGAAGGCGCTGTTCCCGCACACTATACACTGAAATTTCATAATAGTGTGAGTCACAGAGTGACTTACACTATTACAGCGGAAAGCCAGCTAGGAATTAACTGTTTTTTTGCTGCTAGAACCGTTCTCGAACGTTTCTAGAACTATCGAGCTTTTGCAAAAAGCTCGAGTTCTAGTTTGATCTAGAACAGGCCCCAAAATCACTCGAGCCTAGAACTGGAGAACCTCGAACCGCGACCCGCGCTCAACTCTAATAAGGACCCAAAAAATCCCCCAGGACGTCCAATCATTTCAGGTGTGAACTCCATAACTAGTAACCTCTCTCATTACGTGGATCTATTCCTACAAGAATATGTAGTTAAACTAGAATCCTATTTAAAAGATTCAACCCAACTAATTAGGGAAATAACAAATCTACCTCCGATAAAGGACAGCATTCTTCTGATAATGGATGTATGCTTGCTATACAATAATATAGCACATGAAAGGGGTCTTCAAGCCATAGATGAAACATTAACAAAGGATATAGAGATAATTGATACACAAAAAACTTTCTGCTGCAGGCAATAAAATTCATACTAGAAAACAATGTGTTCTCCTTCGAAGGCTCTTACTACAGACAGATCAAAGGCTGTGCGATGGGGACGAGATTCGCACCAAGTTATGCCAATATCTTCATGGGTGCATTCGAGTCCGTCTCCATCGCACAGTCAAATTATACAGAGCACATAATTTTTTACCGTCGTTTCATCGATGACCTCTTCATAATTTGGAAAGGTCCTTTAACAAAGGCAAGAGAATTTGTGGAGGACCTTAATAGAAATAATTGGGGTCTATCTTTCACAGCCACCTATTCAGAAAAGACAATCCAATACCTAGACCTGCAAATCATGCTAAATGAAACAGGGAAGATCACAACATCCACCCATTTTAAACCCGTGGATGTTAATAGTTAACTGAAATTTGATAGTGGGCACTTACCCAGATGGATCTGTAACATCCCTTATGGACAATACAGAAGAGTACGTAAAAACTGTACGGATAATAAGGACTTTGAAACAGAATCTAAGATCCTCAAAAAACGTTTTTTGGAGAAAGGGTACCCCAAGAAATTACTATATGATGCTTTCAAAAGAAAGAATCCCCTTACTCAAGAAAAATGCATAAGATCAAAACAAATTAATCCCAAGGATAACAACGAGGAAAAAAAAAAGAAACTTACAAAATGGAGTCTGGTAACTACCTTCTGCCAACCGAGAACACTCATTGAAAATATGCTAAACAAATATTGTTTTATATTAAAGGGGGATCCCATTTTATCAGAACATTTACCCCATAAACCTATTATTATTTATAAGAAAAATAAATGCTTGGGTAATATAATTGCACCTAGCAACATATCAAAAAGGACAATAACAACAAAGGTGGATAACCCTAATTTATGGGGAAGTTATCCATGCCGAACATCTAAATGTCTCTGTTGCCATGTCATCGCAAAAGGAGTGAAGACTTTCAACTCTAGAAGCACGGGAGAAATTTTTCCAATAAAACACAGATTAAATTTTCACTCCACGTATGTGGTATATCTGATTGAGTGCCCATGTCGCATTCAATATGTAGGACATACGATACAAGAGATGCATTCAATAATAAACATCGACACAATATCAAAATAGGATATACACTGCACAGCATCTCAAGACATTATAATACCACACATAACAGGGACCCTAGTAAAATGATGCTAACAATCATAGACTGTATCAACAATAAAGATCCAGCATCATTAACAAAATGAATCAAAGAGAAAGTTACTGGATATTTAAATTGGGTACACTAGCTCCAGGAGGACATAATTTAACACTGGATAATGTTGACAAACAATAACCACCACAATTCACCAGATACACAAATTCCAAACCAAAATGACAGGAGGAAGTCAGTATGTAACACTGCTGGTGGAATGACACGCTGGATCACTGTTGCGACCTGCTGGCACCGCACATAAGAGATATCTGTGACAATGGCCACACGCTAGATTGCTGTTGCGACCTGCTGGCACCGCACATAAGAGATATCTGTGACAATGGCCACACGCACGGTCCCTGATGATTGGTTAGCCGCGGTACTAGGGGGACCGCATGAGATATAGTGCTATCCATAATAACAACCTTTCATGATTTTCACAATCTTATGATTTTTCATAATAATAATTTTCATAATAATAATTTTTATAATGCTTCCATATAAGAAACAAATTGGAAAAAAATAAACCATCCCCTAATCTCCCAAAATAAGAAGAATGGATCTAAGTATACTAATGGATAATAAAGTGGATATATATATATGGAGCATATTGGATACCACACATTTAAAACAGGTTAGGAATATAATATAGATAAGTTACGATGTCCAAATTTTAAATGTTCAGATTTTAATGATTTTGATACATATGTCCATATACCCTTATAGATTGATTTATATATAATTTTTATATTAAAAAAATGGTTATATAATTTTATATATTTTAAATATATTACCCTTATTGGTTTTATACATAATGGTTATTTTACACTAGTGTTTTAATCAATAATTTATCCAATATTCCACCATATGATTTTAGCTCCCATAGGGTTAAAGGGCTAACGATCTAATGATTTAATTAATGGCACACCCATAAGGTTACTTGTGGGGTTTTTTATCTATAAATGTAATGTTTGTAAGGCGCTCCTGCTATACCTGATGAAAGCAATAGTGGATTGCTGAAACGCGTAGTAATAACAGGAGCTTATAACAATAAAGTCAATTCATCTAAACTACTGGCAGCCATTCTATAGCGCTCTATCAGACTGAAATACCTATCTTCATTATCTGTACCCATTGGCTGCCACGTCCTTGCCACCTTCGCGGCTCTGTTACCTGCAGCAGTGTGATGAGGTCACTCTGGGCCCAGAACCAAGTGTACTATGTAGAAAAGGGAACAGGACTGAGATTACAACAGAAATACAAGATCACAACCGAGCTTACTACAGAGATATGAGCTCACAACCAAGCTCACTACAGAGATATGAGATCAGAAGCAAGCTTACTACAGAGATACGGGAGCAGAACTAAGCTTACTACAGAGGTATGGGAGCAAAACGGAGCTTACTATAGATATATGAAAACAGAACCAAGATTACTACTCCCTTCATACAGTATACACTGTAGCACCCCTGCCCAGCAGAGATCACAGGAGCACAGAGTGTACCAGTAGGAATTGATCCCAATGCCCCTCACAGTATAATGCCTCCTTACCATGGCTTTGTTTCCAGTACCTATGGTATTCAGGTTTTTTGTCAGATGCTGCACGTACCCATTTTAACCTATGAAGGACTGGCACATGACTTATTTCTTCCAAAGACAATACTAAGGACCAGGGGGCACTCACTGCGAGTGGAAGAAAAGCGATTCCGACAGCTAAATAGGAAAGGGTTCTTTATAGTTACAGCAGTCAGACTGTGGAATGCCCTACCACAAGAGGTAGTAATGGCATATACTATAACAGCTTTTAAAAAAGGGCTGGATGATTTCCTCAGTACACACAACATTGTTGGTTATAAATGACTCAGTGACCAAATGTAGAACTGGTGGAGGAAGGTTGAACTAGATGGGCCTAGGTCTTTTTTCAACCTTAGTAACTAAGTAACTATGTAGAGATGAGCGAACCAGCGGCGGTTCGGCTCGAGCTTGGTTCTAAGAATGGAGGTCGCGTTCGAGTTCAGTTAGGCGAACCGGTTCGGCGAACCACTCGAACCGCATTGCAAATAATATGAGGCAAACACAAACACATAAAAACACCTAGAAAACACCCTCAAAGGTGTCCAAGAGGTGACAAACAACTCACAACACAACACAAACACATGGGAAAGTGACAAGAACAAATTCTCATGCGAAAACAAAACAGCTTGACGAGGAAAAAGAAGACGAGACAGATATAGGCATGGCATGCCCTTCTAAAATCATGTAAAACACAGCAAGGGGACTCAAAACAGAGTCTCTCTTTTTTCCAAAAATTGGGCCACACAGACACCCCTTCAGTGGCAGCACTTGTGCCCCAGTTGTACACTTCACAGGTAGATTTGCATCAAGCACACTCAAAAATACAGCAGCCTAAGCTGTCCCCAGGATGACACCGGGTGAGGTAGCAAAGTCTTTGCTGAACCATGACTTGTTCATCTTGGCCCCTTTTTAAAAACACAGCAAGGGTTACTCCAAGCGGAGTCTCCCTTTTTTCCAAAAATTGGGCCACACAGACACCCCTTCAGTGGCAGCACTTGTGCCCCAGTTGTACACTTCACAAGTAGATTTGTATCAAGCACATTCAAAAATACGCCATCCTTAACCGTCCCCAGGATGACACCGGGGTAGGTAGCAAAGTTTTTGCTGATCCCAGATATGTTCATCTTGGATCATTGTTAGAAACACTGCAAGCAAGGGTTACTCCAAGCAGAGTCTCCCTTTTTTCCAAAAATTGGGCCACACAGACACATCCTTCAGTGGCAGCACTTGTGCCCCAGTTGTACACTTCACAGGTAGATTTGCATCAAGCACATTTAAAATACAACAGCATTTACTCTCCCCAGGATGACATCGGGGTAGTAAAGATGTTTGTCAAGTTACAACTGGGAGATTCACTCCGTGCACCACGGTTGTTTGGTGGAAAAGCCGAGCTAAGATCGAGTAACAACTTCTGCTGATACTCCTGCATACGTGCGTCCCTTTCTATGGCTGGAATTATGTCACAAAATTTGGACTTGTACCGAGGATCTAATAGTGTGGCAAGCCAGTAGTCATCATCATCACTTCTAATTTTGACAATACGAGTGTCATATTGTAGGTAGTGCAGCAAGAAGGCGCTCATGTGTCTTGCGCAGCCATGCGGACCAAGTCCACGCTGTGTTTGTGGCATAGAGGTGGTAACCGTTCTTTCTTCTTCTGACATCTCCCCCCAACCTCTTTCAACTGAAATTTGACCAAGGTTTCCCTCATCCGCTGAGTCTTCCATGTCCATGGACAGTTCGTCCTCCATTTCTTCATGTTCTCCTGCACCTTCCTCAACATTTTGCCTGCTACCATGTGCCCTTGTTGATCCATGCCCCCATGGTCCCATGCCTGCCACCTTGGTGATGATGAACGTCTGGACCTTGTTGATGTTGTTGTCCCTTGCTCATATGAATCCTCCTGTACTTCCTCCTCTTCCTCTTGTCCCACCCCCTGACTCCAAATAGTGTTTAGCGTGTGCTCCAGCATGTAAATGACTGGAATTGTCATGCTGATAATGGCATTGTCAGCGCTAAACATATTCGTCGTCATGTCGAAACTGTGCAGAAGGGTGCACAGGTCCTTGATCTGAGACCACTCCATCAGGGTGATCTGCCCCACCTCTGCATCTCGTTGGCCCAGGCTATACGTCATGACGTATTGCACCAGGGCTCGGCGGTGCTGCCACAGTCGTTGTAACATGTGGAGAGTCGAATTCCAGCGTGTCGGCACATCGCATTTCAGGCGATGAACCGACAGGCTGAAAAACTTCTGTTGCAATGCAAGTCGCTCAGCTGCGGCAGTTGAACGGCGGAAGTGAGCAGACAGTTTTCGTGCCCTGTTCAGAAGGCCATCTAGGCCGGGATAGTGTGTTAAAAATTGCTAGACAACAAGGTTCAACACGTGAGCCATACAAGGCACGTGTGTCACCTTGCCCAGGCGAAGGGCCGCACCCAGGTTTGCAGCATTGTCGCACACGGCCTTACCTGGCTGCAGGTTGAGTGGAGACAACCATTTACCAAACTCAGTCTCCAGAGCTGCCCACAACTCAGCTGCTGTGTGACTCTTATTTCCAAGACATTTTAAGATAAAGATCGCCTGATGCCATTGCGCTCTCCTGCCAGCATAGTAGTGAGGGGTGCGTGATTCCTTGTGCGCAGTTACAACGCTAGTGGCCTGACCAGGCTGGCTAGGGGCGGAGGTGGAGGACCCAGATGAGGTTGCGGAGGCAGAAGCAGTGGAGGAACTTGGACAGACAGAGGATTGACACACAAGTCGTGGGGACAGCAAGACTTGTGCAGCAGACCCTTCACCATCTATCACCATAGTTTCCTAGTGCCCAGTCAGCGACATGTAACGTCCCTGTCCATGCTTACTGGTCCAAGTATCGGTGGTGAAATGCACCCGTTCACACACAGAGTTTCTCAAGGAAGCGGTGATGTTGTGCGACATGCTGGTGTAGTGCAGGCACACCTTTCTTAGAGAAGTAGTGGCGACTGGGCATCTGGTACTGGGGCACAGTGACGGACATAAGGTCTCGAAAATCCTGTGTGTTCACCAGGCGGAAAGGCAGCATTTCGGTAGCCAAGAGCTTGCAGAGGGATAAAGTCGACCTCTTAGCTTTGTCATGGGTCACAGGAAATGGCCTTTTATTTGTCCACATCTGAGGGATAGAGATCTGGCTGCTGTGTGTAGACGGTGGTGAGTAGGGTGTCCCTGGAAAAATGCAGGTTTGTGAGGAAAGTGCAGACGTAGACATGATGTTGCCTTCATCCAACGTTGGTGCTGTCGATGTCTGAGAGAGCTGTACACCCGCACTTGTTTCCCCTTCCAAACCATCTGATGACCTACCAAATAAACAGCCTGTTGCGGTTACAGTGGGGAAAGTTGTGCGTGGAAAACCAGATGTGACAGCTGTCCCCACAGTCCTAGAAGATGAAGAGCGCGCGGATGCACTGGAAGGGGCAGGCGGTGGATCGTCCGCTCCGCTAGGCCGAATTGCAGCACAGTGAGCTTCCCACTGGGACATTTGATATTTATTCATGTGACGATTCATGGAAGAAGTTGTCAAACTGTTGAGGTTTTGGCCTCTACATACAGATTCCCAACAAATTTTACAGATCACATGATTTGGGCGATCCTTTGCAAGGTCAAAAAAGGACCAGGCTAGGCAAGGCTTAGAAGACATGCGACCTGATGAGCCACCCCGACTAGTGCTCAAAGGCAGAGTGGTGGCTGAGGATGCAGTTGTAGACGTGCTACCAGTACTCCGACTCTGTCCAGGAAGGCGCAAGGTAACTTCGTCGTCAGTTGCATCCTCTTCCACCGCCTTTGTTGACCTCCTCGAGTGCCTGACTGTGGGTTGACAAGAGGTGGTATCTAGAACTTCCTCATCAAGCATTGTGTTTGCACTCCCCTCACCCTCAGACCTAGCCTCTTCCTGCCCTGACCGAATATTTAAGTTGTGATCCCAATCTGGTATCTGCATCTCATCGTCATCAATATTTTCCTCTTTGTCTCTACCAACAGGTGTTACACTTTGTGAATAAGGGTCAACATTATGCTCAGAAACATGGTCATCACAGCCTGAATCTGAGTTACAAAGGTTCTGGGCATCACTGCAGACCATTTCCTGGTCTGTACTCACTGTAGCTTGGGAGCATACCTCTGATTCCCAGGCTATAGTGTGACTGAAAAGCTCGGCAGACTCAGCAATCTCTGTTCCACCATACTGTGCAGGGCGGATGGAGACTTGAGAGCTGGGAGAAAGCAAATGTGATTGGGATGACAACTCAGAGGACTGGTTTTTTTTGGATGCGGTAGTTGAGGTGGAGGAGAGGGCACTTGTTGGAGCACTTGAGATCCATTCAAGCATGTGCTTTTTTTGTGCATCATCTACCTTTGTTCCAGTTGTTTTGTTCCGTAAAAAAGGAGCACATTGGATTGTCCACGGAAAGTAGTAGACATCTTATTTTTGCTGGAAGATGGCCTATCTTCAGCAGATGTTAATGTAGATTTGCCACCTTCCCCACGGACAAAAACATTTTTTCCTTTTCCAACACGCCTGTTCCCCTCTCCACCAGCATCTGTCATTTTGCCACTCATTTTGATAGCAACAAGATTGTCCACTTAAAATGTGGTAGTAAAAATTGAGAGGTGGTGTAGATTGCAGAGGTGGTCTAGCTTTATTGACAGCTGAAGAAATAACACATCAACTGGGGAGAAGAAAGCTCATGCATAATGGACGCGCAAACCGCAAAGTGAGACCATAATACTGGAATTGTAAGTAAAAAAATATGAAATTTATTGAACAAACCCAAAACACACAATGTATTAAAATCACTTAAAACCATGAAATGTCAAAGTCACACATCTCTCATGCTGGTAATAGGGGGTACCGCCCTGTACAACCATTCAGTGTGCAAAATGTAAGCAGATTTTAATCAGAAAGTACATTATGCGTTTAAGGTAATCCCTATACATACATAAAAAATCATAGAATCTGAGTGACCGGGAGCAGAACTAATAGGCAGTCCCCAATGTTAAGCTGAATGAAACACTGTGTGGAACCCCCAATGTGCTAAAAGGAGGATACCTGCATGTGACAAGACAAAAATGGAGGGGTGGTATATTGGTATATGGTATATTATTCAAAATTGAAAGGCATGAAACATAGCTCTATATAAAGCAATAGAAGGTATATAGAGCAACCAATGACTACACATATGATATATCATTCAGATAAAGCATAAAGAAAAATATTCTGTATATATATATATATATAGTATGCAGTTCCATTGGAGATAACCACAACATATTATATGCCATAGAGAATTGGTGCCCAAAAATCCCCCATGGTGTACATGCAGATACTTAACACAGGACTGACAAGCTCACGGTCTGAGAGGGAGCTGAGCGCACGGCAGAGCCCAGCAAGGGGGAGAGATGTGGGGAGAAGCCCCACGCGTATCGCTGGCAAGCAGCTTCGTCAGGGGAGAGTGTGTCCCGGGTTTCATAAGAGTGAGTATTTATAGACCATAGTAAATTGAAAAATCAAATGGTAACAATCAGATTAAACCTACCACAGGTGGTGTATAACAGAACGTAGCGGCCGAATGAGGATATCGGTATCAGAACCGGAAGTAGATGCTGGAGGACCCGAGGTCTTAATATAATCCTATAACCGGGTCAATGTAGAAAAGTCCCTCCGATTCCCCTGCACATGGACACCTAATGCCCCATGCCAACCGCATGGGATTTAATGTATAAAAGTGAAAAACCCACTAGTAGGAACAATGTGCCGGCTCGGCCGTAACCGGAAGTGACATACACCTTCAGTTACCATGGGCACTGCAAATGCTCCAGCTACTGCGCATGACAGGGCTCTTAGGCATACACTATGCTTGAAATACAAGCGCATGCACAATTAAATCAGGGAACTTCCCTGCTTGTCCAGCTAGTAAACACTGTCAGGGGGAATATGTATGATGTAATCTTCAGAAGACATTGGTAGGGCTTAATCCACAATATACAGATAAGGATAAATAGATTAGAGTGGATTAAGGAATTGGACAATAACACAGGGTAACCGTTGCAAACCCACAATCAGTCTAGGTCATCCAATGTACAATAATTAAATCATACATATAAAAGGATGGAAAACTGAGCTTGCAAGGACATGCCCCATAGATCATAGAAGTGACTGGGCAAGGCATCCAAATTATATGCACATGGGGTGGAAGCATAACACAATCCATATGACATCACTGCTATTCATACCACCTAGGTGGATTTATGTTGTAATCCAAGTCTAAAAGAAGCCTGGATGCCATAAAAGTGAGCATCACAGGTCCCTGTGTCAACAAGGTCCAAAGGCCATTGAGCCGGCCACTGTTAGAATGCAAGTGCTATATAGTACCACCCACAGGGCGGATTTATCCGTATATTACCACCAACAGGGTGGGTTTATCAAAGAAGGGCATTAATGAGAAGGAAACTTTAGGGATAAACAATGATCAAGGCACAGGAAGTAATCGACGCAAAAGGAGTCCTGGGCAAAGAACCAAGGTAAGAAGGTTGTTACCACGTATATCTGAAAAAATGAATGAAAAAATAAATAAACCAAGACCATCAAGCAAGTGCTTGTATTCAAAAAGACCCCACGCACGCAACAATGTTATGGATGCTATCTAAATACATATGGATGTCATAAAGCATAAGGACAAAAGGTCCACTGTGGGTACCACCAAATGGTGGGTTTGCCATGGAACCGTAGTGAGAAACCCAAGATAAATAATTCCAATTATCTAAAAAACACACCGGTATAGGACCCAAGTTTGTATTCAAAAAAGCAGTTTAAATATTGCTTATTTAGGGTAAGCAGAATTCAATTATCATTTACTGGGGGACGGAAAAAAGATGGCAAAAGCGCTCGACAGGAAGGCCAGTGAGAATGGAATAGGGCATATATATATATACACATATAAAACCATGCATGCCCTGTATGTGCATGCATGTGTAAGCACATACACAGAGCATGCTCCTCTTAGTCCCGTAACGTCCATATAGATGAAACTTCATGAAGAAAGGGAGCAAAAATGATTCAACCAGATACAATCCTTGTTCATATGTTATTACATCCAAGATCAGAAAGTCAATCCTGGAGTTTCCCAGGTATGGCAAAGTAATTGTCCAAGAAGTCGAACCATCCGAGAAGAACGTGGTTATAAGTCACATGACCCTGGAGATCAAGACAGTCTTGTGGGATCCCTGGAGTTGGCTGAAGGATAGGTGCTCATTCAAACCCCATATACGGGAGGATAGAGTAGTTCGATGTCATCACTGTAAAAATGGAAAAAATGGGACAAAAATTAAATTAAAATCAAGTCAAGATTATGTAGTTCCCATATCTTTAGCCAAGAAAGCCGGTGTAAAATAGCTTTTCATTAAGACCTGATGGCGTAAGCGATTTCAAATTGAAAATCCATCTTGCCTCAATTTGTAGCAAGGACTTCAAGAGCGACCCACCTCTTCCATTCGTAGTTATCCTCTGTAGTCCAACAAAGCGTAGACCATGACAGGAGCCCTGATGGTATCTGAGGAAATGTGCAGCCACTGAAGTCAACGTGCGTCCTTTTTTAGGTCAGATCTGGCCAAATTAATAGTAGACATGTGTTTCTGTGCCCTTTTGCGTACTTCTTGGGAGGTTTGTCCCACATACACCTTCTGGCAGGGACAGACAATGGCATAAATCACATTTGAAGTCTTGCAATTAATATAACCATTTAGTCTGTGTGAGGTAGCATCCAGAGGGTTCAGAAAGATGTCTCTGACCGGTTGCATGAATGGACACACGTTACACTCTCCGCAGGGATAAGATCCTCGTAACGTGATTCCTCTATTCAACCTCATTGTCGGTCTCCTGAAATGGCTCCTTGTCAATAGATCTCTGAGTCTGGGTGCTCTTCTAGCTGTGAGGAGAGGAACATCACTCACAAGGGATGCGGTCTGGCAATCAAATTTAATAATCTTCCAGTGCTCCCGCAAAATCCCCCTTACCTGCTCCCAGTGACTGTTGTAATCGGTTATCAGTCGTAATGGTTGGTCTCTCACTGGTCTTTTTCGAATAAGCAGGTTTTGCTGGGATTCCTCTTTTGCCCTCAAGAAGGCCGAGGATATGACTCCCCTGGGATATCCTCTGTGTTTCAGCCATTTCGTCAAATCACGAGCCTGGCACTGGAAATCTACATCCATGGAACAGTTACGTCGTACCCGTAAGAATTGCCCGACTGGTACTCTCTTCCTTGTATGGAGGGGGTGGAAACTGTCGAAGCGTAGGAGCCCATTGGTGGCCGTCGGCTTGCGGTACAAATTGGTAATGATGCGCCCATCTTCAAATTTTACAGACAAATCCAGAAAGATAGCTGTGGAAGATGACAAATTAGATGTCAAAAAGATGTTGTGATTGTTGATGTTGAGACCATTAAGGAAGTGATGACAATCCTCCTCACTACCAGTCCACAGAAAAAATATATCATCAATGTACCTCCGCCAATGCAAAACCTGCTCCCTGTAGTGGTGAGAGGGGTACACCTGGGTTTCCTCCCACCACCCCAAAAACAGGTTTGCATAAGCCGGTGCACACCGCTCCCCCATTGCGACTCCTGAGACCTGCTTAAAAAAGATGTTATCAAATAGGAAATAGTTGTGCTCCAACACAAATCTACACAGATCGATCAAAAAGGAGTCGTGCATCCTGTCCGAATTCGACTGTTTCCCCAATAAGTACGTGAGAGCCTCAATACCATCCTCATGCTTTATGTTTGAATACAAAGATTCGACATCGCATGTGACCATCAATGTCTGGGAAGGTACTGTGATGCTAAGACAAAACCGAATGAAGTCCGATGAGTCTTGTATATAGGATGGGAGCTGTGCTACAATGGGCTGGAGAAAGAAATCGACATATGTAGCCGCCCTCTCACACATGCTCCCAACACTGGATACGATGGGGCGACCGGGTGGTTTCGTGGTTTCCTTGTGTACTTTCGGAAGCATGCAAAATGTACCCGGTGTCTTGAATGTACCTGGTGTCAAGACATGGTCAGAAAGATTAATGATTTGCAATTGATCATTCTTGTCCATCTCACCTGAACCCCAAGGATCCTTTTGGCTGATTTCTGCCAAGGTCGTCACGTCATCCAGACCCGGAGCCTCCATTACATGCGTTTGTGGTGCTGATAGTTCACACGGGTTTTTGGCCTTGTGACTCGCCCTATTGGATCTCCTGCCCCTCCTACCTCGTCTGGTCCTGTGTCTAGATCGCTGCTGGCTGAGGATAAAAAATCCTCGCTCGTATTGGTGTTGTTCACAGTGTTACCAGACCGTGTTTTGCCATGGCTGCCCTGGTTAGAAAATTTCCATCTGGAGTTGCTTCCATGTTTCCATCTGTATGCCTTATTAGCCTCGAAATCCGCCCTATCCCTGGCCAATTTGCTGCATTTACGCGCAATCAGATCTGACTCATATTTGTCTAAAGTGTCCTTCATGGAAACCCGGAAGGACTGTATTTGCTGTACATTATCAAACGTATTGAGATTAGCCTCCATATCTCTGATCTCTTTTTTAACATTAGAGAATAATTCCCTGTCGTGCTCCAATAACATATTAATAATAATATGTGAGCACTTCAATAGGCCCTGTTCCCATGTTTTCTGGAATACACTGGTGGGCTCCCAAGCCGGAAATATTTGTACCCGTAGGCCTCTGGGACAAATATTAGCCCCCAAATACTCCTCCAAACTCCGAATATTCCAGTGCCCTTCTTATGCAAAAATAATAAGTCATTGGAGCACTTAGAGAAGTCTGAATCAGAAGTTGTTTCACAATTAGTCAGGAGGGGATTGTTATTAAGCTGGGAGCGCCAGCTAGCCTCCCGTGCCTCCCAATCCATGATACCACAATCCACCGCCATGAAAAGAACTATCAGTAATATGAAAAAGCCAAAAATAGCTACAATAATCGCGTGCTACCCAGAAAAAGGGAACCCTGTAACAGGGACAAGCAATTTTGAACCATAAAGATTCTGGGTGCACAGCCAATGATGCAAGTAATCAACAACAGGGATGCTGCGTCCTGCATGAATAAACAGACATCAACTGGGGAAAAGAAAGCTCATGCATAATGGACTCGCAAACTGCAAAGTGAGACCACAATACTGGAATTGTAAGTAAAAAAATATGAAATTTATTGAACAAACCCAAAACACACAATGTATTAAAATCACTTAAAACCATGAAACGTCAAAGTCCCACATCTCTCATGCTGGTAATAGGGGGTACCGCCCTGTACAACCATTTAGTGTGCAATATGTAAGCAGATTTTAATCAGAAAGTACATTATGCGCTTAAGGTAATCCCTATACATACATAAAAAATCATAGAATCTGAGTGATCGGGAGCAGAACTAATAGGCAGTCCCCAATGTTAAGCTGAATGAAACACTGTGTGGAACCCCCAATGTGGTAAAAGGAGGATACCTGCATGTGACACAAGACAAAAATGGAGGGGTGTAGGGGGTAACCAATAACCACAACATATGGTATATTATTTAAAATTGAAAGGCATGAAACATAGCTCTATATAAAGCAATAGAAGGTATATAGGGCAACCAATGACTACACATATGATATATCATTCAGATGAAGCATAAAGAAAAATATTCTGTATATGTATATAGCATGCAGTTCCATTGGCGATAACCACATGTCACGCTCCCCGGCTCCCCTGCCACGCTCCCCGGCTCACCTGCCTCGCTCCCCGGCTCCTCTGCCAGGCGTCCCCCGCTCCACAGCCTCCATGCGCCAGCACCTGCGGTCCCCAGGCAGCCCGGTCCCCGCTCCCGGCTCCCGTCGGCATCCCTGCTCCAGCCCGGCTTTTCTGCCTCCTGTTCACCGCTCCCTGCTCTGGCTTCTGGCACCCGGGCCTCGCGCATGCGCATTAGGGCGCGCGCGCGGTCATTGACCCTCTCTTAAAGGGCCAGCGTCCACTGACAGGATATTGAACACACAGGTACAGGGTATAAAGGGGTTTAATTTAAGCGGGCGGGGCCTGTTCTTCGTGTTTTGCTAGCTAGGAGTCAGGTCTCCTTGTGTCTGGTGATATACTTACCTATCTCTCTCCTAGAGCCACTCCTGCCTCGCCAACCGGTCCTGACGATACCCGAACCCCGAACGGTGACTGTCTGCCATCCCGTCAGTCCTTACCATCTCCGATCCCTGTGGTGACCCGTCTTCTCACTCCAAAGGTTCCGGACTTTGCCTGACGTCATCTCGGCCTCCGAACCTGAGCTCCGTCACCCGGACTACCTTCAGTGACTCCGTGGTCCCAGAGACTTCTGCACTCCACTCCTCTGAACGGACTGTCCTGCTACCTGTAGTGCTCCGGCTACCGGGCACCTTGCCTTCGGTGAGGTGTTCAGCCCAGTGGATCCACCTCCTGGATCTGCCCGTCCACCTGGCCCTAACAGTAAGAACAGGCCATGGATCCCGCCGAAGCACTAGCGGCCCAGCTGGGCGCCTTGCAGCAGGAACTTGTATGACAGCGCGAGACCCAGTCCCGCATGCTTTTTTTCATGTCCTCGATGGATAACCGCCTGAACACGCTGCAAGCAACTGCCACGTCCCAGGCATCTCAGGCTACCACTGCACAGTCCACGGCCACGGTTCCCGTGGCGGCTACCTCGGAAGCTTCTAAACTCCGCTTGGCCTCTCCACCCTGATATGCCGGAGATCCCAAGACCTGCAGAGGATTCTTAAACCAGTGCTCCCTCCATTTCAAGCTGCTTCCGCACCTGTTTGCCTCCGACCAAGCCAAGGTGGCGTTTGTGATGTCCCATCTAGAGGGTGAGGCACTGGCCTGGATGAACCCCTTGTGGGAGAAGGAGGACCCTGTGACCACTAACATCCAGGACTTTCTGCAAGCATTTAGAACCACCTTTGACGAACCCGGACGTGCCGCTGCATCCGCCTCATCACTCCTCAGGCTACGTCAGGGGACCATGACAGTGGGGCAGTATGCCATCCGCTTCCGCACTTTTGCCTCAGAATTGGGGTGGAACAATGAAGCCCTCACCGCCGCCTTCTGGGAAGGACTCTCCAGTCGTATTAAGGACGAGCTGGCAGGCCGCGATGTTCCTTCCACCCTGGATGCCCTGATCGCACTAGCCACCCGCGTGGACCTCAGATTCCAGGAACGATCCAAAGAGGTGTCCCGTGAGAGACGTCCGATACGGCATTCCTCTCCTCCACAGAAGCCCGCCGTACTTCAGTCAGCATCGTCGGATGTCTCTGTCCATGAGCCCATGCAGATCGACCGTTTGCGGCAGTCCGAACAACGCCGAGCAGAACGGCTCGCCAAGGGCCTCTGCTTCTACTGCAGAGAGAACAATTGTAGAAAAAGGGTTTCTATACCGCGCCAATGATCACAAATCTGGAAGTCGGATTGATGTGGCTTTATTGTAGCATAGGTCTACGCGTTTCAGGAGCTCTGCTCCCTTCCTCAGGACCATAGAAACAACATCAAATCTACCGCAGTGGATACACACATACATTAAATAGATCCAGTGACGTCATAGTACCTCCCCGTATAGAAAAAAACGGCGGGAAAGGATGCAACGTGGAAGAAAAAACATGACGCAATACAGAAAAGACATGATCAAAAGAAAAAACATACAACTCTTATTCAGTTTAAGTGACCCAAATACTGACAGATCATAATAAATTCAGTGAACAATAAAAAAGATTATATATAAACTTATTTCAATTGTGTCTGCAAAAATGAACACAGTTAGTAAAATATACAGGCATATCTATACATATATATATATATACATATACCCAGATCAATGGAACAACCCAAATCAATCAAGTGATAAGTACACAGCGAGCCCAGAACTCAAGAAGGGTGAAAGGTACTAAATCGTGAGTGACTACAAATCCAAACTGAAGCGGGTAAAGCCCGCTGTACCATGAGGACATTATAATCCAAGCCGTGCAACAAACAGCAAAAACCACTACGATGGAAAGTGTGCAATGATCGGACAAAAAAAACTTCCCGATATGGATGTTATACATCTTATTTAACTAATGAAAAGTGACCCTTATACGGTATATAAGGCAATAAAACCAATAAACCCCACTACCCCTGCTCGGGCAAAAACTAAACAGGGGGTAAAAACTCAGAAAATTGCTATCGTGCTCATTTGTTATAAGTGTACAATCATACACTCCTTTCAATAAGGATTAAATGTAATAGAGCTCCAGGGAACCGCTCCCTACCCTCATTTTCAGCGTAAGTTCAAACAGGTTTAAACCGTGGGAAAAAAACCCACGGCGGCTGCGCAAGCCGCGGGTATCAAAGGAGCGGGGTCAAACAAGTTCATACTCGTGGGAAAAAAAGCGGGCGTGCATGCGCTGGTGACTACCTCGCACAAAAAAGATAGAGGGCAGAAGAAGAGTATGCTAAAAAGAATAGAAGGTGCTAAGGAGCACCACAAGTGCACAATACCGCCGTCAAAAATTAACTAATATTGTGAAAACACTGCCATAAGGTCCAATCCAATAAACGGTGTACTATTTAGACAGATTAGCAAAAGATCAAGTGGAGGGCAAAAAAAGAAGAGGAAATTGCGGAGGGAGAATAGTGAATAATTAACAAACATACGGAAAATGAAAAAGGGAAAGGGAAAAAATCCCATACGGGACCTGTATCAACAATTATCAACAAAAACGCGGATCTAAAATAGTTTGTAACCAGTCAACGGAAAGAAATACGGAAGACTCCAAATGTCTCCCTACAGCACCAATATCGAAAAAATTCTAAAAACATTTTAATAACTGGTAATGGTGTCATACACCCACATAAAATGTTAAAATATTCCCCAACCCCTAATTCTACATATACAAATGTAATTATGCCAGTGAAAACCAAGGAGCATTGGCAACATAAAAACAATAATAATTATACTTTATGCACGAATAATTCAGTAGAAAATTGAGAGCTCTATTGAGAGCTATGACGTCACTGGATCTATTTAATGTATGTGTGTATCCACTGCGGTAGATTTGATGTTGTTTCTATGGTCCTGAGGAAGGGAGCAGAGCTCCTGAAACGCGTAGACCTATGCTACAATAAAGCCACATCAATCCGACTTCCAGATTTGTGATAATTGGCGCGGTATAGAAACCCTTTTTCTACAATTGTTCTCTGTTATCAGCCGCTTCGGGTTGCCGCTGCCTGGATCCATTTGTAAATGCGAGTACAGTAGTTGTGACTGTCACAACTACAGTTGGTGAGTATAATTGCTCCCCTTGCCTATTGCCCTGTGCCTATAAGGGTAAGACCCTATTGTGCTTTATTCTCCACAGCTTTTCCTCTCGTCTACTGCGGAGAGGGCACACACCTGCTACGTTCCTGTCCAGAGAGGCCGGGAAACTCCAAAGCCTAGGGTTGGTAGGAGAGGCCACCCTAGGTGCTGGGACTCTCTCAGATCCGGTTACGTGGACTGTTCAAGTAACAACGGGAGAGACGCGGTTCACGGCCGAGGCGTACCTCGATTCCGGGGCAGCAGGCAACTTCATCCAGCAGGCCACGGTGGACAAGTACCAGGTGCCTGTTACTCCACTCGACAAACCCCTCGTGATTGCCTCTGTAGATGGGAGACCCCTCTCTGACACCATCTCGTGGATCACTAAGCCGGTGGAACTACGTATCGGTGCCCTGCACACCGAGAACATCGCTCTCTACGTCCTCCCACACATGTCTCATCAAATCCTGCTGGGACTCCCCTGGTTACGGACACACACAGTCAGTCAGCTGGTGTACTAGTGAAATCACCCGATGGGGGTCCTCTTGCCACGAGAACTGTCTGAAGACCATACAGCCCATCCAACGACCTCCGGCTCCGGAGTCCCTACCGGGACTGCCCTCGGCCTATTGGTCCTTCGCGGACGTCTTTGATAAAAAGGAGTCAGAGGTACTGCCGCCACATCGTCCTTATGACTGTGCCATCGACCTACTCCCAGGAACTACACCACCTCGAGGACGGATATATCCTCTGTCTCCTGCTGAAACAAGGGCCATGTCTGCCTACATCACGGAGAACTTGGCAAGAGGATTCATTCGGAGATCCTCCTCTCCTGCTGGAGCAGGCTTCTTCTTCGTTAAGAAGAAAGAGGGAGACCTACGCCCATGCATAGACTACCGGGGATTGAACCAAATCACCGTGAAAAATAAATACCCCCTGCCGCTCATCCCCGAATTGTTTGATCGGCTTAGAGGAGCTCATGTGTTTACCAAGTTGGATCTTCGGGGTGCCTACAACCTGGTCCGCATCCGCTCTGGGGAGGAATGGAAGACCGCATTCAACACTCGCGATGGGCACTATGAATACTGTGTGATGCCCTTCGGCCTGTGTAACGCACCAGCAGTCTTTCAGGAATTGGTGAACGACATGTTCCGGGACCTTCTCTACGTCTGTGTGGTGGTGTATCTTGATGATATCCTGGTCTTCTCTCCGGACCTCCAGACCCACAGAGAGAACGTGCAGCTGGTACTACAAAGACTGAGAGAGAATCGGCTGTACGCCAAGTACGAGAAGTGTGTCTTCGAGCAGTCTTCTCTTCCCTTCCTGGGTTACGTAATCTCCGATACCGGCCTGCAGATGGACCCAGAGAAGGTATCTTCCATTCTCAACTGGCCCCCTCCTTCCGGACTGAAGGCAATCCAACGCTTTCTTGGATTCGCAAACTATTACCGTCAGTTCATTCCTCACTTCTCTGCCCTGACTGCACCTCTCTCCGCCTTGACCAAGAAGGGGGCTAATCCGAAGGACTGGTCACCTGCGGCCGACGCCGCGTTTGGCTCCCTGAAACAGGCATTTGCTTCCTCCCCTTTGCTCCACCGTCCTGAGTTAAACTGACAGTTCACCTTGGAGGTGGATGCCTCCTCCTCGGGAGCCGGAGCAGTGCTCATGCAGAAGTCCTCCTCCGGGAAGATGGTTACTTGCGGTTTCTACTCCAAGAGCTTCTCAGCGCCTGAACGCAACTACACCATCGGTGACCGAGAGATATTAGCAGTCAAACTGTCTCTGGAGGAATGGCGCTACCTTCTGGAGGGAGCAGTGTACCCCGTGATCATCTACACGGATCACAAGAACCTGGAATACCTGCGGTCCGCTCAGCGACTGAACCCACGGCAAGCCAGGTGGTCCTTGTTCTTTGCCAGGTTCGATTTTCAGCTCCATTTTCGACCCGCGGACAAGAATGTGGGAGCAGATGCCTTGTCCAGGTCATTCATGCCCATGGAACAGGAGGAGGAGACATCCCAGCCCATCATCTGTCCAAGTAAAATCATTCCGGTGGCCCCTGTCACCCTGGCCCAGATACCGCCCGGGAAGACCTATGTCTCTGAGACTGACAGGAAAAAAGTGTTGCACTGGGGCCATGCCTCGAAAATAGCCGGCCATGCTGGTCAGAAAAAAACATGGAGTACTATTGTACGTCACTACTGGTGGCCATCCCTTCGCACTGACGTTGCTTCTTTTGTCTCAGCCTGCTCCTCTTGTGCCAGGAACAAGACGCCCAAACACCTGCCATATGGTCGTCTTCTGCCTCTGCCTATACCCTCCGTTCCGTGGCAACACATTGCAATGGACTTTATTACAGACTTGCCTCTGTCCTCCGGACACACAGACATATGGGTCGTGGTGGATCGGTTCTCCAAAATGGCTTATTTCGTCCCTATGGCTGGACTGCCCTCTGCCCAGGAACTCACTGACGCCTACATACAGCACATCTTCCGGTTGCATGGCTTTCCATCACACATTGTGTCCGACAGAGGAACTCAGTTTACCTCCCGCTTCTGGAGGACTCTCTGCAAACATCTGGGAGTGACTCTGGGCTTTTCTTCAGCCTACCATCCTCAGTCGAATGGCCAAATGGAACGAGTCAATCAGATCTTGACCTCCTTCTTACGTCACTACGTTAACGCCCATCACGACGACTGGTCCACGCTTCTTCCTTGGGCTGAATTCTCCCATAACCACCACGTCAGCGAGTCCTCCTCCAGCTCTCCCTTCCATGTTATTTACGGACTTCAGTCTTCCGTCCCATTACCTGTATCCTCTTCCTCGGATGTCCCTGCTGCTGATGCCGTAGTCCGTGACTTTAGAACAATTTGGGACTCTGTCAAGACGTCCCTTGGACGTGCTTCCCTGCGGATGAAGAGACACGCAGACAAGAGGTGTCTGGATCCTCCCTGTTTCTCTTCAGGAGATCTGGTCTGGCTTGCTTCCAAGTACGTCCGATTGAAGCTACCATCATACAAGCTGGGTCCTCGCTACATCGGGCCGTTTAAAGTCCTCAGCAAGATAAATGAGGTCTCCTACAAGCTGCAGCTCCCGGCCACGATGAGGATACCCAACTCCTTCCACGTCTCCCTGCTCAAGCCGGTTGTCCTTGGTCCCTTCTCCGCTGCTGCCAGTTCTGCTCCTCCCCCTATTGCTGATGATGACATCTATGCGGTAAGGGATATCGTGGCCATGAAAACCGTACGGGGCCGACAGTTCTTCCTGGTGGACTGGGCAGGGTATGGTCCTGAGGATAGGTCCTGGGAACCCCGGGAGAATGTGGGTACTCCCCTTATACGTGCCATCCTGTCCCAGTTGCGGGGAGGGGTTGCGTGGGGGAGGGGGTACTGTCACGCTCCCCGGCTCACCTGCCTCGCTCCCCGGCTCCTCTGCCAGGCGTCCCCCGCTCCACAGCCTCCATGCTCCAGCACCTGCGGTCCCCAGGCAGCCCGGTCCCCGCTCCCGGCGCCCGTCGGCATCCCTGCTCCAGCCCGGCTCTTCTGCCTCCTGTTCACCGCTCCCTGCTCTGGCTTCTGGAACCCGGGCCTCGCGCATGCGCATTAGGGCGCGCGCGCGGTCATTGACCCTCTCTTAAAGGGCCAGCGTCCACTGACAGGATATTGAACACACAGGTACAGGGTATAAAGGGGTTTAATGTCCAAGTGGGTGGGGCCTGTTCTTCGTGTTTTGCTAGCTAGGAGTCAGGTCTCCTTGTGTCTGGTGATATACTTACCTATCTGTCTCCTAGAGCCACTCCTGCCTTGCCAACCGGTCCTGACGATACCCGAACCCCGAACGGTGACTGTCTGCCATCCCGTCAGTCCTTACCATCTCCGATTCCTGTGGTGACCCGTCTTCTCGCTCCATCGGTTCCGGACTCTGCCTGACGTCATCTCGGCCTCCGAACCTGAGCTCCGTCACCCGGACTACCTTCAGTGACTCCGTGGTCCCAGGGACTTCTGCACTCCACTCCTCGGAACGGACTGTCCTGCTATCTGTAGTGCTCCGGCTACCGGGCACCTTGCCTTCGGTGAGGTGTTCAGCCCAGTGGATCCACCTCCTGGGTCTGCCCGTCCACCTGGCCCTAACACCACAACATATTATATGCCATAGAGAATTGGTGCCCAAAAATCCCCCATGGTGTACATGCAGATACCTAAATGTAGATACCTGATTGCGCGTAAACGCAGCAAATTGGCCAGGGATAGGGTGGATTTCGAGGCTAATAAGGCATACAGATGGAAACATGGAGGCAACTCCAGATGGAAATTTTCTAACCAGGGCAGCCATGGCAAAACCCGGTCTAGTAACACTGTGAACAACACCAATACGAGCGAGGATTTTTTTATCCTCAGCCAGCAGCGATCCAGACACAGGACCAAACGAGGTAGGAGGGGCAGGAGATCCAATAGGGCGAGTCACAAGGCCAAAAACCCGTGTGAACAATCAGCACCACAAACGCTACAAACGCATGTCATGGAGGCTCCGGGTCTGGATGACGTGACGACCTCGGCAGAAATCAGCCAACAGGATCCTTGGGCTTCAGGTGAGATGGACAAGAATGATCAATTGCAAATCGTTAATCTTTCTGACCATGTCTTGACACCAGGGGAGATTTCTGTGCTTCAAAAAGGGCTTACATTTATACCTACGCACAATTTGGATAAATTTACATTGGTCAAGGACTTGTACCTTTTTGCAGAAATTTGGTTCTCAGAGCGATCCATAAAAAAAACGGATATGTTGGACCATCTGCCAGATACAGACAGACAGGTTTTCCAGGACCTCCTCGATTTGCTCCAAGAGAATGAACATACAACAGGTAGGAAGGTCTTCCCATACAGATGCAAGTCCTCAGTTACACCGCCATTGTCCCTGGCACCTGCGGTCAAAACTTTTTTTGACCTGGTAAAAACTGACATTATGAGTCTACCTACCAGGGTCATCAGGGAGGGAAATTTAAGCTCCGCTGAAAAAACAGCACTCCATCGGTTGAAAGACAACAGGACTTTTATCATCAAGGAGGCGGACAAAGGTGGCAACGTGGTGCTTTGGCCTACCTCTCTTTACTTGGAGGAGGCCTATAGACAACTTAACAACATCAAATGTTACACCAGGTTGCCATCTGATCCCACTGTTGTGTTTCACAAAAAATTGAAGACCTTACTTGATGGTGCATGTAGTTTGGGTATTATCAACAATTAGGAACGTAAATACATGTGGGTGGAACATCCTACGATACCCACATTTTACATGCTTCCGAAAGTACACAAGGATACCACGAAACCACCCGGTCGCCCCATCGTATCCAGTGTTGGGAGCATGTGTGAGAGGGCGGCTACATATGTCGATTTCTTTCTCCAGCCCATGGTAGCACAGCTCCCATCCTATATACAAGACTCCTCGGATTTCATTCGGTTTTGTCTTGGCATCACAGTACCTTCCCAGACATTGATGGTCACATGCGATGTCGAATCTTTGTATTCAAACATAAAGCATGAGGATGATATTGAGGCTCTCACGTACTTTTTGGGGAAACAGTGAAATTCGGACAGGATGCACGACTCCTTTTTGATCGATCTGTGTAGATTTGTGTTGGAGCACAACTATTTCCTATTTGATAACATCTTTTTTAAGCAGGTCTCAGGAGTCGCAATGGGGGCGCGGTGTGCACCGGCTTATGCAAACCTGTTTTTGGGGTGGTGGGAGGAAACCCAGGTGTACCCCTCTCACCACTACAGGGAGCAGGTTTTGCATTGGCGGAGGTACATTGATGATAGATTTTTTCTGTGGACTGGTAGTGAGGAGAATTGTCATCACTTCCTTAATGGTCTCAACATCAACAATCACAACATCTTTTTGACATCTAATTTGTCATCTTCCACAGCTATCTTTCTGGATTTGTCTGTAAAATTCGAAGATGGGCGCATCATTACCAATTTGTACCGCAAGCCGACGGCCACCAATGGGCTCCTACGCTTCGACAGTTTCCACCCCCTCCATACAAGGAAGGGAGTACCAGTCGGGCAATTCTTACGGGTACGACGTAACTGTTCCATGGATGTAGATTTCCAGTGCCAGGCTCGTGATTTGACGAAACGGCTGAAACACAGAGGATATCCCAGGGGAGTCATATCCTCGGCCTTCTTGAGGGCAAAAGAGGAATCCCAGCAAAACCTGCTTATTCGAAAAAGACCAGTGAGAGACCAACCATTACGACTTATAACCGATTACAACAGTCACTGGGAGCAGGTAAGGGGGATTTTGCGGGAGCACTGGAAGATTATTAAATTTGATTGCCAGACCGCATCCCTTGTGAGTGATGTTCCTCTCCTCACAGCTAGAAGAGCACCCAGACTCAGAGATCTATTGACAAGGAGCCATTTCAGGAGACCGACAATTAGGCTGAATAGAGGAATCACGTTACGAGGATCTTATCCCTGCGGTGAGTGTAACGTGTGTCCATTCATGCAACCGGTCAGAGACATCTTTCTGAACGCTCTGGATGCTACCTCACACAGACTAAATGGTTATATTAATTGCAAGACTTCTAATGTGATTTATGCCATTGTCTGTCCCTGCCAGAAGGTGTATGTGGGACAAACCTCCCAAGAAGTACGCAAAAGGGCACAGAAACACATGTCTACTATTAATTTGGCCAGATCTGACCTAAAAAAAGGACGCACGTTGACTTCAGTGGCTGCACATTTCCTCAGATACCATCAGGGCTCCTGTCATGGTCTACGCTTTGTTGGACTACAGAGGATAACTACGAATGGAAGAGGTGGGTCGCTCTTGAAGTCCTTGCTACAAATTGAGGCAAGATGGATTTTCAATTTGAAATCGCTTACGCCATCAGGTCTTAATGAAGAGCTATTGTACACCGGCTTTCTTGGCTAAAGATATGGGAACTACATAATCTTGACTTGATTTTAATTTAATTTTTGTCCCATTTTTTCCATTTTTACAGTGATGACATCGGGACTACTCTATCCTCCCGTATATGGGGTTTGAATGAGCACCTATCCTTCAGCCAACTCCAGGGATCCCACAAGACTGTCTTGATCTCCAGGGTCATGTGACTTATAACCACGTTCTTCTCGGATGGTTCGACTTCTTGGACAATTACTTTGCCATACCTGGGAAACTCCAGGATTGACTTTCTGATCTTGGATGTAATAACATATGAACAAGGATTGTATCTGGTTGAATCATTTTTGCTCCCTTTCTTCATGAAGTTTCATCTATATGGACGTTACGGGACTAAGAGGGGCATGCTCTGTGTATGTGCTTACACATGCATGCACATACAGGGCATGCATGGTTTTATATGTGTATATATATATATATATATGCCCTATTCCATTCTCACTGGCCTTCCTGTCGAGCGCTTTTGCCATCTCTTTTCCGTCACCCAGTACATGATAATTGAATTCTGCTTACCCTAAATAGGCAATATTTAAACTGCTTTTTTGAATACAAACTTGGGTCCTATACCGGTGTGTTTTTTAGATAATTGGAATTATTTATCTTGGGTTTCTCACTACGGTTCTATGGCAAACCCACCATTTGGTGGTACCCACAGTGGACCTTTTGTCCTTATGCTTTATGACATCCATATGTATTTAGATAGCATCCATAACATTGTTGCGTGCGTGAGGTCTTTTTGAATACAAGCACTTGCTTGATGGTCTTGGTTTATTTATTATTTTTTCATTCATTTTTTCAGATATACGTGGTAACAACCTTCTTACCTTGGTTCTTTGCCCAGGACTCCTTTTGCGTCGATTACTTCCTGGGCCTTGATCATTGTTTATCCCTAAAGTTTCCTTCTCATTAATGCCCTTCTTTGATAAACCCACCCTGTTGGTGGTAATATACGGATAAATCCGCCCTGTGGGTGATACTATATAGCACTTGCATTCTAACAGTGGCCAGCTCACTGGCCTTTGGACCTTGTTGACACAGGGACCTGTGATGCTCACTTTTATGGCATCCAGGCTTCTTTTAGACATGGATTACAACATAAATCCACCTAGGTGGTATGAATAGCAGTGATGTCATATGGATTGTGCTATGCTTCCACCCCATGTGCATATAATTTGGATGCCTTGCCCAGTCACTTCTATGATCTATGGGGCATGTCCTTGCAAGCTCAGTTTTCCATCCTTTTATATGTATGATTTAATTATTGTACATTGGATGACCTAGACTAATTGTGGGTTTGCTATGGTTACCCTGTGTTATTGTCCGATTCCTTAATCCACTCTAATCTATTTATCCTTATCTGTATATTGTGGATTAAGCCCTACCAATGTCTTCTGAAGATTACATCATACATATTCCCCCTGACAGTGTTTACTAGCCGGACATGCAGGGAAGTTCCCTGGTTTAATTGTGCATGCGCTCGTATTTCAAGCATAGTGTATGCCTAAGAGCCCTGTCATGCGCACTAGCTGGAGCATTTGCAGTGCCCATGGTAACTGAAGGTGTATGTCACTTCTGGTTACGGCCAAGCCGGCACACTGTTCCTACTAGTGGGTTTTTCACTTTTATACATTAAATCCCATGCGGTTGGCATGGGGCATTAGGTGTCCATGTGCAGGGGAATCGGAGGGACTTTTCTACATTGACCCGGTTATGCGTCATGCAGGACGCAGCATCCCTGTTGTTGATTACTTGCAACATTGGCTGTGCACCCAGAATCTTTATGGTTCAAAATTGCTTGTCCCTGTTACAGGGTTCCCTTTTTCTGGGTAGCACGCGATTATTATAGCTATTTTGGCTTTTTCATATTACTGATAGTTCTTTTCGTGGCGGTGGAATGTGGTATCATGGATTGGGAGGCACGGGAGGCTAGCTGGCGCTCCCAGCTTAATAACAATCCCCTCCTGACTAATTGTGAAACAACTTCTGATTCAGACTTCTCTAAGTGCTCCAATGACCTATTATTTTTGCATAAGAAGGGCATCCGGTTACACTGGAATATTCGGAGTTTGGAGGAGTATTTGGGGGCTAATATTTGTCCCAGAGGCCTACGGGTACAAATATTTCCGGCTTGGGAGCCCACCAGTGTATTCCAGAAAACATGGGAACAGGGCCTATTGAAGTGCTCACATATTATTATTAATATGTTATTGGAGCTCGACAGGGAATTATTCTCTAATGTTAAAAAAAGAGATCAGAGATATGGAGGCTAATCTCAATAAGTTTGATAATGTACAGCAAATACAGTCCTTCCGGGTTTCCATGAAGGACACTTTAGACAAATATGAGTCAGATCTGATTGCGCGTAAACGCAGCAAATTGGCCAGGGATAGGGCGGATTTCGAGGCTAATAAGGCATACAGATGGAAACATGGAGGCAACTCCAGATGGAAATTTTCTAACCAGGGCAGCCATGGCAAAACCCGGTCTGGTAACACTGTGAACAACACCAATATGAGCGAGGATTTTTTATCCTCAGCCAGCAGCGATCTAGACACAGGACCAGACGAGGTAGGAGGGGCAGGAGATCCAATAGGGCGAGTCACAAGGCCAAAAACCCGTGTGAACTATCAGCACCACAAACGCTACAAACGCATGTAATGGAGGCTCCGGGTCTGGATGACGTGACGACCTTGGCAGAAATCAGCCAAAAGGATCCTTGGGCTTCAGGTGAGATGGACAAAAATGATCAATTGCAAATCATTAATCTTTCTGACCATGTCTTGACACCAGGGGAGATTTCTGTGCTTCAAAAAGGGCTTACATTTATACCTACGCACAATTTGGATAAATTTACATTGGTCAAGGACTTGTACCTTTTTTGCAGAAATTTGGTTCTCAGAGTGATCCATAAAAAAACGGATATGTTGGACCATCTGCCAGATACAGACAGACAGGTTTTCCAGGACCTCCTCGATTTGCTCCAAGAGAATGAACATACAACAGGTAGGAAGGTCTTCCCATACAGATGCAAGTCCTCAGTTACACCGCCATTGTCCCTGGCACCTGCGGTCAAAACTTTTTTTGACCTGGTAAAAACTGACATTATGAGTCTACCTACCAGGGTCATCAGGGAGGGAAATTTAAGCCCCGCTGAAAAAACAGCACTCCATCGGTTGAAAGACAACAGGACTTTTATCATCAAGGAGGCGGACAAAGGTGGCAACGTGGTGCTTTGGCCTACCTCTCTTTACTTGGAGGAGGCCTATAGACAACTTAACAACATCAAATGTTACACCAGGTTGCCATCTGATCCCACTGTTGTGTTTCACAAAAAATTGAAGACCTTACTTGATGGTGCATGTAGTTTGGGTATTATCAACAATTAGGAACATAAATACATGTGGGTGGAACATCCTACGATACCCACATTTTACATGCTTCCGAAAGTACACAAGGATACCACAAAACCACCCGGTCGCCCCATCGTATCCAGTGTTGGGAGCATGTGTGAGAGGGCGGCTACATATGTCGATTTCTTTCTCCAGCCCATGGTAGCACAGCTCCCATCCTATATACAAGACTCCTCGGACTTCATTCGGTTTTGTCTTGGCATCACAGTACCTTCCCAGACATTGATGGTCACATGCGATGTCGAATCTTTGTATTCAAACATAAAGCATGAGGATGGTATTGAGGCTCTCACGTACTTTTTGGGGAAACAGTCGAATTCGGACAGAATGCACGACTCCTTTTTGATCGATCTGTGTAGATTTTTGTTGGAGCACAACTATTTCCTATTTGATAACATCTTTTTTAAGCCAAGAACAGAAGAAAAAAATCAGCTCACCGAGTTGCTGTGATCCGCTGTATGTCCAGGGCTGCGCACGGAAGGCTAGGCTGCCATAGAAGAATCAGGAAAGAAAAATTTCCAGCGCGGTCCAAGTTCTCATATAAAAATTCATCTTTATTGATCAATCCATAAAATAGGGGTTTACAGGCGGTCAGCAAGATAATGCATAGATATTATTCAGACCCCACAAAGCTACGCGTTTCGACGCGAGTCTTAATCATGCTCTGGGGAGGAAGGGATGTCGGCTTCCTATATCGTATAACACACACCCTCTCAAATTAAAAACACATGTTATCCTCAAGGGAACTTTCTTCAGCGCTCTATTGGGAGACCCAGACGATTGGGGTATAGCTACTGCCCTCCGGAGGCCACACAAAGCACTACACTAAAAAGTGCAAGGCCCCTCCCCTTCTGGCTATACCCCCCCGTGGTATCACGGGTACTCCAGTTTTCAAGCTTTGTGCGAAGGAGGTCAGACATTCCATGCATAGCTCCACAGATTTTAGTCAGCAGTAGCTGCTGACTATTTCGGATGGAAGAAAAGAGGGCCCATATAGGGCCCCCAGCATGCTCCCTTCTCACCCGTGGATGGTGTTGTAAGGTTGAGGTACCTATTGCTGGTACAGGGGCTGGAGCCCCACATGCTGTTTTCCTTCCACATCCCCTTGTAGGGCTCTGTGGAAGTGGGATCCTGCCGGCCTCAAAGCTCTGACGCCGGGCTCCATCCACAGACCCATAGCACCTGGTGGATGCCGAGCAGGAGTACCATCAGGGACAAGGCCCTGCATCATACAGGTACTCTGTGTCCCCGGCAGGCACAGACACACTCCGGGCTGGCTGGGTGTTGTAGTGCGCCGGGGACCGTAACGCTAGAGCTAGTGTTCCTACAGTTTAACTGGGGGACTTTTTTCTGTGTTGTGGGAACGCAGCGCCGACCCCCGCTGGACCGGCGGCGCTGCTGTGACTTTTAGTTCGCCGGGGACACGCCGACCGCGCTTTTACGGCGGTGGCGTTTATAAATCTAGTCCCCGGCTTTTGCGGCCTAGGACGCCGGCAGCTCCGATTCGTTCCCGCCCCCACCCTGTCAATCAGGGTAGGGGAGAGACGCTGTTTCACGGCAGCGACGAGGGCTGGAGCCTGATTTACATGCTCCAGCCCTCTCACTAGGCACAGAGGGAAGCAGGCTTCCCGCTCTTAGTCAGGAACGCCCAGGGCCCGCCCCCCCTCCTCTCTCAGGACGCCGGCAGCCATTACATGCATGTCTGGCTGGAGGAAGGACGCAAGGCTCTGGGAGACCTGGACTAGGGGGCTTTGGAGATCACACACCCGCTCTTAAGCGGGCGGTAAGCGGCTTTTCAGCTGGCCCCTCTAGTGCCTCAGTGTGTATTAGTGTACTGTGTCACTGGACATATATATATTTCCTTATTGCTTGCACTGTGAGGTCGCTTCCTGGCTGGATACCCCAGATCGCTCTGAGGAGGCAGCAACATGTCATCCACAAAACGCAAGGCTGCCAAGGCTAGGGCTGTGTACACTGCGTGTGCTGCATGTGGGGCTGCTCTACCAGCAGGCTCCAAGGACCCCCATTGTGTGCAATGCTCAGATCCGGTGCTGCTTCGCCAGCCGGAGTCAGGAGAGATAGTGACCCAGGCTGAGACGCCTGTAAGTCCTGCCCCGGTGTCAGGGACAGACTTTGCAGTTTTTGCTGATAATATGTCTGTGACTATGGCAAAAATCCTTGAAACTTTGCAATCCATGCCTGGGGCTCAGTCTATGGACACGGCGAGGTCTCTGTCCTCTAATCCCCCTCAGTTGGATTTAATCCAGACTGCAAGGGGGTCCCCGGCTTCACAGGCTGAGTATTATGACTCAGATGATAGCCCCAGCCACCCTAAGCGGGCTCGCTGGGAAAGACCCTCAATGTCATCACACTGCTCAGGGTCTCAGCGCAATCAGTCGCTCTGTGATGCGTCTGATGAGAGTGATCAGGAGTCTTATCCTGGAACCCCTCTCAATCTGGATACCCCGGATGGGGACGCCATGGTAAACGAGCTTATCTCAGTCATCAATAGACTGTTGGATATTTCTCCCCCAGCCCCTTCTGCAGAGGAGGCAGCTGCAGAGCAGGAGAAGTTTCGTTTTCTCTATCCCAAGCGTAAATTAAGTGCTTTCTTGGATCACTCTGACTTCAGAGAGTCAATCCAGAAACACGACGCTCATCCAGAAAGGCGTTTCTCTAAACGTTCTAAGGATACACGTTTTCCTTTCCCCCCTGATGTGGTCAAGCGCTGGACCCAGTGTCCAAAAGTTGACCCCCCGATTTCCAAACTTGCAGCTAGATCCATAGTTGCAGTGGAGGATGGCGCTTCACTTAAGGATGCCAATGACAGACAGATGGACCTCTGGTTAAAATCTGTCTATGAAGCTATCGGCGCGTCGTTTGCTCCAGCATTCGCAGCCGTATGGGCACTCCAAGCTATTTCAGCAGGGTTAGCAAAAGTGGATGCTATCTTACATCCAGCGGTGCCGCAAGTGGCGTCCCTTACCTCGCAGATGTCCGCGTTTGCGTCTTACGCTATCAATGCGGTCCTAGAATCTACCAGCCGCACCTCAATGGCGTCCGCCAATTCGGTAGTTTTGCGCAGAGCCTTGTGGTTAAAGGACTGGAAAGCAGATGCTGGTTCCAAAAAATGTTTAACCAGCCTGCCTTTATCTAGAGATAGACTGTTTGGCGAGCCATTGGCTGACATCATTAAACAGTCCAAGGGTAAAGACTCTTCTTTGCCCCAGCCCAGATCAAGCAAACCTCAGCAGAAAAAATGGCAGCAGAGGTTTCAGTCCTTTCGAGGTTCGGGCAAGACACAATTCTCCTCGTCCAAAGGGACTCAGAGGACGCAAAGAAGCTCAGATTCCTGGCGGGCTCACGCGCGCCCCAAGAAAGCAAATGGAGGAACCGCTTCCAAAGCGGCTACCTCATGACTTCCAGCTCCCCCCCTCCGCATCTCCGGTCGGGGGCAGGCTCTCCCGCTTTTCCGACATTTGGATGTCACAGGTCAAAGACCGGTGGGTGACAGACATTTTGTCTCGCGGGTACAGAATCGAGTTCAGTTCTCGTCCTCCAGCTCGGTTCTTCAGAACCTCCCCACATCCAGACCGAGCAGATGCCCTGCTGCAGGCGGTGGACTCCCTAAGAGCGGAAGGAGTAGTGGTTCCTGTACCGCCTCAGGAACAAGGGCGAGGGTTTTACTCCAATCTCTTTGTGGTTCCAAAAAAGGACGGCTCGTTCCGTCCTGTTCTGGATCTAAAGCTGCTCAACAAACATGTGCACGCCAGGCGGTTCCGGATGGAAACCCTCCGCTCTGTCGTGGCCTCAATGTCTCAAGGAGACTTCCTTGCCTCAATAGACATCAAAGATGCTTATCTCCACGTGCCAATTGCTACAGAACATCAACGTTTTCTACGTTTTGTGATAGGAAACGAACATCTTCAGTTCGTAGCTCTGCCATTCGGTCTGGCGACAGCCCCACGGGTTTTCACCAAGGTCATGGCGGCAGTGGTAGCGGTCTTGCACTCTCAGGGACACTCGGTGATCCCTTACCTAGACGATCTACTGGTCAAGGCACCCTCTCAAGAGGCATGCCAACTCAGTCTACATGCTACACTGGAGACTCTACAGACGTTCGGATGGATCATCAACTTTCCAAAGTCGAATCTGTCTCCGACACAGTCACTAACGTATCTTGGCATGGAGTTCCATACTCGAGCAGCGAGAGTGAAGCTTCCGCTGAACAAGCAGCGGTCACTACAGACAGGGGTGCAATCCCTCCTTCAGGGCCAGTCGCACCCCTTACGGCGCCTCATGCACTTCCTCGGGAAGATGGTGGCAGCCATGGAAGCAGTTCCCTTTGCGCAGTTTCATCTGCGTCCACTTCAATGGGACATTCTCCGCCAATGGGACGGGAAGTCAACGTCCCTGGACAGGAAAGTCTCTCTTTCCCAGACGGCCAAGGACTCTCTACAATGGTGGCTCCTTCCCACCTCATTGTCTCAGGGAAGATCCTTCCTGCCCCCATCCTGGGCAGTGGTCACGACAGATGCGAGTCTGTCAGGGTGGGGAGCAGTGTTTCTCCACCACAGGGCTCAGGGGACGTGGACTCCGCAGGAGTCCACCCTTCAGATCAATGTTCTGGAAATCAGAGCAGTGTATCTTGCCCTACTAGCCTTCCAGCAGTGGCTGGAAGGAAGGCAGATCCGAATTCAGTCGGACAACTCCACAGCGGTGGCATACATCAACCACCAAGGGGGGACACGCAGTCGGCAAGCCTTCCAGGAAGTCCGGCGGATTCTGATGTGGGTGGAAGCCACGGCCTCCACCATATCCGCAGTTCACATCCCCGGCGTAGAAAACTGGGAAGCAGACTTCCTCAGTCGCCAGGGCATGGACGCAGGGGAATGGTCCCTTCACCCGGACGTGTTTCAGGAAATCTGTCGCCGATGGGGAGTGCCGGACGTCGACCTAATGGCGTCCCGGCACAACAACAAGGTCCCGGCATTCATGGCGAGGTCGCGCGATCAAAGAGCTCTGGCGGCAGACGCATTGGTTCAAGATCGGTCGCAGTTCCGGCTCCCATACGTCTTTCCACCTCTGGCACTCTTGCCCAGAGTGTTACGCAAGATCAGATCCGATTGCAGCCGCGTCATACTCGTCGCCCCAGACTGGCCGAGGAGATCGTGGTATCCGGATCTGTGGCATCTCACGGTCGGTCGACCGTGGTCACTGCCAGACCGACCAGACTTACTGTCCCAAGGGCCGTTTTTCCATCAGAATTCTGCGGCCCTGAACCTGACTGTGTGGCCATTGAGTCCTGGATCCTAGCGTCTGCAGGATTATCTCAAGGAGTCGTAGCCACAATGAGACAAGCTAGGAAGTCGACGTCTGCTAAGATCTACCACAGAACGTGGAAGATTTTCTTATCTTGGTGCTCTGCACAGAGAGTATCCCCTTGGCCATTTGCATTGCCCACCTTTCTTTCCTTCCTGCAATCGGGGTTGGAAAAGGGCTTGTCGCTCAGCTCCCTTAAAGGGCAAGTCTCGGCACTGTCGGTGTTTTTTCAGAAGCGTCTAGCACGTCTTCCTAAGGTGCGCACGTTCCTACAGGGGGTCTGTCATATTGTGCCCCCGTACAAGCGGCCGTTAGATCCATGGGATCTGAACAGAGTACTTGTTGCTCTGCAAAAGCCGCCCTTCGAGCCTCTAAAGGACGTTTCCTTTTCTCGCCTGTCACAGAAAGTGGCGTTTCTTGTCGCGATCACATCGCTTCGGCGAGTGTCTGAGCTGGCAGCTTTGTCATCCAAGGCTCCTTTCCTGGTGTTCCACCAGGACAAGGTAGTGCTGCGCCCCATTCCGGAGTTTCTCCCTAAGGTCGTATCCTCGTTTCATCTTAATCAGGATATATCCTTGCCTTCCTTTTACCCTCATCCGGTTCACCGGTATGAAAAGGACTTACGTTTGCTAGATCTGGTGAGAGCACTCAGAATCTACATTTCCCGAACGGCGCCCATGCGCCGTTCCGATGCTCTTTTTGTCCTTGTCGCTGGTCCGCGCAAGGGATTGCAGGCTTCTAAAGCCACCCTGGCTCGATGGATCAAAGAACCAATTCTAGAGGCCTACCGCTCTGCGGGGCTTCCGGTTCCTTCAGGGCTAAAAGCCCACTCAACCAGAGCCGTGGGTGCGTCCTGGGCATTACGACACCAGGCTTCGGCTCAACAGGTGTGCCAGGCAGCAACCTGGTCCAGTCTGCACACTTTCACCAAGCATTATCAGGTGCATACCTATGCTTCGGCGGATGCCAGCTTAGGTAGAAGAGTCCTGCAGGCGGCAGTGACATCCCCGTAGGGGAGGGCTGTTTTTTTGCAGCTCTAACATGAGGTATTTCTTTACCCACCCAGGGACAGCTTTTGGACGTCCCAATCGTCTGGGTCTCCCAATAGAGCGCTGAAGAAGAAGGGAATTTTGTTACTTACCGTAAATTCCTTTTCTTCTAGCTCTTATTGGGAGACCCAGCACCCGCCCTGTTGTCCTTCGGGATTTTTTTGTGGTTTGCGGGTACACATGTTGTTCATGTTGAACGGTTTTTTCGGTTCTCCGATGTTTCTCGGAGTTAATTTGTTTAAACCAGTTATTGGCTTCCTCCTTCTTGCTTTGGCACTAAAACTGGAGTACCCGTGATACCACGGGGGGGTATAGCCAGAAGGGGAGGGGCCTTGCACTTTTTAGTGTAGTGCTTTGTGTGGCCTCCGGAGGGCAGTAGCTATACCCCAATCGTCTGGGTCTCCCAATAAGAGCTAGAAGAAAAGGAATTTACGGTAAGTAACAAAATTCCCTTCTTCACAAAAAACATATCACATTATAAGGGTATATGCACTGCGGTTTTTCCATAGTAGAGAAGAGAAAAAAGAAGAAGAAATTGCAGAGGGGATAAAGAAGAAAAGATGAAAAAACAGAAAAATAGAAGAAATAGGAAAGGAATGTGAGGAGAAAAAGAGAAAAAGGAGAAAAGAAAGAAAGAAAAAGAAATGGAAAAATGCTAGTGAGAAGATGGAGGGGGTTAAAAATAAATGGTTAAAAAACATGTCATATAATTATTATGGTATAATCATATAATACACTGATGCATGATTATATAGAACAATCATTAAACAATCATAGTGGAAAAAATCAAATCCATATGGATATCTTTTATCACTCATTAGTATTCCATATAAGAAAGCATCGGTAAATTAGACCCCTATCAATATGCATCGTGAGGGAAAGAGGGAGAGAATGGGAGAAAATATTTCTCCTTGTCCAGTTATAATTATAGTCCCGAAGGATCTATGAACAGTGGCAGTAACAGTACACTAACTATGTTCGTAAGGTGAATGTATAAAGCCTTGTATAGATAAATATTAAATGGTTGACAAATATTAATATTGATTAATTGGTTATATGATCCACATTGCAATATATTTTTCTTTAGTATCGTTTTTTTCTCTTTCTAATCCTCACCAATTTTTTGTTATTTAATATTAATTGTTATTATCTAGGTAGCTGATATCAGGATACATATCATTGAAAAAAATTTTTACGTAATACTATCAATTGAAGTTGTATAGTGTATCAATTATCATATAAATAAATACCATTAAGGTTGAAAAATTTTTTTTTATTTGTTCTATTTTTATATTTATTTGTGTTTTTTTATGTGTTTTTTTGTTGTGAGGGAAAAGGAGGAGATTATATATATATATCTTTGGGTCCGTTGGTCAAAAAAATGCATGTGGAAAAATCCTTCAACCATTAGATATTTTGATGCTCAGAAAACTAAATATTACACCAAATTTATTATGATGGATTAATCTTGGAACTATAATAATGATTATTGTATATCAATTGTAATTCAATTAATGATTATAATTCCAAATATTGGTGTAATTTATTAACATCATGATTTGTCATCTGGGAAACTGAGGAGGGGAAATTGGCCAGGAAAAAAGAAGAAAGAGAGAAAGGGAATGATTAGCATGAAGATTAGTAGTGTAAGATAAGGTCTTGTCGGTAATTCATCCCATGTGGTATTCTACTCTCCAGGGTGAGGATCCAATAGGTTTCCCTGTTAAGGAGTTTCCTCCTATGATCCCCACCCCGGATCGGTCTGAAAACCTTTTCAATACCTGTGAATTTAAAGTCATGCAAATCCCCTCCATGTATCATTTGGAAATGACGAGAGGCTGCTGATACAGATATATATATATCTTTGGGTCCGTTGGTCAAAAAAATGCATGTGGAAAAATCCTTCAACCATTAGATATTTTGATGCTCAGAAAACTAAATATTACACCAAATTTATTATGATGGATTAATCTTGGAACTATAATAATGATTATTGTATATCAATTGTAATTCAATTAATGATTATAATTCCAAATATTGGTGTAATTTATTAACATCATGATTTGTCATCTGGGAAACTGAGGAGGGGAAATTGGCCAGGAAAAAAGAAGAAAGAGAGAAAGGGAATGATTAGCATGAAGATTAGTAGTGTAAGATAAGGTCTTGTCGGTAATTCATCCCATGTGGTATTCTACTCTCCAGGGTGAGGATCCAATAGGTTTCCCTGTTAAGGAGTTTCCTCCTATGATCCCCACCCCGGATCGGTCTGAAAACCTTTTCAATACCTGTGAATTTAAAGTCATGCAAATCCCCTCCATGTATCATTTGGAAATGACGAGAGGCTGCTGATACAGAGACAGCTTGTGGATTAGTCGCATCCAGTGGCGTAACTAGAGTTTGATGGGCCCTGGTGCAAACTTTGGACCGGGGCCCCCCTCCATGTACACAACACTTAGGGTACGGGATAATGATGCTGACACTTGGCTTTTACCCACAGCACCCAGGTTTCCCATGATCTAAAATCCCTCTATCAGCACCCTGCTTTCCCATGCTCTGTCATAAATCTTTCCCTCAGCACCCAGCTTTCCCATATCAGAGCATGGGAAAGCTGGGTGCTGAGAGATGTATAGCAGAGCATGGGAAAGCTGGGTGCTGAGAGATGTATAGCAGATCATGGGAAAGCTGGGTGCTGAGAGATGTATAGCAGATCATGGGAAAGCTGGGTGCTGAGAGATGTACAGCAGAGCATGGGAAAGCTGGGTGCTGAGAGATGTATAGCAGAGCATGGGAAAGCTGGGTGCTGAGAGATGTATAGCAGATCATGGGAAAGCTGGGTGCTGAGAGATGTATAGCAGATCATGGGAAAGCTGGGTGCTGAGAGATGTATAGCAGATCATGGGAAAGCTGGGTGCTGAGAGATGTATAGCAGAGCATGGGAAAGCTGGGTGCTGAGAGATGTATAGCAGAGCATGGGAAAGAGCCCTTTTCCCTCAGCACAAAACATTCCCATCCCATACTTGTATCTTTTTCCTCCCTCATATATAGTTCTCCAAATACTATAATGGCCCCCACATAGCCTTCCATATAGTATAAAGGGTCCCACATAACCCTTCATATATTAGAATGCACCCCCATAGTCCTCCATGTATTATAATGCATTTCCCATAGTTCTCCATATTTTATACTGCACCACAGTCCCCCATGCTTTATAATGCACCCCCACAGTCCATGTGTAAGGTAGCCTCCATAGTCCTCCATATATTATAATATAGCCCCCATAGTCCTATATGTATTATAATGCAGCCCCATAGACCTCCATGTATAATGCGCTGCTATAATCTATGTATAAGGTGTCCTTCATGTTTATTATGCAGTCCCATAGACCTCCATGTATCATGCAGCCAGCACCCCCAGGCCTCCATGTATTATGCAGCCAGTCCCACCAGGGCCTCCATGTGTCATGCAGCCAGCCCCACCAGGTGTCATGCAGCCAGCCCCACCAGGGCCTCCATGTGTCATGCAGCCAGCTTCCCCCGGGCCTATATGTGTCATGCAGCCAGCCCCCCCAGGGCCTCTATGCGTCATGCAGACAGCCCCCACAGGGCCTCTATGCGTCATGCAGCCAGCCCCCCCCCCCAGGGCCTCTATGCGTCATGCAGCCAGCCCCCCCCCCAGGGCCTCCATGTGTCATGCAGCCAGCCCCTCCAGGGTCTCCATGTGTCATGCAGCCAGCCCCCCCAGGGCCTCCATGTGTCATGCAGCCAGCTTCCCCAGGACCTCCATGTGTCATGCAGCCGGCCCCCCCAGGGCCTCCATGTGTCATGCAGCCAGCCCCCCCAGGGCCTCCATGTGTCATGCAGCCAGCCCCCCCAGGGCCTCCATGTGTCATGCAGCCAGCCCCCCCAGGGCCTCCATGTGTCATGCAGCCAGCCCCCCCCAGGGCCTCCATGTGTCATGCAGCCAGCCCCCCCAGGGCCTCCATGTGTCATGCAGCCAGCCCCCCCAGGGCCTCCATGTGTCATGCAGCCAGCCCCCCCAGGGCCTCCATGTGTCATGCAGCCAGCCCCCCCAGGGCCTCCATGTGTCATGCAGCCAGCCCCCCCCAGGGCCTCCATGTATCATGCAGCCAGCCCCCCCAGGGCCTCCATGTGTCATGCAGCCAGCCCCCCCAGGGCCTCCATGTGTCATGCAGCCAGCCCCCCCAGGGCCTCCATGTGTCATGCAGCCAGCCCCCCCAGGGCCTCCATGTGTCATGCAGCCAGCCCCCCCAGGGCCTCCATGTGTCATGCAGCCAGCCCCCAGGGCTTCTATGTGTCATGCAGCCAGCCCCCAGGGCTTCTATGTGTAATGCAGCCAGCCCCCAGGGCTTCTATGTGTAATGCAGCCTGCCAGCCAGCCCCACCAGGGCCTCCATGTATCATGCAGGCAGCTTCCCCGGGCCTATATGTGTCATGCAGCCAGCAAAATAAAAAAACAAGTACCTCTCAGCTCCTTCTGACCCCTGCGACTGCGGTAGTTACGCCCCTGCCCCCATATGTCACACACCCTGCTCCCTATACAGCCTGCACCCCCATATCACACACACACCCTGACCCACATATCTCACCCTGCCCGTACCCCAACTTACCCCTCTCAAACACTCTGCACCCTTCACATGCTCCTGTCACAGTCTGCAGCCCTCATATCCACTCACCCTGCAGCCCCTCCCCTCATGTCCCCTCTTTACCACTCATGTGTTCGAAGTATCTTCTCCTGCTTTCTCCCCGGCCTCCTGTGTCTCCTCCCACACAGTCACATGGGCGTGACGTCATCGCAGGTCCTGGTAGGGATGGATTCCGTCTGCCGTGCAGGAGCACAGCTCCAGGTCAGGGGCCCCTCTGCCCCCTGCAGACACTGGGCCCCCCTGACTCACAGGCCGGCCCCCTAACGGTCGCGCAGTCGGCCACTACATAGTGGCACTACACATAGGGGCCCGGCAGCCGGCTCTGCAGAGCGGCTGCCGGGCCCCTATAACCCTGCGGGCCCGGTCGCAGTGGCGACCTCTGCGACCGCGATCGTTACGCCCCTGGTCGCATCTAATAGGTGGCGTCTTATTCTAGTTTTCAATGGCCCCACTGTACATCCTGTGTACTGGAGTTTGCATGCATCGCATGAGATGAGGTATACTACATGGGTTGTATTACAATTGATAAATTGATTGATAGTGTGTTCTTTTAAGTTTTTATTTGATTTGAATGTGCGATTTTTTTGTGCATAGGAGCAAGCCTTGCACTTGGTCGCCCCACATTTAAAAAAACCTTTTAAATTAAGCCAATTTTGTGGTGATTTTTTCTCTGCACTAGTAAATAGGCTGGGAGACAAGAGATTACCCAGTGTAGGGGCTTTTTTTGCAATAAATCCCACTCCAGTCTTGATTATATTTTTGAGTTTATAATCCTCGTTAAGAATAGGTAAGTATTTCTTTATTATATTGGAAATAAGGGAAAATTGGTTGCTGTAAGCTGTTACAAATGATATATTATTGGAATATAGATCATTCCTTTTTTTCTCTTTAAATAATAAATCCTTTCTATCCATTTTTGCTACTATATTTTTAGCCCTATTTAATTTCCAATTTTGGTAACCTCTGTTTGTCAATCTATCACAGACTTTTTTCTCCTCTATCAAATATTGCCTTTGATCACTACAGTTTCTCTTTGTACGGATAAGTTCTCCGATGGGTATATTTAATTTGGTATGTGGAGTGTGGCAGGAGTTAGCAGTCAGTATGGAGTTACAAGCTGTAATTTTTCTATAGGGTGTTATCGTCAAATGTTTTGTATCATCAACTGACAAGGTTATATCTAGAAAATTAATTCTGGATGTATGGGTTTCTGTTGTAAATTTTAGGTTAAATTGATTATTGTTGATATAATCAGAAAACAATGTTATTTCTTCTGGTGTCCCAACCCATATCAGCAGCTTATCATCCAGGTATCTGCCGTACCACAGGATACTGCTGCTGAATGGGTTGGTATCACCATACAAGAACTGCTCCTCCCATCTCGCCATGACAATATTTGCCAGCGAGGGGGAGAAGCGAGCTCCCATACTGACCCCCCTGCGCTGTAAATAATACTGTCCGTCAAATGAAAAGTAATTGTGTTCCAAAAGATACTGGGTAGCCATCAAAATAAAATCCCTCAATTCAATCTCATAATTACTAAATCTATCTAAATGTTGTGATAGTGATCTTAAAGCTATATGATGAGGTATTGATGGGTACAAAGATACTACATCACATGAGAGCCATTGATAGTTATCTTGCCACTGAAAATTATCTAATGCTTTAACAATCTCCTTTGTATCCTTGATGAAACCGGGGATATTATATACAAGCGGTTGTAAAAATTGATCCACCCATCCACTTAATTTTTCTCCCAAAGACCCTATCCCCGAAACTATGGGTCTAAGGGGAGGTGGAAATTTATTTTTGTGTATTTTTGGTAGCGAGTGGTATATTGGAACAATTGGAAATGGAACAAATAAGTTATCCTTTGTTTTACTATCAATGGCTCCCAGGCAAACACCCTCCTCCAAAAGTTTTAACATTAGATTATTGTAGTGATCAGTAGGATCATTCTGTAATAATACATAGGTCTCAACATCCTGCAAATCCACAAGTGTCAATTTTCTGTATAAACCAGAGTCAAGCAGAACAATCGCCCCACCTTTATCTGCCTGTCTGACTACCACTTGTGTACTATGTAGCAGTTCAGACAGTGCGTTTCTTTCTCCTTTTGTAAGGTTATCTCTGTGAGGGGCGAGTGTTCTGCTCAACTCCGTTAAATCCTGAACTATTAGCTCCTGAAAAGTATCCAGTATCATAGGTCGTGATTGCACTGGATAAAATGCTTGATTAGACAGTTGTATTTTACATCTAATTTCCTCAGAGTTCAAAGTCTCATTCTGTTCTGATTGTAGTAAACGTAAATCCATTAGAGCTCTTTGTTCCTGGAAAAGAGGAAAAGGGGCAATATCTTGTGGGACATCAGGGACTGTTACTTTCTGTGTGACATTATCAGCTTCTTTATAGAAATGTCTTTTTAGCGTAATATTCCTGGCAAATTTGTTTAAGTCTAGTATAGTATGAAAAACATCAAAATTGGTGTTGGGTGAAAAACCAAGACCTTTACTGAGTAAAGAAATCTGATTTTCAGATAAGATATAGGCAGACAAATTCCAAATAGGGACATCCTCAGGTTCTAATATTTTCGGGCTCCTCTTGTGCTTTCTGCCTGCCCGCCTTTGTTGTTTTTTGAAGCTCCTTGTTTGTTATAGGAGAAATTGAAGTTCTTATTCTTATTTTTATTTTTATATGATTTTGATCTTGTTGTGACAAAAGAGATGTCATTTGAAGAGGCAGAAATGTCTGATATATCTTCTGAAGTAGAGGCATTCGAGGTAGTTTGTTCATTATCTGTATGGTCAAAAATCACCCTGTTATAAGAGGAATAGCGTTTTCTCCTTAATATGGAGCGTGGTCTATTGTTGTAACTATAGACCTCATTTTTAGCATAGTCCTCTGTATCACGTGTGAATTTCTTCTTTTTTAGATCCATAATATTGCTTTCAAGTTTATCCAGTTTGGCTTCTATTTTCATGTATGCCACTTTAAATTCATCAGGGTGATTCATTTTGGTAAGAGAGTCTTTGATATTGGAAATGTTGTTTTTAATTTTAACCAATTCTGTCTCTTCCTGTTTTACTATTAATGCCATCAGTTTCAATGAACAATCAGTTAATATATTATTCCAGGTGGTATTAAATTCATCATTGTATTTAGATGAGGCAAATTTCTTTATGCGTAGTCCCCTGGGGATCATGCTTTTTTCTAAATATGATTTCAGTGATGTGGAGTCCCACCAAATTTTGAGTTCCTTAATCATATTACGCTCTAAATCAATAAAAAATTCCTGGAACACATCTTTTTCCGCTGACAAACAGAGGTTACCAAAATTGGAAATTAAATAGGGCTAAAAATATAGTAGCAAAAATGGATAGAAAGGATTTATTATTTAAAGAGAAAAAAAGGAATGATCTATATTCCAATAATATATCATTTGTAACAGCTTACAGCAACCAATTTTCCCTTATTTCCAATATAATAAAGAAATACTTACCTATTCTTAACGAGGATTATAAACTCAAAAATATAATCAAGACTGGAGTGGGATTTATTGCAAAAAAAGCCCCTACACTGGGTAATCTCTTGTCTCCCAGCCTATTTACTAGTGCAGAGAAAAAATCACCACAAAATTGGCTTAATTTAAAAGGTTTTTTTAAATGTGGGGCGACCAAGTGCAAGGCTTGCTCCTATGCACAAAAAAATCGCACATTCAAATCAAATAAAAACTTAAAAGAACACACTATCAATCAATTTATCAATTCTAATACAACCCATGTAGTATACCTCATCTCATGCGATGCATGCAAACTCCAGTACACAGGATGTACAGTGGGGCCATTGAAAACTAGAATAAGACGCCACCTATTAGATGCGACTAATCCACAAGTTGTCTCTGTATCAGCAGCCTCTCGTCATTTCCAAATGATACATGGAGGGGATTTGCATGACTTTAAATTCACAGGTATTGAAAAGGTTTTCAGACCGATCCGGGGTGGGGATCATAGGAGGAAACTCCTTAACAGGGAAACCTATTGGATCCTCACCCTGGAGAGTAGAATACCACATGGGATGAATTACCGACAAGACCTTATCTTACACTACTAATCTTCATGCTAATCATTCCCTTTCTCTCTTTCTTCTTTTTTCCTGGGCAATTTCCCCTCCTCAGTTTCCCAGATGACAAATCATGATGTTAATAAATTACACCAATATTTGGAATTATAATCATTAATTGAATTACAATTGATATACAATAATCATTATTATAGTTCCAAGATTAATCCATCATAATAAATTTGGTGTAATATTTAGTTTTCTGAGCATCAAAATATCTAATGGTTGAAGGATTTTTCCACATGCATTTTTTTGACCAACGGACCCAAAGATATATATATATATAATCTCCTCCTTTTCCCTCACAACAAAAAAACACATAAAAAAACACAAATAAATATAAAAATAGAACAAATAAAAATTTTTTTTTCAACCTTAATGGTATTTATTAATATGATAATTGATACACTATACAACTTCAATTGATAGTATTACGTAAAATTTTTTTTCAATGATATGTATCCTGATATCAGCTACCTAGATAATAACAATTAATATTAAATAACAAAAAATTGGTGAGGATTAGAAAGAGAAAAAAACGATACTAAAGAAAAATATATTGCAATGTGGATCATATAACCAATTAATCAATATTAATATTTGTCAACCATTTAATATTTATCTATACAAGGCTTTATACATTCACCTTACGAACATAGTTAGTGTACTGTTACTGCCACTGTTCATAGATCCTTCGGGACTATAATTATAACTGGACAAGGAGAAATATTTTCTCCCATTCTCTCCCTCTTTCCCTTACGATGCATATTGATAGGGGTCTAATTTACCGATGCTTTCTTATATGGAATACTAATGAGTGATAAAAGATATCCATATGGATTTGATTTTTTCCACTATGATTGTTTAATGATTGTTCTATATAATCATGCATCAGTGTATTATATGATTATACCATAATAATTATATGACATGTTTTTTAACCATTTATTTTTAACCCCCTCCATCTTCTCACTAGCATTTTTCCATTTCTTTTTCTTTCTTTCTTTTCTCCTTTTTCTCTTTTTCTCCTCACATTCCTTTCCTATTTCTTCTATTTTTCTGTTTTTTCATCTTTTCTTCTTTATCCCCTCTGCAATTTCTTCTTCTTTTTTCTCTTCTCTACTATGGAAAAACCGCAGTGCATATACCCTTATAATGTGATGTGTTTTTTGTGAAAGTTCCCTTGAGGATAACATGTGTTTTTAATTTGAGAGGGTGTGTGTTATACGATATAGGAAGCCGACATCCCTTCCTCCCCAGAGCATGATTAAGACTCACGTCGAAACGCGTAGCTTTGTGGGGTCTGAATAATATCTATGCATTATCTTGCTGACCGCCTGTAAACCCCTATTTTATGGATTGATCAATAAAGATGAATTTTTATATGAGAACTTGGACCGCGCTGGAAATTTTTCTTTCCTGATCTTTTTTAAGCAGGTCTCAGGAGTCGCAATGGGGACGCGGTGTGCACCGGCTTATGCAAACCTGTTTTTGGGGTGGTGGGAGGTAACCCAGGTGTACCCCTCTCACCACTACAGGGAGCAGGTTTTGCATTGGCAGAGGTACATTGATGATATATTTTTTCTGTGGACTGGTAGTGAGGAGGATTGTCATCACTTCCTTAATGGTCTCAACATCAACAATCACAACATCTTTTTGACCTCTAATTTGTCATCTTCCACAGCTATCTTTCTGGATTTGTCTGTAAAATTCGAAGATGGGCGCATCATTACCAATTTGTACCGCAAGCCGACGGCCACCAATGGGCTCCTACGCTTCGACAGTTTCCACCCCCTCCATACAAGGAAGGGAGTACCAGTCGGGCAATTCTTACGGGTACGACGTAACTGTTCCATGGATGTAGATTTCCAGTGCCAGGCTCGTGATTTGACGAAACGGCTGAAACACAGAGGATATCCCAGGGGAGTCATATCCTCGGCCTTCTTGAGGGCAAAAGAGGAATCCCAGCAAAACCTGCTTATTCGAAAAAGACCAGTGAGAGACCAACCATAACAACTGATAACCGACACAACAGTCACTGGGAGCAGGTAAGGGGGATTTTGCGGGAGCACTGGAAGATTATTAAATTTGATTGCCAGACCGCATCCCTTGTGAGTGATGTTCCTCTCCTCACAGCTAGAAGAGCACCCAGACTCAGAGATCTATTGACAAGGAGCCATTTCAGGAGACCGACAATGAGGCTGAATAGAGGAATCACGTTACGAGGATCTTATCCCTGCGGTGAGTGTAACGTGTGTCCATTCATGCAACCGGTCAGAGACATCTTTCTGAACCCTCTGGATGCTACCTCACACAGACTAAATGGTTATATTAATTGCAAGACTTCAAATGTGATTTATGCCATTGTCTTTCCCTGCCAGAAGGTGTATGTGGGACAAACCTCCCAAGAAGTACGCAAAAGGGCACAGAAACACATGTCTACTATTAATTTGGCCAGATCTGACCTAAAAAAAGGACGCACGTTGACTTCAGTGGCTGCACATTTCCTCAGATACCATCAGGGCTCCTGTCATGGTCTACGCTTTGTTGGACTACAGAGGATAACTACGAATGGAAGAGGTGGGTCGCTCTTGAAGTCCTTGCTATAAATTGAGGCAAGATGGATTTTCAATTTGAAATCGCTTACGCCATCAGGTCTTAATGAAGAGCTATTTTACACCGGCTTTCTTGGCTAAAGATATGGGAACTACATAATCTTGACTTGATTTTAATTTAATTTTTGTCCCATTTTTTCCATTTTTACAGTGATGACATCGGGACTACTCTATCCTCCCGTATATGGGGTTTGAATGAGCACCTATCCTTCAGCCAACTCCAGGGATCCCACAAGACTGTCTTGATCTCCAGGGTCATGTGACTTATAACCACGTTCTTCTCGGATGGTTCGACTTCTTGGACAATTACTTTACCATACCTGGGAAACTCCAGGATTGACTTTCTGATCTTGGATGTAATAACATATGAACAAGGATTGTATCTGGTTGAATCATTTTTGCTCCCTTTCTTCATGAAGTTTCATCTATATGGATGTTACGGGACTAAGAGGGGCATGCTCTGTGTATGTGCCTACACATGCATGCACATACAGGGGCATGCATGGTTTTATATGTGTATATATATATATATGCCCTATTCTATTCTCACTGGCCTTCCTGTCGAGCGCTTTTGCCATCTCTTTTCCGTCCCCCGTTACATGATAATTGAATTCTGCTTACCCTAAATAGGCAATATTTAAACTGCTTTTTTGAATACAAACTTGGGTCCTATACCGGTGTGTTTTTTAGATAATTGGAATTATTTATCTTGGGTTTCTCACTACGGTTCTATGGCAAACCCACCATTTGGTGGTACCCACAGTGGACCTTTTGTCCTTATGCTTTATGACATCCATATGTATTTAGATAGCATCCATAACATTGTTGCGTGCGTGGGGTCTTTTTGAATACAAGCACTTGCTTGATGGTCTTGGTTTATTTATTATTTTTTCATTCATTTTTTCAGATATACGTGGTAACAACCTTCTTACCTTGGTTCTTTGCCCAGGACTCCTTTTGCGTCGATTACTTCCTGGGCCTTGATCATTGTTTATCCCTAAAGTTTCCTTCTCATTAATGCCCTTCTTTGATAAACCCACCCTGTTGGTGGTAATATACCGATAAATCCGCCCTGTGGGTGGTACTATATAGCACTTGCATTCTAACAGTGGCCAGCTCACTGGCCTTTGCACCTTGTTGACACAGGGACCTGTGATGCTCACTTTTATGGCATCCAGGCTTCTTTTAGAGATGGATTACAACATAAATCCACCTAGGTGGTATGAATAGCAGTGATGTCATATGGATTGTGCTATGCTTCCACCCCATGTGCATATAATTTGGATGCCTTGCCCAGTCACTTCTATGATCTATGGGGCATGTTCTTGCAAGCTCAGTTTTCCATCCTTTTATATGTATGATTTAATTATTGTACATTGGATGACCTAGACTGATTGTGGGTTTGCTATGGTTACCCTGTGTTATTGTCCGATTCCTTAATCCACTCTAATCTATTTATCCTTATCTGTATATTGTGGATTAAGCCCTACCAATGTCTTCTGAAGATTACATCATACATATTCTCCCTGACAGTGTTTACTAGCCGGACATGCAGGGAAGTTCCCTGGTTTAATTGTGCATGTGCTCTTATTTCAAGCATAGTGTATGCCTAAGAGCCCTGTCATGCGCAGAAGCTGGAGCATTTGCAGTGCCCATGGTAACTGAAGGTGTATGTCACTTCCGGTTACGGCCGAGCCGGCACACTGTTCCTACTAGTGGGTTTTTCACTTTTATACATTAAATCCCATGCGGTTGGCATGGGGCATTAGGTGTCCATGTGCAGGGGAATCGGAGGGACTTTTCTACATTGACCCGGTTATAGGATTATATTAAGACCTCGGGTCCTCCAGCATCTACTTCCGGTTCCGATACCGATATCCTCATTCGGCCGCTACGTTCTGTTATACACCACCTGTGGTAGGTTTAATCTGATTGTTACCATTTGATTTTTCAATTTACTATGGTCTATAAATACTCACTCTTATGTAACCCAGGACACACTCTCCCCTGACGAAGCTGCTTTCAGCGATACGCGTGGGGCTTGTCCCCACATCTCTCCCCCCTTGCTGGGCTCTTCCGTGCGCTCAGCTCCCTCTCAGACCGTGAGCTTGTCAGTCCTGTGTTAGGTATCTGCATGTACACCATGGGGGATTTTTGGGCACCAATTCTCTATGGCATATAATATGTTGTGGTTATCTCCAATGGAACTGCATACTGTATATATATACAGAATATTTTTCTTTATGCTTCATCTGAATGATATATCATATGTGTAGTCATTGGTTGCCCTATATACCTTCTATTGCTTTATATAGAGCTATGTTTCATGCCTTTCAATTTTGAATAATATACCATATGTTGTAGTTATTGGTTACCCCCTAACACCCCTCCATTTTTGTCTTGTGTCACATGCAGGTATCCTCCTTTTACCACATTGGGGGTTCCACACAGTGTTTCATTCAGCTTAACATTGGGGACTGCCTATTAGTTCTGCTCCCGGTCACTCAGATTCTAAGATTTTTTTATGTATGTATAGGGATTACCTTAAGCGCATAATGTACTTTCTGATTAAAATCTGCTTACATATTGCACACTGAATAGTTGTACAGGGCGGTACCCCCTATTACCAGCATGAGAGATGTGGGAATTTGACGTTTCATGGTTTTAAGTGATTTTAATACATTCTGTGTTTTGGGTTTGTTCAATAAATTTCATATTTTTTTACTTACAATTCCAGTATTATGGTCTCACTTTGCGGTTTGCGCGTCCATTATGCATGAGCTTTCTTCTCCCCAGTTGATGTCTGTTTATTCATGCAGGACGCAGCATCCCTGTTGTTGATTACTTGCAACATTGGCTGTGCACCCAGAATCTTTATGGAAGAAATAACACAGACTATCCTTGACAATACAACTATGGCACTACAACTGGCAGCACTGTTTGCTATAAGATTAGCTTAGCTAAATGTGCTGGAGGGTAGAATGCAGAAGTGGTGGAACTATCTTGGCACAAGTGGGACACAAAATTTGTATAGCAGACACTTTTTGGATGCCACTTATGTTCAGCACAGTTTGCTATAACAATAGCGTAGCAAAATGTGCTGTAGGGTAAAATACAGAGGTGGTGGAACTTGCTTGGCACCAGTGGGACAATAATGGAGTACAACAGCCACTTTTTGGATGCCACTAAGTTTCTGCTGTGTTTGCTAGCATAAGAGCTTGGTAAAAGTGAGCAGGAGGGTGTAATGCAGAGGTGCTGGAGATTGCTTGGCACCAGTGGGGCACAAATGGAGTACAACAGCCACTTTTTGGATGCCACTAAGTTTCTGCTGTGTTTGCTAGTATAATAGCTTAGTAAACGTGAGCAGGATGGTGTAATGCAGAGGTGCTGGAGATGGCTTGGCACCAGTGAGACACCAATGGAGTACAACAGCCACTTTTTGGATGCCACTAAGTTTCAGCTGTGTTTGCTAGTATAATAGCTTAGTAAAAGTGAGCAGGGGGGTGTAATGCAGAGGTGCTGGAGATGGCTTGGCACCAGTGGGACAAGAATGGAGTACAACAGCCACTTTTTGGATGCCACTAAGTTTCTGCTGTGTTTGCTAGCATAATAGCTTAGTAAAAGTGAGCAGGAGGGTGTAATGCAGAGGTGCTGGAGATTGCTTGGCACCAGTGGGGCACAAATGGAGTACAACAGCCACTTTTTGGATGCCACTACGTTTCTGCTGTGTTTGCTAGTATAATAGCTTAGTAAAAGTGAGCAGGAGGGTGTAATGCAGAGGTGCTGGAGATTGCTTGGCACCAGTGGGACACAAATGGAGTACAACAGCCACTTTTTGGATGCCACTAAGTTTCTGCTGTGTTTGCTAGTATAATAGCTTAGTAAAAGTGAGCAGGGGGGTGTAATGCAGAGGTGCTGGAGATGGCTTGGCACCAGTGGGACAAGAATGAAGTACAACAGCCACTTTTTGGATGCCACTAAGTTTCAGCTGTGTTTGCTAGTATAATAGCTTTGTAAAAGTGAGCAGGAGGGTGTAATGCAGAGGTGCTGGAGATGGCTTGGCACAAGTGACACAATAATGGAGTACAACAGCCACTTTTTGGATGCCACTAAGTTTCTGCTGTGTTTGCTAGTATAAAAGCTTAGTAAAAGTGAGCAGGAGGGTGTAATGCAGAGGTGCTGGAGATGGTTTGGCATAAGTGACACAATAATTGAGTACAACAGCCACATTTTGGATGCCACTATATTACTGCTGTGTTTGCTAGTATAATAGCTTAGTAAAAGTGAGCAGGAGGGTGTAATGCAGAGGTGCTGGAGATTGCTTGGCAGCAGTGGGGCACAAATGGAGTACAACAGCCACTTTTTGGATGCCACTATGTTTCTGCTGTGTTTGCTAGTATAATAGCTTAGTAAAAGTGAGCAGGAAGGTGTAATGCAGAGGTGCTGGAGATGGCTTGGCACCAGTGGGACAATAATGGAGTACAACAGCCACTTTTTGGATGCCACTAAGTTTCTGCTGTGTTTGCTAGTATAATAGCTTAGTAAAAGTGAGCAGGAGGGTGTAATGCAGAGGTGCTGGAGATTGCTTGGCACCAGTGGGACACAAATGGAGTACAACATCCACTTTTTGGATGCCACTAAGTTTCTGCTGTGTTTGCTAGTATAATAGCTTAGTAAAAGTGAGCAGGAGGGTGTAATGCAGAGGTGCTGGAGATGGTTTGGCATAAGTGACACAATAATTGAGTACAACAGCCACATTTTGGATGCCACTATATTTCTGCTGTGTTTGCTAGTATAATAGCTTAGTAAAAGTGAGCAGGAGGGTGTAATGCAGAGGTGCTGGAGATTACTTGGCACCAGTGGGGCACAAATGGAGTACATCAGCCACTTTTTGGATGCCACTATGTTTCTGCTGTGTTTGCTAGTAAAATAGCTTAGTAAAAGTGAGCAGGAGGGTGTAATGCAGAGGTGCTGGAGATGGCTTGGCACCAGTGGGACAATAATGGAGTACAACAGCCACTTTTTGGATGCCACTAAGTTTCTGGTGTGTTTGCTAGTATAATAGCTTAGTAAAAGTGAGCAGTAGGGTGTAATGCAGAGGTGCTGGAGATGGCTTGGCACAAGTGACACAATAATGGAGTACAACAGACACTTTTTGGATGCCACTAAGTTTCTGCTGTGTTTTCTAGTATAATAGCTTAGTAAAAGTGAGCAGGAGGGTGTAATGCAGAGGTGCTGGAGATGGCTTGGCACCAGTGGGACACAAATGGAGTACAACAGCCACTTTTTGGATGCCACTAAGTTTCTGGTGTGTTTGCTAGTATAATAGCTTAGTAAAAGTGAGCAGGAGGGTGTAATGCAGAGGTGCTGGAGATGGCTTGGCACAAGTGACACAATAATGGAGTACAACAGACACTTTTTGGATGCCACTAAGTTTCTGCTGTGTTTGCTAGTATAATAGCTTAGTAAAAGTGAGCAGGAAGGTGTAATGCAGAGGTGCTGGAGATTGCTTGGCACCAGTGGGACACAAATGGAGTACAACAGCCACTTTTTGGATGCCACTAAGTTTCTGCTCTGTTTGCTAGTATAATAGCTTAGTAAAAGTGAGTAGGAGGGTGTAATGCAGAGGTGCTGGAGATGGCTTGGCACCAGTGGGACATTAATGGAATACAACAGCCACTTTTTGGATCCCACTAAGTTTCTGCTGTGTTTGCTAGTATAATAGATTAGTAAAAGTGAGCAGAAGGGTGTAATGCAGAGGTGCTGGAGATGGCTTGGCACCAGTGGGACACAAATGGAGTACAACAGCCACTTTTTGGATTGCACTAACTGGCAGCACTCTTTTCAATTAAAATGACTTTGCAAAAATGTGCAGGAGGATACAGTGGCCGGGTTGTGGGTCAGTGTAGAAGAAAGGAAGCCTCACTTTCTATCCCTCCTAATGGTGAAATTCAGCAAGGAATTCCCTGACCTTAGGTACACAGACGTTGTTATACAGGGTTTCCACAGACCTGACTGTCACCTATGGCTCTGAGCTGGATGAAATGAGCCCTGAAAAGGGCTGAATTAAACTTCTATCCCTAATCTGTAGAGCGCTGTGTGTAGAGCGTACACAGCAGGATTGGCGGCAGGAGCTGTGTCAGCGGTGACTGTCACCCAGACGCAGAAGGCAGATAATGGCGTCCAGACGGGAAAATGGCCGTATTTATAATGCAAAGACATGTGACATGGACAGCCTATGACACATGCCCTTGCTTGTCTGGCAAAAAGTCCACTTAGCTATGTGTGTGTGTGTGTGTGTCTGGGATTGGCTGACATGCTTGCCCACCCCACTACACGCGCGCTTAGGGAAGGAAGAAAAAAAAAAATGGCGATCGCCATTATCCCAGCAGCAGTTATCTAAACACACAGCACCCACACACTATACACTGAAATTTGATAATAGTGTTAATCACAGAGTGACTCACACTATTACAGTGAAAAGCCAGCTAGTAATTAGCTAGGCTTTTTGCTGATCGAACCATTCTCGAACGTAACTCGAGCTGCCGAACTTTTAGCAAAAAGCTCGAGTTCTAGTTCGATCTAGAACACCCCCCAAAATCACTCGAACCGCGAACTGGAGAACCACGAACCACGAACCGCGCTCAACTCTAGTAAGGAGAGAGGAGGGTTTTACAACAAGGAAAAAATGTCCAAAAAAACAATTTCTTAAAACATGTCTTTATTAATTAGCTTAAAAAAATTATAGAAAAACCAGCATAAGAATATGAGACAATGAGGGGGGGAAGGGGACTACGCATTTCATTAAGTAAACTTCACGGTTTAGTTAATGAAACGCATACTCCCTTTCCCTCCTGTTTGTCTCATATTCCTATACTGGTTTTACTATAACTTTTTAAAGGTAATTAATAAAGACATGTTTTAAGAATTATTTTGGACACTTTTTTCCTTGCTGGAAAACCCTCCTCTCTCCTTCCTTGGATTACATATGTGGTGGGCTGCTCCTCCACCTCCGTGCGAGGAATACGTGATCCAAAACTGGGACTGCAACCTGGACAATTTTGTGAATGGGGAGCTGGCATTTTTTTCATTTTTATCATTTTAACCTATGGTGCTTCCCACAAGTCTGTGTTTTTCTGGGAGAACTAATGACAAAGGCTGATACAAATCTATGGATCTGTGAAAAACACAAACAGCACATGGATGGCAGCAGTGTACAGTCCATGTACTGCACATATATAGATGTAATATACATAGATCAGACCCCCCCAGCCCTTTATAATAATACGCATATATCAGACCCCCCAGCCCCTTATAATATACATAGATCAGACCACACCAGTCCCTTATAATAATATACATAGATCAGACCTCCCAGTCTCTTATAATAATATACATAGATCAGACCCACAGCCCCTTACACTAATAGACACGTCTCAGACCCCCCAGTGCCTTATAAAAATAGGTATGTCTCAGACACCCCATCCCTTATAATAATAGACGTTTCAGATCCCCAGCCCCTATAAGAATAGACATCTCAGACCCCCCTAGCCCCGTATAATAGACATGTTTCAGATCTTCCCAGCCACTTATAATAATAATAATAAGCATGGCTCAGACCCCCCCAGGCCCTTATAATTATAGACATGTCTTAGACCTTCCAGTATCTATAATAATATACATGGCTCAGAACCCCCCAGCCCCTTATACTATACACAGCTACAGACCCTCATATTAGCCCTTCCACCCAGCCCACCACAGTGCAAAGTATAGCAGACCCAGACCACTGTCAGCACACATCCATCTTCCCAGCCTCTGATTGGCCAGGAGCTCCGTGTCTAGAAGGAGAGAAGCCATGAATCACAGAACAGGAGGAAGTGGAGGGGGCAGAGCCTGCACTGAGCTCTGTAGGTCCTGGTCTGGAGAGCAGACAAGTTTCCAGGATTTCTCATCACGCAGATAATCTGCGTGCCAGAACGTGACAACACACAATGTGCTGTGTAGCCACGTCTGAAGCTGCCAGACAGGGAGATTTAAAGGCACAGTGCTGCCCATGGGCCCGGTGAAGAGGTAAGTAATTAACCTGGGCCCCACTCTTCACTGGGCCCCATACACCAGTCATGGTTGTAATGCCCTGATGGTGGCCCTGTATATGGTTTCATTTTTGCTTATTTTGTTTAACATTGATTCTACTGTGTTTTTCACAGATCTTCAGTGACTATGTACAACGTGGTTAAGGAACGTTCCTGGCTCAATCAAGTAGACCAGGTGTTTGGTGGTGACCTGTTAGCTCAACAGGTGGACAGTAACTTCAAATTGGACAAAACGTTTTGTGAAATTGAAAGACTGTTAGTAAAATGCCCACGATTTTGGAGAGTCATCCATTACGACAAAAATATGTAACCAAGCAACTTATACCCAGAGGGTTTTGGGTTCAGGTGACCTCTACTTTTCCTGTTGAAAATGAGAGTATGAGAGCTAGATGGTAGGAGGCATACAATATCTGCTCACACACCCTCATGAAGCTTCTGATTGAATTTAACACAGTATCCATGACAAAATTAGATGCGTCATTAAATGAGAAACAAGCAATATTTAGAGCTCAATGCTCTGATGATGAACTTAAAGAGTATGACTTTCAAATTGAAAAAAGCTGGATATTTGTATAAAGAATATTCTGATGGTTCATACCAAGAAGCTAAATAGAGACCAAAATCATTTTAATAAGAAAGATGATAATTACCCACCAGTAATTGGATTTTTCAAAACCATGACAGCTCTGTACATGAGAGAGTGTCTACCCCCAGGAACAGGAAACCTACAGAGATAAAAAGGGCGGCACCTCTCCGCAGCCTCAGTGTGTTTATAGTACAAGGTGGTAACCGCTTATTAATGCACATATATATACAGTATATATATATGTATATAATATATATATATATATATATATATATATATACACACACACACACTGTAACATAAGACAAGTGAACATCACCCATAAGTTAGAAATTAAATGTGTCAGCAGGGAGCCACCACCAAGATTAAAGGAGGGAATTAGCACGGTGCTGTCATGGTTCTGGAAAATCCAATTACTGGTGAGTAATTATCATCTTTTCCTTTCACAATGACAGGACCATACATGAGAGAATAAAATAGAAAAGAACCATTAGTGTGGGACCACCGCCGATAGTTTCTTCCTTCCAAAGGCAAGGCATGAAAGACCCAAATTCAGCCTGTAATGTTTAAAAAATGTGGAAGGTGAGGACCAAACTGCTGCTTTGCATATTTGTTCTACCGAGGTATTGGCCCTTTCGGCCCAGGAGGTGGCTATGGCCCTGGTGGAGTGAGCCCTAATGTTGTAAGGAGGGGTGTGACCCGAGATAGAGTGGGCTAAGGAGATAGCAGTTCTAACCCACCTAGCGATGGTGGATTTGGTTGCTTGTATACCTTTACTAACTCCCTGGAAGGTGACAAACATAGCGGAGGATTTTCGCTATGCTTCTTTTATCCTGAGGTATTCTATCAAGCATCTCCAAACATCCAGGGAGTGAAAAGTCAGTTCCCCTTTGGACTTTGGTTCTTCACAAAAAGAAGGTAGAATTATCTCCTGGTCTCTGTGGAATCTTATATTTAAATTAGGCAAAAAAATTTGGATTGGCTTTTAGAATTATTCTATTGGAAAGAATGGAGGATTAATGGAGATTGCCTGCACTCATTAATACGTCTAGCAGACGTTAGGGCTACCAGGAGAACTGTTTTAAGAGTCAGAGCCTTCACCGTAATTGAAGAAATAGGCTCATAGGGTGCTCTAGTCAGAGCATTTAGCACTAAATTTAGATGCGAAGGGGATAGCTTTGGAGAGCTAAGGGGTCTAGATGTGAAGGAGGCTCTAATGAATCTTCGGATCCACGGGTGATTCTCAATTTTGTGGTCGAATAGCACCCCCAGGGCAGAGACCTGCACTTTTTTGCGTACTGGTGGATTGACCTTTCTCCAGTCCTTTTTGCAGGAACTCTAGAATTTCTGTCAGGGGAATGTTTTGGTTAAGTTCCTTCCTGAAAATTCCAAGAATTTCTCCATAATTCTTGTGTATTTGAGCAACGTCACAGTTTTCCTGCTTGACATCATGTTAGAAACTAAATTATTGGAGAAACCCCTGGCTAGGAGGAGTCTCCTTTCAAGTTCCATGCTGTCAGATGTAATCGCTGAACTGCAGGACTGGTCCTTGTGACAGTAGGTTGGTGACATCAGGAAGAATCCAGGGGTCCGATACTGACATGCGCCGGAGCCACGTGAACCATGGTCTCCTTGGCCAGAATGGTGTGATTAGAATGACTCTGGCTCTGTTTTCTCTGATTTTCTTTAGTACTGCCAGTATCAGCTGGAATGGGAGAAAAGCATAGGCCAGCCGTAAATCCCATTTCTGGAGCAGTGTGTCTACTCCATCTGGAAATTCCCTTGGGTCCAGGGAGAAGAATTTCCTTACTTGACGGTTTTGTCTAGTGGTGATAAAATCTATTTCCGGCCATTCCCAGGCTATGAAGATCTGTGTGAAGATGTCTTGATTTAATGCCCATTCCCCTTAGCTTAGAACATGTAGGCTTAGGAAGTCGACCACAGTGTTTTCCGCTTCCTTTATGTGTCGGCCGGTTAGAGATGATAGGTTCCCTTCGTCTAGCTGGAATAACTGTGCCGCCCCCACGTCAGCAGCCGGGCTGCTCGGATCCGGATCCACAGTGTCTCGAGGGGTCTCCGGACCCGGGGGTCATGCGGGCACTCAAATAAAAAGGGGACGTGACTTGTACAGGGGATTGTTATGGATTCTTCGTGACGCCACCCACGGTGTGTGGTAATATGGAGTACCACCGCTGCGGTTGGAGAGCACCCGGGGGCGATGGAGTGGCAACTGGTTGTTTAACCCCTCCGTGGGCAGGGGTGGATGCCCCGGGGCTCAGTGTCCAGGACATGAGAGATGATGGCTGCCGGAGATGGCGCGCCGGGCCGGACCGGAGGGTTTTGGTGTACTCACGATTGAATAATTGCACACAAGTCTGCTGGTAAACCAAGGTGTCAGTGGCCAGCTGCCGCGTCCGGGTGTACTCGGTTCCCACACCCGGCTGGTGTACCAATGTCCCTTCCTCCGGCACTCTGTACTTTTCCTCTATTCTGGACGACCTCGTATGGAACAAGGAAGTCTGCTCTCGGTATGTTCTGGTTGGGAGACGTGCCCGCGAAAACTGACCCTTGGGATCTCAGTGGGTGTTTGCGGATACCCCATCCCCCGCGGTGGGCTGCCGTTTCGCTCTATCTGGGCTAACACTTTGCAACAACGTCTGGAACCTTGTCCCTGGCCTGGTTAATTAGAGAAGGGGCTTGCAACCGTCTTCTAACTAGGGTCCAGGTACCCCGCCAGTGCACAGTTTCCGGACCGGATCTCCGCTGCCGGACCGGCGGGCTCCAACCCTGCCCCGGTCCACTTTGGATTTTCCGCGACCGGACTTCCGTCGCCTTTGGACACGGTCCACTGCTTGCCACCTAGCCAGTAGACCAGGGCCACTACCCTGGCTACACTTCACTAGGCTCAGACTTCCACTTTCCACTGTCAGCTTCGACCTCCACCTCCACTTGAACTCAAACTTCCACTGGACTGAACTCAACTCAACTCAACTGACTGGTTCCCTCCCACGGATCCTCAAGATCCCTAGGTGGGCGCTCCCAATCCGCCTGGTCCTGCCCACTGGTGTGTCCTTCTTACCCTGAGGGGGGTGGCTAGAATTTTGTGGCAGATGGTACCTGGTGTGGGATGGTGTTGTGTGGGGTGTATTGTTTCTCTGTGATCACCTGGCGGTGCCAGGGTGTCACATTCCCCCTTGGTTGAATACAGCCCGTCCGCGGGCTGTCCGACCACTGACGTTTATTTTTTTCTAAAGAAATGGGAAAAGGTAAAAACATTTTAAAACATTTCTTCCCTTATGGGAGGCACATCACTTTAACGTTGCATAACATGAAAAACACATTACTTTCCCTTTTCTTTCACCCGCCACCCAAACAACCTGGTTCCTTGGTGCCACCGCTAAGCATGGTGGACACCCCTTTTCCCCAGTCTTCAGAAGTTCCGGGCGACGCCTGCACGGTCCGGGTAAAAAGTTCCTTATTCGGCAGTCCATCTCAAGGGCCCCATAGTCCAGGGACCCTTGGCCTGGAGGTTAGCCACCGGTTTCACTAGTGGCTGGTCCTCGGCCTACTCTACCGCAGGCCCTTCCTCCAATCGACCTCTCCAGAGGCTGTGCAGGGGGTGAGAGTAACAAGAAAAATAAAACAGACCGTTCCAGTACCGTTGCCGGGCAGCCTCCTACTGCAGCTTTTCCCACAAGACCACCGCCCTAACAGCACGGATCCCCAGTGCCACCTTCACTTATGGTGCAGCACTGTCCAGAGACCCCGTCTTCTCGTTGCTTGCAGTGCGGGTACAGCTGCTCCTCAGTGTCCGGTCCCATCCTCCACCAAGGACTCCGACCCCTGATGGCCTCTTCATGTTCAACTCACAACTGGTTAACCTTTGTAACTATTCTGCTACCCTCCACCTGTGGATTCAGATGGCCTCCTCCGGAACTTGAGGACGTTCAACAAGGATAGCAGTCTTTTAACTTGAAACTTTGAACTTGTTTTGCGGGTTCCAGTCTCTTCAAGGCCGGGTGCCTCCTGGGCACAATCTGGCAAAGTGACCAGGCAGACCACATGTCACGCTCTCCGGCTCCCCTGCCACGCTCCCCGGCTCCCCTGCCATGCTCCCCGGCTCCCCTGCCACGCAACCCGGCTCCCCTGCCTCGCTCCCCGGCTCCTCTGCCAGGCGTCCCCCCGCTCCACAGCCTCCATGCCCAATCACCTGCGGTCCCCAGGCAGCCCGGTCCCCGCTCCCGGCGGCCGTCGGCAACTCTGCTTCAGCCCGGCTCTCCTGCCTCCTGTTCACCGCTCCCTGCTCTGGCTTCTGGCACCCGGGCCTCGCGCATGCGCATTAGGGCGCGTGCGCGGTCATTGACCCTCTCTTAAAGGGCCAGTGTCCTCCAACAGGATATGGAAGAATCAGGTACAGGGTATATAGGGAGATCCTTTCCAAGTGGGCGGGGCCTGTTCTTCGTGTTTTGCTAAGCTAGGAGTCAGGTTTCCTTGTGTCTTGTGGTATACTTACCTATCTGTCTCCTAGAGCCGCTCCTGCCTCGCCAACCGGTCCTTATGATACCCGAACCCCGAACGGTGACGGTGTGCCATCCCGTCAGTTCATACCATCTCCGTTCCCTGTGGTGACCCGTCTTCTCGCTCCGTCAGTTCCGGACTCTGCCTGACGTCATCTCGGCCTCCGAACCTGAGCTCCGTCACCCGGACTACCTTCAGTGACTCCGTGGTTCCAGGGACTTCTACACTCCACTCCTCTGAACGGACTGTCCTGCTACCCGTAGTGCTTCGGCTACCGGGCACCTTGCCTTCGGTGAGGTGTTCAGCCCAGTGGATCCACCTCCTGGGTCTGCCCGTCCACCTGGCCCTAACAGTAAGAACAGGCCATGGATCCCGCCGAAGCACTAGCGACCCAGCTGGGCACCTTGCAGCAGGAACTCGTACGACAGCGCGAGACCCAGTCCCGCATGCTGGCCTTCATGTCCTTGGTGGATACCCGCCTGAACACGCTGCAAGCAACTACCATGTCCCTGGCATCTCAGGTTACTACTGCACAGTCCACGGCCACGGTTCCCGTGGCGGCTACCTCGGAAGCTTCTAAACTCCGCTTGGCCTCTCCACCCCGATATGCCGGAGATCCCAAGACCTGCAGAGGATTCTTAAACCAGTGCTCCCTCCATTTCAAGCTGCTTCCGCACCTGTTTTCCTCCGACCAAGCCAAGGTGGCGTTTGTGATGTCCCATCTAGAGGGTGAGGCACTGGCCTGGATGAACCCCTTGTGGGAGAAGGGGGACCCTGTGACCACTAACATCCAGGACTTCCTGCAGGACTTCCTGTTTAGAACCACCTTTGACGAACCCGGACGTGCCGCCGCATCCGCCTCATCACTCCTCAGGCTACGTCAGGGGACCATGACGGTGGGGCAGTATGCCATCCGCTTCCGCACTTTGGCCTCAGAATTGGGGTGGAACAATGAAGCCCACACCGCCGCCTTCTGGGAAGGACTCTCCAGTCGTATTAAGGACGAGCTGGCAGGCCGCGATGTTCCTTCCACCCTGGATGCCCTGATCGCACTAGCCACCCGCGTGGACCTCAGATTCCAGGAACGATCCAAAGAGGTGTCCCGTGAGAGACGTCCGATACGGCATTCCTCTCCTCCGCAGAAGCCCGCCGTACTTCAGTCAACGTCGTCTGGTGTCTCTGTCCATGAGCCCATGCAGATCGACCGTTTGCGGCAGTCCGAACAACGCCGAGCAGAACGGCTCGCTAAGGGCATCTGCTTCTACTGTGGAGAGGGCACACACCTGCTACGTTCCTGTCCAGAGAGGCCGGGAAAATCCAAAGCCTAGGGTTGGTAGGAGAGGCCACCCTAGGTGCTGGGACTCTCACAGACCCGGTTACGTGGATTGTTCAAGTAACAACGGGAGAGACACGGTTCACGGCCGAGGCGTACCTCGATTCCGGGGCAGCAAGCAATTTCATCCAGCAGGCCACGGTGGACAAGTACCAGGTGCCTGTTACTCCACTCGACAAACCCCTCACGATTGCCTCTGTAGATGGGAGACCCCTCTCTGACACCATCTCGTGGATCACCAAGCCGGTGGAACTACGTATCGGTGCCCTGCACACCGAGAACATCGCTCTCTACGTCCTCCCACACATGTCTCATCAAATCCTGCTGGGACTCCCCTGGTTACGGACACACGAACCGTCAGTCAGCTGGTGTACTGGTGAAATCACCCGATGGGGGTCCTCTTGCCACGAGAACTGTCTGAAGACTATACAGCCCATCCGACGACCTCCGGTTCCGGAGTCCCTACCGGGACTGCCCTCGGCCTATTGGTCCTTCGCGGACGTCTTTGATAAAAAGGAGTCAGAGGTACTGCCGCCACATCGTCCTTATGACTGTGCCATCGACCTACTCCCGGGAACTACACCACCTCGAGGACGGATATATCCTCTGTCTCCTGCTGAAACAAGGGCCATGTCTGCCTACATCACGGAGAACCTGGCAAGGGGATTCATTCGGAGATCCTCCTCTCCTGCTGGAGCAGGCTTCTTCTTCGTTAAGAAGAAAGAGGGCGACCTACGCCCATGCATTGACTACCGGGGATTGAACCAAATCACCGTGAAAAATAAATACCCCCTGCCGCTCATCCCCGAATTGTTTGATCGGCTTAGAGGAGCTCGTGTGTTTACCAAGTTGGATCTTCGGGGTGCCTACAACCTGGTCCGCATCCGCTCTGGGGACGAATGGAAGACCGCATTCAATACTCGCGATGGGCACTATGAATACTGTGTGATGCCCTTCGGCCTGTGTAACGCACCAGGAGTCTTTCAGGAATTGGTGAACGACGTGTTCCGGGACCTTCTCTACGTCTGTGTGGTGGTGTATCTTGATGATATCCTGGTCTTCTCTCCGGACCTCCAGACCCACAGAGAGAACGTGCAACTGGTACTACAAAGACTGAGAGAGAATCGGCTGTACGCCAAGTACGAGAAGTGTGTCTTCGAGCAGTCTTCTCTTCCCTTCCTGGGTTACGTAATCTCCGATACCGGCCTGCAGATGGACCCGGAGAAGGTCTCTTCCATTCTCAACTGGCCCCCTCCTTCCGGACTGAAGGCAATCCAACGCTTTCTTGGATTCGCAAACTATTACCGTCAGTTCATCCCTCACATCTCTGCCCTGACTGCACTTCTCTCCGCCTTGACCATGAAGGGGGCTAATCCAAAGGACTGGTCACCTGCAGCCGACGCCGCGTTTGGCTCCCTGAAACAGGCATTTGCTTCCTCCCGTGTGCTCCACCGTCCTGAGTTAAACCGACAGTTCACCTTGGAGGTGGATGCCTCCTCCTCGGGAGCCGGAGCAGTGCTCATGCAGAAGTCCTCCTCCGGGAAGATGGTTACTTGCGGTTTCTACTCCAAGGGCTTCTCAGCGCCTGAACGCAACTACACCATCGGTGACCGAGAGCTATTAGCAGTCAAACTGGCTCTGGAGGAATGGCGCTACCTTCTGGAGGGAGCAGTGTACCCCGTGATCATTTACACGGACCACAAGAACCTGGAATACCTGCTCCGCTCAGCGACTGAACCCACGGCAAGCCAGGTGGTCCTTGTTCTTTGCCAGGTTCGATTTTCAGCTCCATTTTCGACCCGCGGACAAGAATGTGCAAGCAGATGCCTTGTCCAGGTCATTCATGCCCATGGAACAGGAGGAGGAGACATCCCAGCCCATCATCTGCCCAAGTAAAATCATTCCGGTGGCCCCTGTCACCCTGGCCCAGATACCGCCCGGGAAGATCTATGTCTCTGAGACTGACAGGCAAAAAGTGTTGCACTGGGGCCATGCTTCGAAAATAGCCGGCCATGCTGGTCAGAAGAAAACATGGAGTACAATTGTACGTCACTACTGGTGGCCATCCCTTCGCACGGACGTCGCTTCTTTTGTCTCAGCCTGCGCCTCTTGTGCCAGGAACAAGACGGCCAAACACCTGCCATATGGTCGCCTTCTGCCTCTGCCTATTCCCTCCGTTCCGTGGCAACACATTGCAATGGACTTTATTACAGACTTGCCCCTGTCCTCCGGACACACAGTCATATGGGTCGTGGTGGATCGGTTCTCCAAAATGGCTCATTTCGTCCCTATGGCTGGACTGCCCTCTGCCCAGGAACTCGCTGACGCCTACATACAGCACATCTTCCGGTTGCATGGCTTTCCATCACACATTGTGTCCGACAGAGGAACTCAGTTTACCTCCCGCTTCTGGAGGGCTCTCTGCAGACATCTGGGAGTGACTCTGGACTTTTCTTCAGCCTACCATCCTCAGTCAAATGGCCAAGTGGAACGAGTCAATCAGATCTTGACCTCCTTCTTACGTCACTACGTTAACGCCCATCATGACGACTGGTCCACGCTTCTTCCTTGGGCTGAATTCTCCCATAACCACCACGTCAGTGAGTCCTCCTCCAGCTCTCCCTTCCATGTCATTTACGGACTTCAGCCTTCCGTCCCTTTACCTGTATCCTCTTCCTCGCATGTCCCTGCTGCTGATGCTGTAGTCCGTGACTTTACAACAATTTGGGACTCTGTCAAGACGTCCCTTGGACGTGCTTCCCTGCAGATGAAGAGACACGCAGACAAGAGGCGTCTGGATCCTCCGTGTTTCTCTCCAGGAGATCTGGTCTGGCTTGCTTCCAAGTACGTCCGATTGAAGCTACCATCATAAGAAGCCAAGATGAACAGAGCTGGGATCAGGAAAGACTTTGCTACCTACCCCGGTGTCATCCTGGGGACGGTTAAGAATAGCGTATTTTTGAATGTGCTTGATGCAAATCTACCTGTGAAGTGTACAACTGGGGCACAAGTGCTGCCACTGAAGGGGTGGGTGTGTGTGGGGCACAATTTTTGGAAAAAAGGGAGACTCCGCTTGGAGTAACCCTTGCTTACATTGTTTTTAAAAGAAACCAAGATGAACAGAGCTGGGATCAGGAAAGACTTTGCTACCTACCCCGGTGTCATCCTGGGGACGGTTAAGAATAGCGTATTTTTCAATGTGCTTGATGCAAATCTAGCTGTGAAGTGTACAACTAGGGCACAAGTGCTGCCACTGAATGGGTGGGTGTGTGTGGGGCACAATTTTTGGAAAAAAGGGAGACTCCGCTTAGAGTAACCCTTGCTTACATTGTTTTTAAAAGAAGCCAAGATGAACAGAGCTGGGATCAGGAAAGACTTTGCTACCTACCCCGGTGTCATCCTGGGGACGGTTAAGATGTAAGCAAGGGTTACTCCAAGCGGAGTCTCCCTTTTTTCCAAAAATTGTGCCCCACACACACCCACCCATTCAGTGGCAGCACTTGTGCCCTAGTTGTACACTTCACAGCTAGATTTGCATCAAGCACATTCCAAATCCACAAGCATTTACTCTCCCCAGGATGACACAGGGGTAGTAAATTCCTGGTGGATCCATGACTTGTTCATTTTGATGAACGTTAGTCTGTCCACATTGTCACTGGACAGACGCGTGCGCTTATCAGTCAGCACACACCCAGCAGCACTGAAGACACGTTCAGAGACAACGCTGGCAGCTGGACACGACAAAATCTCCAAGGCGTAACTGGAGAGCTCTGGCCATTTTTCTAGATTTGAAGCCCAAAATGAGCAAGGCTCCATTTGCAAAGTCATGGCATCGATGTTCATTTGGAGATACTCCTGTATCATCCTCTCCAGCCGTTGACTATGTGTCAGACTTGTTGTCTCTGGTGGCCTTGCAAAGGAGGGTCTAAAAAAATTATGAAAAGATTCCATAAAATTGCTGTTACCAGCACCAGATACAGTCCTACTGGTACGGGTAGACTGTTGAAGATGACGAGACCGTCCCATGTTTGTCAAGTTACAACTGGGAGATTCACTCCCTGCACCTGCACGGTTGTTTGGTGGAAAAGCCGAGCTAAGATCGAGTAACAGCTTCTGCTGATACTCCTGCATACGTGCGTCCCTTTCTATGGCTGGAATTATGTCACAAAATTTGGACTTGTACCGGGGATCTAATAGTGTGGCAATCCAGTAGTCATCATCACTTCTAATTTTGACAATACGAGGGTCATGTTGGAGGTAGTGCAACAAGAAGGCACTCATGTGTCTTGCGCAGCCATGCGGACCAAGTCCACGCTGTGTTTGTGGCATAGAGGTGCTACCCGTTCTTTCTTCCTCTGACATCTCCCCCCAACCTCTTGCAACTGAAATTTGACCAAGGTCTCCCTCATCCGCTGAGTCTTCCATGTCTATGGACAGTTCGTCCTCCATTTCTTCATGTTCTCCTGCACCTTCCTCAACATTTCGCCTGCTACTATGCGCCCTTGTTGATCCCTGTCCCCCATGGTCCCATGCCTGCTGCGTTGGTGATGATGAACGTCTGGACCTTGGTGATGTTGTTGTCCCTTGCGCATATGAATCCTCCTGTAGTTCCTCCCCTTCCCGTTGTCCCACCCCCTGACTCCGAATAGTGTTTAGCGTGTGCACCAGCATGTAAATGACTGGAATTGTCATGCTGATAATGGCATTGTCAGCGCTAAACATATTCGTCGCCATGTCGAAACTGTGCAGGAGGGTGCATAGGTCCTTGATCTGAGACCACTCCATCAGGGTGATCTGCCCCACCTCTGCATCTCGTTGGCCCAGGCTATACGTCATGACGTATTGCACCAGGGCTCGGCGGTGCTGCCACAGTCGCTGTAACATGTGGAGAGTCGAATTCCAGCGTGTCGCCACATCGCATTTCAGGCGATGAACCGGCAGGCCGAAAGACTTCTGGAGAGATGCAAGTCGCTCAGCTGCGGCGGTTGAACGGCGGAAGTGAGCAGACAGTTTTCGTGCCCTGGTCAGAAGGCCATCTAGGCCGGGATAGTGTGTTAAGAATTGCTGGACAACAAGGTTCAACACGTGAGCCATACAAGGCACGTGTGTCACCTTGCCCAGGCGAAGGGCCGCACCCAGGTTTGCAGCATTTTCGCACACGGCCTTACCAGGCTGCAGGTTGAGTGGAGACAACCATTTATTAAACTCGGACCACAGAGCTGACCACAACTCCTCAGCTGTGTGACTCCTATTCCCAAGACATGTCAAGCTAAAGACCGCCTGATGCCGTTGCGCTCTGCTGCCAGCATAGTAATGAGGCATGTGTGATTCCTTCTGCGCAGTGAGAACGCTGGTGGCCTGACCAGGCAGGCTTGGGACGGAGGTGGAGGACCCAGATGAGGTGGAGGAGGCAGAAGCAGTGGCGGAACTTGGACAGACAGAGGATTGACACAAAAGTCGTGGGGACGGCAAGACTTGTGCAGCAGACCCTTCACCATCTATCACCATAGTTACCCAGTGTCCAGTCAGCGACATGTAACGTCCCTGTCCATGCTTACTGGTCCAAGTATCGGTGGTGAAATGCACCCGTTCACACACAGAGTTTCTCAAGGAAGCGGTGATGTTGTGTGCGACATGCTGGTGTAGCGCGGGCACACCTTTCTTAGAGAAGTAGTGGCGACTAGGCATCTGGTACTGGGGCACAGCGACAGACATAAGGTCTCTAAAATCCTGTGTGTCCACTAGGCGGAAAGGCAGCATTTCGGTAGCCAAGAGCTTACAGAGGGATAGAGTCAACCTCTTAGCTTTGTCATGGGTCGCAGGAAATGGCCTTTTATTTGACCACATCTGAGGGACAGAGATCTGGCTGCTGTGTGTAGACGGTGTTGAGTAGGGTGTCCCTGGAAAAATGTAGCTTTGTGAGGAAAGTGCAGGCGGAGACATGATGTTGCCTTCATCCAACGTTGGTGCTATCGATGTCTGAGAGAGCTGTACACACTCACTTGTTTCCCCTTCCAAACCAACTGACGACCTACCAAGCAAACTGCCTGTTGCGGTTACAGTGGTGGAAGTTGTGCGTGGAAAACCAGGTGTGACAGCTGTCCACACAGTCCTAGAAGATGAAGAGCGCGCGGATGCACTGGAAGGGGCAGGCCGTGGATGGTTCGCTCCGCTAGGCCGCATTGCAGCACGGTGAGCTTCCCACCGGGACCTATGATATTTATTCATGTGACGATTCATGGAAGAAGTTGTCAAACTGCTGAGGTTTTGACCTCTACTAAGAGAATCACGACAAATTTTACACATCACATAATTTGGCCGATCTTTTTCTATGTCAAAAAAGGACCAGGCTAGGCAAGGCTTAGAGGGCATGCGACCTGCTGAGCCCCCCCGACTAGTGCTCAGAGGCAGAGTGGTGGCTGATGATGCAGTTGTAGACGTGCTACCAGTGCTCCGACTCTGTCCAGGAAGGCACAGGTAACTTCGTCGTCGGTTGCATCCTCCTCCACCACCTCTGTTGACCTCCTCGAGTGCCTGACTGGGAGTTGACAGTAGGTGGGATCTAGAACTTCATCATCAATTGTTGTGTTTGCACTCCCCTCCCCCTCAGACCGAGCCTCTTCTTGCCCTGACTGAATATTTAAGTTGTTATCCCAATCTGGTATCTGCGTCTCATCGTCATCAGTATGTTCCTCATTGTCTATAACCACAGGTGTTACAGTTTGTGACAAAGGGTCAACATTACGCTCAGAAACTTGGTCCTCACGGCCTGAATCAGAGTCACAAAGGTTCTGGGCATCACTGCAGACCATTTCCTGGTCTGTACTCACTGTAGCTTGGGAGTAGACCTCTGATTCCCAGGCTATAGTGTGACTGAACAGCTCTGCAGACTCAGCCATCTCAGTTCCACCATACTGTGCAGGGCTGATGGAGACTTCAGAGCTGGGAGAAAGCAAGTTTGATTGGGATGACAACTCAGAGGACTGGTGTTTTTTGGATGCGGTACTTGAAGTGGCTGAGAGGGCACTTGTTGGACCACTTGAGATCCATTCAAGCATTTTCCTTTTTTGGCCATCATCTACCTTTTTTCCTGTTGTTCGTGTCCGTAAAAAAGGGAGCACATCGGATTGTCCACGGTAAGTAGTAGACATCTTACTTTGCTGGTAGATGGTCTATCTTCAGCAGATAATAATGGAGCTTTGCCACCTTCCCCACGGACAAACCCTTTTTTTCCTTTTCCACCACGCCTCTTCACCTTTCCACCAGCATCTGTCATTTTGCCACTCATGTTGATTGCGACAAGATTGTGCACTGAAAATGTGGTAGTAAAAATTGAGAGGTGGTGTAGATTGCAGCGGTGGTCTAGCTTTATTAACAGCAGAATAATAAAGAATAAATATCCCTGACAATGCAACTACGGCCCTTAAACTGGCAGCATAAATTGCTAGTATAATGGCTTAGTTATTATAATGAGTTGGAGTGTGCAATGCAGGCAGACGTGCTGCAAATATCTTTGCACTACTGGGACTATACAGCAGTCCAACAGCCACGTTTAGGATGCCACTAAGTTCACTCAGTGTTTGCTAGTATAATGGCTTAGTTATAATGAGTTGGAGTGTGCAATGCAGGCAGACGTGCTGCAAATATCTGTGCACTAGTGGGACTATACAGAAGTCCAATAGCCACATTTAGGATGCCACTAGGTTCACTCAGTGTTTGCTAGTATAATGGCTTAGTTATAATGAGTTGGAGTGTGCAATGCAGGCAGACGTGCTGCAAATATCTTTGCACTACTGGGACTATACAGCAGTCCAACAGCCACGTTTAGGATGCCACTAAGTTCACTCAGTGTTTGTTAGTATAATGGCTTAGTTATAATGAGTTGGAGTGTGCAATGCAGGCAGACGTGCTGCAAATATCTGTGCACTACTGGGACTATACAGAAGTCCAACAGCCATGTTTAGGATGCCACTAAGTTCACTCAGTGTTTGCTAGTATAAAGGCTTAGTAACAATGAGTTGGAGTGTGCAAAGGGCAGGAGGGTACAGTGGCAGGGTTGTGGGTCTCTGGGTAGAGGAAAGGAAGCCTGCCTTTCTATACCTCCTAATGGGGAAATGCAGCGAGGAAATCCCTGACCTTAGCTACACAGACGCTGTCATCTTGTGTAGCTGTTAAACTCTGTTTTCAGGACCTGTCACCTATGGCTCTGACCCTGCCGGTACGAGCCCTTAAAAGGACTGATAGAAAGTGCTATCCCTAAGCTGTCCAGCGCTGTGTATGGAGCGTAATACAGCTGTATCGGCGATAGGAGCTGCGCCAGTGATGTCTGACACCAAGGACGCAGAAGAGATAATGGCGTCCGGACGGGCAGATATTATACATACAGCAGTGATCTGAATGCGCTGTTCCCGCACACTATACACTGAAATGTCATAATAGTGTGAGTCACAGAGTGACTTACACTTCCTACAGCGGAAAGCCAGCTAGGAATTAGCTGTTTTTTTTGCTGCTAGAACCGTTCTCGAACGTATCTAGAACTATCGAGCTTTTGCAAAAACGCTCGAGTTCTAGTTCGATCTATAACAGCCCCCAAAATCACTCGAGCCGCGAACTGGAGAACCACGAACCACGAACCGCGCTCAACTCTACTCTCCAGTATCACGACATATATACCCATTTTTGATGGCCAGTTTTTACCTGTGTTTAATGCTCTTTTCTGTGGTTTCCACAGTTTCTTTACAGGCCCTAATGAATTTTCGAGCCAGAGACCAGACCTGGCTCACCCAATTGGATCAGGTCACCAAAGATTATGGTGGTACACATTTTGCTCCTCCGAATGATGGCGAGACTGGAGAGGGCCCTTCAGTGCAGTCTGTGGTCCATAGATATCGGGACCTTTATAAAAAACGTACACGCATATGGTGGAACAGAGCCTTCCTCATAAAATATCTAGAAAATGATCGGATCCCTAGGGGGCTCCGGATACAAGTCTTCCCCTCTTTTCCTACTTTGGAGGACTCCTTTAAAAAGGACTGGGAGAGGAGCCTGCATTCTTGCTCAAGAAATCTCTTAGAACTTCTGTCCCAACACAATTCTTCCAACCTGACCTCCATCGAATCTGAGCTGGAGAGTCTAGAAAAATCACTATCAGATTTATGTAGTACGGAGTCACTAACTAAAATTTACGGAGACATGGAACAGGAGGTACAAAAGTGGGAGAAGGAAATTCGTTATTCCAAATTAAAAAAGTTTCAAAGAGATGCACAAGACTACGCCTCTGAGACGGTATATAGATGGAGCCACCGCTTCTCAAGGGGTCGCAGCTCATCTCGCCAGCCTAACTTCCCTCGGTCTAGGTCCACCTCGCTGTTCTCCGAATCCTCAGTGGAAGAAACGGGGGCCCCTAATATGTCCACCGGGCTACGTGATACAGTTGAACCTGGGAGAATCTAGACTAGGAGCACACGTACAAGACAAAATAATGCTCCTCGCAGTAGCTACACCCGTCCGGATATTTACAAAAATAAAAAACAACTCCAGGTAATCAACCTCTCCTCACGTACCCTGTCGGACGTAGAATTAGATGTGCTATCCAAAAGGTTTAAATTTCTGTCCTACTCACTCTTTTGATTTCTTTACTGCAGTGAAAGATACGAATCTTTTTGCCCGTAAAGTATTACTTAAAAAACTACACAATCAGAGACGGAGTAACAGCAACATGGACCACACCGAAAGGCAAGCATTACAAGACTTACAAGACCTCTTGGAGGAACAAGACCCCTCCACAGGTAATTCTCCTACACATTTGCTCCCCAGGTCCACGAGGTTTCCCCCTTTGTCCCTCTGCCCCGCGGTCGACATTTTTACAAGACTAGTTATGGAGAACTTCAAGAAAGTACCAACCAGACGTCAGTGTGATAATCTCACACACCGTCAATGTCTTGCTATTAAAAATTTACAATCATATGACGACATCGTAATCAAGGCAGCGGACAAAGGGGGAAATATCGTGGTCTGGCCAGTAGCAATGTATGAAAAAGAGGCTTTAAGACAGCTTCGTGACAAAAATACCTACACACGTTTACCACATTCACCTCTAAAAACCTTCTCCCAAGAACTCCACAGGATTTTGCTGCACGCTCACGACTTAGGGATCATCGATAAGAAGTTACTCGATGGACTGCTCGTTGGCTTTCCACGTGTCCCCATGTTTTACTTGCTGCCAAAAATCCATAAAAACGCCCTCAGCCCCCCGGGACGTCCGATAGTGTCCAGCATAGGAGGGCTATGCAATCCAATTTGCCAATTTATCGATTTTTATCTAAAACCACTTGTTGAAACTTTGCCCTCCTATGTTAAGGATACCACGGACGTCCTGAGGCGTCTTGATGGCGTTTCTATGGATAAGGACATGTTCATGGTTTGTGCTGACGTGGAGACCTTATACACCTGCATCGGACATGAGGATGGACTGAAGGCAGTCCGCTTCTTCCTTGGTACCTCCGGTCGGGATGGCGCGCTCAATGATTTGATCCTTGAGCTGCTCCGGTTTGCCCTCACCCACAATTTTTTCGTTTTCAAAGACACCTTTTATCTGCAGCGGCACGGCACTGCAATGGGCGCGGCCTGTGCGCCTTCGTACGCCACCCTCTTGTTGGGCTACTGGGAGAGGTTGGTTTTTGGAGACGGAGGCGCCGGGTGCAGCACCCATGTGCAGTGCTGGCTCTGCTACATAGATGATATTTTTTTTTTCTGGCAGGGCACACCTGGGCAGCTCGGATCATTCATTGACACTCTCAACCACAACCCATACAACATTAGACTCACCTATAGATCTAGTCGAACCGAAATCGATTTCTTAGATGTCCGGGTTGTGGTTGACGAGTCTGGTGGCGTGCAGACCGACGTATTCCAAAAGGATACGTCGGTGAACGCGTTACTTCACGCATCATCTAGTCACACTCCCGCCACCATTCGCGCCATCCCCACCGGACAATTCCTAAGGATGAAGCGGATTTGCTCCACAAATGACACCTTTGAAGCCCAGTCCTCCGATCTCCGGTGCAGGTTCAAAGCGAGGGGTTATGGCAATAGATGTATAAAGAGGAGTTATAAGCGTGCCAAACATACCCCTCGCAACGAACTTCTTTCCTATATTCCACGTCAGCCAAACCGAGATACCAATGTCCGTTTTATCAGCACCTTTAAATCACGAGTGGGACACAATGAGGGGCATTTTAAGCAAGCACTGGCCAGTACTTCTGACTGATCCCATCTTGGCAGAAGTACTATCCGATCAGCCCCTCATGACGGCCAAACGAGCAGACAACCTCGGGGATCTTCTTGTCAAGAGCCACTACATCCCTCCCCGACCTAATTATTTTGGCTCGAGTGGCCCACTTTGTGGGTGTTACCCCTGTGGCCATTGCGTGGCGTGCAGCAACATCCTTCGGAGTAAGTCCTTCTCCTCCTCTGATGGCACCAAGAATTTTTCCATCTACCCTTACATCAACTGCGGGACCACCCACGTTGTCTGTTATGCTACCTGTGCGTGTTCTCTGATCTATGTGGGGCTCACCTCGTGTGAGGTCCGCATAAGGGTCAGGGAACACGTCCGGGACATTATGGGTGCTAAGACAGCTGAGGATATTAGTCTCCTAAAAACTTTACCCCGTCACTTCAGACTCCACCATCAAAGTGACCCTAGTTCTCTTCAGGTCAGGGGTATTGATGTTGTTCAGGGCGGAATTCGTGAAGGCAACCTACGCAAGATCCTTGCCCAATGAGAATCCAAGTGGATCGTACTCTAAAATACCCTGGTACCCAACGGCCTTAATGAGGTCGTTAGCTATGCCCCCTTCCTCTAAATCCGTCATTTTTGTCTTTATATGACGACGTTTTGTTTTCTCCTTGAAAACCTCTCTGGGCCCTCTTATATTCTCTCACGTTTTGAAGTCTGAGATTTTCATGGCTGACGGCTGGCCCCTCTCCCTAAATTCCTTACGTTATCCTGTCCTCCATATCCCACAGACGTTTGCTGTGTTCCCTCGCAGTCTCGCCTCTAATTATTTATTTCTAATGACTCACTAACTTGTAATATATACATACTCTTGTGATATATGAAACCTTTTTTCCTGGAGCAACATATACCTCCTGTTATGCTCCTATCGTGCACAGACTTTGACAGCTTGTGTTAACTACATATTTTTACCATTAAATGTTGGTAAAAGTACAAATTATTTATTTACCTTCATACATGTTGTATTAAAAGTTCTCCTTTGTTCTACATGTCTCTTTCTCTAGGTCCTCCCCTTTTTTAACAAGTTGTCATGAACGAAATCATGCCTTGGGATTTACGATTTCATCAAAACCATCCTCTTCTGATTCCTCCTGGAACACATTAGAATATGAAAATCTGTATCTACTGCATCTCCTTTCGTTCTCATGTTTTATGTGTACCATTCTGTTACTTCTATCTAGCTATCTTACATTTGTGCCTATATCGCTTACACGTCTTGTCAAAGGAGACTCCCTGCTAGTATCAGTGCGCGCGCGCCGACGTGCCAGCTGTGTGGATGCCCTGCGTCGCCGTGTGCGCATGCCTGGGAGTCATGGTGACGCGTCCCTGCCTCCCGGACATGCGCCTGAGCGGCGGCGCTTGTGGCCTCCCCGCCCCCCGCCCCTCGGCGATCGGCGCGTGCGCTGCACCTGTTTGCAGTTGTGCGAATCATCTCCTTTTTTGCCAACACTATTTAAAGCGAAACAGCTCTTTCTATTTGCATACTGCCCCTGGAAAAAGAGCTCCCATAGCGAAACGATCGTTGGGGGGACCCCTCTCCTGCCCCTGGCGACCCTTCACCTTCAAACAGGTAATTATTGAGGTTTTTGCCCATTTAATTTCAGTTTACCTACACCACTTTCCTCTGTAGTGGCAACGCATGTGCAGAGGGGACATCCCATCTATATGCATGGCTTATATGGCTCTATCCTAGTCCCTACTGGTTGTCCTAGTGCATGGACTGGCCATCTAGCCACCAAATGGAGAAACATTTGTTTATATTGTATTGTGGCTAATTGGATCCCCAGCCTATGTGCTTTTTTATTGCACCCGCTATTGGATTTAAACGTGTATGTTCCCCAGCACACCTCCATCTTCCTCCACTGGGCTTGTCTTTTACCTCCTCCCCCCCTTTTTTGTCCTTATCATACTGGGTAGCCTCGTGCAGGAGAGGGGTCCTTTTATTGCTACTGTCCTTTTGTGCAGTTGATTTCTTGACATTCTACCTCATTCTCTTGCTTCTGACCTTATATGCTTTTATGAATTTTTTTCACTATAATAAATAAAGTATTTATATTACACCATTATCTTTCTCCCTGGTTTTGTTCTTTTCTCCTCCGGTTTCTCCATGCAGGAGTGCAGAAAGGCTACCACCCAGATGAGATGATCGAGGCAGTGGTGAAAGCTATTAGCCCAGGACTAAATCTCAGAAATATGCTAGAAATGAAAAGTCGCTTGACATTACCACAACTGAAGATGATCTTAAAGGGGCACTATAAAGAAGAAAGCACTTCAGAGCTGTTCCATCAACTCATTAACATCGCACAGGACCACAAGGAATCTCCTCAAGGTTTCTTGTTCAGAGCAATCGAATTGAAGGACAGACTGTTGTTTGCATCCCGTGATGTAGAGGCGGAGGAAAGGTTTGATGCCGGGCTAGTCCAGAAGAAGTTTCTAAGATCTTTAGGAACAGGATTAATTAGCAAAGATATCAAGCTACAGATGAAACAATATCTAGAAGATCCAGATATTTTGGATTGGATTAATTGAAAAGATGAATGAGGCAGCCAGTTTGGAGTCAGAGAGTGAACAGAAATTAAAGAAAGGCTCCGCTATCAAAACAACCAAAATGAACCAGATGAAGTTGGAGACTCCTAGCGTCCAGTCAGCAGATTATCCCGGAGACTCTCCAGTATCACGACAGAGAGAGAACACCAAATCGCCAGCGATAAAAAAGACAGCCGGCGCTGACTGGAAAGAAGTGATTGGAGAACTCCGAGCTGAGCTGATAGAGGTGAAGAAGTTGATTTGCACCAGGCCTGAGCTTCGAACATTCAGATTCAGGAGTGGGTTTCAACAGGGAAGACGTCCTGCTTGTGAGAGTTGCCGATCGTCAAGTCAAAATACTGTCTGTTGCCATTGTCTAAGATGTGGTGAAGAAGGGCATTATGCCAGAGAATGTCAGGCGCCACGACACTTAGGGTTAAATGACAGAAAGGTTACCAGTGTGGGGCGACTGATAACTGCAACATGGATGAAGCCCCAGGCATAAATGTCACCAAAATCCAGAACTGCTTACAAGATACAACAGCTGCATCAGCACTATCCCCAGATGTGTGACCGTCTTCGACAGCTCCAAGAGGGAGAGGACCATCAGCTTCTTAATGCCCAGTGTGGAAGTCAGACCAGGCATTTCTGGGATCAAGAGGATTGTTCGGTCAGTAAGGATAGCCTCATCAACTTAATTGGTGAAAAGTGCTTCATACAGTGCAAGTTGGATGGACTCCTGGTGAAAGCGATATGGGATACAGGTGCCCAAGTGAGCCTCCTAAATGAAGAATGGAGAAGGTGTCATATGCCACACACCTGCCTTTGTCCACTAAAAGAACTGTTAGGACTGGTGGAACTCCACGGCAAAGCCGTCAATCAGACCGAGATTCCTTTTATAGGCTGGGTGGAAGTGACATTTCAACTCAGTGCCACAAAGAACAGCGATGTTATTGAGTTATTGGTACCCTTTCTTATCACCAGTGATCCCAATGTGGCAGAAGAACCTATTCTGGGTTACAATGTTATCAGTGAGGTTATCAAGAAATACAAATCAGGGACACCTGTGTTGGAGGCAGTAGCCAAATCACTGCCCATTCCTAGAGTCGTGGCAGAAAATGTGATTCGTGGAATAAGTAGAGCACAAAACACAATGGACATAAAAGAAGTGAAGGTAGGCCGTTCAACCGTCATCCCTGCAAATCAAATGGTTGGAGTGAGGTGTGGAGTTAGGGTCGAACCGGGAAAAAAAATCCAGAAGAGACTGTTTGTGCCGAGAGACTCATCAGAACTTCCTGAGGGTCTCATCCTAGGAGAGACTGTGCTTACGAATCCTACTAATGGTTTTGTCAGAGTGACAGTGCTGGTAATAAATACAACAAAGCACAAAGTGAGATTGTACCCTAAGACTGTGTTAGGTCACATTGAAACCGTTAAGACAATGTATCCGGCCAGTGCTAGACCAGTCCAGATTTCTACAGTGAATTTAGTTTCTGAACCATGAAGCAAAGTGTGCCTGGGGAGAGAATTTCACAAATTACCTTAGCAGCTTGGGACCCTCCAGTACCCCTGGAACATCTAAGTACTGAAGAGCTAGTAGTAGCAAAACAGATGTTAAGAGAAGAGTGTCGCGCATTCTCAAAGGATGACTCTGATATCGGGTGTATTCCGTCATTACAGCTTAAGATCAACTTGAAAGACTCTACCCCAGTAACCAGAAGTTACGTGTCCGTACCCAAACCATTGCACCGTGAAGTAAAGGAATATCTGCAAGATCTAATTAACAGAGGTTGGATACAAAAATCAAAGTCTTCCTACTCCTCTCCTATTGTCTGTGTAAGGAAGAAGGATGGCACACTGAGGCTCTGTTGTGATTACTGGGAACTAAATCGGAAGTCAATCCCGGACCGGCACCCAATACCAAAGATTCAAGATATGCTAGATAGCTTGTCAGGAAGTACTTGGTTTTCAGTTCTGGACCAGGGTAAGGCGTACCACCAAGGGTTTGTGGAAGAATCCAGTAGATCATTAACAGCCTTTATCACACCTTGGGGATTGTATGAATGGATCAGTATACCATTTGGGCTCAGCTCTGCCCCGGCAGAATTTCAGAGAAGTATCGAAGCCTGTCTAGAGGGGTTAAGAGATGATATCTGCCAGCCTTACCTAGATGACAATGTGGTACACAGCAAGACCTTCACCGAGCATGTGGCGCATGTGAGGACTGTACTCCAACGTTATCAGCAACATGGAGTCAAGCTAACCCCTAAAAATGTGAACTGTTCAGGAGACAAGTTCGATTTCTGGGAAAAATTGTGTCCGGGGATGATACACCATGGGCCCAGCAGAAATTGCTCCAGTAATGGCCCTGAAAGACAAGCATCTATCAAATGTGGGAGAATTGAGGAAGATCTTGGGATTCCTCTCCTATTATAGGACTTACATACAGAACTTTTCCCGGATTGCTGCTCCGTTATACCACCTCTTGGGAGGGACAACAAAGTCAGCCACATTAGTGGGAAAAGAAAAGAACAGCGGCTGGACTCGACCTAAAGGAAAAAAACACAGTTTCTGCTCAGCAACCAATTAGTTGGACTTCAGATCACCAAGAGATATTAGAAGAATTAGTAGATTACCTTGCAAAACCACCTATAATGGCATATCCTGATTTCAACCAACCATTTGTTCTTCATTGTGATGCCTCTCAAATGGGAGTTGGAGCTGCCCTTTATCAGCATCAAAATGGTAGATTGAGAGTCATCGGCTATGGTTCCAGAACGTTGACAGATGCCGAGAAAAAGTACCATCTTCATTCTGGAAAACTGGAATTCCTGGCATTGAAGTGGGCTGTCTGTGAACAATGTAGAAATTACCTCTATTACAGTAAGGAGTTTGAAGTATACACTGATAACAACCCTTTGACCTATGTCCTCACTACAGCTAAATTGAATGCTACAGGTCAAAGATGGGTGGCTGAACTAGCTAACTTCAACTTTAGTATCAAGTATAGGCCAGGAAAATGCAATGCGGATGCAGATGGATTATCAAGAATGCCAATAGAGCCTGAACAGTTCATGCAAGAATGCTCCGAAGAAGTCAGTCTAGAAGCTATTGTGGCGCCCCAGGACCTGGTCTCCACAACAGCATTGCCCCTCCAAGGGTGATGCTGAGCCTGCAGGTAATTGGGAGGTCTATTGGCCAGTAGGTACCAACATCCAACACCATCCTCTCTCAGGCCAGCAGGGGGAGCTCTGAACCTGGAGTTCCAGGGAGCATTCCTCAAGTCTGACCTGAGGGAGGTGTTAGTGTTCAGTCTGTAGAGAGAAAGCAGAGAGAGCAGACGCAGAGTAGTGCTGTCCTGCGGACTGGGGCCTGGAGCTGGAGTAGCTTGGCCCAGTGAAGCAGGAGGAGCAGAGAGGCACAGAAGAGACTCGGACATCGGAGTCTGTGGTTGCCAGGGTGTAAAATCCTTCCCTGGTAGCCGAATCCGGAGGGCAGGAGAGCTGCAAGCCCCCTGGCCCAGAAGCAATCTGAAGGTACAGCTGCATCCCAAGGGCCCGGTGTGGACTCCAGCAGAGAAGCACCAGAGAGGGCCTGCGCAGCCTACCACACAGAAAAAGGGACGAACCACCGGTCCCAGCAGCAAGAGGGCCATTACCAATCCAGAGAGCAGGGTCCTATAACAGTAAGGAAAGAACAGGAGTAGGCCTCATACTCATCTGGCCAAAAAGATACCTCAGTTACTTCCAGGCCGGCCGGAGCCCTCTACCACCTGTAACGGTCTCCCAGGACTAACCGTTTGCAAAGTAAAAGAGGAGAAGGTAAAGAGACTGTTGTTTGTGTCCGGTCCTTTCACCGCCTGTCGGCCCTGCACTACACCTTACACCATAGACTCTCACAAGCACCAACAGTGTCCCCGGGGTGCCGCTCCACCTGTGGGGAGCAGTACCACCATTGCTGCCATTCCATCACCCAGGAGGCCTCATATAGCAGCGGCGGCTTAATAGCCGCAAACCACAGGTGGCGTCACGACAAATATAAACTTTATTCACCCCAAGTCACCAGCCATATTAATTGACACCCACCAGGGCCACGGAGCCGGGCCCCGCCACCACTGACGACCCCCGGACTAGTCCGGCCCAGCACCGGGTGTCTCATAGCCCTGGGGTGGGCGAGTCACTATTGTGAGCACCACTCAAGCAGTACAAGTTCAGCATGAGGAATGCACACTGTTGTGGTGTCCGTTGACTGTATCAACTACCGTGAAAGCAGAACAAGATCACCCTATGAACATCCAAAAGTTATCAAAAGAAACAATCCGGAAAGCTCAATGGGAAGATCAGATAATAAGCAGAATTCTACCGTATGTGGAACAAAACCGGTTTCCAAGGAAGAGAGAGAGAGATACGGAGTCACTAGCAGTAGCTGTCTTATGTAGAGAACGGGCGAGGCCCTACCTCAGCACAGACGGTATCCTGTATAGAAAAAGAGGACAGAAGCAACAGCTAGTACTACCAGCAAGATACTATCGACTGGTCTTCAAAGAGCTACATGAAGACATGGGACATCTAGGAGTAGAAAGGACTACAAATTTGGTTCGGGAACGATTCTTCTGGACGTTCATGCAGAGAGATATCGAGATGTTTGTGACCAGAGATTGTGGTTGTTTGAAAGATAAGCGCCCTAACACACCAACCCAAGCACCTATGGGCAACATCCAAACGACCTACTCATTTGAGCTGGTTTCAGTTGACTTTTTGCATCTGGAGACGTATAAAGGTGGATATGAATACATCGAAAGGCCACTTTACACACAGAGATAAATCTTTGGCAGATCTGTGGTTGCAGTGAAATCATGGACATATTGTTCCATTTGTACACAGCCACAAACCTGGCACTGATTGTCCACAATTTCACTGCAACCACAGATCTGCAGATTTATCTCTGTGTGTAAAGTGGCCTTTAGTAGTGATGGACCATTTTACTCCATTTGCTCAAGCATATTCAACCACCAATAAGTCTGGCAAGGCGGCGGCAGAGAAGATTTTCAATGACTTTGCTCTGAAGTTTGGGTTCCCAGCCAGACTACATCATGACCAAGGAAGAGAATTTGAGAACCAGCTCTTTGCCAAGTTAGGAAAATTCTGTAGGATCCAGAGATCTCACACTACACCCTATCATCCTGAGGGTAATGGGCAAGTGGAACATTTCAACCGTACATTATTGTCAATGTTGGGAACGTTAACAGCTGACCGTAAAAAGGATTGGAAGAATTCTGTATCGAAAGTGGTGCATGCCTACAATTGTACCAAGAGTGAAGCAACAGGTTATTCACTATTCTTTCTGTTGTTTGGTCGATCTCCAAGATTACCCATTGATATAATGTTCGATACTCCAGTTTCAGAGACTTATAAGACATACCCTGACTATGTTCGGAAATGGAAAGAACGAATGGCAGAAGCTTACAACATAGCATCGAAAATAGTTACAGAAGAGCAAAACAAGAGCAAAGAATACTATGATCGGAAATGTCATTGAGCGGAATTGATACCTGAAAGTAGGGTGCTAGTCAGAAACATACGTGAGAAAGGAGGTCCAGGAAAGCTTTGTTCGTACTGGGAAGACAAGGTATATGTTATCAGCAAGAGGATATCAGAAACCAGCCCAGTTTATGAGATCAGACTGGAAACGGGAGACAGTAAAACTAGAATAGTGCATCGGAACTTGCTACTACCCTGTGATTACCTCCCACCGCAACAAGACATTCCAGAAATGAATCAACGCCGACCAAAAACAGCAGCAAAAATACCACAGATTTAAGATTCTTAGGTGGACAGTGATCTTGAAAGTTCAGATGAAGATCAGGATTTTGTACTTGAAAGTAAACTAAATCGAGAAGCTCCAGAATTTGTACCAAGAAACTCAACGGAGGTCCATTTCCAATTTGATGATCAAACACCACTTGCTGGAGACATAGATAGGAATCTAAGATCAGAGGAATCATGGGAACATACAGAAATTGATAATCCAACAGAAGATTCAGAATCTACAGATACAGTATAAATCAAAGAGCATTGGAGGAAGTGCTGGAATTGGATTCAGAGGAAGAATCGGTATCAGCGGATCAACCTTGCAGGAGGACTTCAACTCAAGAAGTTAGAAGACCAATGATGCTGACCTATGATACACTAGGTGAACCTAGCAGAGTACCAAGGACTATTGAGTTGAAACAGGTATCACTGCCTACGGATCAGGTAAGCCTACCTGAGTGGAATCTCAGTGATGTACTTTACCTGAGATTTGACCTGAGTGAATAGACTCTTTGCCTGAACTTAAATTAAAAGACTCTGTAACCTGGGGGCGGAGCTAGCTGATGGAGAGATAGGACGCGGGGAGAAGGAGCTCCTGCTTACCCGGCAATAAATCGGAGCCAGAGACCGACATTCAGGAGCAGGAGACAGGCGATGGTACGCAGGAGAGGGAGGACGGTGGAGGCAGCAGCTGCAGAGGCAGAAGAATCGGGAATCCCCCGATATTTCAGCTCACAGACAGAGCGGACAGCCAGCAGCTCCTTACCAAAGATGGCGGCGGCTGAGGATCCCATACAGCTGCAGGACGGCATAGAGGCCACACAGGAGCTGGACACAAATGCTGGTAGGGCAGATGTCTCCCTGATCACTGCGCTGCAGAGCCCACAGGCGGAGACCCAGGGGGAGACCAGCAGCACACATACTGGTAAAACAGCTCCAGAAGCAATACAAGGAGGAGGGGGGAAGGGTGCTGCAGCTACTGCTACAAGAAACATCCACAAACATCCCCAAGTTAATAATGCACAACAGAGTCCGGGAGGGGGGCTCAGATCTCAGCAACATGCAAAAGGTGGAACTGGGAGCCCAGCCCTGAGTGCAACACAGAGAGAGGATGAGCCTTGGGACTGGAAAGAACACATAAGATCTATACCAACAAGGAGGGAGATGGATTCCCTGCTGGGAGAGCTAAAGGCCTCACATAAACAAGACATGTACAACTTGCAGTCAGAAATTAAACAAGTGGGTCAGAGGATGACTGAAATAGAGGAAGCCCAGGAACAAACATTCTCCCAACTAGACACACATCATCAAGTGCTGTCAGATCATTCCCTACATTTACAGGACATCCTAACCCACTTGGATGACATAGAAAACCGCCACCGCCGTAGCAATCTGCGCATAAGGGGGCTGAAGGAATCAGTAGAACCAGCACAGCTAGAGAAATGGGCTCAAAAATACTTCAACAATCCCCTCCAGAGAGACCCAGAGCAGCACATTAATATAGACCGGATTCATAGAGCACTGGGTCCTAAACCGTCCGACCCTGCACGCCCAAGAGTAGAGATGAGCGAACCAGCCGCGGTTCGGCTCGAGCTTGGTTCGCCGAACGGAGGTCGCGTTCGAGTTCGGTTCGGTGAACCACATTGCAAATAATGGGAGGCAATCACGAACACATAAAAACACCTAGAAAACACCCTCAAAGGTGTCCAAAAGGTGACAAACAACTCACAACACAACACAAACACATGGGAAAGTGACAAGAACAAATTCTCATGCGAAAACAAAACAGCTTGATGAGGAAAAACAGGATGAGACACAGATATAGGCATGGCATGCCCTTCTAAAATCATGTAAAACACAGCAAGGGGACTCAAAGCAGAGTCTCTCTTTTTTCCAAAAATTGGGCCACACAGACACCTCCTTCAGTGGCAGTACTTGTGCCCTAGTTGCCAACAGGATGTTTTGTTTTGCATCAAGCACATTCCAATCTACACCAGCCTTAACTGTCCCCAGGATGGCACCGGGGTAGGTAGCAAAGTCTTTACTGATCCCATATCTGTTCATCTTGGATCATTGTTAGAAACACTGCAAGCAAGTTACTCCAAGCGGAGTCTCCCTTTTTTTTCCAAAAATTGGGCCACACAGACACCTCCTTCAGTGGCAGCACTTGTGCCCCAGTTGTACACTTCACAGGTAGATTTGCATCAAGCACATTCAAAAATACGCCATCATTAACAGTCCCCAGGATGACACCGGGGCGGGTAGCAAAGTCTTTGCTGAACCATGACTTGTTCATCTTGGCTCCTTTTTAAAAACACAGCAAGGGTTACTCCAAGCGGAGTCTTCCTTTTTTCCAAAAATTGGGCCACACAGACACCCCTTCAGTGGCAGTGTCGCGGGCGGAGGAGGGGACGCTGCGCTCACCCACTGCTCGGGTCCGGCTGCTGCTGCTGCTCGGTGGCTCGAGCGATGGGCCGGATCCCGGGGACTCGAGCGGCGTTCCTCGCTCGTGAGTGAAAGGGGGTGGTTTGGTTTAGGGATATTGTCCGTGACGCCACCCACGGTTGTGGTGAGGTTGTGACACCACCGCTGCTCTGGACGGGGATCCCGGGAGCGATGACAGGAAGGAGTTTGGATGTTGGTTCTCCCCTCCGTGGGTAGGGGGGTTGGTTGTCCCGGGGCCCCGGTGAGGGGTTTAGGGATGGCAGGCGGGTTACGGGGCCTGGTGAGGTGCAGGGTCGCGGGGGACAGCGCGGTGCCGCACGGCACAGTAGTTCTCACTCAGCCAATGACGAATGCAAAGTCTCCGGTAAAACAAACGGCTGGATGGACGGGTCCCACAGACGGCTGCGGTGTTTTTCCCCTGACCCCAGGTTGGTAGTGTAAGTCCTTTCCTTCACCTTCGTGTACGCTCCTCCTGCACTTCGGTTTCCAGCTGGCTCCCCGGTTCGGTACCGGACGGACCACTACCCTGTTCGGGCTACCTACGGTTCCACCAAGACTGTCTTCCCGGCTCCTGCAGACGGCCACTACCGTCTGCCTCACGGTAGTGAGGTAGTGTCTGCTCCAACCTAGGCCCCAGTCTGCGTCTGCCTCTCTGCAGACCTCCTCTCTCTTCCTCAGCCTGGACTTGTCTGAGCTGGTTTGTGCCTCAGGCCAGCTAGACTCCTCGGTGGGCGTGCCTATCTGCTTGACTCCGCCCACCTGGTATGTCTGTCTGAACTCAAGGGAAGAAATCAGGTCTCACTGGGGATGTCTGCTGTGAACTGCTGGGGGTGGGGGTGTGTGTGTGTTGTTACCTGTGGCCCCTGGCTTGTCCAGGGCGCCACATCAGCACTTGTGCCCCAGTTGTACACTTCACAGGTAGATTTGCATCAAGCACATTCAAAAATACGCCATCCTTAACAGTCCTCAGGATGACACCGGGGTGGGTAGCAAAGTCTTTGCTGAACCATGACTTGTTCATCTTGGCTCCTTTTTAAAAACACAGCAAGGGTTACTCCAAGTGGAGTCTCCCTTTTTTCCAAAAATTGGGCCACACAGACACCCCTTCAGTGGCAGCACTTGTGCCTCAGTTGTACACTTCACAGGTAGATTTGCATCAAGCACATTTAAAATACAACAGCATTTACTCTCCCCAGGATGACACAGGGGTAGTAAAGTCCTTGCGGATCCATGACTTGTTCATTTTGATGAACGTTAGTCTGTCAACATTGTCACTTGACAGACACGTGCGCTTATCTGCCGTTGACTATGTGTCAGACTTGTTGTCTCTGGTGGCCTTGCAAAGGATGGTCTAATAAAATTATGAAACGATTCAATAAAATTGCTGTTCCCAGCACCAGATACGGTGCTGCTGGTACGGTTAGACTGTTGAAGATGACGAGACCGTCCCATGTTTGTCAAGTTACAACTGGGAGATTCACGCCGTGCACCACGGTTGTTTGGTGGAAAAGCCGAGCTAAGATCGAGTAACAGCTTCTGCTGATACTCCTGCATACGTGCGTCCCTTTCTATGGCTGGAATTATGTCACAAAATTTGGACTTGTACTGGGGATCTAATAGTGTGGCAAGCCAGTAGTCATCATCACTTCTAATTTTGACAATACGAGTGTCATGTTGTAGGTAGTGCAGCAAGAAGGCGCTCATGTGTCTTGTGCAGCCATGCGGACCAAGTCAACGCTGTGTTTGTGGCATAGAGGTGGTAACCGTTCTTTCTTCCTCTGACATCTCCCCCCAACCTCTTTCAACTGAAATTTGACCAAGGTCTCCCTCATCCACTGAGTCTTCCATGTCCATGGACAGTTCGTCCTCCATTTCTTCATGTTCTCCTGCACCTTCCTCAACATTTTGCCTGCTACCATGTGCCCTTGTTGATCCGTGTCCCCCATGGTCCCATGCCTGCCACCTTGGTGATGATGAACGTCTGGACCTTGTTGATGTTGTTGTCCCTTTTTTCCTCCTGTACTTCCTCCCCTTCCTCTTGTCCCACCCCCTGACTCCGAATAGTGTTTAGCATGTTCTCCAGCATGTAAATGACTGGAATTGTCATGCTGATAATGGCATTGTCAGTGCTAAACATATTCGTCGCCATGTCGAAACTGTGCAGAAGGGTGCATAGGTCCTTGATCTGAGACCACTCCATCAGGGTGATCTGCCCCACCTCTGCATCTCGTTGGCCCAGGCTATACGTCATGACGTATTGCACCAGGGCTCGGCGGTACTGCCACAGTCGTTGTAACATGTGGAGAGTCGAATCCCAGCATGTCGGCACATCGCATTTCAGGCAATGAACTGGCAGGCCGAAAGACTTCTGTAGCGATGCAAGTCGTTCACCTGTGGCAGTTGAACGGCGGAAGTGAGCAGACAGTTTTCGTGCCCTGTTCAGAAGGCCATCTAGGCCGGGATAGTGTGTTAAAAATTGCTGGACAACAAGGTTCAACACGTGAGCCATACAAGGCACGTGTGTCACCTTACCCAGGCGAAGGGCCGCACCCAGGTTTGCAGCATTGTTGCACACGGCCTTACCTGGCTGCAGGTTGAGTGGAGACAACCATTTACCAAACTCAGTCTCCAGAGCTGCCCACAATTCAGCCGCTGTGTGACTTTTATTTCTAAGACATTTCAAGATAAAGACCGCCTGATGCCGTTGCGCTCTGCTGCCAGCATAGTAATGAGGGGTGCGTGATTCCTTCTGCGCAGTTACAACGCTAGTGGCCTGACCAGGCAGGCTTGGGGGCGGGGGTGGAGGACCCACACGAGGTTGAGGAGGCAGAAGCAGTGGAGGAACTTGGACAGACAGAGGATTGACACACAAGTCATGGGGACGGCAAGACTTGTGCAGGAGACCCTTCACCATCTATCACCATAATTACCCAGTGCCCAGTCAGCGACATGTAACGTCCCTGTCCATGCTTACTGGTCCAAGGCAGCATTTCGGTAGCAAAGAGCTTACAGAGGGATAAAGTAAACCTCTTAGCTTTGTCATGGGTCGCAGGAAATGGCCTTTTATTTGTCCACATCTGAGGGACAGAGATCTGGTTGCTGTGTGTAGACGGTGGTGAGTAGGGTGTCCCCGGAAAAATGCAGGTTTGTGAGGAAAGTGCAGGCGAAGACATGATGTTGCCTTCATCCAACGTTAGTGTTGTCAATGTCTGACAGAGCTGTACACCCGCACTTGTTTCCCCTTCCAAACCAACTGACAACCTACCAAGCAAACAGCCTGTTTCGGTTACAGTGGGTGAAGTTGTGCATGGAAAACCAGGTGTGACAGCTGTCCACACAGTCCTAGAAGATGAAGAGAGCGCGGATGCACTGGAAGGAGCAAGCACCTGGATAGTCCGCTCCGCTAGGCCGCATTGCAGCACGGTGAGCTTCCCACTGGGACATATGATATTTATTCATGTGACGATTCATGGAAGAAGTTGTCAAACTGCTGAGGTTTTGGCCTCTACTTACAGATTCCCGACAAATTTTACAGATCACATGATTTGGGCGATCCTTTGCAAGGTCAAAAAAGGACCAGGCTAGGCAAGGCTTAGAAGACATGCGACCTGCTGAGCCACCCCGACTACTGCTCAGAGGCAGAGTGGTGGCTGAGGATGGAGTTGTAGACGTGCTACCAGTACTCCTCCTCTGTCCAGGAAGGCGCAAGGTAACTTCGTCTTCAGTTGCATCCTCCTCCACCGCCTTTGTTGAGTTCCTCGAGTGCCTGACTGTGGGTTGACAAGAGGTGGTATTTAGAACTTCATCATCAAGTGTTGTGTTTGCACTCCCCTCACCCTCAGACCTAGCCTCTTCCTGCCCTGACCGAATATTTAAGTTGTCATCCCAATCTGGTATCTGCATCTCATCGTCATCAATATGTTCCTCATTGTCTCTGCCAACAGGTGTTACAGTTTGTGAATAAGGGTCAACATTATGCTCAGAAACTTGATCATCACGGCCGGAATCTGAGTCACAAAGGTTCTGGGCATCACTGCAGACCACTTCCTGGTCTGTACTCACTGTAGCTTGGGAGCAGACCTCTGATTCCCAGGCTATCGTGTGACTGAACAGCTCGGCAGACTCAGCCATCTCTGTTCCACCATACTGTGCAGAACGGATGGAGACTTGAGAGCTGGGAGAAAGCAAATGTGATTGGGATGTCAACTCAGAGGACTGGTTTTATTTGGATGCAGTAGTTGAGGTGGAGGAGAGGGCACTTATTGGAGCACTTGAGATCCATTCAAGCATGTGCTTTTTTTGTGCATCATCTACCGTTGTTCCAGTTGTTTTGTTCCATAAAAAAGGGGAGCACATCGGATTGTCCACAGAAAGTAGTAGACATCTTACTTTTGCTGGAAGATGGCCTATCTTCAGCAGATGTTAATGTAGATTTGCCACCTTCCCCACGGACAGAAACTTTTTTTCCTTTTCCAACACGCCTGTTCCCCTTTCCACCAGCATCTGTCATTTTGCCACTCATTTTGATAGCAACAAGATTGTCCACTTAAAATGTGGTAGTAAAAATTGAGAGGTGATGTAGATTGCAGAGGTGGTCTAGCTCAGTGTTTCCCAAACTCCAGTCCTCATGGCCCCCAACAAGTCATGTTTTCAGGCTTTCCTTACTATTGAACAGGAGATGGAATCATTATCAAGGCATCACCTATACTATATTAAGGAAATCCTGAAAACATGACCTGTTGGGGGCCGTGAGAACTGGAGTTTGGGATCCACTGGTCTAGCTTTATTGACAGCTGAAGAAATAACACAGACTATCCTTGACAATGCAACTATGGCCCTACAACTGGCAGCACTGTTTGCTATAAAATTAGCGTAGCTAAATGTGCTGGAGGGTAGAATTCAGAGGTGGTGGGACTTTCTTGGCACAAGTGGGACACAAAATTTGTATAGCAGACACTTTTTGGATGCCACTTATGTTCAGCACTGTTTGCTATAACAATAGCGTAGCAAAATGTGCTGGAGGGTAGAATGCAGAGGTGGTGGGACTTGCTTGGCACCAGTGGGACAATAATGAAGTACAACAGCCACTTTTTGGATGCCACTAAGTTTCTGCTGTGTTTGCTAGTATAATAGCTTAGTAAAAGTGAGCAGGAGGGTGTAATGCAGAGGTGCTGGAGATTGCTTGGCACCAGTGGGACACAAATGGAGTACAACAGCCACTTTTTGGATGCCACTACGTTTCAGCTGTGTTTGCTAGTATAATAGCTTAGTAAAAGTGAGCAGGAGGGTGTAATGCAGAGGAGCTGGAGATGGCTTGGCACATGTGACACAACAATGGAGTACAACAGTCACTTTTTGGATGCCACTAAGTTTCTGCTGTGTTTGCTAGTATAATAGCTTAGTAAAAGTGAGCAGGAGGGTGTAATGCAGAGGTGCTGGAGATTGCTTGGCACCAGTGGGACACAAATGGAGTACAACAGCCACTTTTTGGATGCCACTAAGTTTCTGCTGAGTTTGCTAGTATAATAGCTTAGTAAAAGTGAGCAGGAGGGTGTAATGCAGAGGTGGTGGAGATGGCTTGGCACAAGTGACACAATAATGGAATACAACAGCCACTTGTTGGATGCCACTAAGTTTCTGCTGTGTTTGCTAGTATAATAGCTTAGTAAAAGTGAGCAGGAGGGTGTAATGCAGAGGTGCTGGAGATGGCTTGGCACCAGTGGGACACAAATGGAGTACAACAGCCACTTTTTGGATGCCACTAAGTTTCAGCTGTGTTTACTAGTATAATAGCTTAGTAAAAGTGAGCAGGAGGTTGTAATGCAGAGGTGATGGAGATTGCTTGGCACCAGTGGGACACAAATGGAGTACAACAGCTACTTTTTGGATGGCACTAACTGGCAGCACTCTTTTCAATTAAAATGTCTTTGCAAAAATGTGCAGGAAGGTACAGTGGCCGGGTTGTGGGTCAGTGTAGAATAAAGGAAACCTCACTTTCTATCCCTCCTAATGGGGAAATGCAGCAAGGAATTCCCTGACCTTAGGTACACAGACGCTGTTATACAGCATTTCCATGGACCTGACTGTCACCTGTGGCTCTGAGCCGGATTAAATGAGCCCTGAAAAGGGCTGAATTAAACTTCTATCCCTAATCTGTAGAGTGCTGTGTGTAGAGCGTACACAGCAGGATCGGCGGCAGGAGCTGCATCAGCGGTGACTGTCACACAGACGCAAAAGGCAGATAATGGCATCCAGAAGGGAAAATGGCCGTATTTATAATGCAAGGACATGTGACATGGACAGCCTATGACACATGCCCTTGCTTGTCTGGCAAAAAGTCCACTTAGCTGTGTGTGTCTGGGATTGGCTGACATACTGGCCCGCCCCACTACACGCGCGCTTAGGGAAGGAAGAAAAAAAAAATAATAAAAAAATGGCGGTCGCCATTATCCCAGCAGCAGTGATCTAAACGCGCAGCCCCCGCACACTATACGCTGAAATTTGATAATAGTGTGAATCACAGAGTGACTCACACTATTACAGTGAAAAGCCAGCTAGTAATTAGCTAGGCGTTTTGCTGATCGAACCGTTCTCGAACGTAACTCGAGCTGCTGAACTTTTAGCAAAAAGCTCGAGTTCTAGTTCGATCTAGAACACTCCCCCAAAATCACTCGAACCGCGAACTGGAGAACCACGAACCACAAACCGTGCTCAACTCTACCCAAGAGATGTAATATGTAGAATTAATTTCTATAAAGAGAAGGAAGCTATTCTCAAGAGCTGCAGGGACAATAGGGCGGGCTCCTACCAAGCGACTTCCCTGCTGGTTCTCGCAGATCTAGCACACAGAACCTTGCAGCTGCGCAGGGCCCTAAGACCACTGCTTTCTGCTCTACGAGACAAGGATATCCCATACAGATGGGGGTACCCTTTTCAGTTGTCTGCAAAGAAAAATGGGAAAACGGCAACACTCAAAGACCTGGGGGATCTCCCAAATTTTTTGGGGACTTTTCAGCTGCCCATGATCAATCTACTGGACTGGCCAGCACCGGCACCTCTTCCACCTAGAGAGCAGTGGAATCAAGTTCAAACCAAGAGAGGCAGAAGATCCCCACAGTCTGGCTATCGCTGATGTGACTTGTGCTGCCAAGTTTGGTTGAAGGAGTGAAAAGGGGGATTGGGGTTATCCCCTTATTCTTTCTGCACTATGCTCACAGATAGTGTCCTTATACATGTTGTTCGTCTCTCCAACAGAGAGAAAATACTTAATGCGTCTGTCTTCTTACGTTTATTGAGAGCTCATATTACCTTACAATCTAGTTCCAATCATAACTTGAGCTCTTACCTTCAAAATGCTATATTTACTGATTAATATTTCACTATATAATGATGTTTTAATAGTCTCTGTGTTCCATAAAAAGTTTCAAATTGGGGTGTTCGGGCCCTCCCATTCACAAATTGCTTGGGCGGGAGAAATTATGGATACCCCATAGTTTGTACACTAGCCCAGGGGGCAGGGGTTTCCAACCTGTTGCTGGAGGCTTCTTTCACCTCTCTTAAGCTGGGTTCACACTAAGCGACAGCGACAACGACGTCGCTGTTACGTCACCATTTTCTGTGACGTAACAGCGACCTTGTAAGTCGCTGTTATGATCGCTGCTTAGCTGTCAAACACAGCGACGCAGCAGCGATCATAACGTCGCTGTGCTACATGTGCAGAGAGCAGGGAACCGCGCTTAGCGCTGGCTCCTTGCTCTCCTAGGTACAGTACACATCGGGTTAATTAACCCGATGTGTACTGCAGCTACATGTCACAGTGCAGAGAGCAGGGAGCCGCGCACACTGCTTAGCGCTGGCTCCTTGCTCTCCTAGGTACAGTACACATCGGGTTAATTAACCCGATGTGTACTGCAGCTACATGTCACAGTGCAGAGAGCAGGGAGCCACGCACACTGCTTAGCGCTGGCTCCTTGCTCTCCTTGCTACAGTATACATTGGGTTAATTACCCGATGTGTACTGCAGCCACATGTGCACAGAGCAGGAGCCGGCACTGGCAGCAAGGGCGGAGGCTGGTAACGAAGGTAAATATCGGGTAACCAGGGAAAGGTCTTCCCTTGGTTACCCGATGTTTACGCTGGTTACAGCTTACCGCAGCTGCCAGATGCCGGCTCCTGCTCCCTGCTCGCTTCATTTCGTCGCTCTCTCGCTGTCACACACAGCGATGTGTGTGTCACAGCGGGAGAGTGACGACCAAAAAATGAAGCTGGACATTCAGCAACGACCGGCGACCTCACAGCAGGGGCCAGGTCGTTGCTGGATGTCACACACAGCGACAGCGACGGGACGTCGCTGCAACGTCACAGAAAATGGTGACGTAGCAGCGACGTCGTTGTCGCTGTGTGTGACACCAGCTTAAGGGTTGCAGCGTTTGCTGTACTTGACAAGAGTCAATATAGTTGTTTGAGAATTTTTCTTGAACTCACCCACAGGTTAACATTTTTCTTCCTTTGTTAACCTCTACTCTATTTGCTTTCACTACTTTCATTTTTCTTCTTTTTCCTCTTTACCCTATTACTAAATACCCTTTATACCATGGTGTCACATATAACCATCTGCACGTATAACGCTAAGGGCCTAAACAAGCCGGAAAAAAGGAGCCAAATCTTGTTCCGTTTTCATAAACAGAATGTTAAAATTGTTATGTTACAGGAGACACACTTTAGATCAGGTGGTGTTCCCAGCTGTAAAATGAAAAACTATCCAACATGGTTCCATTGCCCCCACCCGAGCCGTAAGTCATGTGGGGTCTCGGTAGCATTTCATCGGTCCTTTCAACCTGAAGTAGTTGACTCTTGCTTCGGCTTGGATGGACGCTATCTCCTCCTTAAGATATCTTTTTTGGGAAGTATTTATACCATTGCTAATGTTTATTTTCCTAACCAGGGACAGGTTTCGTACGCCTTGGAGGCACTTGGGAAACTCTCAGAATTTGCCGGTGGTTCCCGTATTATTCTTGGTGGGAACTTCAACATGATTCTGGACCCAGCAGTGGACTCAGTGGACTCGTCTTCAGGTAGGTCAGCTGTCCCTTACTCTGCGATACGTAGGCTTAAAAAAGAGTTGGTGTCTATTAAGGGGGCTTTACACGCTGCGACATCGCTAATGCGGAGTCGTTGGGGTCACGGAATTTGTGACGCACATCCGGCCGCATTAGCGATGCCGTTGCGTGTGACACCGATAAGCGATTTTGCATCGTTGCAAAAACGTGCAAAATCGCTAATCGGCGACATGGGGGTCCATTCTTAAAAATCGTTACTGCAGCAGTAACGAAGTTGTTCCTCGTTCCTGCGGCAGCACACATCGCTGCGTGTGACGCCGCAGGAACGAGGAAGCTCTCCTTACCTGCCTCCCGGCTGCTATGCAGAAGGAAGGAGGTGGGCGGGATGTTACGTCCCGCTCATCTCCGCCCCTCCGCTGCAATTGGGCAGCGGTTCAGTGACGCTTCAGTGACGTCGCTGTGACGCTGCACGGACCGCCCCCTTAGAAAGGAGGCGGTTAGCCGGTCACAGCGACGTCGCCGGACAGGTAAGTATGTGTGACGGCTCTGGGCAATGTTGTGTGGCACGGGCAGTGATTTGCCCGTGTCGCGCAACAGATGGGGGCGGGTATCCACACTAGCGATATCGGGACCGATATCGCAGTGTGTAAAGTAGCCTTTAGACTGGTAGATCTTCGGAGGATTCTGCACCCCGGAGTTAGGGATTATAGCTTCCATTCACTAGCACATAATAGCTACACGAGAATAGACTATTTATTTATTTCCCATGATCTTTTGGACAATACTCCAAAGTGTTCATTGGATACCTTTTTGTGGTCAGATCATGCGCCAGTTTATGGAGAGGTGGGATTGATGGATAGAGGATATACTTGGAGACTTAATGACAACTTACTAAAGAATGAAGCATGTTTAGAAGAGATCCATACAGCAATTGCAAACTTCAGGGGTGACCATGCAATGGACCCGACACCTGACCCAATAAAATGGGAAGCCCTGAAGTGTTTAATTAGAGGCATATGTATCTCTCATGGTTCCAGACTCAAGAGGGAAAGAGCGATGGAATTAAAGAAATTATTAGTACAACTGGGTCTGAAAGAAACATTAAATAAAAACACACCAACTGACGTCCTTAAAGCAGAGATATCCACCTTGCGCCACCAACTTTTATCCATCTTAGACCAAAAATCCTTGTATGCAAGAGACGGAGCTCGGAAAAATTTCTTTGAATTTGGAGACAAAAGCGGAAGACTGCTTGCCCAGACTCTACACCCCAGACAGGCACACCCTCCGATCCTTACCCTTAACACAAAGTCGGGGACCCAGATCCATTCCACATCTGACATCCTAGATTAATTTAAGAAATATTATGCATCACTATATAACATACCATCACACCATACGTCGGATGCTGTAAATTTTGACTGGGACACGCGAGATTACATATGAGAAAATTATCCAGGGAGGTTGGGAGTGGAGGAGGCAGAGGAGTTGGAAGCTAACTTTACGGAATCGGAACTTAAGGAAGTTATCAGTGCTCTTAAAGTGGGGAAGAGTCCGGGCCCAGATGGCCTCACTCCTCGGTTTTATAAACTATGTGGTGAGACATGTGGATCTCTGATGCTGAAAGCGTATAATTCTATTTCTAAAACATGTGGCTTTCCTAAACCATCTCTCCAAGCCCAGATAGCGGTTATTCCCAAGCCGGGGAGGGACCCCTTAGTATGTGCCAACTACAGACCAATATCGCTTATTAACATCGATGTTAAACTATACTCCAAATGATTGCACTTCGCCTACACCCATATATCCCAAAATTAATCCACAAGGACCAGGTGGGGTTTGTTCCATGGAGGGAGGCATGGGATAACACTATTAGAACCATATCTTTCATTTCATGGGCTAGAAAACAAAAAATTCCGGCTTGCTTTTTCACGGTAGATGCTGAAAAAGCATTCGATAGGGTTCGTTGGGGTTTCCTTAATGCCTCCCTGCAGGGAATAGGGATTCGTCCTCGGTTGAGAAATTGGATAATGGCACTATACCAAACTCCCACAGCTCAGGTGAGCATAAATGGTCGCTTGTCCAGCCCACTTGAGATTAGAAACGGCACCAGACAGGGGTGCCCATTGTCCCCATACTTTGTACATCATAGTGATGGAGTTTTTAGCAAACGCTATAAGGAGGAATCCTTCCATCAGTGGAGTACAAGTGGATTCCTGTTCCCATAAGATGGCTGTGTTTGCAGACGACTTACTGCTCTATGTTACGCAACCGAGGATACGTTTTCCGGCTGTTCTGGCGGAATTTGAGAAATTTAGTAGATTGTCCAATTTTAAGGTCAACCTCCAGAAAACGGAGATATTGAATGTTTCACTCTCTTCTGAAGAAGAGAGAGCACTTAAACCTTCCTTCCCATTTAAATGGAGTAGCAGTTTTATTAAATATCTAGGGATTAAAATACCAGCAGACCCCCAAAACATATATGATCTAAACTTTACAGACCTTTTGAAATCCATCCAGATGGACCTCACAAATTGGCACAACCTTCCAATCTCTTGGTTTGGTAGAATTAACACTATAAAAATGGATAGTCTACCCAGAGTTTTATATTTATTTGAGACCATCCCATACAATTTGGGAGAGCCCTTCTTTCTTAAGTTAAGAAGGATGGTACAGCATTTTACCTGGCACGTACCAAATCTCGCCTGAAACATTCTCTAGTAACACGCTCACAGTGGGCAGGTGGGACGGGATTGCCTGACTTTAAAGCTTATCATGCGGCGGCTGTAGGAAATTGTATTCTAGACTTATTACACAATAAAAAGAATAAATTATGGGTAGCAATGGAACATACTTTGGCTCCAGCTAGTGCATTGGGAATTTTTTGGCTGTCTTCTGGTGACCATTTATTGAACATAGAACTGACTCCATTCCTCCTCTCCCTAGCTGGCGCATGGCGCACCATCAATAGGAGATTCGGTTTGACCAAGAACCCGGGACCTCTGACGCCTCTGGTGGGTAACCCTCAGTTCCCCCATTTGCTGCATGAGCTCCACCCTAGTTTTATCTCTGTGTACACAATGGGAATCCCCCGTGTCAGGGATGTAGTGTCCTCCACAGCTTGTAGAACATTACACTCCCTACTGCGGGATAGAAGGATGGAACCGGGGCACTGGTTTCTTTATCTTCAGCTCCAAAGCTACGTGGAGTCTTTGACACTGGGGTCCAGATCTGATGAGGAAATGACCCATTTTGAAAGGCTATGTATTGCTCAGGAGACACCAACTCATGTTATTTCTACAATCTATAAAATAGTATCGCTACAGAGTGGGGGAGGGGGCCTGCCCGGATACGTAGACCAGTGGCATAGAGAGTTGGGTCGTGTGTTTCCTGAAAAAATTTGGAACAAAACTTTCACCTTAACACACAATTTAACAGTATCCAGTAGAATACAAGAACTAAATTATAAAATTGTATCTAGATGGTACAGAACGCCAGACAAACTTCATAGGATTTTCCCAGAGGTTGCTGACGAGTGTTGGAGGTGTCGGTGATCACCAGGGACAATGCTACACGTTTGGTGGACATGCATGGTGGTCAGAAAACTGTGGGATGAAATTTTCTCCCTATACAACCATCTTACGCACTCTGAAGTGATCCCTATGCCAGAGATAGCATTACTTTCCATATTTAATGGATCAGTCCCCAAAATACGTAAAGATCTCCTATCTTACTTCGTAATCTCAATGAGACAGATTATTCCCAGACACTGGAGAACATGCTATGAGTTGAAGAGGGTAGATTGGGTTGAAGCAATAGATACTCTACCTCGTATGGAGGATCTGAGGGCATCTGACATGAACACAATTCAGACATGGTTCACAATCTGGTATCCCTGGATTGAATTTAGATAATCTCAACAATTTCAGATCTGGCTAACCCAAAGTGTTCTAAAATAGAAGGGGCCTATGACGAGTGGATCATGTGACCGAGGTGAATGATGGGGTGACACCATGGTAATACTTTTCTTCTATCTTCCTCTTCTCTTTCCTCTTCCTATTCTTTCTTCCTGCTATATGTCTTACTTCTCTTTATTTCTTTTTCTTTAATTTTTATTTTATTCTATCTTAAGGGAATCCTAGAAAGGCAGTTCCTGAAACTATTTCTTATAGTTTAGAAGTATAAGATAATAATCACATATGTTACAGTTTATGAAAAAGTCAATTAAAGTGACGCTCACACAGGGTTTCAGGGATCAGTATAACATCATTTGGACTCCAATGAGACTCTGGAAACCTTATTACCTATAGGCAGAGGATGCCATAAGCGTCGAAACTTATTGTTGGACTGCCTCATTACTTTAAACATATATGACAAGAATTGTAACTACTAATTGAAACTTATTCTTATTGTACCCTTGTTTTGATACAAATATGATGATAATAATAATAATAATAATAATAGTAATAATAATAATAATAATAATAATAATAATAAAGATATATTAAATATAAAAGACTCTGTAACCACAAAGAATGATAACCGTAAGTGGGACTAGTTAGCCTTAGCTGGTTGAAGACAGACGGAAAGCTCCAGCTGAAGAGATGTTGATTGTTAAGTTGTTTTATGTTTTGCAGGAGATCTACAAGCAAGAAGTAGTTAGGATAAGATAGTTGTTAATATTTATTTTGTAGACATTGGAATATATTGCTGAATGACCCCATCCTTGGAAAGGTTTTGCCTACCCATCCTGGAATCACCTTCAGGAGAGCCCCAACCATAAAGAATATCATAGCACCTAGCAGATTAAGAAAGATACAGAGAGCTAAAACCAATACTTTTCCATTGGGATCCTATAAATGCAATACTAAGAATTGCCTATGTTGTAGGAGCATCTACCATAATAGGACATCTTTCTGTTCATTTGGGGGGACTGAGAATTTTCCCATCAAGGACCATTTAACTTGCCAGTCTAATTTTGTTATCTATGTGATAGATTGTATCTGTGGCAAACAATATGTTGGGAGGACTTGTCAGCCTCTACATTGCAGGTTAAACTCTCATAGACATAATGTCAAAATGGGCTTCATGTTGCATGGCTTGTCAAGACATTGTGCCTTGTTCCATGATAAAACAATGTCTTTTAAAATTACCCCTATTGAACAAATTCCATCAGATACACTTAACAGAATGGAGTTGTTAAGTAAAAAGGAAACGTACTGGATACATAAGCTTGGTACTCTAAAACCCCATGGCCTTAATGAGCTTATGGATCTTTTTATTAATATTTTTTTATTAATTTTAATAAATACAATTTTTTTTAATAATTTTTAATAATTATCATTGTCTTAAATCATCAGCATGTAGCTCAGTTTTTTAGGTTAACATTTCATTTGAATAGCTTGTAATGTATTATCATCATCTTATATATTTTTAATTATTAGTATATTGCTCTAGTCCTTTCCAGCTTCGTATTTTATCTAAATAGCTTGTATTTAAACAGCACCATGATTATTATCCCTAATCCTTATGTTCCAGACAGATTCTGTTTTCATATGTGTGTGTACATAGGTATATGCATATGGATAGTTTGGTATGTCTTTTGTCTCCCTTATTCATCCGCAATGGGCTCTTTTAATATATGCATGTATTTTCTCTGATTGTTTTTATGCATATTTCTATTTGAGTGTTGTGACTATAAGGTATATATTTTTCCTCCCCATTGTTCTTCCTTTTGGGGGCGCACTCAGCCGCCTTTATACTCCCCCGTGTATCTTGCTCCCCCTTTTTTCGCTATTATATGATCATGTGCACTAATTCGTCTGTTATATATAGTTTTTTTAAACTTCTTTCTGATTTTTCAGACTGTTTCTTCTAAACTTCTCATTCCGACCATCTCTTTCTTTCACGCATGCGCTTTTGCATTTTTCCCACGCTCTGTCCTTATTACCTTTGACAGTGGGTTCAGATAATAATGAGCGGTGCCTGCTCGCGCATGCTCAGTGCTTTTTTCTCTCACGATCTTGCTTGAACTCTCTTCACCCCTGCTTACACAGATTCTATTGCAGCAATTCTGCTTTTTAAATACACCTTGCCTCACACCTTTAATAAGAAATTTTTCTTTGGTTTATTATTGGTTACTATTCTTTATAATTGTTGGATGGTAACACGAATACCAAATTTTTCTTATATACATATTTATATATACTAGTTCATATATATATCTTTAAATTTTTAGTCTTTTATCACCATTATATATATTTTTATACACTCCATGCACGTTCATCCATATGGGTTTTTATATGCATATATTTTTCACATATGTATATATTTTATATATACACTTTTTATATATGTATATATATATATATATATTTTATATCATTTTTTATTTACATATTCATTTATATTTATTCACAGCAAGTTTATATATATACATATATATACATTTTTATCTTTATTTTCACGATTTCCCACATCCATGTTCCAGTGTCACTGGCTTTTTTCATCGTTCTTATTACATCAAACTTGTTTATATATTTAGCACTCCAGCAAGTAAAACTGGTTGCACCCTCTCTCTAATCACAGCCATAAACCTTTTTTTTCTTTTTTTCTTTTTTTCTCTTATTCTCTTTTTTTTTCTTCCTTTTTTCCTTTTTCATTTCCTCCCATTTTTTTCTTTGAGAGCTCCACGTGGCGATGAGTCACTGGTTCTCTGACGTCATTCCTGCTGACGTGGTTACCCATTTTTTTCAATGCTATATATCTTACGCTGTGCAGTAACACATGTCATGCTGTTCTTTTCTTGTACTGTCTTGTCCTGATGAAGAAGGCGGCTATGCCTTCGAAACGCGTTGACTCGTGCCAATAAAGGAAAGGATTTCATCATATCCCTTGGAATCGTGGTTTCTAGCGCAGCATTTAACCCGGTTTTTCTCTCACCCATCTTGTGATCTACATGTCTCCATCGGGGCTGCTGCTGACCACTACCGCATAATCTGCCTATATGCTCGCATAGGAGTTGTGCCTGTCACAACCGGAACAGGTGAGTACCTGTCTTTTCACGTGTATCCCCTCATCCACCAGATAAGACCCTATTTTGCGCTTTTCTCCTCCACAGTTTTCCGCCTGATGAACACAATTCAGACATGGTTCACAATCTGGTATCCCTGGATTGAATTTAGATAATCTCAACAATTTCAGATCTGGCTAACCCAAGGTGTTCTTGAATAGAAGGTGCCTATGACGAGTGGATCATGTGACCGAGGTGAATGATGGGGTGACACCATGGTAATACTTTTCTTCTATCTTCCTCTTCTCTTTCCTCTTCCTATTCTTTCTTCCTGCTATATGTCTTACTTCTCTTTATTTCTTTTTCTTTAATTTTTATTTTATTCTATCTTAAGGGAATCCTAGAAAGGCAGTTCCTGAAACTATTTCTTATAGTTTAGAAGTATAAGATAATAATCACATATGTTACAGTTTATGAAAAAGTCAATTAAAGTGACGCTCACACAGGGTTTCAGGGATCAGTATAACATCATTTGGACTCCAATGAGACTCTGGAAACCTTATTACCTATAGGCAGAGGATGCCATAAGCGTCGAAACTTATTGTTGGACTGCCTCATTACTTTAAACATATATGACAAGAATTGTAACTACTAATTGAAACTTATTCTTATTGTACCCTTGTTTTGATACAAATATGATAATAATAATAATAATAATAATAATAATAATAATAATAATAATAATAATAATAATAATAATAAAAAAGATATATTAAATATAAAAGACTCTGTAACCACAAAGAATGATAACCGTAAGTGGGACTAGTTAGCCTTAGCTGGTTGAAGACAGACGGAAAGCTCCAGCTGAAGAGATGTTGATTGTTAAGTTGTTTTATGTTTTGCAGGAGATCTACAAGCAAGAAGTAGTTAGGATAAGATAGTTGTTAATATTGAACATGCAATGTTATATGATTTTTAGCACCTTTTTCCATGAAAACAGATAAGGGACAATATCTCCTAGGATGGGCTAGACCATCGAGAAAGAATATGAATGTCGGGACGACATTAAATTAGGAGGGAAGAGTGTGACCCATAGAAGCTGTATTGTGACGTAGAATCAGCTAGCAACTAGCGGGATTAATAATATGAAAAGGAGACAGGAAGTAGTTGTGGAGCTCCAGAGAATGCTGGGAAAAAGGGAGTGGTGTCCATGACAACCAGGTGAAAAACATATGTGAGAGAGAATTGAGGGAACAGACCAGTGGGTTAGATCAGTGATTTTCTTCAGAAACGGTCGATCTAAATAAGGAGGCTCAGGACAGACAAGATTCTGTATTATCTGAGGAAAGGAGTAGAGGGACAGCACAAACTATTTTCTTCCTGCCACACCTCCATTGTATGAGGCGAGTACAGACTGCACAGTTCTAGACACACTTTGAAGAGGACTGATCTGTGAGGAGAAACGCTTTGTATAGAGATGTTGATGAGTTATCGTATGAAGAGAAGTAATTTCATGTATTGGAAAGAAGTTGAATAAAATCCCAATCATTACCTTCACTTTTGAATTGTGTGATAACTGTGCCTCAAGATCCATCCCTCCCTTTACTGTACAGAAGAATAAAGTGGGCTTTACATGCTACGACATCGCTAGAAATTGCTAGCGATGCCAAGCTTGAGAAAACACGCCCCCGTCGCACATGCGATATCGTGTGATCGCTGCCGTAGCGGACATTATTGCTATGGCAGCGTCACAGGACTTACCTGCTCTGCGACGTCGCTGTGATCGGCAATACGCTTCCTTTTTAAGGGGGCGGTTCGTTCAGCGTCACAGCGACGTCACTGTTCTGTCCATCTGTCCCCACTTGAAGGCGATTGAAGGCGCGTAGTTGTGGGATGGTGTGAGAATCTTACCTTCGTTTTCCTATAGGTGAGGCAGACATGACCAGAGTGCTCCAGAGTTAAACATGCAAATGCTGAGATGAAACAATGGTGGTTTATTTTCTCCAAAGGTTAGTACATGCAGAGTACAGTAGTCCAAGTACCTGGCATTGTGGTTCTCTTGTGATGCTTGTTTCTGAAGCCACTAAGGTCAGAAGACTTTGCTTCCAGCAGCTCCAATAAGGGGGTGTTTTTCTCACAAACTCTGGCTGGAACTGAATATACCAGGAAGTGATATAAGAGGATCAGCAGACACTCCCATGGGCTGGACAAAAGAAACAGAGGACCCGAAAGGTCTGACCAGTAGATGGAAGCAGAGACAAGAATGAAAAACATTAAATAACAGTTTTAACTAAAACAAATAGAAACAGCACACTCCCCGTCTGAAATTCACTTTGGGGATTTCACTATTGAGTCCATAATACAACCTGAAAGGAAAGGCATGTTAAATGCAAGAACAAACTCAATTGAGTCCAAACAAGGAGGATGGCTCAAAGTTCAGGTCCGGTAGCGTTCATCCCGTAGGGACGCTCTCTATGGGCAACAGCAGAACAAGTTCGTGGATTGGCCTTGCAAAGGTCTTCGTCTCACCTTTCCTGATGACCTTTAGCTCCACCTTCCGAACATTGCCGTCCTGGCTAGGCAGTACCCTAGTAATCAGTCCCATAGGCCAGTCAGCCCTTTCTGTGGTCTGGTCTTTCATGAGGACTAGGTCTCCTTCTTTGAGGTTCGGCTTGGGATGTCGCCACTTCTTTCTTCCTTGAAGAATGGTGAGGTATTCCTTCCTCTATCGGTTCCAGAAGTAGTCAGCCAAGTATTGAACCTGTTTCCAGTGTTTTTGATAAGTGTTCGCGTGGGTGAACTCTCCGCTGGGCATTACCGCGTTGTCAGTTTTTTGGGTAATAAGAATAGTAGGAGTCAATATGGTTGGTGTTTCTGGATCCATGGTCACTGGCACAAGGGGTCTTGAATTGATAATGGCTGAGACTTCAGCTAAAAGAGTGACTAGAGTCTCATGTGTGAGTCTTGAGGAATTGACGTACATTAGCATGGAGTTCAAGATGTTGCGTGAAATCCCGATCATCCTCTCCCAGGAGCCTCCCATGTGAGAACTGTGAGGGGGATTGAAGATCCAGGTGCAACCTTTCTCTGCCAGTTGATCTTGGATAGGCTTGGTGTCGATGTTCAGTTCTCTACATGCACCGACGAAGTTGCTTCCACGGTCAGACCTCAGCTGTTTCACTGGTCTTCTGATGGCAAGGAACCTTCTCAAGGCATTGATTAGGCTGGAGGTATCCATGGACTCTAACACCTCAATGTGAATGGCTCCAACACTCATGCAGGTGAATAACACAGCCCACCGCTTACTGTTTGCTTGGCCGCCGCAAGTTCTACGTGTGGGCACCATCCATCGTCCGAAAACGTCTAGGCCCACGTAGGTAAAAGGTGGCTCTCTAGAAAATCTGTCTGTAGGCAAGTCAGCCATTTGTTGGTACAGCTGTTTTCCTCTCGCTTTACGACAGTGCACACAATCGTGTAGTATTTGTGCTACACGTCTCTTCATCCCAATAATCCAGAGGCCTGCAGACTGTAAAGCGCCCTCTGTAATTTGCCTGCCTTGGTGTTCAGTCTTTTCATGGTGGTGTACTGTAACATGGTGTTTGTTGGGAATGATGAGAGGATTTTGTTCTGCAACTCCAAGATGAGCCTGGTTCAAACGACCACCAACTCTCAGTAAGCCAAAACTTTCGATAACTGGGTTTAAATTGGCGACAGGGCTTCTTAATGGAATCTGCTGTTTGTTGTGTAAACACTTCCATTCCATGGAGAATTCACTCTGTTGGAGGTGGCGTATTATGAGGGACTCGCTATGGGAGATGTCCTCAGCAGAAAGGGGTTTGTGGCAGACATGCCAGCGATGACAGTCTTTGTTTTTAAGGTCCGTATGATAGCATCTGGCGATGTGCACTAACCTAGCGACAGTCCTGACGAGCCTCATCCAGCTGGAGAAACGTTCAAAACGGCAACGGCCAGGGTATTGACCTCAGCTCAGACATCTGGATCGTTGCCTGGATCTAGGATGCTGAAGGCTTCCTGGACACATTCTTCTGACTGTCTCAGCAGGAACTCTGGACCTGTGAGCCAAGAAGAGTTAGCAAAAGAACTTATAGACATAGGTCTAGTTGCGTGATCTGCTGGATTCAGTTCAGATGGTACATATCGCCATTGTCCTGGTTTGGAGGATCTCCTGATCCTTTCAATGCGGTTACTGACGTACACATAAAATCTTCTTGATTGATTGTAGATGTAACCTAAAACGACCTTACTGTCAGTGTAGTATTGGACCTCATCTATTTCAACACACAGTTCTTGTCGTATGAAGTCGGCAATTTCCACTGCCAAAACAGTGCCACAGAGTTCCAGTCTGGGAATGGTATGGTCGGGCTTCGGGGCTAGCATCGCCTTGCCGAATACAAATCCAACGTAGTTTTGTCCATTGGGGTCTGTCACTTTCAGGTATGCAACTGCTGCTATAGCATCTGTGGAGGCGTCTGAGAAGATGTGGAGTTCCTTCTTTATGCTAGAGGTGAGGGAGATTTTGATATAACATCTAGGGATGTGAATGTTGTGCAACCCACACAACGACTGTTTCCAAGCATCCCATTTTTGCTCTTTGTCGGAAGGGAGAGGGGTATCCCAGTCCTTGACGGTTTCAGAGAATTGTCTCAGCAAGGATTTGACTTGTATAGTGATAGGCGCCACAAATCCCAGCGGGTCGAATAAGCTGTTCACTGTAGAGAGGACACCACGTTTTGTGAATGGCTTGTCTGAGCAACTTACTTGAAATCCGAAGGAGTCGGCTGCAAGATCCCATCTGATGCACAGGCTCCTCTGCACAGGTGGACTGTCTAGCCCCAAGTCGATGTCCTTGAACCCAGGGGCGTGATCACCCGACTCAAAGGCTCTCATTATGGTCAGGCTATTTGAAGCAATTTTGTGTAACCTGAGTTTTGCCTGGGACAGCATGCCTTGAGTCCTTTTGAGCAAATCAATGGCTGCTTCCTTGGTGGGTAGTGATTTGAGCCCATCATCTACATAAAAGTCTTTCTCAACAAAGTCTCTGGCGTCTGTTCCATACTCAGACTCTCCCTGTAATGCGGTTCTCCGGAGGCCGTAGGTTGCAACTGCGGGTGAAGGGCTGTTTCCAAATACGTGGACCCTCATACGACATTCCACCATCTCTTTATTGGTGTCATTGTCCTTGTACCACAGAAATCTGAGGAGGTTACGGTGGTCCTCTCTGACTAGGAAACAGTGGAACATCTGTTCAATATCGGCAGTGATGGCGACAAGCTCTTTTCTGAACCTCAGAAATACTCCTACCAATTTGTTTGTAAGGTTAGGACCTGTGAGGAGAACATCGTTAAGGGATACACCTTCATGTTTGGCGCTGGAGTCGAAGACAACCCTGATTTTATTCAGTTTTCAAGGGTAGTATACACCGAATGAAGGCAGATACCAGCACTCTTCGTTCTTCTTCAAGAATGGGGCAGGTTCTGCGTGGTTGTTGCGGAATATTTTGTCCATAAAGGCAACAATATGTTCTCTCATTTCAGGTTTGCTGTTCATAGAACGCTGAAGAGAGTTAAATCTGGTCTGAGCTTGAGCTCGGTTGTTTGGGAGTCTTACCCTGGTAGATCGGAAGGGTAATGGAGAGACCCAGTGCTTGGTTTTGTCTTTAGAAAACTCACAGTCCATTATTCCGATGAATTCTCTGTCCTCTACTGACAAGGCTACTTTATCGTTATCCTTGGTTGTGAGAAGGACTGATCTTCCCAAGTTGTCGATATGCAGAGAAGAAGGGATGTCAGGTAGCTGTATTGTGTCTGGAGACTTCTCTTTCACTCCATAGTGATGAGGACATGGCTTTAGGCAGGTTGTGCGCCCATCTCCATGCACGTAAGTCTTGAAGGAATCAATTTCTGATCGATCAGCGCACACATTTCCTATGACTACCCATCCCAAGTCCAGTCTCTGGGCATATGGTGCATAGTCAGGCCCATTACACTTTTGTCGCACCTTAGGTACCCTTAGATTGTCTCTGCCGAGCAGGAGTAGAATCTCTGCGTTATTGTGCAAAAGTGGGATAACACTAGCGAGGTGTCTTAGGCTAAGTTCACATTTCCGCTAAAATGTATCAGTCTTAATCCGCTAAACAAACGAAAAATGTATTCCCCTTACAAAGTCACTGGTGTGCATACCTTATCTCCCCATAGTGATGTTTTTTAGGTTTTTGCACCCAGTTCAGACTTAGAATTGTGTTCCAAACGTTATTCCTTATTTGTTAGTAGTTTTTCGTTTGTGAACCCTCCCCAACCACACCTATTGCCAATCCATATCATACGCATAAATAGCCTGGGTCTCAGCTTCCCATACACGGTAAGTTTTTTAACTGCATGAGAGGACACACACAAGCTAGGGACCCCAACGTAGAGAAATACTTTGACGTAGTGTTGGGGCTCTATTGCATTGATCAATTCAGTAGCTAAATTTCTCTTGATTCATATGTTCATGGCAGTAATGCAGATTCCATTTTTCACATTTTCACTCTTACATATAGCTATTGGATTTTTCAAGTCAGTATTCACACAGCAGTTTCTGCTATTTCATGTATTCCCCTTACATAGTCACTGGTGTGCATACCTTATCTCCCCATAGTGATGTTTTTTAGGTTTTTGCACCCAGTTCAGACTTAGAATGGTGTTCCAAACGTTATTCCTTATTTGACAACTTAAAAATGACTGATCCATTGCTGACGAACCTGACGGATTTAAAACAACGGAAATGTGAACTTAGCCTTAGGTGTGGTTGATGAAATGCAGCTTCTGGGGTAGGAATTTCATTCCTGTGGCTGGGTATTTGGTCACATTCAACGAGCATTGGTAGAGGTATTTCAGTCTTTCCATTGATAGGAGAAGCAATGAATCCCTGGGCTTTTCTGCCGCTAGTCTCTATGCGACCCGAGCAGGTGTTCAAGGTGTAGGGTTCTGATGGTCCATTAATTCCGAAGGCTTTAAAGAATTTGGTTCCTGCCAGTGACCGGTTGCTTTGGTCGTCTATGATGGCATACACCTTCATTGCCTTTTCTGGATGTCCCTCGGGATAAACCCTGATGAGGCATATTCGGGCACAACATTTCTCCATTTGGCCCTCTCCACATCCCTCTGAGCATGAGCAGAAGATGGCTGTGGTGGTGTCAGTCTGATTCTTGGACTCCCCGCCATGACTTGGAGTGGGAGCGGTGGTGACTGCAGCCGGTGTGTCTCTAGCTAGCTGGGTTGGGTGCATGGCTGAAACGTGTTTTTCGCTATGACACTCCTCACACTTGACGATGGACTTGGCCGTGTGCTCAAGTGATGCGCAGCATTTGAAACAGATCCCAAGCTCTGTGAGGACTGTCTTGCGCTCCTGTAGGGTTTTCGATCTAAACCCTCTGCACTTGTTCAGTGAATGTTTTTTTTTATGGATGGGACATTCTTGATTGAAATGGTGTACTGTTTATCTGTGGGTGCTGCAGGTGATGGTAGCTCAGTCTTCCTGACACTCACAGTGTTCTTAATGTCTCTGCGTCTGTGAATGGCACCTTCATACCTTGATGATGATGATGTTGCAGCTGCCGAAGTGTTGAACTCTAGGAAGTCGAGGCTGGGGTCGTTCCTCATCTGGGCCTGCTCGTCGATGAACTTGCAGAAGTGAATAAATGGGGGAAAGGTGACGTTATGCACTCTTTTGTACCTTGAGACTGACGTTGCCCATTTCTCCTGCAGACTGTATGGCAGCTTCACCACGATTGGATTCACTCCATGGGCTGTATCCAGGTTGCACAGCCCAGACAGACGAGGATCTCTTTTGGCGACCTCCAGCTCCATGAGCAGATCACCCAGGTCTTGAAGCTTGTGGACTTCTTTAAGGTTGATCTTTGGGATGTCCTGCAGTCTCTTGAATAGGGCTTTCTCTATTGCTTCTGCGCTGCCAAAGGTGCGTTCCAGTCTTTGCCATGCAGCAGCGAGACCTGCTTCTGCTTGTCCCACATAGACGGTTCTGAGGCTCTTGATACGGTTTGTAGAGCCTGGGCCCAACCACTTGATCAGGAGGTCGAGATTCTGTTCTGCAGTTAAGTTGAGATTGGCGATGGCTGCCTTGAAAGTTGCTTTCCAGGCCCTGTAGCTCTCTGCACGATCATCACATTTTGTGAGACTAGTGTTGATTCTGCTCACCATGAACCTGGCAAACTCAGACATATATGATTTCTCACCACTTGTTGCCACGACGACTTGTGATGCCCCTGGGGCATATGGGCTGCCTGGCGTGAATGGATGAGATGTTCCCAGGTAGAAAGACGTTGCTGCAGGGTTGAGCTGTGGTTTAGCCTCTGTAGATTCTGATGACCGCTGCTTGAGCTGTGGAAGTGGGTCAGGAGACACTTGGTTGCCATCTTGCCGTGGTGACTGTGTTTGAGAGGGCACCTCTTGGTGACTGTTATTAATTTGCTCGGGTGCTTTATGTGGTACTGGCACTGGTAGAGGTAAGTTGGAAGTTTCGGTGTTGTCGGCTTGGACGGTACTGCAAACCGGGGTTGCTACAGGTAACTGATTCAGTACATAGTCTCTTGTGCGATCAACTGGATTGTCTGCTTCCAGTGGTGGCGAGTGAGCTGGATCAGGACCTTGGATCAATGCTTGCTCAAGTAGTCTCACTTTAGCTAGCGCAACTTCCTCTTCCATCTGTGACCGAATAATCTTTATCCGAACCTCCGCTTCTGCCCTTTTGGCTTCTGCTTTAGCGGCTTCTGCTTTTGCTTTGGCTTCTGCTTTAGCGACTTCTGCTCTTGCAAAGGCTTCTGCTTCTGCCCTTTTGGCTTCTGCTTCTGCCCTTTTGGTTTCTTCCACTACTTCTCTTTCTGTGAAGGAACGTCTCACCTTGGATTCTTCTGCTCTTATGCGGGCCTCTAGTATCCTGTCGCTCAAGGCTGAGCTTCTTGAGGATGATGACCCGGATGACCGAGAGGAACGTCTAGATGTGGTTGATCGGTGTGATCTGGTTTCTTGCTGGTGAGAGATACGGTGTTCGGCCTTGTCTATGGCATCTTGCACCTTGGCATCTCTTTCCTTATCCACCTCTTCTGCCTTGCTCAGGTCTGAAAGAGCTTCATCAATTTTAGTGTCTTTTAGAAAGGTAATGTATCTTGTTGACAGTCTCTTGTATCTTTCATGAGCTGTGTTCAGCCGTTCCAGAGCGGCTTGTAAGCATGCGGCATCACCTGATGAGGATTAAAGTCTTGACATGTAATAGGTGACTCGTTCCCACTGTTCTTCCAGGTATTCACATAGCTCATCTTTCATAGTGTGATAGTTTTCAGTGGCTTTTATCGTGGGTTTGGAAGAGCGCTTCGATCGGACAACTTGGTCTGCTGGAAGCGTGGGATCTGCCTCCTGGGCTTCATAATGGACAGTATCAGATTGTATTTGCTCTGCTTCAGTAGTGGGGAACTGTCCGAGGTCTTTTTCGGCCATTTTGATTTAAGGTGTACTGTCTCTTTAAGAAACTTGACTTTTGAATACGGGTCCGAAAATTGTTGTGCAGCTCCGCAAGGACTCCCTGATGACATTCCCAAGGTGTCTTTAGCAAAACTTGAGGTTCGCAGTCCAGCAATGTGCAGTAATGAGGTGTAATGTACTGCAAGTCTATAGAAGGGGTATGGCTAGGGGGAAACAGCAGGTGCATAAACTGTCCCTTTACAATGCAAGCAGAGGTAATACAGGACGTGGCAGATGGGAGAGCTTCCCCTTAGGCTTGTCCAGGCATGCACCGTTGCAGGCAGACTAGTGCACAAGGCTTGTTGCCAGGCAGATTACAAGGGAAGTTACAGGGTTCTTAGGGATCTGTAGCTGGGGTATTGAGCTGTTAAGCAGTCTTCTGACTGATTTGGGCTCTCAAGGAAGTTTTTGACTTTGGGCTATTAAGCAGTCTTCTGACTCATTGGGCTCTCAAGGACGTTTTGACTTTGGGCTGTTAAGCAGTCTTCTGACTGTTCTGTCCCCACTTGAAGGCGATTGAAGGCATGTAGTTGTGGGATGGTGTGAGAATCTTACCTTCATTTTCCTATAGGTGAGGCAGACATGACCAGAGAGCTCCAGAGTAAAACATGCACATGCTGAGATGAAACAATGGTGGTTTATTTTCTCCAAAGGTTAGTACATGCAGAGTACAGTAGTCCAAGTACCTGGCATTGTGGTTCTCTTGTGATGCTTGTTTCTGAAGCCACTAAGGTCAGAAGACTTTGCTTCCAGCAGCTCCAATAAGGGGGTGTTTTTCTCACAAACTCTGGCTGGAACTGAATATACCAGGAAGTGATATAAGAGGATCAGCAGACACTCCCATGGGCTGGACAAAAGAAACAGAGGACCCGAAAGGTCTGACCAGTAGATGGAAGCAGAGACAAGCATGAAAAACATTAAATAACAGTTTTAACTAAAACAAATAGAAACAGCACACTCCCCGTCTGAAATTCACTTTGGGGATTTCACTATTGAGTCCATAATACAACCTGAAAGGAAAGGCATGTTAAATGCAAGAACAAACTCAATTGAGTCCAAACAAGGAGGATGGCTCAAAGTTCAGGTCCGGTAGCGTTCGTCCCGTAGGGACGCTCTCTATGGGCAACAGCAGAACAAGTTCGTGGATTGGCCTTGCAAAGGTCTTCGTCTCACCTTTCCTGATGACCTTTAGCTCCACCTTCCGAACATTGCCGTCCTGGCTAGGCAGTACCCTAGTAATCAGTCCCATAGGCCAGTCAGCCCTTTCTGTGGTCTGGTCTTTCATGAGGACTAGGTCTCCTTCTTTGAGGTTCGGCTTGGGATGTCGCCACTTCTTTCTTCCTTGAAGAATGGTGAGGTATTCCTTCCTCTATCGGTTCCAGAAGTAGTCAGCCAAGTATTGAACCTGTTTCCAGTGTTTTTGATAAGTGTTCGCGTGGGTGAACTCTCCGCTGGGCATTACCGCGTTGTCAGTTTTTTGGGTAATAAGAATAGTAGGAGTCAATATGGTTGGTGTTTCTGGATCCATGGTCACTGGCACAAGGGGTCTTGAATTGATAATGGCTGAGACTTCAGCTAAAAGAGTGACTAGAGTCTCATGTGTGAGTCTTGAGGAATTGACATACATTAGCATGGAGTTCAAGATGTTGCGTGAAATCCCGATCATCCTCTCCCAGGAGCCTCCCATGTGAGAACTGTGAGGGGGATTGAAGATCCAGGTGCAACCTTTCTCTGCCAGTTGATCTTGGATAGGCTTGGTGTCGATGTTCAGTTCTCTACATGCACCGACGAAGTTGCTTCCACGGTCAGACCTCAGCTGTTTCACTGGTCTTCTGATGGCAAGGAACCTTCTCAAGGCATTGATTAGGCTGGAGGTATCCATGGACTCTAACACCTCAATGTGAATGGCTCCAACACTCATGCAGGTGAATAACACAGCCCACCGCTTACTGTTTGCTTGGCCGCCGCAAGTTCTACGTGTGGGCACCATCCATCGTCCGAAAACGTCTAGGCCCACGTAGGTAAAAGGTGGCTCTCTAGAAAATCTGTCTGTAGGCAAGTCAGCCATTTGTTGGTACAGCTGTTTTCCTCTCGCTTTACGACAGTGCACACAATCGTGTAGTATTTGTGCTACACGTCTCTTCATCCCAATAATCCAGAGGCCTGCAGACTGTAAAGCGCCCTCTGTAATTTGCCTGCCTTGGTGTTCAGTCTTTTCATGGTGGTGTACTGTAACATGGTGTTTGTTGGGAATGATGAGAGGATTTTGTTCTGCAACTCCAAGATGAGCCTGGTTCAAACGACCACCAACTCTCAGTAAGCCAAAACTTTCGATAACTGGGTTTAAATTGGCGACAGGGCTTCTTAATGGAATCTGCTGTTTGTTGTGTAAACACTTCCATTCCATGGAGAATTCACTCTGTTGGAGGTGGCGTATTATGAGGGACTCGCTATGGGAGATGTCCTCAGCAGAAAGGGGTTTGTGGCAGACATGCCAGCGATGACAGTCTTTGTTTTTAAGGTCCGTATGATAGCATCTGGCGATGTGCACTAACCTAGCGACAGTCCTGACGAGCCTCATCCAGCTGGAGAAACGTTCAAAACGGCAACGGCCAGGGTATTGACCTCAGCTCAGACATCTGGATCGTTGCCTGGATCTAGGATGCTGAAGGCTTCCTGGACACATTCTTCTGACTGTCTCAGCAGGAACTCTGGACCTGTGAGCCAAGAAGAGTTAGCAAAAGAACTTATAGACATAGGTCTAGTTGCGTGATCTGCTGGATTCAGTTCAGATGGTACATATCGCCATTGTCCTGGTTTGGAGGATCTCCTGATCCTTTCAATGCGGTTACTGACGTACACATAAAATCTTCTTGATTGATTGTAGATGTAACCTAAAACGACCTTACTGTCAGTGTAGTATTGGACCTCATCTATTTCAACACACAGTTCTTGTCGTATGAAGTCGGCAATTTCCACTGCCAAAACAGTGCCACAGAGTTCCAGTCTGGGAATGGTATGGTCGGGCTTCGGGGCTAGCATCGCCTTGCCGAATACAAATCCAACGTAGTTTTGTCCATTGGGGTCTGTCACTTTCAGGTATGCAACTGCTGCTATAGCATCTGTGGAGGCGTCTGAGAAGATGTGGAGTTCCTTCTTTATGCTAGAGGTGAGGGAGATTTTGATATAACATCTAGGGATGTGAATGTTGTTCAACCCACACAACGACTGTTTCCAAGCATCCCATTTTTGCTCTTTGTCGGAAGGGAGAGGGGTATCCCAGTCCTTGACGGTTTCAGAGAATTGTCTCAGCAAGGATTTGACTTGTATAGTGATAGGCGCCACAAATCCCAGCGGGTCGAATAAGCTGTTCACTGTAGAGAGGACACCACGTTTTGTGAATGGCTTGTCTGAGCAACTTACTTGAAATCCGAAGGAGTCGGCTGCAAGATCCCATCTGATGCCCAGGCTCCTCTGCACAGGTGGACTGTCTAGCCCCAAGTCGATGTCCTTGAACCCAGGGGCGTGATCACCCGACTCAAAGGCTCTCATTATGGTCAGGCTATTTGAAGCAATTTTGTGTAACCTGAGTTTTGCCTGGGACAGCATGCCTTGAGTCCTTTTGAGCAAATCAATGGCTGCTTCCTTGGTGGGTAGTGATTTGAGCCCATCATCTACATAAAAGTCTTTCTCAACAAAGTCTCTGGCGTCTGTTCCATACTCAGACTCTCCCTGTAATGCGGTTCTCCGGAGGCCGTAGGTTGCAACTGCGGGTGAAGGGCTGTTTCCAAATACGTGGACCCTCATACGACATTCCACCATCTCTTTATTGGTGTCATTGTCCTTGTACCACAGAAATCTGAGGAGGTTACGGTGGTCCTCTCTGACTAGGAAACAGTGGAACATCTGTTCAATATCGGCAGTGATGGCGACAAGCTCTTTTCTGAACCTCAGAAATACTCCTACCAATTTGTTTGTAAGGTTAGGACCTGTGAGGAGAACATCGTTAAGGGATACACCTTCATGTTTGGCGCTGGAGTCGAAGACAACCCTGATTTTATTCAGTTTTCAAGGGTAGTATACACCGAATGAAGGCAGATACCAGCACTCTTCGTTCTTCTTCAAGAATGGGGCAGGTTCTGCGTGGTTGTTGCGGAATATTTTGTCCATAAAGGCAACAATATGTTCTCTCATTTCAGGTTTGCTGTTCATAGAACGCTGAAGAGAGTTAAATCTGGTCTGAGCTTGAGCTCGGTTGTTTGGGAGTCTTACCCTGGTAGATCGGAAGGGTAATGGAGAGACCCAGTGCTTGGTTTTGTCTTTAGAAAACTCACAGTCCATTATTCCGATGAATTCTCTGTCCTCTACTGACAAGGCTACTTTATCGTTATCCTTGGTTGTGAGAAGGACTGATCTTCCCAAGTTGTCGATATGCAGAGAAGAAGGGATGTCAGGTAGCTGTATTGTGTCTGGAGACTTCTCTTTCACTCCATAGTGATGAGGACATGGCTTTAGGCAGGTTGTGCGCCCATCTCCATGCACGTAAGTCTTGAAGGAATCAATTTCTGATCGATCAGCGCACACATTTCCTATGACTACCCATCCCAAGTCCAGTCTCTGGGCATATGGTGCATAGTCAGGCCCATTACACTTTTGTCGCACCTTGTGTACCCTTAGATTGTCTCTGCCGAGCAGGAGTAGAATCTCTGCGTTATTGTGCAAAAGTGGGATAACACTAGCGAGGTGTCTTAGGCTAAGTTCACATTTCCGCTAAAATGTATCAGTCTTAATCCGCTAAACAAACGAAAAATGTATTCCCCTTACAAAGTCACTGGTGTGCATACCTTATCTCCCCATAGTGATGTTTTTTAGGTTTTTGCACCCAGTTCAGACTTAGAATTGTGTTCCAAACGTTATTCCTTATTTGTTAGTAGTTTTTCGTTTGTGAACCCTCCCCAACCACACCTATTGCCAATCCATATCATACGCATAAATAGCCTGGGTCTCAGCTTCCCATACACGGTAAGTTTTTTAACTGCATGAGAGGACACACACAAGCTAGGGACCCCAACGTAGAGAAATACTTTGACGTAGTGTTGGGGCTCTATTGCATTGATCAATTCAGTAGCTAAATTTCTCTTGATTCATATGTTCATGGCAGTAATGCAGATTCCATTTTTCACATTTTCACTCTTACATATAGCTATTGGATTTTTCAAGTCAGTATTCACACAGCAGTTTCTGCTATTTCATGTATTCCCCTTACATAGTCACTGGTGTGCATACCTTATCTCCCCATAGTGATGTTTTTTAGGTTTTTGCACCCAGTTCAGACTTAGAATGGTGTTCCAAACGTTATTCCTTATTTGACAACTTAAAAATGACTGATCCATTGCTGACGGACCTGACGGATTTAAAACAACGGAAATGTGAACTTAGCCTTAGGTGTGGTTGATGAAATGCAGCTTCTGGGGTAGGAATTTCATTCCTGTGGCTGGGTATTTGGTCACATTCAACGAGCATTGGTAGAGGTATTTCAGTCTTTCCATTGATAGGAGAAGCAATGAATCCCTGGGCTTTTCTGCCGCTAGTCTCTATGCGACCCGAGCAGGTGTTCAAGGTGTAGGGTTCTGATGGTCCATTAATTCCGAAGGCTTCAAAGAATTTGGTTCCTGCCAGTGACCGGTTGCTTTGGTCGTCTATGATGGCATACACCTTCATTGCCTTTTCTGGATGTCCCTCGGGATAAACCCTGATGAGGCATATTCGGGCACAACATTTCTCCATTTGGCCCTCTCCACATCCCTCTGAGCATGAGCAGAAGATGGCTGTGGTGGTGTCAGTCTGATTCTTGGACTCCCCGCCATGACTTGGAGTGGGAGCGGTGGTGACTGCAGCCGGTGTGTCTCTAGCTAGCTGGGTTGGGTGCATGGCTGAAACGTGTTTTTCGCTATGACACTCCTCACACTTGACGATGGACTTGGCCGTGTGCTCAAGTGATGCGCAGCATTTGAAACAGATCCCAAGCTCTGTGAGGACTGTCTTGCGCTCCTGTAGGGTTTTCGATCTAAACCCTCTGCACTTGTTCAGTGAATGTTTTTTTTTATGGATGGGACATTCTTGATTGAAATGGTGTACTGTTTATCTGTGGGTGCTGCAGGTGATGGTAGCTCAGTCTTCCTGACACTCACAGTGTTCTTAATGTCTCTGCGTCTGTGAATGGCACCTTCATACCTTGATGATGATGATGTTGCAGCTGCCGAAGTGTTGAACTCTAGGAAGTCGAGGCTGGGGTCGTTCCTCATCTGGGCCTGCTCGTCGATGAACTTGCAGAAGTGAATAAATGGGGGAAAGGTGACGTTATGCACTCTTTTGTACCTTGAGACTGACGTTGCCCATTTCTCCTGCAGACTGTATGGCAGCTTCACCACGATTGGATTCACTCCATGGGCTGTATCCAGGTTGCACAGCCCAGACAGACGAGGATCTCTTTTGGCGACCTCCAGCTCCATGAGCAGATCACCTAGGTCTTGAAGCTTGTGGACTTCTTTAAGGTTGATCTTTGGGATGTCCTGCAGTCTCTTGAATAGGGCTTTCTCTATTGCTTCTGCGCTGCCAAAGGTGCGTTCCAGTCTTTGCCATGCAGCAGCGAGACCTGCTTCTGCTTGTCCCACATAGACGGTTCTGAGGCTCTTGATACGGTTTGTAGAGCCTGGGCCCAACCACTTGATCAGGAGGTCGAGATTCTGTTCTGCAGTTAAGTTGAGATTGGCGATGGCTGCCTTGAAAGTTGCTTTCCAGGCCCTGTAGCTCTCTGCACGATCATCAAATTTTGTGAGACTAGTGTTGATTAGCTCTCTGCTCACCATGAACCTGGCAAACTCAGACATATATGATTTCTCACCACTTGTTGCCACGACGACTCGTGATGCCCCTGGGGCATATGGGCTGCCTGGCGTGAATGGATGAGATGTTCCCAGGTAGAAAGACGTTGCTGCAGGGTTGAGCTGTGGTTTAGCCTCTGTAGATTCTGATGACCGCTGCTTGAGCTGTGGAAGTGGGTCAGGAGACACTTGGTTGCCATCTTGCCGTGGTGACTGTGTTTGAGAGGGCACCTCTTGGTGACTGTTATTAATTTGCTCGGGTGCTTTATGTGGTACTGGCACTGGTAGAGGTAAGTTGGAAGTTTCGGTGTTGTCGGCTTGGACGGTACTGCAAACCGGGGTTGCTACAGGTAACTGATTCAGTACATAGTCTCTTGTGCGATCAACTGGATTGTCTGCTTCCAGTGGTGGCGAGTGAGCTGGATCAGGACCTTGGATCAATGCTTGCTCAAGTAGTCTCACTTTAGCTAGCGCAACTTCCTCTTCCATCTGTGACCGAATAATCTTTATCCGAACCTCCGCTTCTGCCCTTTTGGCTTCTGCTTTAGCGGCTTCTGCTTTTGCTTTGGCTTCTGCTTTAGCGACTTCTGCTCTTGCAAAGGCTTCTGCTTCTGCCCTTTTGGCTTCTGCTTCTGCCCTTTTGGTTTCTTCCACTACTTCTCTTTCTGTGAAGGAACGTCTCACCTTGGATTCTTCTGCTCTTATGCGGGCCTCTAGTATCCTGTCGCTCAAGGCTGAGCTTCTTGAGGATGATGACCCGGATGACCGAGAGGAACGTCTAGATGTGGTTGATCGGTGTGATCTGGTTTCTTGCTGGTGAGAGATACGGTGTTCGGCCTTGTCTATGGCATCTTGCACCTTGGCATCTCTTTCCTTATCCACCTCTTCTGCCTTGCTCAGGTCTGAAAGAGCTTCATCAATTTTAGTGTCTTTTAGAAAGGTAATGTACCTTGTTGACAGTCTCTTGTATCTTTCATGAGCTGTGTTCAGCCGTTCCAGAGCGGCTTGTAAGCATGCGGCATCACCTGATGAGGATTAAAGTCTTGACATGTAATAGGTGACTCGTTCCCACTGTTCTTCCAGGTATTCACATAGCTCATCTTTCATAGTGTGATAGTTTTCAGTGGCTTTTATCGTGGGTTTGGAAGAGCGCTTCGGTCGGACAACTTGGTCTGCTGGAAGCGTGGGATCTGCCTCCTGGGCTTCATAATGGACAGTATCAGATTGTATTTGCTCTGCTTCAGCAGTGGGGAACTGTCCGAGGTCTTTTTCGGCCATTTTGATTTAAGGTGTACTGTCTCTTTAAGAAACTTGACTTTTGAATACGGGTCCGAAAATTGTTGTGCAGCTCCGCAAGGACTCCCTGATGACATTCCCAAGGTGTCTTTAGCAAAACTTGAGGTTCGCAGTCCAGCAATGTGCAGTAATGAGGTGTAATGTACTGCAAGTCTATAGAAGGGGTATGGCTAGGGGGAAACAGCAGGTGCATAAACTGTCCCTTTACAATGCAAGCAGAGGTAATACAGGACGTGGCAGATGGGAGAGCTTCCCCTTAGGCTTGTCCAGGCATGCACCGTTGCAGGCAGACTAGTGCACAAGGCTTGTTGCCAGGCAGATTACAAGGGAAGTTACAGGGTTCTTAGGGATCTGTAGCTGGGGTATTGAGCTGTTAAGCAGTCTTCTGACTGATTTGGGCTCTCAAGGAAGTTTTTGACTTTGGGCTATTAAGCAGTCTTCTGACTCATTGGGCTCTCAAGGACGTTTTGACTTTGGGCTGTTAAGCAGTCTTCTGACTGTTCTGTCCCCACTTGAAGGCGATTGAAGGCATGTAGTTGTGGGATGGTGTGAGAATCTTACCTTCATTTTCCTATAGGTGAGGCAGACATGACCAGAGCGCTCCAGAGTAAAACATGCACATGCTGAGATGAAACAATGGTGGTTTATTTTCTCCAAAGGTTAGTACATGCAGAGTACAGTAGTCCAAGTACCTGGCATTGTGGTTCTCTTGTGATGCTTGTTTCTGAAGCCACTAAGGTCAGAAGACTTTGCTTCCAGCAGCTCCAATAAGGGGGTGTTTTTCTCACAAACTCTGGCTGGAACTGAATATACCAGGAAGTGATATAAGAGGATCAGCAGACACTCCCATGGGCTGGACAAAAGAAACAGAGGACCCGAAAGGTCTGACCAGTAGATGGAAGCAGAGACAAGCATGAAAAACATTAAATAACAGTTTTAACTAAAACAAATAGAAACAGCACACTCCCCGTCTGAAATTCACTTTGGGGATTTCACTATTGAGTCCATAATACAACCTGAAAGGAAAGGCATGTTAAATGCAAGAACAAACTCAATTGAGTCCAAACAAGGAGGATGGCTCAAAGTTCAGGTCCGGTAGCGTTCATCCCGTAGGGACGCTCTCTATGGGCAACAGCAGAACAAGTTCGTGGATTGGCCTTGCAAAGGTCTTCGTCTCACCTTTCCTGATGACCTTTAGCTCCACCTTCCGAACATTGCCGTCCTGGCTAGGCAGTACCCTAGTAATCAGTCCCATAGGCCAGTCAGCCCTTTCTGTGGTCTGGTCTTTCATGAGGACTAGGTCTCCTTCTTTGAGGTTCGGCTTGGGATGTCGCCACTTCTTTCTTCCTTGAAGAATGGTGAGGTATTCCTTCCTCTATCGGTTCCAGAAGTAGTCAGCCAAGTATTGAACCTGTTTCCAGTGTTTTTGATAAGTGTTCGCGTGGGTGAACTCTCCGCTGGGCATTACCGCGTTGTCAGTTTTTTGGGTAATAAGAATAGTAGGAGTCAATATGGTTGGTGTTTCTGGATCCATGGTCACTGGCACAAGGGGTCTTGAATTGATAATGGCTGAGACTTCAGCTAAAAGAGTGACTAGAGTCTCATGTGTGAGTCTTGAGGAATTGACATACATTAGCATGGAGTTCAAGATGTTGCGTGAAATCCCGATCATCCTCTCCCAGGAGCCTCCCATGTGAGAACTGTGAGGGGGATTGAAGATCCAGGTGCAACCTTTCTCTGCCAGTTGATCTTGGATAGGCTTGGTGTCGATGTTCAGTTCTCTACATGCACCGACGAAGTTGCTTCCACGGTCAGACCTCAGCTGTTTCACTGGTCTTCTGATGGCAAGGAACCTTCTCAAGGCATTGATTAGGCTGGAGGTATCCATGGACTCTAACACCTCAATGTGAATGGCTCCAACACTCATGCAGGTGAATAACACAGCCCACCGCTTACTGTTTGCTTGGCCGCCGCAAGTTCTACGTGTGGGCACCATCCATCGTCCGAAAACGTCTAGGCCCACGTAGGTAAAAGGTGGCTCTCTAGAAAATCTGTCTGTAGGCAAGTCAGCCATTTGTTGGTACAGCTGTTTTCCTCTCGCTTTACGACAGTGCACACAATCGTGTAGTATTTGTGCTACACGTCTCTTCATCCCAATAATCCAGAGGCCTGCAGACTGTAAAGCGCCCTCTGTAATTTGCCTGCCTTGGTGTTCAGTCTTTTCATGGTGGTGTACTGTAACATGGTGTTTGTTGGGAATGATGAGAAGATTTTGTTCTGCAACTCCAAGATGAGCCTGGTTCAAACGACCACCAACTCTCAGTAAGCCAAAACTTTCGATAACTGGGTTTAAATTGGCGACAGGGCTTCTTAATGGAATCTGCTGTTTGTTGTGTAAACACTTCCATTCCATGGAGAATTCACTCTGTTGGAGGTGGCGTATTATGAGGGACTCGCTATGGGAGATGTCCTCAGCAGAAAGGGGTTTGTGGCAGACATGCCAGCGATGACAGTCTTTGTTTTTAAGGTCCGTATGATAGCATCTGGCGATGTGCACTAACCTAGCGACAGTCCTGACGAGCCTCATCCAGCTGGAGAAACGTTCAAAACGGCAACGGCCAGGGTATTGACCTCAGCTCAGACATCTGGATCGTTGCCTGGATCTAGGATGCTGAAGGCTTCCTGGACACATTCTTCTGACTGTCTCAGCAGGAACTCTGGACCTGTGAGCCAAGAAGAGTTAGCAAAAGAACTTATAGACATAGGTCTAGTTGCGTGATCTGCTGGATTCAGTTCAGATGGTACATATCGCCATTGTCCTGGTTTGGAGGATCTCCTGATCCTTTCAATGCGGTTACTGACGTACACATAAAATCTTCTTGATTGATTGTAGATGTAACCTAAAACGACCTTACTGTCAGTGTAGTATTGGACCTCATCTATTTCAACACACAGTTCTTGTCGTATGAAGTCGGCAATTTCCACTGCCAAAACAGTGCCACAGAGTTCCAGTCTGGGAATGGTATGGTCGGGCTTCGGGGCTAGCATCGCCTTGCCGAATACAAATCCAACGTAGTTTTGTCCATTGGGGTCTGTCACTTTCAGGTATGCAACTGCTGCTATAGCATCTGTGGAGGCGTCTGAGAAGATGTGGAGTTCCTTCTTTATGCTAGAGGTGAGGGAGATTTTGATATAACATCTAGGGATGTGAATGTTGTTCAACCCACACAACGACTGTTTCCAAGCATCCCATTTTTGCTCTTTGTCGGAAGGGAGAGGGGTATCCCAGTCCTTGACGGTTTCAGAGAATTGTCTCAGCAAGGATTTGACTTGTATAGTGATAGGCGCCACAAATCCCAGCGGGTCGAATAAGCTGTTCACTGTAGAGAGGACACCACGTTTTGTGAATGGCTTGTCTGAGCAACTTACTTGAAATCCGAAGGAGTCGGCTGCAAGATCCCATCTGATGCCCAGGCTCCTCTGCACAGGTGGACTGTCTAGCCCCAAGTCGATGTCCTTGAACCCAGGGGCGTGATCACCCGACTCAAAGGCTCTCATTATGGTCAGGCTATTTGAAGCAATTTTGTGTAACCTGAGTTTTGCCTGGGACAGCATGCCTTGAGTCCTTTTGAGCAAATCAATGGCTGCTTCCTTGGTGGGTAGTGATTTGAGCCCATCATCTACATAAAAGTCTTTCTCAACAAAGTCTCTGGCGTCTGTTCCATACTCAGACTCTCCCTGTAATGCGGTTCTCCGGAGGCCGTAGGTTGCAACTGCGGGTGAAGGGCTGTTTCCAAATACGTGGACCCTCATACGACATTCCACCATCTCTTTATTGGTGTCATTGTCCTTGTACCACAGAAATCTGAGGAGGTTACGGTGGTCCTCTCTGACTAGGAAACAGTGGAACATCTGTTCAATATCGGCAGTGATGGCGACAAGCTCTTTTCTGAACCTCAGAAATACTCCTACCAATTTGTTTGTAAGGTTAGGACCTGTGAGGAGAACATCGTTAAGGGATACACCTTCATGTTTGGCGCTGGAGTCGAAGACAACCCTGATTTTATTCAGTTTTCAAGGGTAGTATACACCGAATGAAGGCAGATACCAGCACTCTTCGTTCTTCTTCAAGAATGGGGCAGGTTCTGCGTGGTTGTTGCGGAATATTTTGTCCATAAAGGCAACAATATGTTCTCTCATTTCAGGTTTGCTGTTCATAGAACGCTGAAGAGAGTTAAATCTGGTCTGAGCTTGAGCTCGGTTGTTTGGGAGTCTTACCCTGGTAGATCGGAAGGGTAATGGAGAGACCCAGTGCTTGGTTTTGTCTTTAGAAAACTCACAGTCCATTATTCCGATGAATTCTCTGTCCTCTACTGACAAGGCTACTTTATCGTTATCCTTGGTTGTGAGAAGGACTGATCTTCCCAAGTTGTCGATATGCAGAGAAGAAGGGATGTCAGGTAGCTGTATTGTGTCTGGAGACTTCTCTTTCACTCCATAGTGATGAGGACATGGCTTTAGGCAGGTTGTGCGCCCATCTCCATGCACGTAAGTCTTGAAGGAATCAATTTCTGATCGATCAGCGCACACATTTCCTATGACTACCCATCCCAAGTCCAGTCTCTGGGCATATGGTGCATAGTCAGGCCCATTACACTTTTGTCGCACCTTGTGTACCCTTAGATTGTCTCTGCCGAGCAGGAGTAGAATCTCTGCGTTATTGTGCAAAAGTGGGATAACACTAGCGAGGTGTCTTAGGCTAAGTTCACATTTCCGCTAAAATGTATCAGTCTTAATCCGCTAAACAAACGAAAAATGTATTCCCCTTACAAAGTCACTGGTGTGCATACCTTATCTCCCCATAGTGATGTTTTTTAGGTTTTTGCACCCAGTTCAGACTTAGAATTGTGTTCCAAACGTTATTCCTTATTTGTTAGTAGTTTTTCGTTTGTGAACCCTCCCCAACCACACCTATTGCCAATCCATATCATACGCATAAATAGCCTGGGTCTCAGCTTCCCATACACGGTAAGTTTTTTAACTGCATGAGAGGACACACACAAGCTAGGGACCCCAACGTAGAGAAATACTTTGACGTAGTGTTGGGGCTCTATTGCATTGATCAATTCAGTAGCTAAATTTCTCTTGATTCATATGTTCATGGCAGTAATGCAGATTCCATTTTTCACATTTTCACTCTTACATATAGCTATTGGATTTTTCAAGTCAGTATTCACACAGCAGTTTCTGCTATTTCATGTATTCCCCTTACATAGTCACTGGTGTGCATACCTTATCTCCCCATAGTGATGTTTTTTAGGTTTTTGCACCCAGTTCAGACTTAGAATGGTGTTCCAAACGTTATTCCTTATTTGACAACTTAAAAATGACTGATCCATTGCTGACGGACCTGACGGATTTAAAACAACGGAAATGTGAACTTAGCCTTAGGTGTGGTTGATGAAATGCAGCTTCTGGGGTAGGAATTTCATTCCTGTGGCTGGGTATTTGGTCACATTCAACGAGCATTGGTAGAGGTATTTCAGTCTTTCCATTGATAGGAGAAGCAATGAATCCCTGGGCTTTTCTGCCGCTAGTCTCTATGCGACCCGAGCAGGTGTTCAAGGTGTAGGGTTCTGATGGTCCATTAATTCCGAAGGCTTCAAAGAATTTGGTTCCTGCCAGTGACCGGTTGCTTTGGTCGTCTATGATGGCATACACCTTCATTGCCTTTTCTGGATGTCCCTCGGGATAAACCCTGATGAGGCATATTCGGGCACAACATTTCTCCATTTGGCCCTCTCCACATCCCTCTGAGCATGAGCAGAAGATGGCTGTGGTGGTGTCAGTCTGATTCTTGGACTCCCCGCCATGACTTGGAGTGGGAGCGGTGGTGACTGCAGCCGGTGTGTCTCTAGCTAGCTGGGTTGGGTGCATGGCTGAAACGTGTTTTTCGCTATGACACTCCTCACACTTGACGATGGACTTGGCCGTGTGCTCAAGTGATGCGCAGCATTTGAAACAGATCCCAAGCTCTGTGAGGACTGTCTTGCGCTCCTGTAGGGTTTTCGATCTAAACCCTCTGCACTTGTTCAGTGAATGTTTTTTTTTATGGATGGGACATTCTTGATTGAAATGGTGTACTGTTTATCTGTGGGTGCTGCAGGTGATGGTAGCTCAGTCTTCCTGACACTCACAGTGTTCTTAATGTCTCTGCGTCTGTGAATGGCACCTTCATACCTTGATGATGATGATGTTGCAGCTGCCGAAGTGTTGAACTCTAGGAAGTCGAGGCTGGGGTCGTTCCTCATCTGGGCCTGCTCGTCGATGAACTTGCAGAAGTGAATAAATGGGGGAAAGGTGACGTTATGCACTCTTTTGTACCTTGAGACTGACGTTGCCCATTTCTCCTGCAGACTGTATGGCAGCTTCACCACGATTGGATTCACTCCATGGGCTGTATCCAGGTTGCACAGCCCAGACAGACGAGGATCTCTTTTGGCGACCTCCAGCTCCATGAGCAGATCACCTAGGTCTTGAAGCTTGTGGACTTCTTTAAGGTTGATCTTTGGGATGTCCTGCAGTCTCTTGAATAGGGCTTTCTCTATTGCTTCTGCGCTGCCAAAGGTGCGTTCCAGTCTTTGCCATGCAGCAGCGAGACCTGCTTCTGCTTGTCCCACATAGACGGTTCTGAGGCTCTTGATACGGTTTGTAGAGCCTGGGCCCAACCACTTGATCAGGAGGTCGAGATTCTGTTCTGCAGTTAAGTTGAGATTGGCGATGGCTGCCTTGAAAGTTGCTTTCCAGGCCCTGTAGCTCTCTGCACGATCATCAAATTTTGTGAGACTAGTGTTGATTAGCTCTCTGCTCACCATGAACCTGGCAAACTCAGACATATATGATTTCTCACCACTTGTTGCCACGACGACTCGTGATGCCCCTGGGGCATATGGGCTGCCTGGCGTGAATGGATGAGATGTTCCCAGGTAGAAAGACGTTGCTGCAGGGTTGAGCTGTGGTTTAGCCTCTGTAGATTCTGATGACCGCTGCTTGAGCTGTGGAAGTGGGTCAGGAGACACTTGGTTGCCATCTTGCCGTGGTGACTGTGTTTGAGAGGGCACCTCTTGGTGACTGTTATTAATTTGCTCGGGTGCTTTATGTGGTACTGGCACTGGTAGAGGTAAGTTGGAAGTTTCGGTGTTGTCGGCTTGGACGGTACTGCAAACCGGGGTTGCTACAGGTAACTGATTCAGTACATAGTCTCTTGTGCGATCAACTGGATTGTCTGCTTCCAGTGGTGGCGAGTGAGCTGGATCAGGACCTTGGATCAATGCTTGCTCAAGTAGTCTCACTTTAGCTAGCGCAACTTCCTCTTCCATCTGTGACCGAATAATCTTTATCCGAACCTCCGCTTCTGCCCTTTTGGCTTCTGCTTTAGCGGCTTCTGCTTTTGCTTTGGCTTCTGCTTTAGCGACTTCTGCTCTTGCAAAGGCTTCTGCTTCTGCCCTTTTGGCTTCTGCTTCTGCCCTTTTGGTTTCTTCCACTACTTCTCTTTCTGTGAAGGAACGTCTCACCTTGGATTCTTCTGCTCTTATGCGGGCCTCTAGTATCCTGTCGCTCAAGGCTGAGCTTCTTGAGGATGATGACCCGGATGACCGAGAGGAACGTCTAGATGTGGTTGATCGGTGTGATCTGGTTTCTTGCTGGTGAGAGATACGGTGTTCGGCCTTGTCTATGGCATCTTGCACCTTGGCATCTCTTTCCTTATCCACCTCTTCTGCCTTGCTCAGGTCTGAAAGAGCTTCATCAATTTTAGTGTCTTTTAGAAAGGTAATGTACCTTGTTGACAGTCTCTTGTATCTTTCATGAGCTGTGTTCAGCCGTTCCAGAGCGGCTTGTAAGCATGCGGCATCACCTGATGAGGATTAAAGTCTTGACATGTAATAGGTGACTCGTTCCCACTGTTCTTCCAGGTATTCACATAGCTCATCTTTCATAGTGTGATAGTTTTCAGTGGCTTTTATCGTGGGTTTGGAAGAGCGCTTCGGTCGGACAACTTGGTCTGCTGGAAGCGTGGGATCTGCCTCCTGGGCTTCATAATGGACAGTATCAGATTGTATTTGCTCTGCTTCAGCAGTGGGGAACTGTCCGAGGTCTTTTTCGGCCATTTTGATTTAAGGTGTACTGTCTCTTTAAGAAACTTGACTTTTGAATACGGGTCCGAAAATTGTTGTGCAGCTCCGCAAGGACTCCCTGATGACATTCCCAAGGTGTCTTTAGCAAAACTTGAGGTTCGCAGTCCAGCAATGTGCAGTAATGAGGTGTAATGTACTGCAAGTCTATAGAAGGGGTATGGCTAGGGGGAAACAGCAGGTGCATAAACTGTCCCTTTACAATGCAAGCAGAGGTAATACAGGACGTGGCAGATGGGAGAGCTTCCCCTTAGGCTTGTCCAGGCATGCACCGTTGCAGGCAGACTAGTGCACAAGGCTTGTTGCCAGGCAGATTACAAGGGAAGTTACAGGGTTCTTAGGGATCTGTAGCTGGGGTATTGAGCTGTTAAGCAGTCTTCTGACTGATTTGGGCTCTCAAGGAAGTTTTTGACTTTGGGCTATTAAGCAGTCTTCTGACTCATTGGGCTCTCAAGGACGTTTTGACTTTGGGCTGTTAAGCAGTCTTCTGACTGTTCTGTCCCCACTTGAAGGCGATTGAAGGCATGTAGTTGTGGGATGGTGTGAGAATCTTACCTTCATTTTCCTATAGGTGAGGCAGACATGACCAGAGCGCTCCAGAGTAAAACATGCACATGCTGAGATGAAACAATGGTGGTTTATTTTCTCCAAAGGTTAGTACATGCAGAGTACAGTAGTCCAAGTACCTGGCATTGTGGTTCTCTTGTGATGCTTGTTTCTGAAGCCACTAAGGTCAGAAGACTTTGCTTCCAGCAGCTCCAATAAGGGGGTGTTTTTCTCACAAACTCTGGCTGGAACTGAATATACCAGGAAGTGATATAAGAGGATCAGCAGACACTCCCATGGGCTGGACAAAAGAAACAGAGGACCCGAAAGGTCTGACCAGTAGATGGAAGCAGAGACAAGCATGAAAAACATTAAATAACAGTTTTAACTAAAACAAATAGAAACAGCACACTCCCCGTCTGAAATTCACTTTGGGGATTTCACTATTGAGTCCATAATACAACCTGAAAGGAAAGGCATGTTAAATGCAAGAACAAACTCAATTGAGTCCAAACAAGGAGGATGGCTCAAAGTTCAGGTCCGGTAGCGTTCATCCCGTAGGGACGCTCTCTATGGGCAACAGCAGAACAAGTTCGTGGATTGGCCTTGCAAAGGTCTTCGTCTCACCTTTCCTGATGACCTTTAGCTCCACCTTCCGAACATTGCCGTCCTGGCTAGGCAGTACCCTAGTAATCAGTCCCATAGGCCAGTCAGCCCTTTCTGTGGTCTGGTCTTTCATGAGGACTAGGTCTCCTTCTTTGAGGTTCGGCTTGGGATGTCGCCACTTCTTTCTTCCTTGAAGAATGGTGAGGTATTCCTTCCTCTATCGGTTCCAGAAGTAGTCAGCCAAGTATTGAACCTGTTTCCAGTGTTTTTGATAAGTGTTCGCGTGGGTGAACTCTCCGCTGGGCATTACCGCGTTGTCAGTTTTTTGGGTAATAAGAATAGTAGGAGTCAATATGGTTGGTGTTTCTGGATCCATGGTCACTGGCACAAGGGGTCTTGAATTGATAATGGCTGAGACTTCAGCTAAAAGAGTGACTAGAGTCTCATGTGTGAGTCTTGAGGAATTGACATACATTAGCATGGAGTTCAAGATGTTGCGTGAAATCCCGATCATCCTCTCCCAGGAGCCTCCCATGTGAGAACTGTGAGGGGGATTGAAGATCCAGGTGCAACCTTTCTCTGCCAGTTGATCTTGGATAGGCTTGGTGTCGATGTTCAGTTCTCTACATGCACCGACGAAGTTGCTTCCACGGTCAGACCTCAGCTGTTTCACTGGTCTTCTGATGGCAAGGAACCTTCTCAAGGCATTGATTAGGCTGGAGGTATCCATGGACTCTAACACCTCAATGTGAATGGCTCCAACACTCATGCAGGTGAATAACACAGCCCACCGCTTACTGTTTGCTTGGCCGCCGCAAGTTCTACGTGTGGGCACCATCCATCGTCCGAAAACGTCTAGGCCCACGTAGGTAAAAGGTGGCTCTCTAGAAAATCTGTCTGTAGGCAAGTCAGCCATTTGTTGGTACAGCTGTTTTCCTCTCGCTTTACGACAGTGCACACAATCGTGTAGTATTTGTGCTACACGTCTCTTCATCCCAATAATCCAGAGGCCTGCAGACTGTAAAGCGCCCTCTGTAATTTGCCTGCCTTGGTGTTCAGTCTTTTCATGGTGGTGTACTGTAACATGGTGTTTGTTGGGAATGATGAGAGGATTTTGTTCTGCAACTCCAAGATGAGCCTGGTTCAAACGACCACCAACTCTCAGTAAGCCAAAACTTTCGATAACTGGGTTTAAATTGGCGACAGGGCTTCTTAATGGAATCTGCTGTTTGTTGTGTAAACACTTCCATTCCATGGAGAATTCACTCTGTTGGAGGTGGCGTATTATGAGGGACTCGCTATGGGAGATGTCCTCAGCAGAAAGGGGTTTGTGGCAGACATGCCAGCGATGACAGTCTTTGTTTTTAAGGTCCGTATGATAGCATCTGGCGATGTGCACTAACCTAGCGACAGTCCTGACGAGCCTCATCCAGCTGGAGAAACGTTCAAAACGGCAACGGCCAGGGTATTGACCTCAGCTCAGACATCTGGATCGTTGCCTGGATCTAGGATGCTGAAGGCTTCCTGGACACATTCTTCTGACTGTCTCAGCAGGAACTCTGGACCTGTGAGCCAAGAAGAGTTAGCAAAAGAACTTATAGACATAGGTCTAGTTGCGTGATCTGCTGGATTCAGTTCAGATGGTACATATCGCCATTGTCCTGGTTTGGAGGATCTCCTGATCCTTTCAATGCGGTTACTGACGTACACATAAAATCTTCTTGATTGATTGTAGATGTAACCTAAAACGACCTTACTGTCAGTGTAGTATTGGACCTCATCTATTTCAACACACAGTTCTTGTCGTATGAAGTCGGCAATTTCCACTGCCAAAACAGTGCCACAGAGTTCCAGTCTGGGAATGGTATGGTCGGGCTTCGGGGCTAGCATCGCCTTGCCGAATACAAATCCAACGTAGTTTTGTCCATTGGGGTCTGTCACTTTCAGGTATGCAACTGCTGCTATAGCATCTGTGGAGGCGTCTGAGAAGATGTGGAGTTCCTTCTTTATGCTAGAGGTGAGGGAGATTTTGATATAACATCTAGGGATGTGAATGTTGTTCAACCCACACAACGACTGTTTCCAAGCATCCCATTTTTGCTCTTTGTCGGAAGGGAGAGGGGTATCCCAGTCCTTGACGGTTTCAGAGAATTGTCTCAGCAAGGATTTGACTTGTATAGTGATAGGCGCCACAAATCCCAGCGGGTCGAATAAGCTGTTCACTGTAGAGAGGACACCACGTTTTGTGAATGGCTTGTCTGAGCAACTTACTTGAAATCCGAAGGAGTCGGCTGCAAGATCCCATCTGATGCCCAGGCTCCTCTGCACAGGTGGACTGTCTAGCCCCAAGTCGATGTCCTTGAACCCAGGGGCGTGATCACCCGACTCAAAGGCTCTCATTATGGTCAGGCTATTTGAAGCAATTTTGTGTAACCTGAGTTTTGCCTGGGACAGCATGCCTTGAGTCCTTTTGAGCAAATCAATGGCTGCTTCCTTGGTGGGTAGTGATTTGAGCCCATCATCTACATAAAAGTCTTTCTCAACAAAGTCTCTGGCGTCTGTTCCATACTCAGACTCTCCCTGTAATGCGGTTCTCCGGAGGCCGTAGGTTGCAACTGCGGGTGAAGGGCTGTTTCCAAATACGTGGACCCTCATACGACATTCCACCATCTCTTTATTGGTGTCATTGTCCTTGTACCACAGAAATCTGAGGAGGTTACGGTGGTCCTCTCTGACTAGGAAACAGTGGAACATCTGTTCAATATCGGCAGTGATGGCGACAAGCTCTTTTCTGAACCTCAGAAATACTCCTACCAATTTGTTTGTAAGGTTAGGACCTGTGAGGAGAACATCGTTAAGGGATACACCTTCATGTTTGGCGCTGGAGTCGAAGACAACCCTGATTTTATTCAGTTTTCAAGGGTAGTATACACCGAATGAAGGCAGATACCAGCACTCTTCGTTCTTCTTCAAGAATGGGGCAGGTTCTGCGTGGTTGTTGCGGAATATTTTGTCCATAAAGGCAACAATATGTTCTCTCATTTCAGGTTTGCTGTTCATAGAACGCTGAAGAGAGTTAAATCTGGTCTGAGCTTGAGCTCGGTTGTTTGGGAGTCTTACCCTGGTAGATCGGAAGGGTAATGGAGAGACCCAGTGCTTGGTTTTGTCTTTAGAAAACTCACAGTCCATTATTCCGATGAATTCTCTGTCCTCTACTGACAAGGCTACTTTATCGTTATCCTTGGTTGTGAGAAGGACTGATCTTCCCAAGTTGTCGATATGCAGAGAAGAAGGGATGTCAGGTAGCTGTATTGTGTCTGGAGACTTCTCTTTCACTCCATAGTGATGAGGACATGGCTTTAGGCAGGTTGTGCGCCCATCTCCATGCACGTAAGTCTTGAAGGAATCAATTTCTGATCGATCAGCGCACACATTTCCTATGACTACCCATCCCAAGTCCAGTCTCTGGGCATATGGTGCATAGTCAGGCCCATTACACTTTTGTCGCACCTTGTGTACCCTTAGATTGTCTCTGCCGAGCAGGAGTAGAATCTCTGCGTTATTGTGCAAAAGTGGGATAACACTAGCGAGGTGTCTTAGGCTAAGTTCACATTTCCGCTAAAATGTATCAGTCTTAATCCGCTAAACAAACGAAAAATGTATTCCCCTTACAAAGTCACTGGTGTGCATACCTTATCTCCCCATAGTGATGTTTTTTAGGTTTTTGCACCCAGTTCAGACTTAGAATTGTGTTCCAAACGTTATTCCTTATTTGTTAGTAGTTTTTCGTTTGTGAACCCTCCCCAACCACACCTATTGCCAATCCATATCATACGCATAAATAGCCTGGGTCTCAGCTTCCCATACACGGTAAGTTTTTTAACTGCATGAGAGGACACACACAAGCTAGGGACCCCAACGTAGAGAAATACTTTGACGTAGTGTTGGGGCTCTATTGCATTGATCAATTCAGTAGCTAAATTTCTCTTGATTCATATGTTCATGGCAGTAATGCAGATTCCATTTTTCACATTTTCACTCTTACATATAGCTATTGGATTTTTCAAGTCAGTATTCACACAGCAGTTTCTGCTATTTCATGTATTCCCCTTACATAGTCACTGGTGTGCATACCTTATCTCCCCATAGTGATGTTTTTTAGGTTTTTGCACCCAGTTCAGACTTAGAATGGTGTTCCAAACGTTATTCCTTATTTGACAACTTAAAAATGACTGATCCATTGCTGACGGACCTGACGGATTTAAAACAACGGAAATGTGAACTTAGCCTTAGGTGTGGTTGATGAAATGCAGCTTCTGGGGTAGGAATTTCATTCCTGTGGCTGGGTATTTGGTCACATTCAACGAGCATTGGTAGAGGTATTTCAGTCTTTCCATTGATAGGAGAAGCAATGAATCCCTGGGCTTTTCTGCCGCTAGTCTCTATGCGACCCGAGCAGGTGTTCAAGGTGTAGGGTTCTGATGGTCCATTAATTCCGAAGGCTTCAAAGAATTTGGTTCCTGCCAGTGACCGGTTGCTTTGGTCGTCTATGATGGCATACACCTTCATTGCCTTTTCTGGATGTCCCTCGGGATAAACCCTGATGAGGCATATTCGGGCACAACATTTCTCCATTTGGCCCTCTCCACATCCCTCTGAGCATGAGCAGAAGATGGCTGTGGTGGTGTCAGTCTGATTCTTGGACTCCCCGCCATGACTTGGAGTGGGAGCGGTGGTGACTGCAGCCGGTGTGTCTCTAGCTAGCTGGGTTGGGTGCATGGCTGAAACGTGTTTTTCGCTATGACACTCCTCACACTTGACGATGGACTTGGCCGTGTGCTCAAGTGATGCGCAGCATTTGAAACAGATCCCAAGCTCTGTGAGGACTGTCTTGCGCTCCTGTAGGGTTTTCGATCTAAACCCTCTGCACTTGTTCAGTGAATGTTTTTTTTTATGGATGGGACATTCTTGATTGAAATGGTGTACTGTTTATCTGTGGGTGCTGCAGGTGATGGTAGCTCAGTCTTCCTGACACTCACAGTGTTCTTAATGTCTCTGCGTCTGTGAATGGCACCTTCATACCTTGATGATGATGATGTTGCAGCTGCCGAAGTGTTGAACTCTAGGAAGTCGAGGCTGGGGTCGTTCCTCATCTGGGCCTGCTCGTCGATGAACTTGCAGAAGTGAATAAATGGGGGAAAGGTGACGTTATGCACTCTTTTGTACCTTGAGACTGACGTTGCCCATTTCTCCTGCAGACTGTATGGCAGCTTCACCACGATTGGATTCACTCCATGGGCTGTATCCAGGTTGCACAGCCCAGACAGACGAGGATCTCTTTTGGCGACCTCCAGCTCCATGAGCAGATCACCTAGGTCTTGAAGCTTGTGGACTTCTTTAAGGTTGATCTTTGGGATGTCCTGCAGTCTCTTGAATAGGGCTTTCTCTATTGCTTCTGCGCTGCCAAAGGTGCGTTCCAGTCTTTGCCATGCAGCAGCGAGACCTGCTTCTGCTTGTCCCACATAGACGGTTCTGAGGCTCTTGATACGGTTTGTAGAGCCTGGGCCCAACCACTTGATCAGGAGGTCGAGATTCTGTTCTGCAGTTAAGTTGAGATTGGCGATGGCTGCCTTGAAAGTTGCTTTCCAGGCCCTGTAGCTCTCTGCACGATCATCAAATTTTGTGAGACTAGTGTTGATTAGCTCTCTGCTCACCATGAACCTGGCAAACTCAGACATATATGATTTCTCACCACTTGTTGCCACGACGACTCGTGATGCCCCTGGGGCATATGGGCTGCCTGGCGTGAATGGATGAGATGTTCCCAGGTAGAAAGACGTTGCTGCAGGGTTGAGCTGTGGTTTAGCCTCTGTAGATTCTGATGACCGCTGCTTGAGCTGTGGAAGTGGGTCAGGAGACACTTGGTTGCCATCTTGCCGTGGTGGACTGTCGTTTGAGAGGGCACCTCTTGGTGACTGTTATTAATTTGCTCGGGTGCTTTATGTGGTACTGGCACTGGTAGAGGTAAGTTGGAAGTTTCGGTGTTGTCGGCTTGGACGGTACTGCAAACCGGGGTTGCTACAGGTAACTGATTCAGTACATAGTCTCTTGTGCGATCAACTGGATTGTCTGCTTCCAGTGGTGGCGAGTGAGCTGGATCAGGACCTTGGGATCAATGCTTGCTCAAGTAGTCTCACTTTAGCTAGCGCAACTTCCTCTTCCCATCTGTGACCGAATAATCTTTATCCCGAACCTCCGCTTCTGCCCTTTTGGCTTCTGCTTTAGCGGCTTCTGCTTTTGCTTTGGCTTCTGCTTAGCGACTTCTGCTCTTGCAAGGCTTCTGCCTCTCCTTGCCCTTCTTGGCTTCTGCCTTCTGCCCTTTTGGTTTCTTCCACTACTTCTCTTTCTGTGAAGGAACGTCTCACCTTGGATTCTTCTGCTCTTATGCGGGCCTCTAGTATCCTGTCGCTCAAGGCTGAGCTTCTTGAGGATGATGACCCGGATGACCGAGAGGAACGTCTAGATGTGGTTGATCGGTGTGATCTGGTTTCTTGCTGGTGAGAGATACGGTGTTCGGCCCTTGTCTATGGCATCTTGCACCTTGGCATCTCTTTCCTTATCCACCTCTTCTGCCTTGCTCAGGTCTGAAAGAGCTTCATCAATTTTAGTGTCTTTTAGAAAGGTAATGTACCTTGTTGACAGTCTCTTGTATCTTTCATGAGCTGTGTTCAGCCGTTCCAGAGCGGCTTGTAAGTAAGCATGCGGCATCACCTGATGAGGATTAAAGTCTTGACATGTAATAGGTGACTCGTTCCCACTGTTCTTCCAGGTATTCACATAGCTCATCTTTCATAGTGTGATAGTTTTCAGTGGCTTTTATCGTGGGTTTGGAAGAGCGCTTCGGTCGGACAACTTGGTCTGCTGGAAGCGTGGGATCTGCCCTCCTGGGCTTCATAATGGACAGTATCAGATTGTATTTTGCTCTGCTTCAGCAGTGGGGAACTGTCCGAGGTCTTTTTCGGCCATTTTGATTTAAGGTGTACTGTCTCTTTAAGAAACTTGACTTTTGAATACGGGTCCGAAAATTGTTGTGCAGCTCCGCAAGGACTCCCTGATGACATTCCCAAGGTGTCTTTAGCAAAACTTGAGGTTCGCAGTCCAGCAATGTGCAGTAATGAGGTGTAATGTACTGCAAGTCTATAGAAGGGGTATGGCTAGGGGGAAACAGCAGGTGCATAAACTGTCCCTTTACAATGCCAAGCAGAGGTAATACAGGGACGTGGCAGATGGGAGAGCTTCCCCTTAGGCTTGTCCAGGCATGCACCGTTGCAGGCAGACTAGTGCACAAGGCTTGTTGCCAGCAGATTACAAGGAAGTTACAGGGTTCTTAGGGATCTGTAGCTGGGGTATTGAGCTGTTAAGCAGTCTTCTGACTGATTTGGGCTCTCAAGGAAGTTTTTGACTTTGGGCTATTAAGCAGTCTTCTGACTCATTGGGCTCTCAAGGACGTTTTGACTTTGGGCTGTTAAGCAGTCTTCTGACTGTTCTGTCCCCACTTGAAGGCGATTGAAGGCATGTAGTTGTGGGATGGTGTGAGAATCTTACCTTCATTTTCCTATAGGTGAGGCAGACATGACCAGAGCGCTCCAGAGTAAAACATGCACATGCTGAGATGAAACAATGGTGGTTTATTTTCTCCAAAGGTTAGTACATGCAGAGTACAGTAGTCCCAAGTACCTGGCATTGTGGTTCTCTTGTGATGCTTGTTTCTGAAGCCACTAAGGTCAGAAGACTTTGCTTCCAGCAGCTCCAATAAGGGGGTGTTTTTCTCACAAACTCTGGCTGGAACTGAATATACCAGGAAGTGATATAAGAGGATCAGCAGACACTCCCATGGGCTGGACAAAAGAAACAGAGGACCCGAAAGGTCTGACCAGTAGATGGAAGCAGAGACAAGCATGAAAAACATTAAATAACAGTTTTAACTAAAACAAATAGAAAACAGCACACTCCCCGTCTGAAATTCACTTTGGGGATTTCACTATTGAGTCCATAATACAACCTGAAAGGAAAGGCATGTTAAATGCAAGAACAAACTCAATTGAGTCCAAACAAGGAGGATGGCTCAAAGTTCAGGTCCGGTAGCGTTCATCCCGTAGGGACGCTCTCTATGGGCAACAGCAGAACAAGTTCGTGGATTGGCCTTGCAAAGGTCTTCGTCTCACCTTTCCTGATGACCTTTAGCTCCACCTTCCGAACATTGCCGTCCTGGCTAGGCAGTACCCTAGTAATCAGTCCCATAGGCCAGTCAGCCCTTTCTGTGGTCTGGTCTTTCATGAGGACTAGGTCTCCTTCTTTGAGGTTCGGCTTGGGATGTCGCCACTTCTTTCTTCCTTGAAGAATGGTGAGGTATTCCTTCCTCTATCGGTTCCAGAAGTAGTCAGCCAAGTATTGAACCTGTTTCCAGTGTTTTTGATAAGTGTTCGCGTGGGTGAACTCTCCGCTGGGCATTACCCGCGTTGTCAGTTTTTTGGGTAATAAGAATAGTAGGAGTCAATATGGTTGGTGTTTCTGGATCCATGGTCACTGGCACAAGGGGTCTTGAATTGATAATGGCTGAGACTTCAGCTAAAAGAGTGACTAGAGTCTCATGTGTGAGTCTTGAGGAATTGACATACATTAGCATGGAGTTCAAGATGTTGCGTGAAATCCCGATCATCCTCTCCCAGGAGCCTCCCATGTGAGAACTGTGAGGGGGATTGAAGATCCAGGTGCAACCTTTCTCTGCCAGTTGATCTTGGATAGGCTTGGTGTCGATGTTCAGTTCTCTACATGCACCGACGAAGTTGCTTCCACGGTCAGACCTCAGCTGTTTCACTGGTCTTCTGATGGCAAGGAACCTTCTCAAGGCATTGATTAGGCTGGAGGTATCCATGGACTCTAACACCTCAATGTGAATGGCTCCAACACTCATGCAGGTGAATAACACAGCCCACCGCTTACTGTTTGCTTGGCCGCCGCAAGTTCTACGTGTGGGCACCATCCATCGTCCGAAAACGTCTAGGCCCACGTAGGTAAAAGGTGGCTCTCTAGAAAATCTGTCTGTAGGCAAGTCAGCCATTTGTTGGTACAGCTGTTTTCCTCTCGCTTTACGGACAGTGCACACAATCGTGTAGTATTTGTGCTACACGTCTCTTCATCCCAATAATCCAGAGGCCTGCAGACTGTAAAGCGCCCTCTGTAATTTGCCTGCCTTGGTGTTCAGTCTTTTCATGGTGGTGTACTGTAACATGGTGTTTGTTGGGAATGATGAGAGGATTTTGTTCTGCAACTCCAAGATGAGCCTGGTTCAAACGACCACCAACTCTCAGTAAGCCAAAACTTTCGATAACTGGGTTTAAATTGGCGACAGGGCTTCTTAATGGAATCTGCTGTTTGTTGTGTAAACACTTCCATTCCATGGAGACATTCACTCTGTTGGAGGTGGCGTATTATGAGGGACTCGCTATGGGAGATGTCCTCAGCAGAAAGGGGTTTGTGGCAGACATGCCAGCGATGACAGTCTTTGTTTTTAAGGTCCGTATGATAGCATCTGGCGATGTGCACTAACCTAGCGACAGTCCTGACGAGCCTCATCCAGCTGGAGAAACGTTCAAAACGGCAACGGCCAGGGTATTGACCTCAGCTCAGACATCTGGATCGTTGCCTGGATCTAGGATGCTGAAGGCTTCCTGGACACATTCTTCTGACTGTCTCAGCAGGAACTCTGGACCTGTGAGCCAAGAAGAGTTAGCAAAAGAACTTATAGACATAGGTCTAGTTGCGTGATCTGCTGGATTCAGTTCAGATGGTACATATCGCCATTGTCCTGGTTTGGAGGATCTCCTGATCCTTTCAATGCGGTTACTGACGTACACATAAAATCTTCTTGATTGATTGTAGATGTAACCTAAAACGACCTTACTGTCAGTGTAGTATTGGACCTCATCTATTTCAACACACAGTTCTTGTCGTATGAAGTCGGCAATTTCCACTGCCAAAACAGTGCCACAGAGTTCCAGTCTGGGAATGGTATGGTCGGGCTTCGGGGGCTAGCATCGCCTTGCCGAATACAAATCCAACGTAGTTTTGTCCATTGGGGTCTGTCACTTTCAGGTATGCAACTGCTGCTATAGCATCTGTGGAGGCGTCTGAGAAGATGTGCGAGTTCCTTCTTTATGCTAGAGGTGAGGGGAGATTTTGATATAACATCTAGGGATGTGAATGTTGTTCAACCCCACACAACGACTGTTTCCAAGCATCCCATTTTTGCTCTTTGTCGGAAGGGAGAGGGGTATCCCAGTCCTTGACGGTTTCAGAGAATTGTCTCAGCAAGGATTTGACTTGTATAGTGATAGGCGCCACAAATCCCAGCGGGTCGAATAAGCTGTTCACTGTAGAGAGGACACCACGTTTTGTGAATGGCTTGTCTGAGCAACTTACCTTGAAATCCGAAGGAGTCGGCTGCAAAGATCCCATCTGATGCCAGGCTCCCTCTGCACAGGTGGACTGTCTAGCCCCAAGTCGATGTCCTTGAACCCAGGGGCGTGATCACCCGACTCAAAGGCTCTCATTATGGTCAGGCTATTTGAA